>NC_140942.1:39964806-40564806 GCF_014529385.1 Adiantum capillus-veneris
TCTCTCTCTCTCTCTCTCTCTCTCTCTCTCTCTCTCTCTCTCTCTCCCTCCTAAAGGCGCGCATAGACAGGCACATCCGGTTTGTATGTCTCTTTGCGCGCCTTTAGTACTGTGCATCCACGAGTGAGAGAGATGGAGTGTATCCACGAGTGTGTGTGTTTGTCTGTGTATGTGTGTGTGTTATAGAGAGAGGAAGAAAAAGTGTAGAGACTGGGGAAGGCAGGAGAAAGAGAGAGAGAGATTCTTTCTGTACCCTTATACTAACGGTGCGCGGAGGTGTATTTTGGTGTCAAAACATGTTTCACGCGCGCCGTTAGTAATGGGAGTCTCTCACACTCTCTTTAAATGTGCTAGGCTATAGAAAAGAGAGAGAGAGAGAGAGAGAGAGAGAGAGAGAGAGAGAGAGAGAGAGAGAGAGAGAGAGATAAGTGAAGAAGCTACCTGGGGCACTAAAAGGTGGAAGGTGGTGGCATTGATGGCTCTACAAGAAGCAGCAGAGGACTTCCTACTCGAGTACTTCAGTGACATCACCATTGTAGCAGCCCATGCCCACAAGGTTATTGTAATGGACAAAGATAGTGAGACACTAAAAAGAATAAGGTGGAGGTATGACAAACTACTGGTCCCAAATGTCTGCAGGGATAAGAAAATGAGGGAAATTTTGTTATACCTCCCTGAGCTATTGCCACAACTCACATTTGTAGATGTCACACATGATGTGAATACAAGGGCAAGGGCAGAGACGGTTGCTCGCCAAACAGAGGACATGAGGGAAGCAGAGCTTAAGGAGAAAGCAAAAGTAGCAGTGGAGTCCCAGAGGCAAACAGAATGCAATGTGACCCTGTCCATAGAGGCAAGCAATAAAGAAACTCTACTTTCAATGAAGGATGGTTTGCTTGCAGAGATACCATTTGTAGATGGAGCAAGAAAGCTGGCTCTGGAAAAAGTGGACATTAATTTATTGTTGAATCCAGATGCTCAGATCTCAGACACAATTATCTATGCTTGTCTTAAGTAAGTGTTACTATCTTGCTAACTTTGAAAACTCAGATAATAGGTTTACTAACTCAGGTATACTCTCTGCAGCTTGATCAAAAGTCAACTCCCACCACACACCCACACGGAGGTGTTTCTTCTTGATCCACAAATGTCAGTGATTATTAGACAGAAGAACAGTCCATCAGGGACCTTTGACAGTTGGTTTCTCCACTGTGCTATGCTGGAAGTAACTGTCATCATCTTTCCATATGAGAACAACCATCACTGGAGTCTCATATGCCTTGATGTTGACCAACCAGCAGTGTGGGTGTTCAATTCAATAAAAGGAACCCACCCTGAAATTAGGCTGTAAGTGTTATGTATCAGAAAGTGTTTCTTATAGATATCCATGTAAATTTGAAGCCTCAAGCTAACATCTTGATACTGCTTTGTGCAGTTGTATAAAGAGGTTGTTGCTTGCTTATGACAAGCTATGTGGAAGGTATGAACTATACAAGGCCCCAATCAAAGATGTACCTGTCCCAAATCAAACCGATGGAAATTCTTGCGGCTGGAGATGTCTTCTCCATGCAGAATATGTCCTACAAAGCTACTTTGCATTAAAACCTTTCATGACTAAGGTAACCATTTGGCAATGCATTCAGTCAATTTTGGTTTAGTTTATACAAGACTTCTCACCATGTGGTCTTTCAATTTTGCAGAGTGCTTTAAAAAACTACACATATGATTATTTGCAAAGATACCGGGTAAGTTTAATACAACACCTGCTTACTATGTCGAGCCCCAGAGAACCTGAAGATAGCGGCTTGGACGACCGCACAATTGATATGACAATACATGACGTGCCACCACGACAAACCCCTGCATCAGATACAGTGGAATCACAACGAGCCGAGGGGGTCATATCAGCCGAAGATGAAAGAGCCGAGGATGAGGAGAGGTCAAATGAGCATATGGAAGGTGCTAGTTTACAACCAGAGGGGCTTATGGAGGAGACAATGAAAGAGCCAAGTCAGCCAGTGGAGGAGCCAAAAGAGCCTATGGATGAAACCCTGGATGAGGAAAGCAGGCCTAGGGATGAGTAAACTGATATGGATGAGGAAAGCAGGCCTAGGGATGAGCAAACTGATATGGATGAGGCAAGGATGGATGATGCAAGCCGGCCAACCGAGGCAGAGGAAAAGACCTTGGAGGAAACCCAGAATCAGGCAGAAAGAGCCATGGGGGAGACCCTTGATGAAGATGTGAATGATGACTATGAAGATGTGAATGATGAAGCTAAAGCAGAGGAGAGCAACAACGACAACAACACTACAGAGACCTAGTATGGACCCTTGCTACCTGTAGATAAGGTTGTTCCGGTAATGTCTATTCAAGTATGGAAAAATATGTTCAGCTTCTAACTACTTATATGTACTTGTCAACTTTTACAGAGGTTGATTATCTTGGACCTCAATGGATTGCTGCTGATGCGCGTGCCTCTCGGTGACACAGAACCCTTTGAGGATTTGCAAACATTTCGGATGGGAACTTGTCGAGTCGTAGTTCGTCCAAGAACCAAGGAATTTATTCAGTTTCTTCTTCCGCGCTTCAGAGTTGCCATATGGTCTTCAATGCAAAGGCAAAACTTGTCGCCACTAGTTACAATAGTTTGCGGTGTATGTGGCGCTTACACGTCAGATTTTGCCTTTTTGTATGATCAAAGAAAATGTGTTACCGTCGAGGGTCACTACCACCCTAAAAAACCACATTTACCTCTTTTGTACAAACCGTTTAGCCAAATCGGTGTACCCTTTGATGCAACTAATACACTACTAATTGATGATACTCCTGAAAAGGGAGAACTAAATCCACCGGGAACAACTATCTCACCACCTTCTTTCGAGGGGCATTCCTTTGATTTTTACCTTGAAGACATTCTGATTCCATACTTACAGAAATTGTATCTCAGTCCATTGTTCACGGACGAGTTTGTACTTTCTAATGAATTAAGATGACTCTTCTATCATGTCTTTGTCTTGTCTAACATTGAGTGAGAGAGAGAGAGAGAGAGAGAGAGAGAGAGAGAGAGAGAGAGATTTGACATGCTAAAGAAATGTATTTCAAGCACACTTATATTCACAGGGCACAATTGACAAATGAGCTCAAAAAACTTCATGTATTGAAAGTCATTCGTATACACTTGGATTCACAAGAATCTCTGTTACATTGACACTATTTCAACCCGACCATCCAACTCTTTGCACAAAATATCTTTTTCCCTTCGCGGCATCAGCTTACGGCCAGCTAGGAAAAAGGAAAACTCTGATAGGTCCCTGTCCATTGACTCTTCAATTATGTCATGCCGCAACTGCAGAAGACTGCATAGCTCCCTTATTGTAACCACCAACATTAGGCCATGCTCTTTATCAATCACTTCCACATCCACAGCAGGATTATCTTCCAAACCTGCAGAAACCTGGTCTATAGGAATGTACTTACCTTTGAGCAGTTGTGATCGCATATACCAAAAGGAGACTAACAGTGATTGGCTTGCAATCATGTACTTGACAACTAGAGTATCAAGCGCGACCTCGCACCGTAAGCCAATCTCTTCCTTTACATACTATCCTCTGTCAAGAAGTTTGTCACAGGATGACTGCTGAAATGACTTGCACATGAACATAGTTTTCGTAACACGGATATTGTAGCTATGAAACAACTCTATGAAGAGTGCACCAGGACAGAAGTTTGCAATTCTAACCAGTTTGGTGGGAATAGAGCTACGTAGAGACCTCTGTATATCCTTGTAGAGCTTACTTTGCATTGCCTCCACCATTGTTTCTTCGGAAACTGGCCAGTCCACAGTGTTCCAATCGGTTGGTAGAGGCAGTTTCACCAACATGCCATTCTTATTCCTTGAGTTGAGTTGGTAGAAGTGGTCATAGAAAAATATTCCTTCATCAGCCAGGCTTTTGCTGCTCCTCCCTAAATACTGTAGAGAACCAATGTGGGCATGAACAACAAGGAAGAGGCCTATTATGCACTCCACAAAGCTCCCATTGCTCATAAGAAGAGGGATAAACATCTGCAATATATATAACAATAGTTAAACTAAGAGTATCAATAAGTAAAAATGACAAATCTAATGTAGTTGAGCTGTGAAGAATGGAGACATTGCTCATAAGAAGAGGAATAAACGTTGCAAAATATATAAGAAAAGTTATAATGAGAGTATCAATAAGTGAAATGACAAATCAAATGAAGTTCAGATGACAAGAGTACTTACAATTGCAACGTGGTTGATGTATATCTGATACATTTCCACCGTTTGCTATCACGTCTGGATGGGTAAACACATGCTGAACAAGAACTTCCTTTACAGATCTTTTGCCGATTTCAACTTTGAAATCCAACACTCTGGCCTTCCATGCTGAGCGGTAAACATTGATACCACTAGACCTCTTGGGTCTTCTTGGTTGCATGAGGACCCATGAACCTTTGTTTATCCTTTGTCCAACCCATTGGTTCTCTGCACTTATTGAAGTTGATATTGTAATTGAGGATATGCTACTACTTGGCCTTCTAGGCAAAGTGCAGTTGTTGGTTGTTGGTGTGAGAGACAGTAAACACCTAGAGCTTCTTGGGCGAGAAGATGTGGAAGCCATAGCTCTCAGAGAAAAAGCTTTAGTGGAGGAGATTCACTTTGAAAGCATTCTAATGGAGGGAAAGTGTTTTAGAATTCCAATATCTTGTGCGGGCTTAATGGTCACCCTCCAGTACGTTAATGACCATAAGAGAATATCAGCAGTGGGACCACTGGCAAGCACCTAACAGCTCGGTAAAAGCAAGGAAGTTACGATGCCACAATCCTAGATTCGTGAAGGTTTTTAGTCTATTTTCCTATTTTTTGAGTCTTTCTATGTACTTTCCTACGTAACGTAGCCCTCCTGCTCATTGGACGCGCTCTATTTTTCTCTCTCTTCATATGGCCCTCCAAATGACCTCCGAAATTTCCTAATGCCACCAATGCGAACCTTGAGGGCATTTTCTTCTCTGTTGTCACGCAAGTCTGTACTTTGGCAAAGACGTCTGATTAGGCTTGGGTGACCTTTGATTCGACTTCTTTTACTTTTTCGATGGCGAGCTTGACCATGGAGTCAAAGCATGCCTCAAGCTTGCTAAGGCAAGTTTTGAGGTTGCGATTTCTCCTCCATCACCCGATCAAGGGTTGCTTAGAGCTGTCCAATCTGAGTGAGATTTATCGGCGCTCCTACGATTGTTGCAAAGCTTGGTCGGTCCCTTGCGTTGGACTTTGGAGTGTTCATTCTCGAAGATAAGTCGGGTTGTCATGGGATCGAACCCTAGGTAGAGTTGCTTTGAATAAGGGTTCCAAAACTTTGGTTGGGCGACGAGCACGACGGGCAAGTCAGTTTGTGGGCGGCAGTGTTGTACAGACCACATTAGCATGTCATTTGGAGCAGCTTGGACAGACCTCGTTGCGGGAGTAGCAGACCGTAGCATGTCGTGGCAAGGCAAGTGCACACCTGGTCGCAGGCTCGTTAGGGGCAGGGCTGTGGCTTGACACCCCCCCACAGGGCAACCCCTCGCCCAGGGGGAGAATGAGGAGGTGCAAGAGGACGATGAGAGAGAGAGAGAGAGAGAGAGAGAGAGAGAGAGAGAGAGAGAGAGAGAGTTGTAATCTTCATGAAGTGATATAGTCCACCCTCCTTCCTTGTGTGAGCATGCACATACACACACCATATTGGCCATGCTTTGCTTGGCCACATAAATGCTCGGGTCACACTGGCATGACTAATTTATTAAAGTGAAGGGTGACCATTCCTTTACAACATCAAATAAAAATCACAAATCTCACGCATATGTAGTGAGACCCGACTCTTACTTTCTCGCTCTTCAATTCAAATGTAGCAAATGAAGATTGGTAACCACGAGTTGGAACAGGGGGCGTTAGGCTACCCTCGTTTATAAGTAACATGGGGTGGGAGTCGTGGGATTTACGGTAGGGGGTTCGAGTCGCGACGCGATCGGCGGGGAGGATAATTTGCTTGCATGGCGGAAATGGGATCAACGGTGGATTGATTCTCAGCCGTAGATCCCATGACTCTCACCCGTGGCCTTTATAAACGAAGGGCTAGCCAACGGATACTCCAATCATCATTGCAGCTGCCGTTGTGGCAGCTTTATACGTTTGTAGAGAAGACATATCGATTTTCTTTCGTTCAGCAGGTGCGATTCATCATCGTCTTCCCATGGTGTCTGCGGGGTTGCATTTACTCAGCTGTGGCGTTGTGTTTACTCGGCTACTGCGTTCACTCATAATTAAGGCCTCTGGTAAGTGCTTGCCTTCTACGTTGGATAGCATAATTAGATAAGGTTTCTAGCTGCATATTGAATGTGTTGCCATTGTCCATACTCATGCATTTTCATGCAATGGGATGGTTCTTTCCTTGTAGGCTGTGCTGGTTTCAATGAGGTAAAGAGTGCAAAAGCCTAAGGATTACATTCACCAGCTAAATCACATAGGGAGCTCTAAGCACAGGGATAGACTTCAGGGACCAGAGATATTCTTGCATAATCTCAGATGCATGCATTGGCACTAAAAAAATACAGAAAACAATAAGAAAATATTATTGCCAGCAGTTGGTCAGAAATCCCCTTAGATCTATCCTACCCGTACCTCAACATACTACACATGTAAATACAACCTGGATGCAAGTAACTCGGCTATGTCATAGACACTATTCCTGGTAAACATTAATGCTAGATAAGGATAAGAAACAGCTAGTGTCTTGAAACAAAGCTGATGATATTGTCAGAGTTGGCCACTCTCTCTTTGGGCCTAGCGGAATTGCTAGTGCCCTAGTATCTCGTAGGGGGGCCCCCGCTCATCATAAGGAGTGCGGTGTGGCTTTGCCCGGCCTATGTGGTAGTTTTCTCATTTTTGGCGTGTTTCCACCATTGTTTTGCCCACCTTGTAATGCTGGCAGTGCCATATAATGTGCCTCTTGGCGTGCCCAAAAATAGGGTATTTTTTTCTTGAGCCTCGTGTCAATAGTTTTCCACCTACGGGCTGGTTCATATTTTTTCCTAGTCTTGGCCCTAATGTTATGGGTTGAGGCATTTGTTCCGGAGGTCGGTTAACTTGATTTGGTCCCTGTTTAGGGAGGAGGGTGTCCACCTTCTATATCATCTAGTTGTGTATCACTAGTGCCTAGTCAGCATTTTGGGCCACTCTCTCTCTCTCTCTCTCTCTCTCTCTCTCTCTGTGTGTGTGTCTCGTCTGTCTCAAATCTGCTAGCACCATAGCAAAAAATGGATCATGTTGCGGAAGAGGATGAAATGGAAGTGCAAAAATGAGCGTTTCATAACCCATTGGCTAATGGTGAAGCAGGTGGAGAGAGGCGGATAAGTGGTACTGTGGTACCCTTGGAAGCAGAACACTCTGACCAAAGGAGAAAGGGTGTGTCACGGGAACATGGCTCTATGTGCCATGTGAACATGTGACTGTTACGTCTTTAAAGCCAAGGTTTGTCTATCGAGTCCAATGGATCTAGCTCTGATGATTTTGTGAGCCTATTCACAGGACCTGCATGTCCGAACTAGTTTATCATATAGACATAGCTGCAAGGGGGTGCCCAAGGATAATAAAAGAATGAGCGGGGAAGATGTCTTTTTATAGGGACATAGGTGGGCCTCATGTTGCAGTGATCATGTACCATATGGTAAGTGAAGTACCATCTAGTAAGTGCAATGTGTACACATAGGGTTTCAAGCATTGTTCTTGCCGTATCTCACAAACCAATAATGCATTTGACTTGGTATTTGGATAGACGCATTCCCCTCGACCTAATATATATGCTCGTATTGCCAAATGCCCATCTAATTGTAACAACCACCATCAAACATGTGTACAAACCATTTATTTAAGAGGGCTCCAAAACTAAAAAAGACTCCCTGGCATTTTTCCAAGCTATCCCTCTCTTCCCATAGCCCTAGCGTTTTTGAGACGCAAGCAGCCTAGGTGATCTCCATTTGTAGCTTCTTAGTGACACGTGGCATCCCATCTATTGCCCACTCCTTGGAGTCCCATTGCTCACATGCCTTGTCTCCCTTGCTGCCCCATCTTTGCCACATCTGAAGTAGCGTTGAATTTGCTGCATTTTTTGGATTGTAGATTTGCATTTTTCCGGTTTGCATTCCGCCCTCAAGTCTTCTTACACCGGGTGTGCAAATCAGCCACACATCTTTGTCACGGTGCCGCCACCAACATTGGACCCGAATACAAAGATGCATCAAATAAGCCCCGGAGGTGCTTCGTTTTGAAGTGTTACGTAGCTACATCATCCATTCGAGTCGAGTCGAGTCTTGCATTGTGTTACAAAGACGGAAGCGTAAACTGGTATAAATGAAAATCATATATTCAAGAGAACTGAGAGCTGAGAGAAGTTTGACACATCGTAGGGGACAGAAGATGGGTTGGTCCCATCCCCCATAAAGAGAATATCTATTATGAAGGGAGAATCTTACAAGCACAGGAACCGGGCAAACGCCTGTCCTTAATTCTTTCTATTCTTACTACTGAGAGGCCTTTGGTAAGTGCTTGCCTTCTACGTTGAATAGCATAATTATATTAAATGTGTTGCCATTGTCCATACTCAATATGCATTTTCATGCAATGGGATGGTTCTTTCCTTGTAGGCTATGTTGGTTTCAATGAGGTAAAGAGTGCAAAAGCCTAAGGATCACATTCACTAGCTAAATCACATAGGGAGCTGGACTACATAGGCCAATGCCCAGTGTCATGCTAGAAATAGAGAATGTTTTCTTGCCTCTTATAGAGAAATCTACCTCTCTAAGCACAGGGATAGACTTCAGGGACCAGAGATAATCTCAGATGCATGCATTGGTACTAAAAAGTTACAGCTCATGAGAAAGAGAAAGCAATAAAAAAATATTATTGCTAGTTGGTCAGAAATCCCCTTAGATCTATCCTACCCGTATCTCAACATATTACACATGTAAATACAACATGGATACAAGTAACACGGCTAGGTCATAGACACTGTTGCTGGTAAACATTAATGCTAGATAAGGATAAGAAACAGCTAGTGTCTTGAAACAAAGCTGATGATATTGTCAGAGTTGGCCACCTCTTTCTTTGGGCCTAGCGGAATTGCTAGTGCCCTAGTATCTCGTAGGGGGGACTCATCATAAGGAGTGCGGTGTGGCTTTGCCCGGCCTATGTGGTAGTTTTCTCATCTTTGGCGTGTTTCCACCATTGTTTTGCCCACCTTGTAATGCTGGCAGTGTCATATAATGTGCCTCTTGGCGAGCCCATATATAGGGTTTTTTTTTCTTGAGCCTTGTGTCAATGGTTTTCCACCTACAAGCTGGTTCATATTATATCCTAGTCTTAACCCTAATGTTATGGGTCGAGGCATTTGTTCCGGAGGTCGGTTAACTTGATTTGGTTCCTATTTAGGGAGGAGGTTGTCCACTTTCTGTATCATCTAGTTGTGTATCACTAGTGCCTAGTCAGCGTTTTGGGCCACTCTGTGTGCGCGCGCGCGTCTCATGTGTCTCAAACATAGTTACTAGGAAATGCCAACAGAAACTGAAATGGTTGACAATTAGGTGTAAGGTTCAACGGAAGTGAATGTTGAACTTTGCTCAAGATGAGTGCTCCGAATTGTGCTCAAGGGTTCCTTTTACTTACGGAAGGGAGAGCCTTCCGTTCCTTTAGTGAGAGAGTACAAATGATCACAAACAAAGTGAATGACACTGTGAATGAAGGTGCTGAGACTGAGAGAGAGAGAGAGAGAGAGAGAGAGAGAGAGAGAGAGAGAGAGAGAGAAGAATACGACACCAGAATGTTGTTAAACCCTCCTCCAAGGGCACCCCTCTCTATGGCGAGAGGTCTATGCTATTGATTGCACAAATCTGGTACAATGGTCTAGATGCAATGGACTTACCGACGATATCGACGACAATGATGACGACGACAAGACGGGCTGAAATCTGAAAACGCTAGGGGCTGAAATCTGCAAATCTGCTAACTGCTGATTTCTAACATTGTGTCGGCGAGGACGGCGATTGCGACGACGCAACGACGATGCACTGAAAACGCAGATGCTGAAATCTATGGACCGGCTGATCTAACCGTGCGGCGAGGATCTGCTGCGGGTAGGTGACATCTGCGAGGTTTTCGGTTGATCATGCGGAGTCTAAGTGCTAAAAACTGGAAATGCAGATGTGCTTGGGCTGAACTGTCGCAAGAAACTGCAAAACGCTACGCACTCTGCAAATTGGAAAACGCTAGGCATTCTGCAAACTGGAAACGCTAACTGCTGAAGTCTTACAACACTAGCTGATCTAGGAACTCCAAAAACTCTAGGTTGATCTGGTGGCTGAAAACGCTGAGTCTCCTGCCGGTCTTGCTGAGAAGGCGCGCTGCAAGTGTGGGAACTTGTGCCTCTCTTGCCAGAAAGTGCTAGCGCTAGGTTTCTTGTATAATAACTTAGCAAAGTTGCCCTACCTAGTTTCCCAACATAGTCACTTATTAGTAATAAGTGAAAAGTGGATAAATAGGGAAAATGGGTTTTGTGCACTGTAAAATGCTCATGATGGGTACTGACTGTCATGCTGATGATCATGCTGTGTGCAACCAGAGGATATGCAACTACTCTAAGTGCCTGGACATGCACGGCCTTTGAACAGGCTCACAAAGGTGCCAAAACACTTATTAAGTTGATTTGAACCCTAGACCTGTAGTAGCTTGTCCACATGCATATAGGGTTAGATGTGCACGTGACATCCCTCCTTTTTAAAGTGAGATACTGGTACCGAACTGTACGGCGTGGAGGGAGAGGGAACAATGTTTGGAATCCTGGGAAGGACTCTTCGTCGGCCCACTTTGATGCGTGGGTCGTGCGATACTTGAACTTCATGAAGGTCTGCAATGCTTGCTTCTTTGGGACGCGTCGAAAACGACACAAAGTAATCTGTTGCGGCTTCAATGCTCCAACTTCGGCTATGGTCGTGCGTCTACCTTCTTCAAGAATCTCCAAGGAGGAAAATTCCTGAAACCACTTCCAACGCAAAATCATGGACAATACCCTATTCCATGTAGCGTGACTAGAAAAATACTATGCTTCCTAAATGACTGTGCATGCAATGGAGATGAACCAAGTGACGGAGTGCCAAATCTTCACCAAACACATGCAACAAGTGAGATTGAATCTTGACTTTTCGGCCTAAACCTATCAACTGTGGCAAATCACAATGAAAATGCCGATGCTTAATGGAGAATCTTTTTTGTGCCCTTTCTGAGACTGTGTCATGCCAAGTAAGAGACATGGAATGTGAATTCCTTGAATGCAAACTTTTCTTCTTTTCGAGAGTGATCCGCATACATCCGTGCTCATCCATGAGTGAATCATGTGCATCGTACGATACGGCATGCGTGTGGAAAGGGAAGACGTAAAGACGGCGACAAGAATACAAGAAACCTCACGAATGAAACACTCGAACAATGCGTGCTGACTAATCATGTGAACATACAATACTTCTTGAGTGGGTTCCATGGACCTCGACTCGAGAGTCAAGATCGGTTCTGCGTGATTAATCGTATCTGCAATGAGGTTAGTCGCATAATAAGCATTAAATTGATGCAACCAAGAATGAATAACACTAACATCTATCTTACCGTCATACTTACTGAATCTCAACTCCTCCGTGAGTGGATTGTTGGATTCCAAATCTCTGCTTGTGCTACCTGATGATGCTTTGAGTGGCTCGGACCTCGAGGTGAGTACGTAGGACCAACTCTTGCATGCGTTGGTCTCTCTGCGCCTCACGTTCCAATTCCAAGGCCGCTCGTCTCTCTTTGGCCGTTATGCGTCGGGCTTCGCGTGCTTGCTCGCGCTCAAGCTCAATAGCTGCCTTTCTTTCTTCGGCCTCCAAGAGCACGTGCTCATGCTCACGCTCCAAGGCTGCCGTTCTTTCTTCGCGCTCGCGATCCAAGGTGGCGCGTTGTGCCTATTGTCGTAGCATCATGTCCATCATCGACTTGACCAAAGCCTTTATAGGATTTGGTGCAAACTGTGGTGTAGATGGGGAAGGGGGAGAGTTGGAAAAACCTCCTGGTGGGAAAAATTCTTCTTCACCACCTCCATGCTCATCACCTTCACGCAAAGCATCCATTCCGCTTTGGGTGATGACCATAAACTGAGATCTTGGGTACTTAAGTTCACGAGGAACTTGGGTTCTTGAGGTTCTTGGTTACTTTAGGTTCTTGAGGTCTTGAGTGCTTTCCTTATCTTGCAAACTGTGTTAGAGAAGGCTTTTCTCTTACCCGAGCTCTACTCTTCCCTGCGGGCGCACCCCTTGGCGGCCTTGCGCTCACACCAAGGTTGCTTTTTCCCACCTCATTTTGATTGGCCGGCCGCTAAGTGCACGGTCTGCTCTCAATGAGTGAAAAGAGGAACAAGGGGAGGCTGGACAAACCCTTCCAACACGCCCAAGTGGACTTGGGTTACGTGTGACCGCAACAAGCAAAATTTTTTTCTGTGGTTCTTTCCTTGAGTGATACAGAACACTGCCAAAGCTTTGATATCAATGTAAGGTGCAACGGAAGTGAATGTTGAACTTGCTCAAGATGAGTGCTCCAAACTGTGCTCAAGGGTTACTTTTACTTACGGAAGGGAGAGCTTTGTGTTCCTTTAGTGAGAGAGTGCAAATGATCACAAACAAAGTGAATGATACTGTGAATGAAGGTGCTGAGAGAGAGAGAGAGAGAGAGAGAGAGAGAGAGAGAGAGAGAGAGAGAGAGAGAAGAATACGACACCAGAATGTTGTCAAACCCTTCTCCAAGGGCCCCCCTCTCTATGGCGAGAGAGGTCTATGCTATTGATTGCACAAATCTGGTACAATGGTCTAGATGCAATGGACTTACCGACGATGTCAACGACAATGAGACGGGCTGAAATCTGAAAACGCTAGGGGCTGAAATCTGCAAATTTGGGGCTGATCTTGCGGAGTCTTAAGTGCTGAAAACTGGAAATGCTGATGTGCTTGGGCTGAACTGTCGCCGGAAACTGGAAACGCCAACTGCTGAAGTCTGAAAACATTGGCTGATCTGGGAACTCCAAAAACGCCAGGTTGATCTGGTAGGAGTCTCCTACTGGTAGGTGCACTGCAAGTGTAGGAACTTCTGCTGCCTCTTCTGCCAGAAAGTGCTAGCGCTAGGTTTCTTATATATTAACTTAGCAAAGTTGCCCTACCTAGTTTCCCAACAAAGTCACTTATTAATAATAAGTGAAAAGTGGATAAAATAGGGAAAATGGGTTCTATGCACTGTAAAATGCTCATGATGGGTACTGACTGTCATGCTGATGATCATGCTATGTGCAACCAGAGGATATGCAACTACTCTAGTGCGTGGACATGCACGGCCTGCGAACAGGCTCACAAAGGTGCCATAACACTTCCTAAGTTGATCTGAACCCTAGACCTGAAGTAGCTTGTCCACATGCACATAGGGTTAGATGTGCACGCAACACTAGGCAACGGAAACGTGGGGTATTGGGAAACGGAAACCGGTCTAGAATTGAGAGAGAGAGAGAGAGAGAGAGAGAGAGAGAGAGAGAGAGAGAGAGAGAGAGAGAGAGAGAGAGCTGAAAGTTGATTGTGTGCGTGTGTAAGAGCCAAAAATCTGCACTGTTGAGAGAACGCATATTTCTGCAAGTTTAGTGTAGAATTTTTCTTAGAGTGAATCCCGAGAACTATTGTATGCGGGGCAAAATGACACATGTACACATTTTTAAACATTACCCATTTGAGCCCCCAAATTAGACTACAACGTATTTGGGAATCGAACGCACTGTCTACAGGAGGGAAAAAAAAAAGGCGCTCTCTCGCTGGAATTGAATGCAGGTTATTTCATGGCGTTGCAACATTTCAGTTGGACTCCCATACCTGATTCAACATTTCAACACATTGGGAACGCCGTTTCCTGTTTCTATGGTCTCAAATTTGCTAGCACCATAACAAAAGATCAATCACGTCGTGGAAGAGGTTGAAATGGAAGTGCAAAAATGAGTATTTCATTAAAAAAAAAAGAAGAAAATGAACATTTCATAACTCATTGTTTAATGATGAAGTAGGTGGCGAGAGGCGGAGAAGTGGTATTGTGGTACCCCCTTGAAGCAGAACACTCTGACCAAAGGAGAAAGGCTGTGTCACAAGAACATGGCTCTATGTGCCGTGTGTACATGTGACTATTACGTCTTTAAAGCCAAGGTTTGTCTATCGAGTCCAAGGGTTCTAGCTCTGACGTTTTTGTGAGCCTATTCACAGGACCTGCATGTCCGAACTAGTCCATCATATAGTCTTTCCTAGTTTTGGAGCCCTCTTAAATAAATGGTTTGTACACTTGTTTGACGGTGGTTGTTACAATTCAATGGGCATTTGGCAATACGAGCATATATATTAGGTAGAGGGGAACGCGTCTATCCAAATACTAGGTCAAATGCATTATTGGTTTGTGAGATATGGCAAGAACAATGCTTGAAACCCTATGTGTATACATTGCACTTATTAGATGGTACTTCACTTACTATGATCACTGAAACTTGAGGCCCACCTATGTCTCTATAAAAAGACATCTTCCCCTCTCATTCTTTTATTATCCTTGGGCACCTTCTTGCAGCTATTTCTCCCTGGCATTTTTTCAAGCTATGGCTCTCTTTCCCTTGCTGCCCCATCTTTGCCACATCTGAAGTAGCGTCGAATTTGTTACATCTTTGCCACATCTAAAGTAGCGTCAATCGAATTTGCTGCATTTTTGGATCGTAGATTTGCATTTTTCTAGCTTGCATTCCACCTTGAAGTCTTCTGTCTCAAACTGCTGACGTGTCAAGCCACTGAAGAATGGAGCCAACTTGCAGATCCTGGCCGAGGAGCCTAAACCCTAAGAAGAAGAGGTAGAAGAAGCTGAAGCAACAGAAGAAGTTTTACCGACTTACAAAGTCTTGCTGAGTGGCCTATTTTTAAAGAAGAGTTCCCACCAACTTATGGGACCCTGTCTAATGGGGCCCAAGTGACATAAAGGCATTAAGATGAAGCAAGCCCACACACACACACACACGTGGTGAGATGATGACGTGGCACTGCTGTACGAATTTTTGAATTTTGCGCTAACAGTGACGTGGCAGCCTGTGTGAATTTCCGGATTTTACGTTGACATGCGTACGTAGCATCTGTATGGATTTCTGTAGAACGCGCTGGCAGCTTTCTGGGCTTACGCTCTTTGGACCAGATGATTTTGAGTTTGATTGCTTTTCAAGGCTAAGGGCTTTTTATATATGTGTAGAGGGCTCAGGCTCTGACACTCACCGGTGAAGGTGCAGAGCGCGAGTACTGTCATTGTACTAAGTTCAAGTAATATAAAGAAATACCGAAAGGGACGCCAAGGTTTGGGGCCAGTACTCTCTGCGGTTGAATTTGGCTACTCCATGTCGCGTGTGCTCTCTCCCTTTCAGTTCAGTTGTTATTTGAAGTGTTTAAAGTTGTTCAGTCTGCTCTTTCCTGTTGGCACTTGGTGCTCGTCTCGTGATAGTGGTATCAGAGCTTTAGGCTTGTGCTTTTCTGAAAGCATACCGGTACTACAAAAGAGCAGACAGAGCAAACTGGTGCTTCCAAAGTCTATTGGAATTTTATTTGAAGAATCTTCGTGCCTTAGCCCCGGACTTATTAGCCACTCCCACCCTTGCTTCATCACGCATCAGACGTGCTCCCGTCTTCATCACTCTGTCTTACAAAGCATAAGCCATAAACATCACTTGCTAGAGAAGGATCAAGGATTTTTCTCAAGAAGCTGTTTTTCTCAGAGGTAGTGTCATGTAGTGGTGGATGTCTATAGCTACCAAGCCGCACACTCTCAGGACTTGACAGGTTAAGAATCTCAAGAATTCAAGAATCTCAAGGACTCAAGATGTCACGAGTCTGTGGCAACTAACTTTACTTGTCGATTTCTTTTCGGGGGAATTTTATTTGACTTGTTTTAAAGCACCCCTCTGGAAATGCCAATGCCCGAGTTGCATGGTGTGAGCCGGACGGCCAGTGAGCACTAGAGTTGGACAAATGGATTAAGGTTAGCCACGATGGGGCTACGAGTGTAAATCATCTGATAGCTGACCGACATTGCATTTTTCGATGTGGTTCCAATGGTGATTGATCGTCAGACGACCCGTGTGAGTGCCATGGAAGCATCTCCTAAAATTTAGGGAACTGCTATTTTGGACCAGAAAAAGTGTTTGCGTCATTAGCTCTGGAATGACAAGGGGAACATTTTATTGCTCTGTTGCCAAGTCAACTGACGCACCAGTTGAGATATTTTTAGCCGAGTTGGCTCAAGTCGGAAGTTGGGCGAGGTGTCACTCCGTGAGCATTTTTACACTCTGGGCGAGTCTACAAGAGAAAGGGGTTGCCATTTTCAGCCAGTAGGTGGATTGCAACAGGTGCAAGAGCTATGGAATGCTTGCTTATCCTCTTATGTACAGTGCGGTGCTAGGAGTGATGCCCTGCACGCTACGCACTCCTCTCTCTCTCCCCTACGAGCAGTTATGTTATGCCCCTCAAGTGGGCTTCTCATTTGACCAATGTACAGTTGTGTGGATTTATGCTTCTGTGCTGAAGCAAGAGCCTCTCCGAAGAGGAACGGGTGTAGCTAACTGCTACACCAAAGCAGGCACCGGTGAGGGTGATAACCTCACCACACAGGTGCGTTTTCAGTGCTGCGTACTCGCTGAAATTGGACTGTTTTGCAGCCGTCATGATGCCGGGAGCATTGGGAACAGTGCCCCACTGTTAGATGACAGTTCAGGGGCTGTTTAGGGCTGAAAACAGAGAGAAAACTAGTAATTACAGTGTGCTGTAATTACTGTTTTTGCGCAGGAAACAGGGGGTCTATGCTATTGGAAACGAGTCAGAGCTTGGGGAACTGTCCAGGGCAAGCTTTGGGGCCGTTATGCTGCCAAAATTTTACCTGCATACGTACCATCTTGTTGGATACACGTCAAGGTCTCAAGGACTCTGGTTTTTATAGTCTATTCCTCATTCCTAAAAGATAATAAAGAAATACCGAAAGGGGCGCCAACCTTTGGGCCTATAGGTCAGAGTTACCGGGGAACGCCCCCTAGCCCCCGTTCCGGCGTTCCGGGGGGCAATTCCCTTCCCGAACGTTCCGAAACGTCACGAAACGTCTGACGTTCCAGGTGGCCAGTGCAAACCGGAATGGCCGTTCCGAAACGTTCCGGAACGCCCCCGGAATGTTCCGGAATGCCCCTGGAACGGCCAACGGCTACAAACAAATTTGGCAAAAATTGGAAAAATTGAAGTAATGTTTGGGCTTCTTTTTGAAGTGTGCAAGGCCTCAAGGACTCATAAAATGCACCCCCCTCCCCCTTTCTCTCCACAAGCTAATCCTCAAGGGTCAAGCTCTCTCCCTCTCACACTCTCAAGATATCTCCCTCTCAAGACTCACTCTCTCAAGGCTCAAGGCTTCAAGCCTTCAAGCTCTCTTCCTCTCCCTCCCACTCTCTCAAATCTCTCCCTCTCCCTCACTCTCTCGAGTCTCTCCCTCTCACTCTCTCAAGCTCTCTCTCTCTCTCATCTTCATCTAGTCATAGCAAGGTTGAATGGTCTTCAAAACGAGTTTTTTGTGAGTATTAGAGTCAAAGCACTCTAATACTCCTTGTATTTAAACACAAGGAGCTAAAAAATGCACTATTTGGGTGTTTTTTAACCTCCCGTTCCGTGCCGTTCCCGTTCCGGACCCCTAGCCGTTCCCCCGTTCCGCGGGGATCCCGTCGCCGTTCCCGTTCCGCGTTCCGGGTAACTATGCTATAGGTGTCACTGTCTGCTTGGGAGCATTCTAGCTTCCTGGCCGTGCTTTTGTTTTGAAGTGTAATTCCAGTCTTAGTTACAGGTTCCTTTTAAGTCATTGCTTTGTGTCTTTAAGTCCAAGTGTTAAAGAATTGGGTGAAAGCGTCTACCGCCCTACGGGCCGGTTTCATTGTTCCGTTGCCGGGACAAGATCACTTTTTCCTTAAGAAGTGAGCCTTGGTTGGTTTGCGGCGAAGACACAAAGCACAGGAACTTGGAATTACACCATGGCTGACAGGACAGACGATGCTAGAGATGAGGGTTCCTCTTCCGAGGGTAGACAGGCTATTCCTTTACAGCATGAAGTTGGCGAGAGTTCACGACCGCCACTGTCTACGCCTTTTGTTCGTGTGAATGCACAACGAGAATAGGTTCAAGAGTTCATGATTGAGCACTTTGAAGAGGATGCGTTTAGGACACAGTTAGTTGCTGCTGTGAATGTCTCACTCAGTTGGTGCAGAATCCCAGGTTTATGGATTATCTACAAACACCATCTAAGTCACAGCAAGCAAGGGAATGCCCTCAGCGTATAGAGCCCGTTGAGGCTCAAGCCCAGGTCCCCCATGCGACTTAGCAGGATAGGGAACACTTGCATGTTGCGGAGTCAGGTGCTCCAAAACAAGTTCCTCCTGTGCTTAAACAGGTGGCTAGAACGCCTATTCCACAGGTTATGTAAGTTCAGCTTGCCACCTTTCAGAGTCCGCATGCTGTCTTGAATGGATAGGGAACTGTTAACCAGGCTATGCACCCAGTTTTTCCACCACCCACGGTACATCGTGGGTATTTCGGGGGTGGATCAGTGTTCCAAAGTATGGATGGTTATGCGTCTGGAAGTCAACCGTACATACCAAGAACAGTGCTTGGGGGTATGCAAGGCATCATGCCAAACCCCATGTATGGTAGTATCGGCATGTAGCAGGGGTTTCAGTGCAACTAGGGCCAATTTGGGGTGCCACAGGGTCAATTTGGCATGGCTGGTTTTTCTGGACAGCAGCCAGATACCGCACCTTTGACGCAAAATGTTAATGGCCAAGATGTGCCGATCATGCCTATTCATGTTGCAGACCACTCCTTATGACAACTTGGGGACATTGGAAAAGCCAAAAGCTTACAAAGAAGGTGGTGCAGCTGTAAAGTTCAGCACTTTCAGTGGCTTCGAGGATAAAGCAAAGGCTCTCACTTTCCTCCAAGAGTTTGATACAGCTTATGCAGGAGGGAATTTTACAGAGGCCTCTAAAGTAAGGAAAGCTGCCACTTTCTTAAAGAACAATGCGCTTACATGGTGGATGACACTACTAATGCAAGGACAGGCACCCGCCACTTGGGTTTACTTCAAGCAAATGTTTGCATCTGCTTGGCTGTCAGATGAAATTGAAGCCGACGTCATGACAGATTGGCACTAGCTTACTTCGGCTACATGCAAGAGCTTGCTGGAGTACAATAGGAGGTTTTGTAAAGCGTTACTCTCACTGACCTCCTATAGATTTGTGCCATTGACAGAGCAGATAGAGAAGTACTGTTGTGGGCTGCCTAAAGGGCTTCGCGATTACTGTACCAAGAATAGAGTGGCTACCCTCACTCAGCTTATGGAAGTTGCAAACACTGGTCTTGCCTTGTTGAAAAGAGAAGACAGTGGGTTTCCGAACAACGAGAAAAGAGGGCAGCAAAAGAAAAATTCAGCAAAGCAGCCCTTTACGAAAGCGGCTCCTGAAGCGTCCCAGGGGCCAGCGAAGTTCAATAAAGACAAGGGTTCAGCCGAGACTTCTGGAGCGCAAGCAAAGAAGCAGAAAAGGAAGCCTTTTATGCGTAAGACGCCCGAGGAAAAGAAGGTCTTGATGGCTGAAAACAAGTGCTTTATATGCGACCAGACTGGTCATTTTGCAACCAACTGTCCACAACAGAAAAGGCCAGCTGACTCAGATGACAAAGAGGACAGGAAAGGACAGAAGCCTATGCCCTCGGCAGGTTTAGTGCCAGACATGTTGGGCGACAGGGCTAGTACAGATGCCAGTGAATTATGCAGAGTGTGGGGTAAAGTTAGAGACCGATGGCACTCATCTTCTTTGATCCAAGTGCCAAAGCGAACTTAATCACGCCAGAATTATCTATGAAGCTAGGCATCAGAGCTGAAGAGATGGGATACATCGCAGAGGCAGGATTGGCATGTCCTGGCCACTCAGAGTGCGTTACTCCCATCATTGGAAAGCTGCGTCTGCATATTCAGTCGTATGTGGACACAGAAGAGTTCTACATCATGCCGCTGGAAGGATGTGATGTCTTGTTGGGGATCCCATGGATGTTCCGAGTGCATGGAGTTTTGGATGCCTACAACAAAAAGATCACTATACAACATAGGTACAAAACTCACATCTTGGATGTAAAGCTAAAAGGAGAGTCAGTCCCTATTGTATCTGCTTCTGCTATCACTTTTGTAATAAAGAATCATCTTTCTGTGTACTTGGTTTTTGCACGTGATGTTTTAGATAGCTGTCAGTCAAATTTATCTGTGTTAGATAAAGACAAGTTAGCATTTTTGCAAAAGTTTAATGGCTGTTTTTTTGATTCATTACCGTCTCAACTACCCCCGGAGAGGCCCGAGGATCATGTGATTGATTTGGTGCC
This sequence comes from Adiantum capillus-veneris, assembly GCF_014529385.1. Classification (NCBI taxonomy): domain Eukaryota; kingdom Viridiplantae; phylum Streptophyta; class Polypodiopsida; order Polypodiales; family Pteridaceae; genus Adiantum; species Adiantum capillus-veneris. The sequence goes on from NC_140942.1 coordinate 39,985,375, forward strand.
AGGTTGTAGCCCACCAAATAGGCCACAAGTATAGGGTTAGTGAGGCGCAGCGGAAAGAGAATATGAGCCAAGTGGAGGAGCTCTTAGAGAAAGGGTTGATTCAGCCTAGCTCGTCACCCTATTGCTCTCCAGTGCTCTTAGTACAGAAAAAGGATGGCTCGTGGTACATATGTATTGACTACCGTGCGCTGAATAAGAATACCATTAAGAATAGGTTTCCTATTCCAAGGATTGATGATATTCTTGACCGCCTAGAGGGTGCAGCGATTTTTAGCGGGATTGACCTTAAAAGTGGGTACCATCAGATTCGAATTAGGCCTGAGGATGTGCACAAGACTGCGTTTAGAACGACATTCGGTCTCTACGAATTATTAGTGATGCCATTTGGTCTTACGAATGCTCATGCTACGTTCAATAGGATGATGGAGAGGATCTTCGGTCCATATCAGAACTTTGTTGGCACATTCTTTGATGACATGATAGTCTACTTGAAGAATGAAGAGAGGAGCATAGGCATCACTTGGCCATTGTGTTCGAAGAATTGCGCAGGAACAGATTGCTCATCAATGGCAAGAAAAGCGAGTTCTTCTTGGAAGAGATCCACTTTCTCGGACACATTGTGTCAAAGGATGGTGTCCAAATGGATCCTGCGAAGGTAGAAGCAATCGAGACATGGCCAACTTTAAGGACTGTGCACGATGTCCGTAGCTTCTTAGGGCTATGTTCTTACTACAGAAGATTCATTCGCAACTTTGCAGAGATTGCTTCACCTTTACATGCTTTGCAAAAGAAAGAGGTCACTTTTAGATAGACCCAAAAAAGAGATTTCAGCTTTTAATCTCAAGATGACTTCAGATCCTTGCCTGAGGAAGTCATTTGTGGTCGAGTGTGACGCTTGTGGCAGTAGCATTGGTGCAGTGCTAATGCAAGATGGCAGGGTAGTAGCCTATGAGAGCACAATCTTGCAAGGGCCTGAGATGACCATGCAGGTCTATGAAAAAGAGTTACTGGTTGTGATTCATGCGCTCTTAAGTTGGAAACACTACCTGCTAGGTGCTGATTTTGTTGTCCAATCGGATCATCAGACTTTGTGATACTTTTTGACACAGTCAAAGCTATCGGAAAAGCATATGCGATGGGCAAACATTCTTTCCATGTTTCACTTCCAGATTGTGCATGTGGAAGGCAAGAAGAATGTTGTGACTGATGCGCTATCAAGAAAGCCACAAATTTCAACTGTGTCAATTCCTTGTCATCATGAGCTTGATGACATGAAGAAACAATATGCGAGTGACGAAGATTTTCCAAGCATCTTCGAACAATTACAAGAAGGACAACGTCATGAGCACTACCTCCTCAGAGATGGTTTTATGATGATGCATGTTAGACTCTGTGTCACTAGGCCATTGCGACATAAGGGCATTGTAGAGAGGCATGTTCCACCGTATGCAGGGCATCGTGATGTAGATGCTACAGTGAAAGTGGTTGAGACATTCTTTTATTGGCCTACCTTGAGGAGAGATGTGGATGCCTTTGTGCGAGCATGCGTGATTTGCCAAAGGGTCAGGTTTGACAGGCAAAAGGCACCATGGCTGTTACAGCCATTGCCGATTCCAGATAAACCATGGGAAAGCATAGCTATGGATTTTATCTTTGATTTTCCAAGAACACAGACAGGGAATGATGGAATCTGGACCATTATTTGCAGATTCAGCAAGCAAGCTCATTTCATTCGTGTTAGGAAGAAGATAAAACCAGATCAGATGGCACGTCTCTTTATGTGCAATATTTTTAAGTACCATGGTATGCCACAGTCAATTGTCAGTGACCGTGATCCACGGATGACAAGTCTATTCTGGAGAGGCATATTTGAGAATATGGGCACTACGCTTAAGTTCTCATCGTCGTTTCATCCACAGACAGATGGGCAGTCAGAAGAGGCAAATTCTACTGTCTTGGATCTGCTTAAATGCTATGTGTCAGAGCACAAGGCGAGGGGGAGCAGTATTTGCCGTTGGTTGAGTATGCGTACAATAATACAGTGCATTCTTCAATAGGCAAAGCACCTTTTGAAATTGTCGAAGGTCATGTGAAAGTTCCTCCCATTTTGCATACCAAGGAAAAGATCTTTCAGGCAGATCGATATGTACAGAATATGGATGAAATGTACCAGAAGATAAAGCATGCCCTTGAAAGGACACAGGCAAAGCAAAAGAAAGCTGCTGATCTCCATCCTCATGAATTGCTGTTTTCACTTGGTGATTGGGTACTGTTGCGGTTTGAAAAGGCACGCTTAATGAAGCGAAAAGGTAAAGAAAGCCTCTTTACAAAGCTTAGTATGCGTTACTATGGGCCTTTTCAAGTAGCAGAGAAGATTAGTGACGTCAATTATAGGCTGAAATTGCCTGAGAACTGGAAGATTCACAATGCCTTTCACGTGAGTCTTCTCAGACCATTTATTGGTGATGTGCAAGAGGATATGCCAGTTGAAGAGCAGCCAGAAGTTGAAGAGCTTGATGAAATCTTGGTCCCAGAACAGATCATGGCACACAAGGAAAGAAAAGTCAAAGGCAAGGTTACAAGGCGATATTTGGTGAAGTTCAAGGACTATCTACCTATGGATGCAAAGTGGATGGAAGAGAGTGAACTGTTAGAGTCACCAAATGTATTGCAGCTTTACCTTGAAGCCTTTGGTTTACCATCTACATACTCTCCAACTCAAGTAGAGCACAGAGTCAAAAGAAAAGAGACCTCCGCTAGAGGGGGGTGATCCAGGAGCTAGCACTTCTCATGTATCTATGGACTTAGTGCAATAGAAGTGTACCCTGCTTGGCAATTGCCCTTGGGGAATAAAAGTTTTGTCCAAAAGTTTTTTTTTTTTCCGAGAAAAAGATCCTTCTATTAGTTAATGAAAACTGCCCATAGGGCTACATCCACCTTTGCAGGAGAGGGCTACAACAAGCATGATGGGGAGACTCTCCCAATGAAAAAACAACATATATACAATGAGGCTAAATCAAGAGATGGGAGGAGGGAAGAGCCACACAGGTGGACAGTAGTACCATCTGAGCACCCCCTGGACAATGGTGTAGAAAGGCCCAGGGCGCCAGAGTCGAAGGAAAGCCTCGCGGCGCTCCCGCATGCGGTCGGAGCTGCCCTGTAGTTCCTCAAGCTGTCCTCTGAGAGTATGGATCAACTCTACCAAAAGTCACGAACAGTCTTTGCTGGTGGCAGAGGGCGAGCCTCAAAGATGTGGAAACAGCGGGCCCGCCAGATGAACCAGAGAGCTAGGCCGCTGATGAGCTCCCAACACTCCTCTCTCTCACTGCACCACTCCTGTGGAGTAAGATCTGTAGCAGGCTGGAGTGTAGGTCGCCCCCCCTTATCACTATCATCCTGCTGGTGGAAGATAGCTCAAACTGAAGTGCCGAGCCCGTGAGGGTGGACCAAGCCGCTGCCCCCCAAGTGTACTGTCGAGCCGTGGAGAGGGCAGACATCAGCCGAAGAACTCGTAGCCACACCTGTTGGGCCGAGGGACAGTCCCAAAGACAGTGACGTTGACTCTCCACCAACTGAACTGGTCACAGGCTGCACATGCGGCTGAGAGACCACTATGCACAAGCCAGCTCCCTACTGCTGTGGCTTTGTGTGCAACCAGCCACTGGAACAAAGTGACGCGCCTTGGCTATCTGGAGTCCCACAGCCTCTGCCAAAAAGCTGCCAAGAACTTGACTGTGAGGCCCTCCTCTTGCCAATGACTTGCTACAGCGGGGCGGGCCTCTCTCTGTGCTGCAAGTATATGACGTCCAAGCCGAACAGTGTACTGAAAGAAGGGGACTCCTGGGCGGTCTGCAGAAGAGAAGGGGTCCCTCCATAGCCACTCACCGGGATCCCACTGTACTCGTGCCAGTGGACAGCACTCCCAAGCCCATAGCCTCCAGTGTCCTGTCTCAAGAGCTGTTGGGTCAGGGTCTATGACGCAAGTCCTCCCACAGATGCCCACAACTCGGATCCTCGGAAACAACACTCTGCTACCTGCGGGGCCTCTATTGCAACTCGCTGTAATCGTCACCCACCCTGAAGCTCGAAGAACAGGGCTGGGACAGTCTCTGAGCAAGCCCTGACTGAAATGAGAACCTCCAGTCGTGTGAAGGCTCCCATCCACCGGGGTGCTACTGGCTCGAGAGGCGTGAGCCACTCAGCTGGAACTGACTCTGAGATGTCCTGACACATGCTCTGCACCCCTCTGATGCCCTGTAGCTGGACAACCTGCACCTCCTCTGACAAACCTCTGAACTCTAGCCAGTCACCTAGAGAGTGCGCTGGACCTGCTGCCATGGGACCCCAAGAAACATGAGGCCGACTCCCAACCAAGTGGCCTCTCTGAGTGCTAACCATGGGGTTCCAGACGAGGGGCTGCCGTAGGCGCTCCTTCGTGCATGTCGGCTGTCTCTGCTCTAGGCCACGCCGTAAGAGCTCCCAAGATCGAAGCAAACTCGCAGCGAAGCGGTCCTCCAGTCTCCTGCTCAAACCAACTCGACGCAACTCTGTAAAGATCCATCTGGTCGAAGGTTGCCAAGGGCCTCCTGACTGAGGCACCCTGGCACGAAGCCTCTGCAGCAAGAACTCCTTCCAAGGCTCCTTGCCTGGAAGAAGTCCTCTGACGACAAACTTCCCAAGAAGGGCTCTGCTCTGTTGTGCTGGATCAATGATCCCAAGCCCTCCGTGAGAACAAGGAAGTGTGATGACCGACCAAGCCACCTTGGCTCGGGCAATCTGAGTGTCGCGACGTGACCAAAGGAAGTTCCTGATCAGCCTCTCTACCTGGCTGATACAAGAACTCGAGAAGATCCAGCAAGAAGTGATGTACCACATAGTCGCCAACCACACCTGGTTGGCAACTACTACTCTACCAGCCATCGAAAGTCGTGCCGAGCTCCAATGTAACAGCTTTCTCCTGATGGACAGGAGAAGAGGAGCAATCTGCTGCTCGGGGGACAAGTCCAAACCAACCTGACAACCCAAGTACCGAACTGCAGTTTTGTCCAAAAGTTTGTTTAGTGCTATAGAAGTAAGTATGTCTTGTCAGTTGTCAAGAGTACAGTAATTGCTTCTAATGAGTACATGTTGACGCATTTTTAAACTGCTGGTTTATTATGCTTGAAAAAATTCGAAGTGTACTAAAAGTTATGGACTCTATTAAAGCTAGTGGCACAGTGTGAAAGCTATCCAGTATGTCAATGGAATAGTCTCACAGGTAGACCATACATGAGTTAACAAGTGTTGAATACACAAGAGTGTTAACTATGAGCATGTATGTCTCGTACCATGTCGACCAGGTGTGTACACACGAAAAGGTTGACAACCGTGATACGGTGTCCATGAAGTGCTGTACACACTAATGGATTGATATTCATGCAAACGAGGACGTTCGCGATTTCAAGAGGGGGGTATGTCACGAGTCTGTGGCAACTAACTTTATTTGTCGATTTCTTTTTGGGGGAATTTTATTTGACTTGTTTTAAAGCACCCCTCTGGAAATGCCAATGCCCGAGTTGCATGGTGTGAGGCAGACAGTGAGAGTCTAGGCCGGATGGCCAGTGAGCACTAAAGTTGGACAAATGGATTAAGGTTAGCCACGGTGGGGCTACGAGTGTAAATCATCTGATAGTTGATCGACATTGCATTTTTCGATGCGGTTCCAGTGGTGATTGATAGTCAGACGACCCGTGTGAGTGCCATTAAAGCATCTCCTAAAATTTAGGGAACTGCTATTTTGGACCAGAAAAAGTGTTCACGCCATTAGCTCTGGAATGACAAGGGGAACATTTTATTGCTCTGCTGCCAGGTCAAGTGACGCACCAGTTGAGATATTTTTAGCGAAGTTGGCCAAAGTCGGAAACTGGGCGAGGTGTCACTCCGTGAGCATTTTTGCCACTTTGGGCGAGTCAACAAGAGAAAGGGGGCACCATTTTCAGTCAGCAGGTGGATTGCCACAGGTGCAAGAGCTATGGAATGCTTGCTTAACCTCTTATGTACAGTACGGTGCTAGGAGTGATGCCGTGCACGCTACGCATTGCTCTCTCTCTCCCCTACGAGCAGTTATGTTATGCCCCTCAAGTGGGCTTCTCATTTGACCAATGTACAATTGTGTGGATTTATGCTTCTGTGCCGAGGCAAGAGTCTCTCTGAACAGGAACGGGTGTAGCTAACTGCTACACCAAAGTAGGCACCAATGAGGGTGATAACCTCACCACACAAGTGCGTTTTCAGCGCTGTGTATTCGCTGAAATTGGACTGTTTTGCAGCCGTCATGATGCAAGGAGCATTGGGAACAGTGCCCCACTGTTAGACGACAGTTCGGGGGTTGTTTAGGGCTGAAAACAGAGAGAAAACCAGTAATTACAGCGTGCTATAATTACTGTTTTGCCGCAGGAAACAGGTCTATGCTATTGGAAACGAGTCAAAGCTTGGGAAACTGTCCAGGGCAAGCTTTGGGGCCGTTATGCTACCAAAATTTTACCTGCATAGGTACCATCTTGTTGGATACACGTCAAGGTCTCCAGGACTCTGGTTTTTGTAGTCTATTCCTCATTCCTAAAAGATAATAAAGAGATACCGAAAGGGGCGCCAACCTTTGGGGCCTACAAGTGTCACTGTCTGGTTGGGAGAAGTCTAGCTTCCTAACCGTGCTTTTGTTTTGAAGTGTAATTCCAGTCTCAGTTATAGGTTCCTTTTAAGTCATTGCTTTGTGTTGTTAAGTCCAAGTGTTAAAGCATCGGGTGAAAGCTAACATCTACCGCCCTACGGGCCGGTTTTACAAGAACCTCAAGAACCCAAGAACCACAAGCACCCAAGTTCCCTGTGATCTTAAGAACCCTAGATCTCAGTGTATTGTCATCACCCGAAGCGGAATGGATACTTCGCATGGAGGTGATGAGCATGGAAGTGGCGAAGAAGAATTTTCCCCACCAGGAGGTTTTTCCGACCCTCCCCCTTCTCCATCTACGCCAAGGGTTGCAGCAAATCCTATGGAGGCTTTGGTCAAGACGATGATGTACATGATGTTACTACAAGATGCGCAATGCGCCACCTTGGAGCGCGAGTGCGGAGAAAGAAAGGGCGATTGGCGGCCGAAGACAGAAGGGTAGCCTTGGAGCGTGAGCATGAGCACGTGCAAGCGCGCTTTGCGGCCGAAGACAGAAGGGTAGCCTCGGAGCGTGAGCGTGAGCAAGAGCGCTTGGCGGCCGAAGATAGACGAGCGGCCTTGGAGTTAGAGCGTGAGGCGCAGAGAGACCAATGCATGCAAGAGTTGGTCCTACAGGTACTTACCTCGAAACCCGAGCCGGTCAAAGATGTTGGTAGTTCATCAAGTAGCTTAAGCAAAGATTCGGACTCCAACAATCCTGTCACTGAGAAGTTGACATTCAGTAGTATGACGGTAAGATGGATGCTATGCTATTCATTCTTGGTTGCATCAATTTAATGCTTCTTTCGCAACAACTAAGAAGACAGGAAATAGCAAAGTTTTGACGGCAGCCATGTATCTTGCCGGTGATTCCATTAACTGGTATCAAGCGTGGCAAGAGGAGCAATTGGCCGCACACCTAGAGGAAGACGTGCCCCTTTCTTTCAGTTGGGCCGACTTCAAAGACAAGCTCGAGGTGCGGTTCTTGCCACCTGAGTACCTAGCGCAGTTAAAGGAAGAATGGCGCAATCTTAAGGAGAATGGTACTCTAGTCATGTCTTTTTCTAACTGTGTTTTGTAGCTTGGCACCCAATTACACAAATCGGATGCGAAGCAAAGAGGCTTTTATTTTTGGGTTGGACGACTATATCAGGTTTGATGTGGAAGTATTCGATCCCGTCGATCTCAACAAGGTGGTAGCGATTGCTCTTGCACAGAAGATGAAGCACAATAAAGGAAAACCTGAGGAATACAAGACTTCTCAAAGTACCACTCAGACTTCTCAGAACCCTCAGAATGGTAAGAATGGTAAGAACAATAAGAATGGCAACTCTTCTAACTAATCTTCATCTAGTCTCTCAGAAAGAACTCACAAAATGAATCTAAGGGTAAAGCTAACACAATTGCTAAACCTAAGCTCACCCCAAATGAAAAAGCAGCACAAGGAATTTTAGGAGGATACATTACGTCAGAAGAACAAGTTATTTATTCTAAGGAAGGTCGATGTTATCATTATCACATCAAGGGTCATATAAAGAAAACATGTCCTAAGATTGAATTTAACGAATCTAAAGAACCCACAAAACCCACATCCTCTGTTAATGCCATAAATGAGAACACTTGTGTGTCCCAAGTTTCTCATGATATTCCCGTTGATGAGTCTCTCATTAAGTGTTATGGTCATGTAAAGGGTCAGGGTTTTGTCATATTGTTTGATTTAGGCAGTATGCATGATGTGATTAGTGACTCTTGTCGAAAGAGCCTGCTTGGAGGTTAGCAAGACATCTCCTTTTGAGGTGTCGGGCTTCGCTTCAGGTATGGACTCTCTCATTACACGAGAGTGCCTTGATTTGCCACAGTTGATAGATTTAGATAAAAAAGACAAGTTTCGATTCCATTTTTTGCGTGTTTTTGGTGAACGGTTTGACACTCCATCACTTTGTTCATCTATATTGCATGCATAGTCTTTTCAGAAGAATAGTCTTTTTCCAATCACTTTACATGGAATGGGTATGCTCATGTTTTTGTGGTGGAAGTGGTTTCAGGAATTTTCCTCCTCGGAGATTCTTGAAGAAGGTAGATCCACGACTATAGCCGAAGTTGGAGCTTTGATGCAGCCACAAATGACTTTGTCGCTTTCGGCGTAGCCCAAAGATGCAAGCGTTGCAGACCTTTATGAAGTTCAAGTATCGCACGACCCACATATTAGAGTGGGCTGGCGAAGAGTCCTTCCCAGGATTCATCCAGACGCTGTTGGTGATCTCCCTTGACGCCATACAATTCGGTACCAATACCTCAGTTTAAAAAGGAGGGGATGTCACGTGCACATCTAACCCTATGTGCATGTGGACAAGCTACTTCATGACAAGGGTTCAATTAGCTTAGAAAGTGTTCTGGCACCTTTGTGAGTCTGTTCGCAGACCGTGCATGTCCAGACACTTAGAGTAGTTGCATTTCCTTTGGTTGCACACAACATGATCATCAGATTACAGTTAGGAGCCATCATGAGCATTTTACAGTGCACAAAACCCATTTTTCCTATTTTAGCCATTTTTCGCTTATTATTAATAAGTGACTTTGTTGGGAAACTGGGTAGGGCAAAGTTGGTAAGTTAATATATAAGAAACCTAGCGCTAGCACTTTCTGGCAGAAGAGGCAGCAGAGACCTAGTGTCTGACAGTGCACCTTCTCAGCAAGATCCAGGTAGGACAACCTAGCGTTTTCAGCCATCAAGACCAGCCTAGCGTTTTCAGCCATCAAGACCAGCCTAGCGTTTTCAGCAATAGCAGATCAGCCCTTGCATTTTGCAGATTAGCAGATTAGCCCTGGCGTTAGCAGATTCCCCAAGATCAACCTGGCGTTTTTGCAATTGCAGACCAACATCAGCGTTTTGCAGATTCCTGGCGACAGAACCAGCCATAGCATCAGTGTTTTCAGTTTGTAGCACCTAGACATTGCAAATCAAGTCCCAAACCTCGCAGATCTCACCTACCCGCAGCAGTCCTCGCCGCACGGTTAGATCAGCCAGTGTTTTCAGTTTCAGCCCGCTGTTCGCAGATTTCAGTATCTGCGTTTTCAGCACATCATCGTCGCGTCGTCGCCATCGCCGTCCTTGCCGACATAGAGTCAGAATTCAGCAGATACAAAATTTGCAGATTTTCAGCCCTAGCGTTTTCAGTTTTCAACCCGTCTCGTCGTCATCATCATTGTCGTCGACATCGTCGGCAAGTCCATAGACCATTGTACGAGGATTGTGCAATCAATAGCATAGACCTCTCTCGCCATAGAGAGTGTGGACCCGCTTGGAGGAGGGGAGGGTTTGACAACATTCTGATGTCGTATTCTTCTCTCTCTTATCTCTCAATCTCAGCACCTTCATTCACAGTGTCATTCACTTTGTTTGTGATCATTTGCACTCTCTCATTGAAGGAACAAAAGGCTCTCCCTTTTGTAAGTAAAAGGAACCCTTGAGCATAGTTCAGAGCACTCATCTTTAGCAAAGTTCAACATTCACTTCCGCTGCACCTTACGAAAGATATTGCGTGAAGGTCTTGAACTGAGTGTAAAAACAACTCCTTGTCGTGAAAGAAAAGCCAATAGACCTGCAAGTGTCCTGCCCAATAGGATCTGTGTTGTCTGTAGTCAAACCGTTTGGAGAAAATGGGGAAGCCCAGGAATCGTCATGAGAATGACCGGAAGCCTGTCAATGCATGAACCTGTAACCCAGTGTGGCCAGGTGGTGAAGCTGTGATAAACTTCAGGAAGGCCAGATGTAGCAATCTGCATCATAAACGTTCTTCGAATCAAGGAAAGCGAGACTACATTTTAGAAGCTACCGTAAGCTGCAGCAATCACTGAGTGACCTCACGGACCACCGCCGAATGGTGTCCTATCAGGAGGTAGGGTAATCCAAGATGAGGGGAAAGCCAAACTTAACAGTCTGCGTTGTGAAGGGCCTCTGAAGAGAGGTGTGGTTAGACCAAGCTGTCTGCACCATGAGCATCCTGTAGAAGTAGGGAAAGCCAGATGCGTGTATCTCTTGCCTCAAATCCTCCGGTGTCAACCAAAACAAAATCCACGCCATCAACGCCATCAAACCGCATCTCGGTGGGCTCTCAATGTGAATGAGCTGGGAGTGGTCTGCTGCCCAGGTCAGGGGATAAGCCTGCTGTAAGGTTACTGAGGGTGAGTGTAAGCAACTCTGAAGGTAGCAATCCAAATGATTAGGAGTGTAGAAGAGCAACTGGGCTACCATCCAAGCCAAGCTCCTGGTGATTCCGAATGTAGTCGCGTAATGATGCCTGATCTCCCGCATCTTGCGGGTAAACTCTTCAAGAGAGTCTAAAGCACTGAAATCCCACTCCAGTCTGTAGATCCAAGCAATGAACTTGTCCAAGAAGAGATCCAAGATCCTTTCCCTAAGTCCGTGTAGTTGCTCTTGTGTAAGCAAGTGATCTGACATGTCGAGGTCAAGTGGTAAGGGTCTGTCCACCCAAGATGGTGGTGCCCTCTTTGGGAATGTCGGAATCCCATATGCCATGAGCATGGCCATAACGACCCAGGATATCAAGAGTTACTATCTGGAATGAGACTCCTTATTGGATGAGATACTTCTGGGAAACCAACGACCCAGGATATCAAGAGTTCCGATCTGAAATGAGACTCCTTATTGCATGAGATTCTTCTGGGAAGCCAACGACCCAGGAAATCAAGAGCTCTGATTTGGAATGAGAAAACTGATTGTCCCTCGGATTGACCCTCGGAATGTCCCTTGGAATGACCCTCGTAAATTTTTGAGCTAACTTGAGTTGTTTTGCAGGTTTGTTGTAATCGCGAACGATTACCTTCTTTCAAGAAGGGGGGATGTCACAAATTGCTGCCGTGTCAAGCCACTGAAGAACAGAGCCAACCTGTAGATCCTGGCCGAGGAGCCTAACCCCTAAGAAGAAGAAGCAGCAAAAGAAGTTTTGCCGACTTACAAAGTCTTGCTGAGTGGTCTATGTTTAAAGAAGAGTTTCTACCAACTTATGGGACCTCGTCTAATGGGGCCTAAGTGACATAAAGGCATTAAAATAAAGCAAGCTCTCTCACATACACATGCGGTGAGTTGATGACGTGGCACTGATGTACATATTTCCAAATTTTGCGTTGACTACTAACGTGGCAGTGTATATGAATTTTTGGATTTTATACTGACACGCTTATGTGCCATCTGTATGGATTTCTGCAAACGCTTTGGCAGCTTTTTGGGCTCATGCTTTTTGGACTAGATGATTTTGAGTTTGTTTGCTTTTCAAGGCCAAGGGCCTTTAAATATGTGCAGAGGGCTGAGTCTCTGGCACTCTTCTGGGTAAAGGTGCAGAGCGCGAGTACCGGCATTGTATTGAGTTTAAGTAATATAAAGAAATACCGAAAGGAACGCCAAGGTTTGGGGCCAATACTCTCTGGGGTGGAATTCCGCCACTTCGTGTCGCGTGTGCTCTCTCTGTCTCTCTCTCTCTCTCTCTCTCTTAGTTCAATTGTTATTTGAAGTGCTTAAAGTTGTTCGGTCTGTTCTTTCCCATTGGCACGTGGTGCCCGTCTCGTGACATCTTCTTACACTGGGTGTGCAAATCAACCGTACATCTTTGTCATGGTACCGCCACCAACATTGGATCGGAATACAAAGGTGCATTAAATAAGCCCCGGAGGTGCTTCATTATGAAGTGTAAAGTAGCTATATCATCCATTCGAGTCGAGTTGAGTCTTGCATTGTGTCACAAAGACGGAAGCATAAACTAGAATTTAAATGAAAATCATGTACTCAAGAGAATTGAGAACTGAGAGAAAAGTTTGACACATTGTTGGGGACCAAAAGATGGGTTGGTCCCTCCCACCCATAAAGAGAATATGCTTATTATTAAGGGATAATCTTTACAAGCAGAGGAACGGGGCAAATGCCCGTCCCTCAATTCTTTCCATTCTTACTAATGACTAAGAAAGTGTACCCACTCTCTACCTGCTAAGAGGATTTCTCCTCTTCTGTGACCTTTTGGAAGTTCTTAATTAAAAGAGTCTATCTTCGAGAATAATCTTGGAAGCTCTCATAAACGAGAGTCTATCTTCCCAAAAACCTTATTGGAAGTTCTCATAGAAGAGAGTCTGTTTTCCGCTAGTTGGTGTCCTTCATACTTAATCATTCATGCAATGAACACAGGAGAGAAAACAAGCAAAATGCACACACGTACGCTTGCTGTAATTTTCTGCACATAACCTGAAATTCTTACCTGTGCACGTTCTAATGCCAAAACGGAGGCCTTTTTCATGATAAAATTATACCAAACTTTGTGTATGCGTAGGATAAATAGAGAAAACTGAAGTTCTATGAGTGCTCTGCTGAAAGCCGTTCTAATTGAGATGATTAGGGGCTGAAAACAAAGAAATTACAGCCAATACGCTCTAGGAAGAGAGCGTCTGCTGCAACTTCTCGTGATAAAATTTCTCAAGAAGGTGGCTATGGCTGTGAGAGCCCTTGTTCTAAACAATGGGAGATTAGAGCTACCACATATGTCACAAGGGGTCGCTCTCAAGCTCTAATGGAGAGCTCCACCGCGTAGAGCATGCTCACATTGGGGGGTAGGAGCACTGGCAACTCCTAAAGAGGGAGGGGTGTTGCTCTTCAATAGATAGGAGGGAGAGAAGGGGACGCTAGAAAATGAGGGAGGGTGAGAGAGAGAGATTGCATGAGTAAGTGTGCCAAGTCTCTTAAAACTTTAAAACCCTTCAACTTTTAAATTTTAAAAGTTCCCAAAGTCACTTTAACAATGTGCAACTGATTTACAAATGTTAACATTAATTGTAAGAGACTTGGACACTCCGAGTCAAGATTCTACCGCGACACAACAAGAATTCACTTCAAAACAGTTCACAGTTCACAATTGATTCGACACGGCCCGACGGAGTTGTGTGACTAGAAATATTGGCCCCAAAGACTGGTGCTCCTTTCGGTATTTCTTTTTGTATTAATCTGTTGCACAAAGTACACTGAGTGGTTGGGTCTCACTCTCAGACTCTGCGTCCAGATGCTCTGAGAAGTGAGAGGCCAAGCCACACTTATAAAGGTTTACAAGGGATGCCAAAAGCAGAGCCCCAAAAGCTGTAAATCAAAAGCACTTCAAAAATAAATGGCAATTTCTCTCAAGCCTTGTGGTAAATAAAGCAAGGCTTAAAAATTAAGGCTCTCTCTCTCTCTCTCTCTCTCTCTCTCTCTCTCTCTCTCTCTCTCTCTCTCTCTTGCGTAGAGTTTTACGTAACCAAAAGCAAGAATCAGCGTAGCCAAAAAGCAGCCAGCATTTGCGTAGAGAAAATCTGCCGTACAAATATGCCACGTACGGACATTGCTGCCACGTTAGCTCTGTCGCATTTCAGCCGGATTTTGCGCCGTAAATGGCGGGAGTTCGTACACACACCCGCCCTATTGAAAACAGCTCGTTGAATTGTGCTACAGGGCCGACGTGGCAATAGTAGCCTTAAGTATACAGGGCAGCCAAGTCATTAGTTTGTGACATACCCCCCTCTTGAAAGCATTGTAATCGCCCTCGATTACACCTGCAAAACAGACAAAAGCCATAAACTGTCTTAGCAAACATTGACTGTTAGTACTCAGAGTCAATCAAGGAAATCTGGAGTCGCCGATAGAGCAAGAGGGGCTGATGGCACAAGGAGAACCCCATGGTAGTAGCAAACTAAACTAGAAGGTAATGGAGTAGAGGGAAGAGAGTTCCCAGCTGAAAACAGCAAACGTAGAGTGTCCGAATGACAGTGTCAAGGCTAGGACGGAGGAAGCAGCTGAAAATGGGAACTCGCCAATGTTGAGGCCATAGTTGCCGGGAGTTTCGGAAACAAAAAGAAAAAAACGTTCCGGAAACGGGAGAAACGGAGTTTTGGCCCCGAGAAGAAAGACGAAACACGAAATGAAAATTTAAGGAATGTTAAAAAAATATGTAAAACATTAACATTCATCCTTAACCCCTTTTATACAATTGCCATCCAAAATTTCATTTAATTTGCCCCTCTTGGCTCTATCCACGACATTGAACTATCACAAGTCACATCAAAACTCAAAGCATATTACCCTTGCACCATCCATGTGTGTTTGGGTGATTTCAACTAAAAGGGTACAATTAACATCCATGGGGAGGGAGAGTGAAACCGGCCCGTAGGGCGGTAGACTTTAGCTTTCACCCGATTCTTTACTTGAAAAACTTTACTTCCAACTCTACGACACAGAGGAACTTCACGAATAAACGTGTGACTGGAATTAACACTTCAAACAAACCACGGCCTTGCAGCTAGAGCGCTACCAAGCAGATAGCCACATCCTATAGGCCCCAAGACTCGCGCATCTTTCGGTATTTCTTTATTTCTATTGCAAATAGACGATCCAAACACTTTCACCTAACTCTCACCAAGATGTCCAACCTGTCCATGGCTGTATTTGCAGGTTTTGACCCAATCTCGCTAGCATAATGGCGCAAAAACCTTTGTAGGTCAAAAGTACATGTCAAGGACACGTTTCCTTGCGATTTGGAAGCTTTCCAGTGAGCTGCAGGTCAATTTCAGCATGTTGTAATTCCCTGTTTTGACACTGTCAGGTGCCCAAAGCCCTCTTTAAGCATCCCGAGACTCCCTTGGCGATGTCCTGCAATTTAGGTTGTAACAGACGTGGACACTCCAAGTCGAGAATCTACCGCGACACCGCAAGAATACACTTGAAAGGAGTTTACAGTTCACAGTTTACACTGATTCGACACTTGCCCGTGGCGGAGTTCCGTGCCTAGAGATATTGGCCCCAAAGACTAGCGTCCCTCTTGGTATTTCTTTTGTATTAATCTGCAACTAAAGTACAAGGGAGTGGTTGGGACTCACTCTCAGACTCTACGATCAGATGCTCTAAGAAGTGAGAGCCCAAGCCACTATTATATAAGTTTACAAGGGATGCTATAAGCAGAGCCCCAAAAGCTTCCCATAAAAAGCATACAAGAATAAATCAAGTCCTCTCACAAGCTAGCTCAATAAAATTAAAGCAAGCTTGCGTAGCTTTTTCCCCAGCATTGCATAGCCAAAACAGGCCCAAAAGATGCCGTAAAATTGCCCACGCAAAAGCTACCACGTCGTTGTACGGATTTCGGGATCTGTGCTGCAAAACGCGGGCATGTTCGCACGGTGCAACCGCGTCATCATTTTAGCCAGGTTCCCCGTGGGACTGTTCATGCCAAAGGGAGGGTGTGTGTGAGTGTGTACGAGGCAGCCACGTCACCAGTTTGTGACATACCCCCCTCTTGAAAGCATTGTAATCGCCCTCGATTACGCCTGCAAAACAGACAGAAGCCATAAACTGTCTTAGCAGACACTGACTGTTAGTACCGACGCACTAGGAACACACATCTAGCACATGTACCAATCGACAGTCACATCACACGACATCCAGGACATCACTTGACATCAAATGACAAATCACATTCAAAATTCATTTGGATCTCAGACCATGATTTATTGCAATGCAATTAGCAATCGCATCTAGATCCACTCAGGACCTCATAGATGCCCGATTGACTAATCCCTATTGCAACCATGTCTATCGAGATTATTCAGACCAAAATGCTGCAGTCATTTCTTCTATCAGTTCCTGCACTTAAACAAGTCAAGAACAAATCAGTATCATATTATCGGGAATTCCAGTTCATAAAGTCATTACAACAGAATACTGTCAGCTCACAGTATCCCTGAAACTGAAAGAGACATCGGTGACTTTAGTATCAAAAATCGAGGCAATCCGTTGACAAAGGAGTGGAGCGATTCCCCTCTTGTGCATACCCGTTGCACCAGATTCCGCCCAAGTTGAATTCGGGGTTCCATTTAGAATAGACTATGCTAATCCAAATGCTTTAAGGCAAAGATTCACAATATGAGGAGTATCTGCTAGGTCCTCCTCCTCCATCCACTTCGCATCCAATGCAGGATAGTTCAAGAACCGCCTTATCACTTTACACTTAATCTTTCTGTCTTTATGTGCCAATATCTGTTCTGGAACAAGTATCTCCTCGCTTTCTTCCGCTTCGGGTTGCTGATCAGGCTCCCCATCTTCGGGCACATCGCCTTTAAAAGGCTTCAGGAGACTCACATGAAAAGCATTGCGAATCCTCCAAGTTTCGAGCAGCTTCAGTCTAAAGGAGACATCATTTATCTTTTCGGAGATCTGGAAAGGTCCGTAGTATCGCATACTAAGCTTTGGAAAAAGCCTCTCTTTTCCCTTTTTCTTTCTCAGGCGTGCTTCTCAAAACGTAATTTCAAATGGCGACGATGGCGATCTGCTGCCTTTTTCCGTCTTTCTTGAGATTTCTGCAAAGCCTCGCGGACCTTGGCAAAAGCCGTGTCCAAGTCACGCATGTACTCATCGGCTTCAAAAATCCTATCTTTCGTGCTTAGGAAGGGTGGAACCTTCATAGCACCTTCAATAATCTCACATGGCGCCTTCCCCGTCAAAAAGTGTATTGTGTTATTGTAGGCACATTCCACCAAAGGTAAATACTTTTTTCATTGAGTCTTTTGATCTGAGATGTAAGACTTCAATAAATCTAGTACCACTGAATTGGCAATCTCAGATTGCCCGTAGGTCTGAGGGTGGAAAGATGACGAGAACTGCAACCGCGTGCCAATGTTCTCCCAAATAGCCTTCCAAAACAAACTCGTAAATCTCGGGTTGTTAGGTGCAGCGGAAATGAATGTTGTGTTTTCTCAAGATTAGTGATCTTTATTTGCTCAAGGTTCCTTTTAGTTCTTAGGGAAAGAGAGAGCTTTCCGTCTTATGGAGAGTGCTATGATCACGAACAAAGTGAGTGGATATTGTGCGTGCTAGTGAATGAGACTGAGAGAAGGAGAGAGAAGAGATACGACACCCGAGAGGTTGTAAAACCCTCCTCCGAAGGCCCCACTCTCGTCGGCGAGAGTGGTCTATTCTTTGATTGCACAAGGTGTACAATGCGTATGCAATGGACTATGCAACTTGGTCTATGCCGATGACGACGACGATGGCTGAAATCCGAGATCTTCTAATCGCTGAATTTCGGGACTGTTTCGGTGGCTGAAAATGACTGTTTTGGCTGCGTTTTCTTGGCTGAAAAATGAGGTTTCTTAGGGCTGAAAACTGATGGTCTTTACGGGCTGAATCTGCTACACTTTAGGTGAATAATGCCGGTCTTAATTTGCTGCTATCCAAAAACGCAAGGGGCTGAAATTGGTCCTTCTGTTGCCGGGGTTCTGCAAATGCAAAAACGCTAGGCTGATTTGCTGTGTCGTGATGACGTCGGGGCTGATCTGCTGTGCACAAATCGCCAAGGCTGATCTGATGCAAAAACGCCAGGTCTTCTGTGGAGAAAACGCCAGAGTAGTCGCGGGGGTTGGTCTTGCTGAGAAGTTGTCTGTTGAGCAAGGTGCTCCTGTTGCCTCTTCTGCCAGAAAGTGTGAACTTTGGTTTGCTTATATATTAACTTAGCAAAATTGTCCTACCTACTTTTGTAGGAAAGTCACTTAAAAATAATAAGTGAAAATCCCAATAAACAGGAAAATAGGCTAAATGCACTGGAAAATTCCCCTAACTGATGCTAATGGATTCTGATGGGAATTCCGATGATCATGTTGTGTGCAACCGGAGGATATGCATCTATGCTAAGTGACTGGGCATGCACTGTCTACGAATAGACTCACAAAAGTGCCAGATCACTGCTAATCTAACTTGACTGAACTGACTAAACCTTGCTGTGGTGTAGCTTGTCCACGGACACATAGGGTTGGGATGTGTCACGTGACATCCCCTCCTTTTCAAAGTGAGGTGCTGGTACCGAACTGTATGGCGTCGAGGGAGATCGCCAACAGAATCCGGAATCCTGGAAGGGACTCTTCGCCGGCTAACTCTGCTATGTGGGTTGAGCGGTACTTGAACTTCATAAAGGTCTGCAACGCTTGCTTCTTTGGGCCGCACCGAAAGCGACACAAAGTCTTCTGAATCTCCTTTCTTGCTTCAACTTCGTCAAGAGTCCTGCTTCTTTCGTCTTCAAGAATCTCCATGGCTGAAAATTCCTGAAACCATCTCCAACACAAAACCATGAACATACCCATTCCATGTAAAGTGAAGGAAAAAATTCTTGTCTTTCTCAAAGACTGTGCATGCAATGTCGATGAACATAGAGATGGAGTGACAACCTGTTCATCAAACACATGCAAACAATGAGATCACATCTTTTCTGTTTGATCGAAATCAATCAACTGTGGCAAATCACAATGGAAATGCCCATGCTTGGTGCTCATACTATCATGTGATCTTTCGGAAACTGTGTCATGCCAAGGAAGAGACATGGAATGCGACTTCCTTACATACAAACTTTTCAGCTTTTCATGAACAATCCGCATACATTCGTGCTCATCCATGATAGAAACGTGCTCAACATACAATATGTCATGCTTAGGAAAAGGGATCACATAACGATGTTGACTAAAATACAGGAAACCGTCACGAATGAAACACTCGAACAATGTGTGCGTATCAATCATGCGAACACATAATACTTCCTGTGATGGTTCCTTGGACCAAGGCTCGAGAGCCAAGATCGGTTCGTCCTGAATGATCAAATCGTCATGTGGGGGTTCTCTGGACCTCGACTCGAAAGCCAAGATCGGATCTTTGTGATTGATCGAATCTACAACGAGGTTAGCTTCGCTAGGAAAAGCATCCACTAACACATCATCCTTGTGAACAATCACATCATCTTCATGCAATTCATCAAATTTGTGAGAAATCACATCTTGATCATGCAAATCATCATGCTTATCATTGGCATCCAAGTCATCATGCTTAGCAATATCATTCAAATCATCATGCTTATCTTTGTCATCCAAATCATCATGCTTGTCATTCAAATCATCATCATGCTTCAAACAATCATGCAAATCCTGTGTATCATGCTTTGGAGAAGAAGAGACTGAGAGAGTCTCCTTTTCCCGATTCTGGTGCATCTGTGCTGGAGCTGGAGAAAAGAGTCGCAAGCGCTCTTCCCTTCTTGCTTTGATCTCGCGATCAAATTCTGCTTGGCTTGCTTTGTTCGCTGCTTGTCTTTCTGCTTCGGCTTCTGCGTGTCTGCGTTCCATTTCTTTGAATTCACGATCAAATTTGGCTTGTTGTTCTTTGGCTTCCAAGCGTGCTTGCTCGTACTCACGCGCGATGGCTGCCATTCTTGCGGCATGTCTTGCTTTGCGTTGTAAAGTCTGTTCCATAAACAACAGCTTCAACTCCTCCATTGGAGTTAGTGCAATCGTTGTCGTAGATGGGGAAGGGTCGGAAAAACCTCCTGGTGGGGAAAATTCTTCTTCGCCTCTCTCATGCTCATCACCTCCAAGCGAAGTATCCATTTCGCTTCGAGTGATGACCATTCTGAAGTCGTGGGTTCTTGGGGGTTCTGAAGTTCACGAGGAACTTGGGTTCTTGAGGGTCTTGGGTTCTTAAGTTCACAAGGAACTTGGGTTATTGCGGGTCTTGAGTTCTTGAGGTTCTTGAGGTTCTTGAGGTCCTTGATTCGGGAGAATCTTGGGTTCTTGAGGGTCTTGAGTTCTTAAGTTCACGAGGAACTTGGGTTCTTGGGGGTCTTGGGGTTCTTGAGGTTTTCTTTCGCTTGCAAATCGCGTTGGAGAAGGATCTTCTCTTCACTCGAGTTCTACTCTTTTCTGCGGGCGCACCCCTTGGCGGCCTTGCGCTCACACCAAGGTTGCTTTTTCCCACCTCACGTCGATTAGCCGGCCGCTAAGTGCACGGTCCGCTCTCAATGAGTGAAAAGAGACACAAGGGGAGGCTGGACAAGCCCTTCTTTCTTGGGATTCCTGTCACTCTTCAACAAAACACGATTAGGAATCGCCACGCCCAAGTAAACTTGGGTTTGTGCGATCTCAACAAGCAAAAAAATTCTTGTGGTTCTTCCCTTGAGTAATGCAGAACACTTCCAAAGCTCTGATACCAATGTTAGGTGCAACGGAAATGAATGTTGTGTTTTCTCAAGATTAGTATCTTTATTTGCTCAAGGTTCCTTTTAGTTCTTAGGGAAAGAGAGAGCTTTCCGTCTTATGGAGAGTGCTATGATCACGAACAAAGTGAGTGGATATTGTGCGTGCAAGTGAATGAGATTGAGAGAAGGAGAGAGAAGAGATACGACACCCGAGAGGTTGTAAAACCCTCCTCCGAAGGCCCCACTCTCGTCGGCAAGAGTGGTCTATTCTTTGATTGCACAAGGTGTACAATGCGTATGCAATGGACTATGCAACTTGGTCTATGCCAATGACGACGACGACGACGATGGCTGAAATCCGAGATCTTCTAATCGCTGAATTTCGGGACTGTTTCGGTGGCTGAAAATGACTGTTTTGGCTGCGTTTTCTTGGCTGAAAAATGAGGTTTCTTAGGGCTGAAAACTGATGGTCTTTACGGGCTGAATCTGCTACACTTTAGGTGAATAATGCCGGTCTTAATTTGCTGCTGAAATCCAAAAACGCCAGGGGCTGAAATTGGTCCTTCTGTCGTCGGGGTTATGCAAATGCAAAAACGCTAGGCTGATCTGCTGTGTCGTGATGACGTCGGGGCTGATCTGCTGCGCACAAATCGCCAAGGCTGATCTGATGCAAAAACGCTAGGTCTTCTGTGGAGAAAACGCCAGAGTAGTCGCGGGGGTTGGTCTTGCTGAGAAGTTGCCTGTTGAGCAAGGTGCTCCTGCTGCCTCTTCTGCCAGAAAGTGTGAACTTTGGTTTGCTTATATATATATTAACTTAGCAAAATTGCCCTACCTACTTTTGTAGGAAAGTCACTTAAAAATAATAAGTGAAAATCCCAATAAATAGGAAAATAGGCTAAATGCACTGGAAAATTTCCCTAACTGATGCTAATGGATTCTGATGGGAATTCCGATGATCATGTTGTGTGCAACCGGAGGATATGCATCTATACTAAGTGACTGGGCATGCACGGTCTACGAATAGACTCACAAAAGTACCAGATCATTGCTAATCTAACTTGACTGAACTGACTGAACCTTGCTGTGGTGTAGCTTGTCCACGGACACATAGGGTTGGGATGTGTCACGTGACACGGGTCCCTGTCGGAGACAATCGTGTTGGGCATGCCATGTAATCTGAAGATCTGGGCCCCTGTCGGAGACAATCGTGTTGGGCATGCCATGTAATCTGAAGATCTGGGCCACAAACCGCACCCAGACCACGACCACAAGCATCACAATATACTTTAAATGACTTTTGCAAGTCCGGCAAAGTCAAAATTGGTCCTGTAGTCAATTTCGTCTGAAAGGCAGTCACCTTTGTGGGTCCCCACAAGAAAGGGACTCCTTTCTGTGTCAAAATATGCAAAGGGCAAGCAACCTCTGCAAACTTTCTAATCAACTGCCTGTAGTACAAACACAAGCAAAGAAGCTTCTAACTTCATGGACAGTCTCTATCTTGGCCGAGTCTATCTGGATTCTGCACTCCTACCTGCTGACACAATGTGTCCCAAAAAGTGTATTACCTGGTAGGAAAAATTCACTTTTCTTCGCATTAATCACCAACTTGTGATCTCGTATTCTCAGGGAGGGCTTGGGATCATTGATCCAGCACAGCAGAGCAGAGCCCTTCTTGGGAAGTTCGTAGTCAGAGGACGCCCTGGAAGGAGTTCTTGCTGCAGAGGCTTCGTGCCAGGGTGCCTTAGTCAGGAGGCCCTTGGCAACCTTCGACCAGATGGATCTTTACAGAGTTGCGCCGAGTTGGTTTGAGCAGGAGACTGGAGGACCGCTTCGCTGTGAGTTTGCTTCGATCTTGGGAGCTCTTACGGCGGGGCCTAGAGCAGAGACAGCCGACGTGCACGGAGGAGCGCCTACGACAGCCCCTCGTCTGGAACCCCATGGTTAGCACTCAAAGAGGCCACTTGGTTGGGAGTCGGCCTCATGTTTCTTGGGGTCCCATGGCAGCAGGTCCAGCGCGCTCTCTAGGTGACTGACTAGAGTTCACAGGTCTGTCAGAGGAGATGCAGGGTTTCCAGCTACAGGGCATGAGAGGGGTGCTGAGCATGTCGACACATCTCAGAGTCAGTTCCAGCTGAGTGGCTCACGCCTCTCAAGCCAGTAGCACCCCGGTGGATGGGAGCCTTCACACGACTGGAGGTTCTCATTTCACTCAGGGCCTGCTCAGAGACTGTCCCCGCCTTGTTCTTCGAGCTTCAGGGTGGGGGACGATTACAACGAGTTGCAGTAGAGGCCCCGCAGGTAGCAGACTGCTGTTTCCTGAGGATCCGAGTTGTGGGCATCTGTGGGAGGACTTGCGTCATAGACCCTGACCGAACAGCTCTTGAGACTGGACACTGGAGGCTATGGGCTTGGCAGTGTTGTCCACTGGCATGAGTACAGTGGGATCTTGGTGAGTGGCTATGGAGGGACCCCTTCTCTTCTGCAGACCACCGAGGAGTCCCCTTCTTTCAGTACACTGTTCGGCTTGGACGTCATATACTTGCAGCACAGAGAGAGGCCCGCCCCGCTGCAGCACGTCATTGGCAGGAGGAGGGCCTCACAGTCGAGTTCTTGACAGCCTTTTGGCAGAGGCTGTGGGACTCCAGACAGCCGAGGCGCGTCACTTTGTTTCAGTGGCTGGTTGCACACAGAGCCACAGCAGTAGGGAGCTGGCTTGTGCATAGTGGTCTCTCGGCCGCATGTGCAGCTGTGACCAGTTGGTGGAGAGTTAGCGTCATTGTCTTTGGGACTGTCCCTCGGCCCAGCAGGTGTGGCTACGAGTTCTTCGGCTGATGCCTGCTCTCTCCACGGCTAGACAGTACACTTGGGGGGCAGCGGCTTGGTCCACCCTCACGGGCCCGGCACTTCAGTTTGAGCTATCTTCCACCAGCAGGAGAGGAGTGTTGGGAGCTCATCAGTGGCCTGACACTTTGGTTCATCTGGCGGGCCCGCTGTTTCCGCATCTTTGAGGCTCACCATGTGCCACCAGCAGAGAGTGTTCGTGACTTTTGGCTAGAGCTGGTCCATACTCTCAGAGGACAGCTTGAGGGACTACAGGGCAGCTCCGACCGCATGCGGGAGCGCCGCGAGGCTTTCCTTCGACTCTGGTGCCCTGGGCCTTTCTACACCATAGTCCAGGGGGTGCTCAGATGGCACTACTGTCCACCTGTGTGGCTCTTCCCTCCTCCCATCTCTTGATTTAGCCGCATTATATATATGTTGTTTTTTCGTTGGGAGAGTCTCCCTATCATGCTTGTTGTAGCCCTCTCTTGCAGAGGTGGTTGTAGCCCTATGGGCGGTTTCATTTACTAATAGAAGGATCTTTTTCTCGGAAAAAATAACTTGTGATCTCGTAATGCCTGAAAGACTTGTCGCAGATATTCTCTATGTTCTGCCTCATCCTTGGAGAAAACAATGATGTTGTCAAAGAAAGTGCCAACAAATAGTCTATACTCTCGAAATATCTTGTCCATCATCCGGTTAAATGTCGCAGGAGCATTGGTTAGGCCAAAAGGTATCACCAAAAACTCAAATAACCCAAAAGTCGTTCGAAAAGCTGTCTTGAAAACATTTCCCGGTACGATTCGGATCTGATGATATCCACTCTTCAAATCGATCCTGCTAAAGCACGAGGATCCCTGTAGTCGGTCAAGAATATCATCAATCCTAAGAATCGGAAATCTGTTCTTTATGGTGATTTTGTTGAGAGCTCTATGATCGATGCACATTCTCCAAGATCCGTCTTTCTTCAAAACCAACAACACTCGAGAGCAGTACGGGGAAGTACTAGGATGGACAAGACCCTTTTCCAAGAGGTCTTTCACTTGGTTCATAATTTCTTCGTTTTGGGCTCGGCTCACACAGTAAGGTGGCCGGTTTGGTGGTATGCTTCTAGGTATCAGATCAATGGTATGATCCTCAAGACGAGCGGGTGGTAACTCGCTTGGCAGATCCTCTATAAAGGAATTGGCATGAGTGTGGAGAAAATCCTGGTGTTCTTTATCAAGTTCTAACATATTTGTCCTATTCTCATCACTCAACTCTCTCAAAAAGATGAAGTAAACATTTAAAGTGGATTTCATTAATTTTGAAATGGCCGAAGCCGATACAATAGGGACAGACTTGCCCTTAAGTTTCACGTCAAATACAATGGTTCGGCCGTTCTCTGGAGTCAAAGTCACTTTCTCGCCCGATAGTCGACCATGGCGTTGTTCTTATGGTACCAGGGAATTCCTAGGAGGATATCATAACCTTCCAAGGGCATTATGTAGAAGTCCTCGTGCCCCAAATACCCCTGACAATGCAACCGAAGTTTGCCAATGACAAGTGTAATGGCTACGTCCTTGCCGGGTGCCGCTAGAACTGCCTCTTCTAGTGGTCCCATCCGATCGGGTGTGATCTCGAGCCGCGCCGACAATTCAGGTGAAATGAAGTTGGCCTTGGCTCCTTCATCAAAGAAAATCAAGGCTTCTTGGTCTTTCACTTTGCCCCAAGCTCGGCAAAGTTCTGGACTCTCATCAATCGTGCTTGGGTGAGTACCCATGCAATCTGGAACCAGTCCTGCTTTCATCTTGCCTTTTCGTCCACGTTCCTCAGCTGCTTTCGAACCCTCAGGCCTGTCTTCATCCTTGTTGTTATGTTCTTTCGGTGCCTTTTTAGGGCACTTCACGGTGATATGCCCAGTTTCCCCGCATCCAAAGCACTTCCCCTCTTTGATGTAAAGAGCTCTCTCTCGAAGAGTAAGCTTGGGTCGTGCATCCTTTTCTTTCTTTTCTGGGTTGCTCTTCTTCTTACTACTTTCATTGTTCGAATTCTGTTCGTTCCTCTGCGTCATGATTTCATCTGTGGGGTAGGTCAAACTGCCTGAGTGAATGGCAAAACCCCGTTTCGCATGACTCATCAATTCCTGAATGGAATCTGACTTTTGCTCTAAGCAGTGATCTCGGATCTCTGTAGGAAGTCCCAAGGTAAACCACTCAATCTGCTCTTTGAACGAGATCTTCTTAAATGAAGAGGCCGGTAGGAAAGAGCTCCAGAATCTCTCGCAATATGCGTCCAAACAATCGATAGTTCCAAGCAATTCGTATGTCACGTTCGTACTCCCGAGTCAACCAGGAAGAAATAAAAAGCCTTATAAATTTCAGCCATTTAACTGGCGCATTCTTGTTCAATAGAAGGGTGGACCACCAAGTTTGAGCATTTTCCCTGAAGCAAGAGGTAGCCCTCCGAATCTTGGAGTGCTCTGAGTAACGCCCTCCAGAGAAAGCTATATCAAACTGCTGTATGAAGGCAAAGACTTGGAAGCATCTCAAAAACCAGAAAACGTGTCAAATTTAATTGACTGTCCACCTTCTTTGAACTCTTGGACTTTCTTGCTTTTATCTTCTAGAAAGTAATACTGGTTGCCTTTGTAAAAATTCTTCCTCCTTGCATAAAATCTGCGGTCATGGGAGTCCGAACTATCCGAAGACGAGTCCTCTGTAGAACTGTCCGGAACTGGTCGAGATTTGAACTTCTTTGTCTTTTTCTTGCCCTTTTCGAAGCGTCTTTGCTTTTTGCTTCGCTTTTGCCTTTTTTGTCTTCTTCGCTCGAATCGAAAGAGCTAGAAGAACTCGAAGAAGAAGAAGAAGAAGAAGAAGAAGAACTAGGTAATCCTTCAACCGCACACGCTTCTTCTGCTTTCTTGTCGAGGCAAAAGTAGATTGACGACCCAAATAACCCGGGAAGTCAGTTCCTTTCTTCTGCTTTTTGTCGTGCTTTTTGGTTTTGTTTTGCGCATCAAAAAGCTGACAAATCCGTGCATCAAGCACCTTTTCTAATTCTTGCGCAGTAAACATCCTTGAGTAGGATTTCTTGAGTACCGGTTTGGCGGGTGGTTCTGTGGTTTTCTGCCACTGTGCATACACGAGGCCTGGGTCATAAATTTTGCAAATTTCGGGTCCTTCGCAAAATTTAACATCATCTTTCCTGCATCGTCGATGAATTGTCGACGCTCCATCTCTTCAAGCTCCGCCGGAGTAGGTCGAGGCGGGCCGTACTCCTCGCGTGAATCCTCTTCGTGATCTCTTCCCGCATCTTCGGATGCAGAGGAAGTCGACTGATGTCTGTCTGAATCCATAAGTGCCGCGTAAAAAGGATCGGATTTCCCCGTACGAGAGAAATTGGCCGCGCTCTAATACCACTGTAACAGACTTGGATACTCCAAGTCGAGAATCTATTGCGACACCACAAGAATTCACTTCAAAACAGTTCACAGTTCACAATTGATTCGACACTGGCCCGGCGGAGTTCCGTGCCTAGAGATATTGGCCCCATAGACTAGCGCCCCATTCGGTATTTCTTTTGGTATTAATCTGCAACTAAAGTACAAGGGAGTTGTTGGGACTCACTCTCAGACTTTGCTTCCAGATGCTCTGAGAAGTGAGAGCCCAAGCCACTATTATATAGGTTTACAAGGGATGCTTAAAGCAGAGCCCCAAAAGCTTCCCATAAAAAGCATACAAGAATAAATCAAGTCCTCTCACAAGCTAGCTTAATAAAATTAAAGCAAGCTTGCGTAGCTTTTTCCCCAGCATTGCGTAGCCAAACCAGGCCGAAAAGCTGCTGTAGACTGCCCACGCAAAAGCTGCCACGTCAGCTGTACGGATTTCAGGATCGGTGCCGCAAAACACGGGCCTGTCCGTACGGTGCAGCCACGTCATCATTTCAGCCAGGGACTGTTCATGCCAAAGGGAGAGGGGGTGTGTGAGTGTGTAGTGGGCAGCCACGTCACCAGTTTGTGACAGGTGCAAAACCCTAAACCTGCAGAAAAACACAGCAGGCTGTAATTTTCTGTTTTGAATCGTATGGGCGGAGCGTATACGTCTACGCGTGTCTCCGGTGCTCCCGCAGGCAATGGGACAGTTGCCCTTTGAAATGGACGAGTTTTCACGCAAAACTCTCCGTTTTTGCAATTCTTCGCGATGGAACTCTGCGTACCTGTGGGGGATTAGCAATTAGCTAATCCTGTTACTGTACAAATGGCTCTTGCCTTGGCAAATGTGCATAAAACCTCCAGAACTATACATGGTCATCTAAGAAGCCCAACTAGTGGGGCATTACCATATGTGCAAAGGGGGGAGAGAGATGCACGAGAGCAAATCATTGCGCTACATAGAGCATGGGAGAAGGCAAGCTTTCCATTAAATTTGTGACCACCTGCACCCACTACTAACACCATAGAAACAGGGGACGAGGGGACGCGGCCCTAAACAGGCGGGACGTGACGGGGGACGCGGGAACGGGGGACGGGACGCCGTTTTGAGAAGCAGGGACGTCCCTCACTAGGGACGGGGGCGGGACGCATCCCGGGACGTGGGGCCCCGCTGACGGGACACAGACAGGGGGCGGGACGGAAGAGCGGCAAGTTTTGAAATTCAAAATTCAAACTTTTTCAAACGCCTCTCAACGGCCCGTTTTGGGGGCAATAGTTTGCTATTTAAGGGCACACAACGGAAGGCCTTGGCAAGCCTACCCTTCTAACTTCTAAGTGCTCGAGTCCCATGGGCGGCGGGCCATCATCCATGCCACATGGGCCATCTCTCTCTCTCTCTCTCTCTCCCCCCCATCTCTCCTCCGAGCTTGAAGGCTTGAGGCTTGGGCCCTTACCTACTACCTAGTAGCCCCTTTCTCGCTCTCTCTAATATCTATCATCTATGGCATCTCAAGATGGATCCGAAGCATCTTTAAGCCCTCCTCCCTCTCCTTCCTCTGGTCCCGCAGTGTCTTCTCAGCCCCCTTCTTCCGCCGACTTCACATGGACATGGTGGAATGAGGTGATTTCCCCTAGGTCCAGTGTTGGATGTGGAAGCGAGCCATGGAAGACTGAAGTGCCGCCGTTGTGGCTACAAGGGCAATGGTTCCGTGAGGAAGGTGCGCGCCCACTTCCTTCATGCAAAAAGGGCATCAAGTTCAATTTTGCCCGCAAACCGGCTCGGAAGAGAAGAAGCAAAAGCTCCTAAACCTTGAGAAGACTCTTGAGGATATCAAAGAAGCCAAGAAGAATCGTACCAGGCATCGCACCGTGAATCGAAGGGAGATGGCCACGGCGGCTTTCATCCGAGCATCGGCATCCCCTTCTTTCGCATCATTTTGTGCATCAATCGGCACCGACGGCGACCGCCCACCTCCACTCTCTACCAACCCTTCATCGTCATCTGTCCCTCATTCTCGTCCACCCAAGCGGCAAGCAGCTCTTGGAGATAGTTGGAAACCGGCCTTGAAAGAGGAGGTAGATGTCGCTGTAAGCAAGATTTTTCTACCACGACCATATTGCTTTCAATGCAACACGGTAAGCTCTATAGACTTTAACTTATAAGGCTTAAGCTTTAATCTTTAGTTTGTACAATGTATGTCACTCATGTACACTTTTTTTTTGACACAAAAGGTCTCCATATTTTAAAGAAATGGCACGGAAGATCGGAGAGTTTGGACCCACATATGTCTCTCCCTCTTCGGAGAGCTTGCGCACCACTCTTCTTGACAGGGAGAAAATAATGGTGGAGGCGGCATGTGCATCCACAAGGGCTTCATGGAAGAAGAATGGGGTATCCCTCATTGTGGATGGGTGGAGTGACAAAACTCCACTTCTACTCCTATTAGACGCAAGCTGAATTTAAAAAACTGAAAAAATCAAGAATCTTTCTTATTAGCTTTACAGAGATGTAATGTAATCTTGGGAATGCCTTGGCACTACAAGACGCATTCCATCCCTTATTATGTTCAGAAAGCCCTGTCCTTTGATCATAAATTACATCATTATCTTATAACTGTTGATGCAGGTGATTGGCGTATTCCTATCGCCAATCACATTGCAATTAAGAAGGAAATGAAAAAGTGTATTTCAGTGTACTTAATTTTTGCAAGAGAGAGAGATGTGTCTTCTTCATAACTTTCTCCCTCTTTAGAGCAAAATAGAATTAAGTTAGAAGGTTTTGAAGGTTGTTTTGCACTTCCAAACGAACTTCCATCCTCTCGACCTGAGGATCATACAATTGATTTGATCCCAGGGAGTTCTCCTCCAAATCAACCTCCTTATAGAGTCAGTTTAAGGCAGCAGGAGGAGATACTCAAGCGTGTTAATAAACTTTTGAAGAAGGGTTTAATAAGGCCTAGTACTTCTCCAAATTGTTTACTTGTCTTGGTAGTACAGAAAAAGGATGGCACATTCCGTATGTGCATAGATTATAGATCTTTAAACAAGATCACTGTCAAGAATCAATTCCCAATCCCTAGGGTTGATGACATTCTTGATAGGTTACAAGGAGCTAGTATTTTTACGTATAGACTTGAAGAGCGGGTATCATCAAATCCGCATTGCTCCTCAGGATGTGCATAAGATTTCATTTAGAACAACCTTTGGGTTGTATGAATTCTTAGTGATGCCTTTTTGACTCACTAATGCACAAGAAACTTTCAACAGAATGATAGAATTATCCATTCATATAGAAAATTAACAACAGTTTTCTTCGATGACGTCTTAATCTTCTCAGAGAGAGAAGAACATCACAAACATCTCGCAATAGTGTTTGAAGAATTACTCAAACACAAGTTATTTGTGAATGCTAAGAAAAGTGAGTTCTTTTTAAAAGAAATTCACTATTTGGGCCATATAGTATATATAGTATCTCACAATCACGTGAGAATGGATTCTGACAAGATTCATCTTAGAATGGCCTACGCCAACTACAATACATGATGTTCCAAGTTTTCTTGGCCTCCGTTCCTATTATCGGCGTTTTATTCAAGCCTTTGCTGCCATAGCTAGTCCCCTCCATGAATTAAGAAGCGGATTCCATTCTATTGGGGACCAAGACAAAAACAAGCTGTTGAAAAGCTTAAGTATTTACACAATCACGCACTTGTCCTCATTGTCCCTGATCACGCCCATAGCTTATGAAAGTCGGCACCTTAAAGACGCAAAATTGCATGCTTCCATTTATGCAAAAGAGCTAATGGTAGTAATTCATGCTCTTTCTATATGGAAACGTTATCTTTTAGGAGCTGATTTTTCTTCATTTTCAGATTTTACATACTTTTGGAAACAAGAATGCCATTGCATGCCCTCTCTACCAAGGTCACTGCCTAACAACTATTTATCATGAGGAACTAGAATCTCTTAGTCAGATGTACCCTCAAGATCCAGTTTTTGCTAGATGTGGGCCGATCTTCAAGTATGACACTCAAGGCCACCTTATTCTATTAAAGATAATACATTATATCATCAAGAAGCTATATGTATAGCTCAGCCATTAAGCACACGATTCTCCCTATGCTGGCCATTGAGCGATTTTTGCAACTACTAATGCTCTAGAAAGGCTTTTCTTTAGGCCAACAAACACTCAGGGCGAACATTGAAAAATATGTCCGCGAGCGTTTAGTATGTCAAAAAGTGAAATATGACAGACATAAAGTTTATGGGTGGCAAGCTTCAGCCACGCCTTGTGCCTAACACGCATGGGAAAGTATTACCATGCATTTTATTATACATCTTCCTAAATCAAAGAATGGAAATGATGCAATCTGGACTATTATAGACAGATTCAGTAAGCAAGCACATTTCCTTCTAAATAAGATAACAATCGAAGCTGATCAAATCTCGAAGCTGCTCGCTACTGCTGCCGCTCGCTCCCCCCCCCTTCTCCCCCTTCCTCGCCATCGCCATACCTCCTCCCTGCCCTTGCGTTGCACCTCCGCCCTTGCCCCCCTAGCGCAGCCTGCCCTGCGCAGCCCCCTGCGCAGCCCGCCCTGCCTGCCTTCCTACGCAGCCTTCCCCCCTGTCTGCCCCGTGCGCTGCCCAACCCCCCCCCCCCCCCCCCCCGCCTGTTGCCGCGCCCAATCCTAGCCTGTAGCCCCTCCAGTGCGTTGCCCCTCCTTGCCCCGCCCGCTGCCATATCCCAGCCCAATCCGCATTGCCCCCCCCCCCCCCCCCGGCCTCCTCCGTTTTTTCGCCTTTCTTCCCGAAGGTATCCTTCAGCCGGCATTGGCAATACTCCTCCTTGGACAGTGCTCGTCAAGGTCGTTTGCAACGTTATCTCTATATCCACTTCTCCGACACAGCAGTAGACACGGATGGAGGCTCCAGCTCCGCCACAGAGGGACTCGCCCGAAGCCCCCTCGCCCGACCCCGCTAAGCCCACCATTCGACTTGCTCTTTCACCGACAGAGCAAGCGAGCCTATCCGCAGAGGTAGAGCGCTTGCAGGCGACTTCGGTCATCTGCAAGATTCTCGACACCTGACCTAGCAGAGGAGAGTTGCGAGACCTTCTCCAGGCCCGCCTTCTCGCAGAGGTGGGCAAGATCTTGGATGTCCAGATTCTCGGATGGGGTTACTATTAGATCGAGTTTGAGATCTCTAAGATGGCGTCCAAGGTCATAGCTATGAGTCCATTGGCCATCCGAGCATCACGCGCCCACTTTCGACAGTGGCGACATGGTTTTGACCCGGCTTCGGATGTTCTAGTAGAGGAGGCAGACATCCCCATCTCAGTCTGCTTTCCGGGTTTATAGAGGGAGTACTTACCACTTCTTTCTAGGATCGACTCCGTCATTGAGGCTATCTTGGAGACACCTCGTACGGTAGCATCAGTAGTTGCCAAGGCGGCAGGCATCCCCTCAGTTCGAGTTTTGGTCAGAGATACCCACACGCTCCCGAATATCCTTCTGCCTCGGGTGAGTGGGGGTTGGTTTAGACAGAGTGTGGAGTACTCGGGCCTCCCGAACCAGTGCTTCATTTGTCGACAGATGGGCCATCTAGCGAAGGCGTGTCCACGGAGGAGGCCGCGACCTGCACCACAGCCTCAGCCCCAGCCACAGTCAGCGGCACAGCGCACACATACAGAGCCACCCTCCGAGCCTAGGGCTTCAGCAGAGGGGGGGTGGCAGCAGGCCCGTGGCCGACGACGCCAGGGGCCACAGCGTCAGCCTGGCACTCAGAGTGGCCCTCAGGTGCCTACTTAGCAGCAGTGGGTTCCCACGGGGAACTGCTTTGGTCCTCTTGAGCACCAGCCCCCACCTCCGCTTCACCCTCGACAGCCGCTCCCCCCCCCCCCCCCCCCCCCCCCCAGAGTTCCCCCCCTCATCCTCCCCCCCGCCTTCTTCTCCCGTCGCCTCTCCACCTTGCCCCTCTACCTCTGTCGCCCCATCCCGCCCCTCTTCTCCTCCGCTCCCCCCAGCTCCTTCTCCCCCCCCTCCTGCTCCAGTTTCACAGTCGACTCAGGAGACAGAGCCCTCTCCGGTGGCTAGGAGATCTCTGCACCAGCCCCCACCTCCGCTTCACCCTCGACAGCCCCCCCCCCCCCCCCCCCCCCCCCCCCCCCCCCCCCAGAGTTCCCCCCCGCCTTCTTCTCCCGTCGCCTCTCCACCTTGCCCCTCTACCTCTGTCGCCCCATCCCGCCCCTCTTCTCCTCCGCTCCCCCCAGCTCCTTCTCCCCCCCCTCCTGCTCCAGTTTCACAGTCGACTCAGGAGACAGAGCCCTCTCCGGTGGCTAGGAGATCTCTTGGCAGCGCCTTTGCCACGAGTCGCCTAGCGAGAGAGAGTCAGCCCTTCTTGCGGCCCCCTTTGCAGATTCAGACATCTTCCCTTGCAGCTATCCCTCGTGGTCTGACGAGCATTGACATCCGACGCCGCTGGGACTTCTTCGACTACGGGTTCACTCGTTTTCTCGGCGATTCCGTAGCAGACCATGAGGAAGCCTGCTTCAGGGTCCATGTTTTGTTCCTCGTTGTTAGGGGGACAGAGGCCTTGGACTCAACAATTGGTTTCTCCTTCCCCCTCTGTGGTAGGGCCGAGACAGAGTGGTCCCTCGACTCAATGGTGGGATGGTTGCATACACAGGTCCTAGAGTTCTCTCACCACATGGGAGAACTTGAAGTTATAGATATGCTGCGGACTGTGGCCATTGGCCAAGTTTGCGGTGACACCCCCAGACTCGGCATGATGTAGGCACATTGTGGTGTACTTCTTTGCTGATACGTAGTGTTTGCCTTGCTATGTATACATTCATGAGGACTCTTGGATAGAGGAGGTTGGTTTATGCACGGCTTGCTCTGCTTGGGCTTGGGCTAGGCACTCACTGCAGTCACGCCTATCTAGAGGACGCTCGGATGCGGATTACTCCCCATCCAAGCCAGCCTCGAAGATAGCCCGTCTTGCTGCTGCGGCAGCATCTGTTCTCTCTCGCTCCCCATGAGGATCGTCTCATGGAACGTGCAGGGACTAGGTGGGCCCCAGTTTCAGCGACAGCGGGGCCGATTGCGTCAGGAGCTTCAGCGTTGCCTTGTGGGAGGAGAGATTGATCTCCTTATGCTTCAAGAGCACCATCTGTGTGAGAGCCGCATTCGGCGATGTGGTCAGATTTTGCGTGGACGATATGACACCTTTTGGTCAGCTGCTTTTGGACTTGGAGGCATCCAAGGTGGGGTATGTATGACTATTGCGGACTCATTGCAGCAGGCCATTGTGGGCAGAGGGATTATTGTGCCAGGCAGGGCTCAGTGGATTACTATGCAGGTTCAGGGTGGCCTTGTGGGCTTCCTGAACATCTATGCGCCCAATGTGGCGAGTGCTCGTGCAGAGTTTTGGTCAAGATTGTTGAATCTTTGCTGCAGGCCGATCATTGGTGTATAGGAGGGGACTTCAACATGTTGGAGGACCCTTCTGACAGGATTGGTGGCAGCCATCTGACAGGATTGGTGGCAGCCATGCTACTGTGCATGGAGTCGAGTTGGCAGCTTGGGAGAGGTTGTGTATGACTTTGAGGGTCTCGGATACATGGCAGCACTCTGGTTTTGTGAGGCCCCCAGACAGTCTTGCCTTCTCTAGCTCGGACCGCAGAGTGGGAGGAGTGAATCTATCGCGGATAGATCGCTTCTACACTAGTGACCACTTCAGTGACTTGGGGGGATCAGTGGGCATCCTTCTCGGACCATGCACCAGTGATCCTCACAGTGGCAGACAGGCAGAGGAGTGGGAGCACAATGCTTCGCATCCCAGAGAGGGTCTTGTTGGACTCAGCACTCAGAGAGAGGGTAGAGGCTCTCTGGATAGAGGGCATGGACAGCCAGGTTTCACCTGCAGACAGAGTGGCCTCAGGCCTAGCTCAGCTTAGCCACTTTTTTCTTCAGGAGTCTCTGGCTCGCCGGGCTGCAGCGAGAGAGGCAGAGCAGGGTCTCAGACGAGGCATTGCTTCACTACAGAGGATGCACGAGCAGCATCCAAACAGTCCATGGTTGGAGGAGCAGTTACAGCAAGCTCGACAGGAGCTTGCTAGCACAAAGGAGAGGCGTCATGAGTTTGCCTTTCACCGACAGGCATCCAAGTGGACTCAGGTGGGTGACACAGTGACTGGTGCTTTTTTTGAGACAGTGGGACCTTGGCACTCGCATGCCAAGGTCATTCAGTTGAGGAGACCCGATGGGTCAGTTGCTTGTGAGCCCGAGGATATGCGTGCAGTTGCTACCGACTTTTACCGTGAGCTACTGTCGGCTGAGCCTCAGTCAGAGCGGCAGGATGCATGCAGGGAGCAGGTTTGGGCACAGATGCCATGTCTTGTGACAGAGGAGATGCGCCAGAGGCTTGAGATGCCACTTCAGCTTGAGGAGCTGCACACGGCTCTTAGGGCCCTCCCACGTGGTAGCTGTCCAGGTGAGGATGGGTTGACTCCCAGCTTCTTCTTGGAGTACTGGGACCTGCTTGGCCCAGATCTTTGTAGTGCTTTTCAGTACATTTTGCACACAGGAGTGATGCCTGACAGCATGAGTGAGGGCCTGATCTACCTCATTCCCAAGGAGGGTGGCTCCTTGGATGAGATTCGACAGTGGCGCCCCATCACCATCCTAAACTCAGCCTACAAAATTCTTGCCAAGGCTCTGAGTTTGAGGATTCAGCCACTTTTAGAGAGCCTTATACATAGGACTCAGACAGGTTTTGTCAAGGAACGCAGTATCCTTGACAACATCTTTACTTTCTGGGAGGCTTTTGCCCTGGCACGGCTCCGTGGTCAGGACCTTGTGATTCTTCTTCTCGATTTTGAGAAGGCATATGACAGAGTTGACTGGGACTTTCTAGAGGGCACTCTACGCAGAATGGGCTTCTCAGATGCTTGGATCAAAGGGGTGTCAGCTTTGTACAGACAGGTGCTTTTGGCAGGAGGGAGAGATGAGCGCTTCATGCTCACACGCTCGGTCAGACAGGGCTGTCCTCTTGCCCCCTTTCTCTTTCTGTTCTATGCGGAGGCAATGAGCAGATTTTTGGTGTCTCAGCAGGTTGGTTTACGGGGCTTAGCACTCCCTATTCGGGGAGATGAGCTACTGGACGCTGAGTCTGCCGATGACTCAGCCTTGTACTTAGATGGCCAGGAGGCTAATCTTCTCAGATGTGAGCAGGCTTTGGAGACCTTTTGTTGTGCATCGGGCGCACTGATCAACTGGAGGAAGACAATGGCTTTCTCGGTTGGTAGTGCTCTTGTGCCAGATTGGATGCGAGGAGAGGGTTTCAGGTGGATTCCCCCAGGGACTGCAATTCTGTACTTGGGTTGTCAGGTTGGTTTGGACTTGTCTCCCGAGCAGCAGATTGCTTCTCTTCTCCTATCCGTTAGGAGAAAGCTGTTACATTGGAGCTCAACACGACTTTCGCTAGCTGGTAGAGTAGTAGTTGCCAACGAGGTGCTGTTGGCGACTATGTGGTACATCACTTCCTGCTGGATCTTCTCGAGTTCTTGTATCAGCCAGGTAGAGAGGCTGATCAGGAACTTCTTTTGGTCAGGACGTGACACTCAGATAGCCCGAGCCAAGGTGGCTTGGTCGGTCATTACGCTTCCTTGTTCTCAGGGAGGGCTTGGGATCACTGATCCAGCACAGCAGAGTAGAGCCCTTCTTGGGAAGTTCATAGTGAGAGGACTTCTTCCAGGTGAGGAGCCCTGGAAGGAGTTCTTGCTGCAGAGGCTTCGTGCCAGGGTGCCTCAGTCAGGAGGCCCTTGGTAACCTTCGACCAGATGGATCTTTACAGAGATGCGCCGAGTTGGTTTCAGTAGGAGACTGGAGGACCGCTTCGCTATGAGTTTGCTTCGATCTTGGGAGCTCTTACGGCTTGGCCTGGAGCAGAGACAGCCGACGTGCAGGGAGGAGCGTCTACTGTAGCCCCTCGTCTGGAACCCCATGGTTAGCACTCAGAGAGGCCACTTGGTTGGTAGTCGTCTCATGTTTCCTGGGGTCCCATGGCAGCAGGTCCGGTGCGCTCTGTAGGTGACTGGCTAGAGTTCACAGGTTTGTTAGAGGAGATGCAGGGTTTCCAACTACAGGGCATGAGAGGGGTACAAAGCATGTGTCAGGACATCTCAGAGTCAGTTCCAGTTGAGTGGCTCACGCCTCTCGAGCCAGTAGCACCCCGGTGGATGGGAGCCTTCACACGACTGGAGGTTCTCATTTCAGTCAGGGCCTACTCAGAGACTGTCCCAGCCCTGTTCTTCGAGCTTCAGGGTGGGGGACGATTACAGCGAGTTGCAGTAGAGGCCCCTCAGGTAGCAGAGTGCTGTTTCCTGAGGATCCGAGTTGTGGGCATCTGTGGGAGGACTTGCATCATAGACCCTGACCCAGCAGCTCTTGAGACTGGACACTGGAGGCTATGGGCTTGGGAGCGTTGTCCTCTGACACGAGTACAGTGGGATCCTGGTGAGTGGCTATGGAGGGACCCCTTCTCTTCTACAGACCACCGAGGAGTCCCCTTCTTTCAGTACAGTGCTCGGCTTGGACGTCATATACTTGCAGCACAGAGAGGCACGCCTAGCTGCAACACGTCATTGGCAGGAGGAGGGCCTCACAGTCGAGTTCTTGGCAGCCTTTTGGTAGAGGCTGTGGGACTCCAGACAGCCAAGGCGCGTCACTTTGTTTCAGTGGTTGGTTGCACACAGAGCTACAGCAGTAGGGAGCTGGCTTGTGCATAGTGGTCTCTCGGCCGCATGTGCAGCCTGTGACCAGTTGGTGGAGAGTCAACGTCATTGTCTTTGGGACTGTCCCTCGGCCCAGCAGGTGTGGCTACGAGTTCTTCGGCTGATGCCTACTCTCTCCACGGCTAGACAGTACACTTGGGGGGCAGCGGCTTGGTCCACTCTCACGGGCCCGGCACTTCAGTTTGAGCTATCTTCCACCAGCAGGATGATAGTGATACAGGGGGGGCGACCTACACTCCAGCCTGCTACTATAGAGCTTACTCCATAGGAGTGGTGCAGTGAGAGAGAGGAGTGTTGGGAGCTCATCAATGGCTTGACACTTTGGTTCATCTGGCATTGTTTCCGCATTTTTGAGGCTCGCTCTGTGCCACCAGCAGAGACTGTTCGTGACTTTTGGCTAGAGCTGATCCATACTCTCAGAGGACAGCTAGAGGGACTACAGGGAAGCTCCGACCGCATGCGGGAGCGCCGCGAGGCTTTCCTTCGACTTTGGAGCCCTGGGCCTTTCTTCACCAGTGTTCAGGGTGTGCTCAAATGGCACTACCGACCACCTGTGTGGCTCTTCCCTCCTCCCATCTCTTGATTTACCCTCATTGTATATATGTTGTTCTTTCATTGGGAGAGTCTCCCCATCATGTTTGTTGTAGCCCTCTTGCAGAGGTGGTTGTATCCCTACGGGCAGTTTTCATTAACTAATAGAAGAATCTTTTTCTCGAGAAAAAAAAAAAAATCGAAGCTGATCACATGGCTAGAGTATTTCGAGCTCAGATTTTTAAACATCTTGGAATGCCAAAAACTATTTTCAGCGATAGAGATCCTCGCATGACTAGTTTATTCTGGCAAGCACTATTTAAGAATTTGGGAACTAAGATTTATTTTACATCAGTTTATCATCCACAAACAGATGGTCAAAGAGAAATCGCTAATGCCACTGTTTTAGACCTTAATAAGTGCTATGTTTCAGAAAGACAATCTGAATGGGAACAATGCTTACCATTAGTTGAGTTTGTGTATAATAAAACCATACATTCCTCAATTGGTAAAGCTTCCTTCGAAATTATCTATGGGAAGCCACTTTTATTTCCTATTTTTAGTTACCAACTTTGTCGCATACAAATTTGTGCGTGA
Organism: Adiantum capillus-veneris; assembly: GCF_014529385.1. Lineage (NCBI taxonomy): Eukaryota > Viridiplantae > Streptophyta > Polypodiopsida > Polypodiales > Pteridaceae > Adiantum > Adiantum capillus-veneris. The sequence continues at coordinate 40,024,245 of NC_140942.1, forward strand.
TATTGATAACGCTCTTAAGAGAAGCAGAAGAGAAAAGCAGACAAGCACGAAAGGAATCTCAATCTTGAAAAGGGACAATATGTTCTCCTTAAGTTTAAGAAAGCTAGATTGCAGAAGCAAGTCGGAAAAGGAAAAGTTGTTAAGCTTTCCAATAGATTTTACGGCCCTTTCAAAATCACTAATAAAGTCAATAACGTGACTTTAAGATTGGATTTGCCTTCTCATTGGCACATCCATAATGCTTTTCATGTAAGTCTCCTTTGACTATATGTTGGTTCTCCTCACGTGGCTCCAGATCCTCCAGAAGCCGATGAGACTGAGGAAATCGTTTAGCCAAAACAAATGATACACCACTTAGAGAGACAACTAAAGTCTGGAGATTACATCGAAAGATTTTAGTCAAGTTTTAAATTTTCAGCCCTTGCGATGCAAAGTGGATGACTGAGTCAGATCTCAAGGATTACCCAGACATCTTGCACAATTATGTTGACGCATTACAGTTGAGGTCAACTGTTTAGAATCAAGAGGAATGTAACAATATCAGTCTTTGTAAATAATTTATTTATTTACCAGAAATAATTTTCTAATTAGTTGTGTGCACATCAGAATAGAACTAGGAGTTCTAGGACTTCACGTGTGCCTAAATGCGGGCTAGAACACCTTAGGGAGACCCTAACAGAAAATACCCTTAAGCCTTAGTGATTGGGAAGACAGTAGCCTCAGATTTTAGGCTTTGCGGGCTAGAACAGCTCGAAGAGACCCTAGCAAAAAATACCTTAAAGCCTTAGTGATTGGAAAATCGGGCCTCAAAAAGGGGTAGACAATAGCCTCAAATTTTAGGCTTAGAAAAACTACACGGTAAAAGCGAGCACAGGAATGAGATGGGGTCCTTAGAACAGTAATCCTAAGGCCTTCATTATTTTTAATAAGGCCTAAGCTAGTTAAATTAACTTCAACTATTTGTGCCCGGACAAGGTGCAACATTGTGTCGGGAACCTTTGATGTTCTCATGAGAAGAATCAATGTCACAAACTGGTGACGTGGCTGCCCTGTACACTCATGGCTGCCTAGTACACACACACCTGCCCTACTGCTGAAAACAGCCTGCTGAATTGCGTTGCAAGGCTGATGTGGCAGCAGTGTACGGACTCCCGCCATTTACGGCGCAAAATCCAGTTGAAAACGCGGCAGAGCTAACGTGGCAGCAATGTACGGACAGGCTGTACGTGGCAGATTTGTATGGTAGATTTTCTCTACGCAAATGTTGGCTGCTTTTTGGCTACGCTGATTCTTGCTTTTGGTTACGTAAAACTCTACTCAAGATAGAGAGAGAGAGCCTTAATTTTTAAGCCTTGCTTTTTTTACCAAGGCTTGAGAGGAATTGCCATTTATTTTTAAAGTACTTTTGATTTACATCTTTTGGGGCTCTGCTTTTGGCATCCATTGTAAACCTTTATAAGTGTGGCTTGGGTGTGGCTTGGCCTCTCACTTCTTAGAGCATTTGGACGCAGAGTCTGAGAGTGAGACCCAACCACTCAGTGTACTTTGTGCAACAGATTAATACAAAAAGAAATACCGAAAGGGGCGCCAGTCTTTGGGGCCAATATCTCTAGGCACTGAACTTCGTCGGGCTGTGTCGAATCAATTGTAAACTGTGAATTGTTTGAAGTGACATCTTGTCGTGTCGCGGTAGAACCTTAACTTGGAGTGTCTAAGTCTGATACAATGATATCAGAGTGTGGCCGATTTCTCTGCTATTGGGAAAACCGATCCTTTTTACGTGGCACTTATGGATTCAGACAGAGATCAGTCGACTTCCTCTGCATTTGGAGATGCGGGAAGAGATCACGAAGAAGATTCACGCGAGTACGACCCGCCTCGGGCCTACTCCGGCGTAGCTTGAAGAGATGGAGCGTCGACGATTGATCGACGATGCAGGAGAGATGTTACATTTTGTGGTCCCGAAATTTGCAAAATTTATGACCTAGACCTCCTTCGACGAGGTGTATGCACAGTGGCAGCAAACCACAGAACCACCCCCGAAACCGGTACTCAAGAAACCTCCTACTCCAAGGATGTTTACTGAGCAAGAATTAGAAGAGGTGGTTGATGCACGGATTGCTCAGCTTTTTGACGCACAGAACAAAATTGAAAAGCACGACAAAAAGTAGAAAAAAGGAATAGACTTCCCGGGTTATTTGGGTCGTCAATCTACTTTTGCCTCGGTAAGAAAGAAGAAGAAGCGTGTGCGGTTTGAAGGAGTACCTAGTTCTTCTTCTTCTTCTTCTTCTTCTTCTTCTTCTTTTGACAATTCTTCTAGCTCTTCTGACTCGAGCGAAGAAGACAGAAAAGGAAAAAAGCGAAGCAAAAAGCAAAGCTTCGGAAAGGGCAAGAAAAAGGCAAAAAAGTCTAAATATCGCCCAGTTTCGGACAGTTCTACAAAGGACTCGTCTTTGAATAGTTCGGACTCCGATGATCGTAGATTTTTATGCAAGGAAGAAGAATTTTTACAAAGCCAACCAGTATGACTTTCTGGAGGATAAAAGTAAGAAAGTTCGAGAGTTTAAAGAAGGTGGACAGTCAATTAAATTTGACACGTTTTCTAGATTCCGAGATGCTTCGAAGGCTTTGGCCTTTATACAGCAATTTAACATAGCTTTCTGTGGAGGGCGTTACTCAGAGCACTCCAAGATTCGGAGGGCTACCTCTTACTTCAGGGGAAATGCTCAAACTTGGTGGTCTACGCTTCTATTGAACAAGAAAGCGCCAGTTAAATGGTTGAAATTTAAGAGGCTTTTTATTTCTTCCTTGTTGACTCGGGAGTACGAACGTGACATACGAACTGCTTGGAACCATCTTCGGATGACCAAGAGAGGTTCATTGGACGCATATTGCGAGAGATTCTGGAGCTCTTTTCTACCAGCCTCTTCATTTAAGAAGATCTCGTTCAAAGAACAAATTGAGCGGTTTACCTTGGGACTTCTTACAGAGATCCGAAATCACTACTTAGAGAAAAAGTCAGATTCCATTCAGGAAATGATGAGTCATGCTAAACGGGGTTTTGCCATTCACTCACGCAGTTTGACCTACCCCACACATGAAATCATGACGCAAAGGACCGAACAGACTTCGAACAATGAAAGTAGAAAGAAAAAGAGCAACCCAGAAAAAAAAGAAAAGGATGCACGACCCAAGCTTACTCTTCGAGAGAGAGCTCTCTACATCAAAGAGGGGAAGTGCTTTGGATGCAGGGAAATTGGGCATATCTCCGCGAAGTGCCCTAAAAAGGCACCAAAAGAAGAGAAGAACAAGGATGAAGACAGGCCTGAGGGTTCGAAAGCAGCTGAGGAACGTGGACGAAAAGGCAAGATGAAAGCAGGACTGGTTCCAGATTGTATGGGTACTGACCCAAGCACGATTGACGAGAGTACAGAACTTTGCCGAGCTTGGGGCAAAGTGAAAGACCAAGAAGCCCTAATTGTCGTTGATGGAGGAGCCTAGGCCAACTTCATTTCACCTGAATTGGCAGTGCAGCTCGAGATCACACCCGTTCGGATGGGACCACTAGCAGAGGCAGTTCTAGCGGCACCCGGCAAGGACGTAACCATTACGCCTGTCATTGGCAAATTTCGGTTACATTGTCAGGGGTATTTGGGGCATGAGGACTTCTACATAATGCCCTTGGAAGGTTGTGATGCCCTCTTGGGAATCCCCTGGTACCATAAGAACAATGCCGTGGTCGACTTTCAGGCAAGAAAAGCAACTTTGACTATAGAGAAGGGCCGAACCATTGTACTTGATGTGAAACTTAAGGGTGAGTCTGTCCCTATTGTATCGGCTTCGGCCGTTTCAAAATTAATGAAATCCAATCTGTATATTTACTCGATCTTTTTGAGAGAGTTGAGTAATGAGAATAGGACAAATATGTCAGAACTTGATAAAGAATGCCAAGATTTTCTTTACAATCATGCCGATTTCTTTTCAGAGGGTTTGCCAAGCAACTTACCACCCGCTTTCCTGAGGATCATACCATTGATCTGATACCTGGAAGCACACCACCGAACCGGCCACCTTACCGTGTGAGCCGTGCCCAGAATGACGAGATTATGAACCAAGTGAAAGACCTCTTGGAAAAGGGTCTTGTCCAGCCTAGTACTTCACCGTATTGCTCTTCAGTGTTATTGGTTTTGAAGAAAGACGGATCTTGGAGAATGTGCATCGATTATAGAGCTCTCAACAAAATCACCATCAAGAACAGATTTTCGGTTCCTAGGATCGATGATATTCTTGACCGACTACAGGGATCCTCATGCTTTAGCAGGATCGATTTGAAGAGCGGATATCATCAGATCCGAATCGTGCCGGGAGATGTCTACAAGACAGCTTTTTGGATGACTTTTGGGTTATTTGAGTTTTTGGTAATGCCTTTTGGCCTAACCAATGCTCTTGTGACATTTAACCGGATGATGGAAATGATTTTTTGAGAGTATAGACTATTTGTTGGCACTTTCTTTGATGACATCATTGTTTTCTCCAAGGATGAGGCACAACATAGAGAACATCTGGTACAGGTCTTTTAGGCATTACGAGATCACAAGTTGGTGATTAATGCGAAGAAAAGTGAATTTTTTCTACCAGAGATACACCTTTTGGGACACATTGTGTCAGCAACAGGAGTGCAGATGGACTCGGCCAAGATAGAGACTATCCGTGATTGGCCCGATTTGAAGAATGTCCATGAAGTTAGAAGCTTCTTGGGCTTGTGTTCGTACTACAGGCGGTTCATTAGAAAGTTTGCAGAGGTTGCTTCCCCTTTGCATATCTTGACACAGAAAGGAGTCCCTTTCTCGTGGGGACCCACAGAGGTGATTGCCTTTCAGACATTGAACGAGAAATTGACTACAGGACCAGTTTTAACTTTGCCAGACTTGCAGAAGTCATTTGAAGTATATTGTGATGCTTGTGGTCGTAGTCTAGGTGCGGTCTTAATGCAGGAAGGCCATGTCATTGTCTACGAGAGCCGATTCATCTCAAGGCCAAAATTGACAGCACAGATTTATGAGAAAGAGCTTTTGGCGGTTATCCATGCTCTTACTTAGTGGCGACATTACCTACTCGGAGTGGATTTTACTGTCTTCACAGACCATCAAAGTTTACGCTACTTCTTGTCACAAAAGCAGCTATCGGAAAAGCAGATGCGGTGGGCAAACATCTTGTCACAGTTTTACCTCCAAATTGTCTATGTGCAGGGATAGAAGAATTTGGTGGCGGATGCTTTGTCTCGAAAGCCGTTGGTTCTGGCTGTTTCCGCGATACATCATAGGAGCTTCGAGAATATGGTCGATCAATATGCCACTAATACAGATTTTGTAGATATTTGCACTCGGACACGGAATGGAGAGATAGTAGCAAGATATTCCATTCGAGATGGCTACTTGATGAGGAAAACCATGTTGTGTGTTACACAGCCATTCAGGGAAAAGGTCATGACCGAATGCCACTGTCCACCTTTTACGGGTTACCGCGGCATTGCTACCACCTTGAAAGGGGTAGAGAGAGACTTCTTTTGGCCGAGACTCAAGAAGGATGTGGACGATTTTGTACGCAGTTGCTTGGTATGCCAGAAGGTCAAGTTTGACAGGCATAAAGCACAGGGATTGTTACAGCCTTTACCCATACCCGGGAAAGTATTGCAATGGGTTTCATTTTTGATCTCCTGAGAACACAGCAAGCAAGCTCATTTCATTCCAGTGAAGAAAACAGTCAAGCCGGATCACTTAGTGAGACTTTTTGTGGCCCAGATCTTTAGATTACATGGCATACCTGATACGATTGTCTCCGACAGGGACCCCAGATTCACGAGTTTGTTTTGGAAGGCTATTTGGGAGAACATTGGCACGTGGTTGCAGTTCTTGTCATCTTTCCACCCGCAGATTGACGGGCAATCAGAGATTGCCAATTAAATGGTACTAGATTTATTGAAGTCTTACATCTCGGATCAAAAGACTCAATGGGAAAAGTATTTACTTTTGGTGGAATTTGCCTACAATAACACGATACACTCTCAACGGGGAAGGCACCAATTGAGATTATTGAAGGTGCTATGAAGGTTCCACCCTTCCTAAGCACGAAAGATAAGATTTTTGAAGCCGATGAGTACACGCGTGACTTGGACACGCCTTTTGCCAAGGTCCACGAGGCTTTGCAGAAATCTCAAGAAAGATAGAAAAAGGCAGCAGACCGCCATCGTCGCAATTTGAAATTGAAGGAGAACGATTGGGTGCTCTTACGTTTTGAGAAGGCACGCCTGAGAAAGAAAAAGGGAAAAGAGAGGTTTTTTCCAAAGCTTAGTATGCGATACTATGGACCTTTCCAGATTTCCGAAAATATAAATGATGTCTCTTTTAGATTGAAGCTGCTCGAAACTTGGAGGATTCACAATGCTTTTCATGTGAGTCTCCTGAAGCCTTTTAAAGGCGATGTGTCCGAAGATGGGGAGCCTGATCAGCAACTCGAAGTGGAAGAAAATGAGGAGATCCTTGTTCCAGAAGAGATATTGGCACATAAAGACAGAAAGATTAAGAGTAAAGTGATAAGGCGGTTCTTGGTTAAATTCAAGAACTGTCCTGCATTGGATGCGAAGTGGATGGAGGAGGACCTAGTAGATACTCCTCAGATTGTGAATCTTTACCATGAAGCATTTGGATTATCATAGTCTATTCTAAATGGAACCTCGAATTCAGCTTGGGCGGAATCTGGTGCAGCGGGTATGCACAAGAGGGGAGTCACTCCACTCCTTTTTCAACGGATTGCCTCAATTTTTGATACCAAAGTAACTGATGTCTCTTTGAGTTTCAAGGATACTGTGAGCTGACAGTATTCTGTTGTAATGACTTTATGAATTGGAATTCCTGATAATATGATACTGATTTGTTCTTGACTTGTTTAAGTGCAGGAACTGATAGACGAAATGACTGCAGCATTTTGGTTTGAATGATCTCGATAGACATGGTTGCAATAGGGATTAGTCAATCGGGCATTTATGAGGTCTTGAGTGGATCTAGATGCGATTGCTAATTGCATTGTCGATAAATCTTGGTCTGAGATCCGAATGAATTTTGAATGTGATTTGTCATGTGATGTCAAGTGATGTCGTGTGACGTGACTGTCGATTGGTACATGTGCTAGATGGGTGTTTCTAGTGCTTCGGTACTAACAGTCAGTGTCTGCTAAGACAGTTTATGGGCTTCTGTCTGTTTTGCAAGCGTAATCGAGGGCGATTGCAATGCTTTCAAGAGGGGGGTATGTCACAAACTGGTGACGTGGCTGCCCCGTACACACTCACACACACCCTCCCTCTGGCATGAACCACGGGGGGAACCTGGCTGAAATGATGACGTGGCTACACCGTACAGACATGCCTGCGTTTTGTGGCGCAGATCCCGGAATCCGTACAACAACGTGGTAGCTTTTGCGTGGGCAGTTTTACGGCATCTTTTGGGCCTGTTTTGGCTACGCAATGCTGGGGAAAAAGCTACGCAAGCTTGCTTTAATTTTATTAAGCTAGCTTGTGAGAGGACTTGATTTATTCTTGTATGCTTTTTATGGGAAGCTTTTGGGGCTCTGCTTTTAGCATCCCTTGTAAACTTATATAATAGTGGCTTGGGCTCTCACTTCTTAGAGCATCTGGACGTAGAGTCTGAGAGTGAGTCCCAACCACTCCCTTGTACTTTAGTTGCAGATTAATACAAAAGAAATACCGAAAGGGACGCTAGTCTTTGGGGCCAATATCTCTAGGCACGGAACTCCGCCGCGGGCCAGTGTCGAATCAGTTGTAAAGTGTGAACTGTGAACTCTTTTGAAGTGAATTCTTGTGGTGTCGCGGTAGATTCTTGACTTGGAGTGTCCAAGTCTGTTACAACCTAAATTGCAGGACATCGCCAAGGGAGTCTCGGGATGCTTAAAGAGGGCTTTGGGCACCTGACAGTGTCAAAACAGGTAATTACAACATGCTGAAATTGACCTGCAGCTCACTGGAAAGCTTCCAAATCGCAAGGAAACGTGTCCTTGACGTGTACTTTTGACCTACAAAGGTTTTTGCGCCATTATGCTAGCGAGATTGGGTCAAAACCTACAAATACAGCCATGAACAGGTTTGGACAGCTTGGTGAGAGTTAGGTGAAAGTGTTTGGATTGTCTATTTGCAATAAGAATAAAGAAATACCGAAAGAGGCGCGAGTCTTGGGTCCTATAGGATGTTGCTGTCTGCTTGGTAGCGCTCTAGTTGCTAGGCCGTGGTTTGTTTGAAGTGTTAATTCCAGTCACACGTTTATTCGTGCAGTTTATCAAGTAAAGAATCGGGTGAAAGCTAAAGTCTACCGCCCTACGGGCCAGTTTCACTCCCCCCCCCCTTTCCCATGGATATTACTTGTACCCTTTTTGTTGAAATCACCCAAACACACATGGATGGTGCAAGGGTAATATGCTTTGAGTTTTGATGTGACTTGTGATAGTTCAATGTCGTGGATAGAGCCAAGCGGGGCAAATTAAATGATATTTTGGATGGTCAATTGTATGAAAGGGGTTAAGGATGAATGTTAATGTTTTTACATATTTTTTTAACATTCCTTAAATTTTCATTTCGTGTTTCGTCTTTCTTCTCGGGACCAAAACTCCATTTCTCCCATTTCCCGAATGTTTTCTTTTCTTGTTTCCGAAACTCCTGGCAACTATGGCCTCCGCATTGGCGAGTTCCCATTTTTCGGCTGCTTCCTCCGTCCTAGCCTTGACACCGTCATCCGGACACTCTACGTTTGCTGTTTTCAGCTGGGAACTCTCTTCCCTCTACTCCATTACCTTCTGGTTTAGTTTGCTACTACCATGGGGTTCTCCTTGTGCCATCAGCCCCTCTTGCTCTATCGGCAACTCCGGATTTCCTTGATTGACTCTGATCACTTACTCCATCCTTGCATTAGCTTTTGTGCTTCATCGAGCACAACTTTTAGATCTCCTTCTACCCCGTGCTTCTAATTCGCAAGACTTTGAATTTTTTTGGTGTACTTGTGTTTTCCTTGCATATGTGTCGACTTTCGGCAATTGGATGTCGATCTTTCATTTCTCGGAGAAGTTGTACAGTTTAGTTTTATGTTTGGAAGATGACAATCATGGTTTTTCTTATGGTGAACGACTTGTGTAACTGGTCTTTTCCTCGGGCTGTTATTTTCTCGCATGCAGCAGCTTCGAGATGAGTTTGTCATGCGAGGCAAGGTGATCACTTAGGAGGATATGGCTACTCCACTTTTGGCCAAGATTCCCTTGGAGTATGACTCTCTTTAGCAATCTCGTATTTCCTCTGCTCATGCTACCACCTAGGAGAAACTTCTACTTGCTTTGCAACAGACTTCTTAGCATCTTCAAGATCGAGATTCCCTTGATACTGTTGTGGGTGACACCTCTTTAGCAGCTCGTGGTGGTGGAGCTACTACTCATTAAGAATAGCCCGACTCTCTTTAGTAGTATGACTCTCTTTAGCAGTCCCTTAATCCTTTGCTCGTGCTACCACTTAGGAGAATCTTCTACTTTGCAACATATTTCTTAGCATCTTCAGGATCACGATTCCCCTGATATTGTTGTGGGTGACCCCTCTCTAGCAGCTCGTGGTGGTGGAGCTACTACTCATCAAGGATAGCCCGACATTGCTATCGAGCAAGATCAACCTAATGTTACTTGTGCCTATTGTGGAAGACATGGACATATTGTAGCTAGATATTATCGAAGATGGCGTGATCATTGTAGAGATGCAGACGGTGATGGTTCACTTGGGACCGGGATAGCTTTTATCCTTGCTGCTTCCCCAATGTCTTGGCTGAGATATCGGCTGCCGTCATTGCCCTCTAGTCTCTTTGCCCCTTCGCCCTACTCCTAAGGCGGCTCCTTTGGACTTCGAGTGTTTCCAGTTTCTTCTCAACCTCAAGAGTCTTTCAGTTCGTTTGGACTAGTTTCTTCTCCACCTGGGCATCCTTTCTCCTTGGGTCAGAGGGTTCTGCTTTAGGGGGCTGTCACTTGGCGTGCTTCACCGTCAATTCCGATGAGCTAGGAGACGCTCATCCTTGGCACTTCCATTTCATCCTTTTTTTTCGCAACTTGTTTTGTTTTTTGGGCCATTTTAATTCTCAAGATTAGTTTAGGACTTCGGTATTTTCCTCAAGAGCTTCTCTAACATCTGTTCTTGAGGAGGGGCGTTAGAGCTTTATGTTGACCTTCCCCATTCTTTCACTCCTACTTACGGCTGCTTAGGTCTGTTTCTACAAAAGAGATCAATATTATGACATACCTTGCCGACTTCTGCAAGGATTGCTGAACTGTTAGATATTGCTGCTATTTAAACGAAGATTTGCTTTAGATTGCATAAATGCTGATACAATGGTCCTAGATGCTGAGATGTTGATGGGATTTTGCTATTGAAGCTTGGATCTGCAAGGCTAAGGACTGAAAACTGAAAACGCTAGGGTGAGGGGATCTACAACTATGATGAGGCTATGGGCTGGGGGGTACGTATCAGTGAGTTCAGTAGGAGTTTTATAACGCAACCAAACTTCGAAAAATGAAATGATCTCGTTTAGTCTTCAATACTTTTTAAGCCCCACTCAAGAGATGTATGCTCAACACTAGGACATGCCCTAACAAGCCAATAAAACTCTTCCAATCGCACTTATAGTGATGAACATTCCTTAAAAGGTAGCAATTGACATTGAGCTACTTCTGAAAGTGTTGCTGATGAGGCTTGATGTTATTAAGCAAAAGCATGCTATTTTTTGCTCACTTCTGATGCAAACAGAGCTAGAAGTGTGTTACTTAGCTGTATCTAGAAGGTTAGGTTATAACGTACTTAACAATCATCAATGTAACAATCAAACCCTACGTCTACACCTGCAGAAAGGAAAAATCTGGTTTCAGTTTACAACGTCCATATAGTTTGTCGCAATGAGAAAGCACTTGAAACTCATAACAATTGCACAATCAAGAATGAAGTCTGCCAAAAAGCAGCATTATAATCATGCCTGGATACCTTGTGGTAAACAGGGGACAATGGGAGATCCCTTCGTATGCGAAATTGAAAAGAAGGGAGTAGTAGTGTTGTTACTCATCATTTAAAAGGAATAGATGTAATTTATCTTTGGGAAACCTCAGGGTCTTCACACAGACCTGTGGGGTTTTTTCTTGAACCCCTGTATTTCTCCTGAACTGTCTGAGCTTCTAGATGGAGCTCTGCTTTGTACAATATTTGAGCACATAAAGTGCAGTCCACTATAAGTAGTAATATACAAGGAAGTCATTTTTTTTGTTAGCCCAGCTATCAAACTTGATCCAGTAGAGATGCCACTTCTTTTATCGATGGTCTCTTGGACGGATCACGGTTGATACACAAGCACGCAATGCTCAGAACTCGCTGCATTTGCTCTTCGTGACCTGTATCTCGCAGCAAAGAATCAAATAACTCATACAAAGTGCTATCATTCTTGCATTTTTGTACCCAAGCTACAAGGTCAGAAGACTCCTTTGATTGGCAGACATCCACTGGCCTCTTTCCTGTCAGCAACTCCAGCAAAACTACGCCGAAGCTGTAAACATCCCCCCTTGGTGTAGCGTTTGATTTTTCACCATATTCGGGAGGAATGTATCCCAAGGTGCCTACCAGCTCTGTGGTGACGTGTGTTTGCGTTGACATCATCAACCTGGCCAAGCCGAAGTCCGCCAGGTGAGCTTCAAAGTTTTCATCAAGCAAGATATTGCTTGATTTTATATCTCTATGTACAATATGTGGATTGCAAATTTGATGCAAGTAAGCTAACCCAGCTGCCGCTGCTTGTGCTATTTTCAGCCTCGTGGACCAGCCTAGAAGAGCACCCCCATCACTTCTCTCGTGCAGCCAATAATCCAAGCTCCCATTTTCCATGAATGAGTAAATAAGAAGTTTTGCAGTTCCTATCTGCAAAAATCCTTGTAAAGGAACTAAATTCTTGTGCTGGGCTTTGGACAGAGCCTCAACCTCAGCTCTAAACTCCCTCTCCATTTGTCCACAGTCTCCAGTGAGCTTTTTGATTGCAAGCCTTGTACCATCTTCTAAATCTGCTCTATATACAAGCCCGAAGCCTCCGCATCCAACTATATGTGTTGAGTCAAAGTTATTTGTTGCCTTGATAATGTCTGCCACAGTTAACTTCTGATGGTTGTAAAGAAAATGGATGGAGGCGTGCTGTGTTTCATTGAGGCTCACTGGATCATCAAACTCTCTTGAACTACCATATCCATGATGAACAGCATTTTTTCTGCAGAGCATCCACCATGTTATGAAAAGTGCTATGACAAACATACCCGCAACGATGAAGACAGGCAAAAGAATGGCAACATGTCTTGTGCCTCTTGAATGAGGCTGATAGAGAGCAGTAGGAAGCTTAGAAGTACAGTTGTTCAATGAGGGAGCCCCACAGAGCCCTGGGTTACCTTGATAACTTGAGGAGGAGAATGTTTCGAATTGAGTTCCAAGTGGAATGTGGCCTGACAGATTGTTATAGGCCACATTGAAGTTGGAGAGGAATGTCAAATTTGCAAGGGCTGATGGTATGGAGCCACTGAGGTTGTTATAAGACAGGTCAAGTGTTTCCAAGCTTGTGATATTTGCAAGGGAAGGTGGAATGCTTCCCGTTAGAAGATTGTGACTGAAGTCCAAAGCCATCAGTATGCTGAGATGATGAATGCCAGAGGGTATTGTGCCCGAAAAGCGGTTGTTGCAGAGTAAAATAGATGGTGGAAAAGCCACAGGTTTCTTGTATGTCAAGTATGGTAAGCCCGTTTGTCGCTGAACAGAGAAAAGACCAAAAATTGTTTGCATGCCTGTAGTATTCATATCCCTTGTTGCAAGAGCTGGTAAGCTGAAGAGTTGTTGAGGGATCGTCCCATTGAATGTGTTGTTGGACAAATCCAGGTAAAACAAATGTGAGAAGTTCCCCAGCCATACAGGGAGCTCTCCTTCCAGATTGTTCCATGACAAATCCAAAACCTGTAGCTTCTTGCAGTTTTGGAGCCATTCCGGAATAGAGCCTCTCAAGTTAAGAAAGCCCAATGCTAAAACCTGCAAATTTTGAAATCCGCTGAATGTTGTGGGAAGCGGCTCTGTGAAGAAGTTTTTTGTCAAGATGAGACTTCCCAAACTGTCGCAATGACGAAAGGCTTCTAGGCTTCCGTTTAATCTGTTTGTGGATAGTGAAACAGAGAGAAGTTTATTCAACTGGTTGAATTGCAAAGGGATGGCCCCTATGAAGTTGTTCAATCCCAGGTTAAGTATGCGCAACGATGTGCATAGACTGAGTGACTCCGGGATGCTCCCATTGAAAAAGTTGGTATCAAGATAGAGCTCTTGAAGAAGAGTGAAATTGGAGAAGTTCACCTCTACAGGGCCTTTAAAGGCATTAGTGGCAAGAGAGAGTGTGACAAGCTTGGAATTCTGGGAGAGGGTTGTTGGCAAAGGGCCAGACAGGTTGTTACCAGCAAGAGACAGGTGCGCAAGATTTGTGAGGTTTCCTATGGATGCATCTAGGCCTCCATTGAAGCTATTATTCTGAAGGTCGAGGCTCAACAAAGACGAAATGCTGAATATGTCAAGTGGGATGTATCCATTCAGCTTGTTGAACCCGAGGCGGAGCTGTTTCAGTTGTCTACACATTCCCAGCCCATGGCCAAGAGACCCACTGAGCTTGTTGGCAGACAGATGGAGGACGGTAAGCATGGGTGCGGAATAGCAAAGGTTCGCATGGATCTCTCCCCTTATGTGATTGTTACTCGCATTCAGCTCCTGAAGGTGGGTAAGGTTGTCGAAGGTGGGCAGCTCTGTAGCGAAGGCATTGTTGGAGATGTTGATAGCTTGCAAGGCAGGCATTCTGAAGAGGTACGAAAGAGAGCCTTCCAGGTGATTAAAGCTGAGGTCGAGGATGCGGAGGTGCAACAAAGAGGTGAGCTGGGCGGGGATGGTGCCTGAGAAGTGATTGGAAGAGAGGTTAAGAGTGGTGAGGAATATGAGGTTGCCAAGGGATGGGGAGATGATGCCTGTGATGTTGAGGTGAGGGAGAGAGAGGCTAGTAACCCGCGGGGAAGAGACGGAGGAGCTGCAGCCTACTCCCTGCCAATTGCAGCAGCTTGTGTTCGTATCCCACAGCCATGACTTATTGTAGTCGGACACTTCTTTCTTGAATTGTAACAGGGCTTCTCGCTCGCTTTGCGAACAGAGTAACTCTGTTTCTCCTGGCGATGGCGCCATCTCCTGGGAGCCCCCTTGTACCACAATGTAGAGGACATACAGCAGGATTTGCAGAGAGGTCGCTAGTGAGCTTGTCAGCAACAAGACTGAACGCATCTCTTGATGTGGGCGAGATGATTGTCGATGTGTGAGCGCGCGCGCGCGCGCGTGTGTGTGTGTGTGAGAGAGAGAGAGAGAGAGAGAGAGCGAGAGCGAGCGAGAGCTCGATTAAATTACTGTCGATCCAATTGGTCATCAAATACTCGCTCACACTCAAGGGGCAAGCCGCAAGGGGGCCTGTATTTTGTGTGTGTGTGTGTTTGTGAGAGAGAGAGAGAGAGAGGCAGGCGTGTGAATGTGATTTAGGTTTGCAGACAAAAGGCCTGAGTGGAATCAATGTGCAGAGGAATGAGTGAGTGAAAATTCCCAGAAAGGAAAACGCCACTTTCCCCTGCTTTTCTTTAGTGGGATCCCCTGCTCCACCACTCCCCGCCCTCCCTCCCTCCCTCCCTCCCTCGCAAACGTGCGTGACTCACTCACTGCCACATTCATCATTGTGGATGGGTAGGCACATTATCATGCTAGTTGATAGCAATGCCTTTAAAGGTCTTGTAAGTCAACCCCCCTTGACAAAACAGCCCGAATCCTGGCCCTTGACAAATTCTCGTACATGTCGCATCGGCCGTAGCATTCGCTACATGTCTAATTCACATATACGGGTCGTATACCATGTGTGATTGGGTTTGAATGCATGAGTCTATTGGTTGATGGAATGCCCTAACAATTATATCACACTTGTAACATTGTGGTGTAAACCTATCTTCTTAGTTTGAAGGTCCATAGCTTCCACATCAAAGTTGTGTATGTTACTAGTTTCTTTTGAAAAATGGCATGCCAATGTCTACAATAATGGCTATGGGACCATCTAAAGTGCCAAAGAACGCATCTCAAGCCTTTCTACAATGCATCTGCGGTCTTGCACGCATCTACGGTCTATACAATAATAGTATAAAAAAAGTCTAAAGTGCCAAAGTGAGTACCTTAAGTAAGTCTTCATATTGCTTCAACATCCATATTGTTGAATTAATTCATTTTGATTATGGTGGAACCAATGGCATGTGGTGGCTATAATATGTACACGACGGAATGGTCTAAAGTGTAAAAGCACCTAAATTTTCTAAACTTGCATATAAGGTATATTTGACCCATCTTTGACTTCAAAAGTGACAAAGCTCTATGTGCCAAACTAGTATGTGTTTCCAGGAAATAACCTGAGGTAGGGCTCACTTAGGTTCACAAATACATCATAATCCTTAATAGCAAGAAGTTAGGGTTAAGAAGTAAGTCTAATTGTATGCATCATACACATTCTTAATGTTGGTTATGTCGCAAGACACTTATCTTGAGCCACTTAAGTGAGGTAAAAAGTATCAATTTTTCAAGATTTCAAGACTCCCATTAGGGTAGTCCATAGCAGGTGGATGTTCTTCTTGGAGAGATTCATGAAGACAAAGGGCTCATCCCGAGGGTAGCGTGGCCGAATGATGGCTTGTACAAGAGTCTCTTGTTCTCATCATTGAATTTTTGGGTTCAGTTGATCCAAAGATGCCTCGAATTTAGACTATTGCGGTCAACGCCAAGGTGACAGGGAACGAGCTGCAGGGACAAGGTGTCATTAGGAAGATGGATACCACAATGCGAGAAAAGGTTATGAGATTTTTCCTTTTAAACTCAAACATCATTCAAAAGTGGCTAGAGAGGTGCGAAGGGAAAAGGCAGCAACATCGCTTGACAGATCGTTTGCAATTCAAGCACAACCATGTCATTAGAAACCTTCCTTTTTTAGATCATCTTCAGAAATTGCTCGACTTTCCAACTGAGCAGTGGTTAGATGCGACAATCACAGAGTCAAAGAGGAATGAAGTGTTGATTACTGAAGAGGAAGAGGAGATGTCAAGGGGTTGCGATTGACATGTAAATTTTCACAACTTCCTTTTCTAGATCCACATGATCACATTACTTTAATAACTATAAGTTTGTTTCAATTCTGTGGCTGCAGTATCACAAATATGGAGCTTTGTGGTTGCATGGGAGACACTTTAGAGTGCAACAAATAGACGAATAAAGGGTCACCTTCGACAGTGGCGTTAGGAAAAGCTTCGTCTAAGAAAGCAGTAGTGCCAATGATGAGAACGCAGAGACTAGCCAGCTTGAATACTTTAGCTACATCTAAGACATCTTGAAGATTATCTTTAAGAAGTTTGATATTTTATCTTTAATGTTAAGTGGTTCAAAGTTATTACGAGCGGTCCTAATGCAACTGTGCGCAACGATAAGAGTCAATTGATTCAAGTGAACTCTAGGTAGGTATGGACAGATGCACGAGATACGTTTGTACTTTCGTAGCATTGTGAACAAGTTGTGTTCACAATAGATCCACTATGGAGAGAAAATGATGAAAAAGATCTGTCTAAACTGCGTTGGCTCTATGTTGTTCAAGTTGCTCCATGGAGCAAGCAAGTGTATGAAAGATTGGAAGTTGAGATCGAAGAGCTTCATGAACAAAGTGCACGGCCGACGGATGATATAAGTTTGGATTTTGAGTTGGAGGTCAGTGGCGAGTAGATGCCTGAACCTAGAAATGAGCTTTCAAATACTCAAGTTGATGCGGAGAGCAACGAAGAAGTAGAGTTTGATGATAAAGATGCAGAAGTACAGATCGAAATAGACATCTTTGGTGCATCAACTCTTATAGAAGATGAGAAATTGACTATTGATTTTTTCTAGGAACTCTTTTGTAAAACTCTTTTAATTAGGCTACAATACTGGATAGATTTAATGAGTTGTGTTGCAGCTTCGTTTTTTTGTATTTGCATTGCTTAAGCTTTTCTTTTGTAAACTAATGTATTGTATTCGTGTTATTTGTGTATCTGTAGTCATCGTCGATAACGACGATACATACTCTCTTAGTTTTAGTTTTCCTGTCACTCCGATCGGCATGTCATCCGAGTAGATGGAATCTCTTTTGTCACAGTTCACACCAAAGCAGGTTACTTACGCACATAACCTTTGGACAACTGGTTACTCTATTGTCTATGCCTGGGACTAGTGTGTCCCCTACACCGACCAGCCCTACACCTCAGTCGAATATGTCCTCTATACTGATGGTTGGTTCATCTTCGAGACGAGGTATGCGTCGTTCTCGAGCTGGTGGCTGTTGTGGTAGCGGTTCTACTGATGCGTCCATACCACTGAGAGTGTCCATCACTCTCTTCAGTAGATAGTTTACCAATTGGTACACCATGTACACCTTGGGGATCACACAAGCATGATCCTAGCAAGGTGTAGAAAAGCAGGGATGGGACTGTTGTGGCGGATAGGGTCGAAAAAGCCATGCGACAAAAGATTCAGTAGACCTGTATAGTTCAGTTCTCTGTGATGGAGATTTGGGATAATCAAGATGATGAAAGAAAGAATTACATCGTCGAGGCCATTCACAGAGAGTACATGTCGGTGTAGAGGCATACGATCTAGTCTTGAATGATAAGATTTTGAGCGTGGCAATTGCCACAATGTCACATAGTCAGTTAGAGGCGAGAGACAAGTACAAGGATGACAGTCCAAAGCCGGCATAGTTGGACGTAGAGGAGTGGATGGGGATTGCACGAGACACAAGACAATCCTCAAAGATTTCACCTGCAAAGAGATGTAGCCAAAACACGTTTGGAGTCTGTTGGAGTCATATCTTGGGAATAGAGACTACAATACACTTCGGCATGAGCTTGTAAGCATTATATGTATGCTTTAAATTGTCGAATATGTATATGTCATTTGAATCTTTATCTTATGGTTAATTGTTTATTTTGTAGGAAGTTGTTGTGAAGCGCCATCCGACGCACCGAGAGGAGAAGTATGAGTACAAGCATGGACTTGTGGTCCTTTTGACCCAGCTACAGAGGGAGGAAGAAGACGTCGATTGAGAGGTGCTAACATAAGGGTAACATTCTCCATATATGTTGTCTTTTGTGGCTGTGGTCTTCTTGATACAGTTGTGCTAATTCATTGTATACATGTACAGTTTCACATGTATGTTTATGGTTTTGCATTTCTTTTACGATTATGATTATGGTATGACAATCAGGTTATGGTTATGATTTTGCAATTATGATATGAAAAATATGGTATGGTTATGGTATGACACATAAGTTATGATTATGGTTTGGTAATTAAGTTATGGTTATGGTTTTGCAATGATGGTATGGAAATCATGTTATGGTTATGGTTTGGCAATCAGGTTATGGTTATGGTTTTGCAATTATGGTATGGCTGTTATGGTTATGGTATGACAAGCAAGTTATGGTTATGGTTATGGTTATGGTATGACAAGCAGATTATGTTAATGGTTTTACAAATACGGTTTAGCAATCATGTTATGGTTATGGTTTTGTAATGATGGTATGACTAATGATTATGGTATGACAAGCAGGTTATGGTTATGGTATGGCATACAGATTATGTTTATGGTTTTGAAAATACGATTTGGCAATCACGTTATTCTTTATACTTGCGGTTTTCAAATCATGTTGTAATTATGGTTGGAAAATCTTCATGTCCTTATGCCTATGGTTTGGGAGTTGAAGCTATGATTATGCTTTTGGAAACTTGTTAGTTTAACCTTTTGATTTTGTGGTTTTGTTATGCTTTACAATTTTGCTAATCTTTACTCACTCTTCAATGCCAAACTGTAGGTGGAGTGTGGTTGTTTCTGCACTCTTCCTTTGGGCAAAGAGGGTTGTTTCTTGGTGTTGCAGTAATGCAGCATTAGTTCCTAGCCCTCTGCCAAAGAAAAAAAAAATCAAGTTTTGCCGCTAGTACAGATATCGGCATACATGTTTCTAGCACACCTAGGAATAGGCGTCGATATTGTAAACTTATTTTTCGACGACTATTTCAGTGCTATTTTTGGCGTAAGCTTCATTGCCTATTCCAACAGGGGATGTACCGATATCTATACCAAAGATACAATGCCGATGCGTCAACGCTTATACCAGGGGTTTTCACTTTTAAAACAAACTTCGAGTCATCGATATCCACATTGATTTTAGCACAGCGTGTTGTAGTGCATAAGGGAAGAGGGAATTCAAGTGACAGTGAATCATGTATTGAGGAGTCTAGTTCCAGTTTCAGTTTTTGTGAAAGAGAGTCAAGGGACTAGTCAAAGAGTAAGAAGAAAAAATCTTAGACCAAGAAGATGGAGGCAATCTCGAATGAGATATTTGAAGTATCAAAGACCAAATTTGCAATTGAAAAGATGGAGACCTCGTGTACTAAGTGCAAATCAAAAGAGCACAAGTCTGATGAGTGTTGCCAATGTACTTATTGTAAAACATTTGGACATTTATGGAATAACTGCAAAATCAAAATGCACCATTTTAAAGAAGGCAAAGATGTGTCCTTGATAGCGATGAAAAACCGAGAATGGCAAAGCAAGAGGGTATGTCAAAGAAGATGGACAATGAGACTAGTATCAGTAACATGCCATTTAGAAAAAGATATCAGAATTTTGCTGGTAGAGGTCGGGAAGAGCTGACTTTACAAGGTGTAACTGTACTTGTTATACTTGTGGTAAGTACAAACACTTTGGAGCTTAGTGCCATATATTGTTAAACCTGAAGTGCCGAAGAAAAGATGTCAGACCCAATTTTGGTGCTAGTGATCAGAAGGAGCATTAGGATTGTCATCAGGAGTGGGAGAAGCAAAGAGATGTCTCGTAGGCCAAGGGAAAGGCCAAGGAAGTGAATGAATGGCAAGAGCAAAGGACACTGACAATCAAGATAAGTGAGGATTTGGAAAAGAAGATGCCAGTAAAGCGTGAAAATTCGGAGGCGAGAACCATTTAATGACTTTTGTGGAAGGCTCCAGAGGCTTCGGAGAAGGAACTCCCAAAAAAAGAATATGCTAATTGAGATGCTGTTGGGGAAGAAGATGGGGAACCAACGAAGGGCTCAAAGGAGTGCCAAGAGACGGATGCAGACGAGGGGTAATACGGGATGGTAGTGGTGTTAACATTCTAGGGGAGCACGTTAGACAAAGGTTGAGAATTCCATACATGAAACCGGCTCCTTTTTGAATTTGAATCGCAAACAAGCGGATAGTCCATGCTAGTGGTCTAGTTGAAAATCTTTAGATCAGGGTAGGTTTTGAGAAGTTCAAAACAAATTTTCTCGTATTAGATGTGCAAGGGGCATATAGTATGCTATTGGAAAGGCCATGGTTTAGAATCGTAGGAGCCATACATGATTATGCATGCCAAACACTCACAATGAAAGGGTCCAATAGGAGGATTTAAGTTAAGACAAATAATACCATAAGTTGAAAAAAGGCAATGAGGCTAGTGAATCCAGGTGAAAGACTAGTAAATCTGGATGGTAGATCGTTTAAAAAACCAAGAAGCTAGACTAAGGGGGATGCCTTACCAGATTTAGAGTACATGGGTAATTGGCAACATAGTGCAAATACAACTAGTTGAAATAGTAAACAATTTGATCAAGAAGCAGATTCAACTGATACGGAGAATCCTTTCAACGAATATGTAGCGGGCATATGTATGGAGAAGGAAACTAAAAATTGGCGAAATGGAAGGGAGGTGGACCAAACTGGTTACTACCATATGATCAAGGAATAGAGAAATGGAATCTCGATTCAGAAACAGATCCAAAAATGATAAAAGTCAACAAGCATTTAAAACCGGGGATAAAAGAGAAGGCTAGGTAGTTGTTTCAGAAGTATTGGGATGTGTTCTTCTAGGAGCATACGGATTTGAAGTGAGTAGATTCAAGAGTATACCAACATTGGATACCACTAAAACCAGATTTATGATCAGTATGGCTCTAGAGGTACATAATGAATCCACACTATGCCAAGAAAGTCAGGGAAAAAATAAAAAACCTAGTAAAGGATTGATTTATTTTTGAAGTAGCAAGTATGTTTGCATGATTTTAAAAAAAACTATACTGAGGGGAATCAGTGAGGATGCTTCGCGTCATCTCTGTCCCCTTGGACTAGAGTGTTTCCACGTGGATGTACACATGCGAAGCGGCTCTCTTTGGCCATACGTTAAGGCCTCTCTCTCTCTCTCTCTCTCTCTCTCTCTCTCTCTCTCTCTCTCTCTCTCTCTCTCTCTCTCTCTCTCTCTCTCTCTCTCTCTATGGAGGTCGCGAGGTAGCATGCGCAGCAGAGGCTGCTGCTTCTTCTTCTTCTTCTCTCTTTCGATGCCAATATCTCTGTCTACGTTAGGCAACATGTGCAGCGGAGGCCGCTTCTTCTTCTTCTTCTTCTTCTTCTTCTTCTCTCTCTCTCTCTCTCTCTCTCTCTCTCTCTCTCTCTCTCTCTCTCTCTCTCTCTCTCTCTCTCTCTCTCTCTCTCGATGCCGCAAGACAAACCTGTGTGCCAGTAGAGTTACAGAAATACGAGGGGGGAAGAGGGGAGGCCTATGCGACAGGGGCAGCGGTGGAATGGAGGTAGGGAAAGTAGGGGGAGGCAGGTTATGTCTTTTTTTGGGAGGGGATATATTTTGACCTATTCATTTTCTTTTAAGATGACACAGTATGACCCATGAGCGATTGGCTAATTCCTAGAGTGGTGGTTCCGAAGAAGAATGAGAAACTTAGGGTTTGTGTCGAGTATAGAAAGTTGAATGCTCAGATCATCAAAGATCGGTTTTCCTTGCCATTCACAATATGATGCTAGATGAAATAGCACGTCATGAAATGTACAGCTTCATGGATGGATATAGTGAATACAATCAACTAAAAATAGCATCTAAATATGGGGCGAAAATGACATTCATCACTAAATGAAGAGCTTTCATGTTTCTAGTAATGCCATTTGGGTTATGTAATGCTCCAACAACCTTTCAAAGCACATAATCATCCACAAATAGAACACTGCTTCTAGTGCTTCTGGTCAAGTTGAATCAAGAGTCCTTCAGATACCACCTCAGAATGTTCAAAAGGCTACCCTAAAGAAGACTCTAGAAAAACAAAAAGGAAAATGCTAACATCAGAAGGAGAATCAATTTTTTTGGAATATGATCATGGCATGAAGTCTTGTGCGCTCCGCTTCCTTACCTGCCAACTCTCCTTAAAACAACCCAAGGTGTGACACACAAGATTGCTTTCTTGCACAACAATTGCAGAGCTTGACAAACAATATCGCCAAGTGATGACTCTGTAACCTTCTCTTCATGACAAAACGAGGAGAAACATTTTCCATTAAGAACCCTACATTCTTCTTTACATACTATATGAAACCTCTCGAGTTCATTTATAGTAGGTGTGCGCACACACAACATAATCATATCAATGGAGATCAAAGGGAGGAGAGTGACGAGTAGAGCTTGGATAAAATGCCCAAAAGACCTTCCATGCAGAGGAAGCCATGGAAGAAGAAAAACTGGTCTCCTGGTGCATAATGCACATGGGTTTCCCCTCACTAATCAATCCCTTTGGTGCTTTGGCACTTTGCACATAGTCCATTAAAGTTCCACTGACTCTCACATGTTTGTGGACATGAAACATACCTTTATAATCTCAAAGTGAATCTCCAAACAATCTTGACCATTGGCGCGTATGATTCAAAAGAAAGTGCATATTTCCTCCTCCTCTATGTCTTGATTTTTACCACGACAAAAAGAAGTCCATAGTCATTGTTGTCAATTATTATTGTTTTAAGTTTTTCGTATATCATCGTTATCACAGTGAAAGTGTCCTATATTTCCATCAACTGTTTCTTTGAAGTTGTAATGTAGATGTTGTTGGCAATGGTTTTTGAATAATGTTTTAGAAGTTTTTTTTTTTTCATGCACTGCAAAATACTATACTACCCTTGGAAAGATTCCATGTAATCTTCAAAGAAATGAATTCTTTTTAACATCTACTAGGTATGTCTGGTCAATTTGGGAAAAAGCGTGTAATGGAAATGGCCTATGAACTTTGAGGATAACGGAATTAAGAGAATTAGAGTGAGCATTTTCGTGAGATTACTTTGAGAACTTGGAGGGTGAACTTAATTGATGGTAGAAACATAAACATAGTACTTAATTAACTTGGCATGAACAATACTTTTGCAAGAGAGAGAGTATTAGAGAACATGACAATATTTGAGGACCGGATTTACTTGGAATTGGTCCCCCCTCCAAAAGGCGTTTGTATTATAGATTCTCCCATCAAAAGAGATTTTGTTACAATGCAATCTTTGTGTTCCTTGTGACCTTGGTGATGCTATGAAGCTTCATGCATCACGAGCTTAACATAAACTTTTCAAAAAGCATTAACTATCCCAAGCCTCAGTCTCAAGGCCTCAAACACCTTCGAAGGTGGAGAGAGTCAGCGGGAAATGAGGGTAGGAAAGAGGAAGAAGAAACATTCCATACGAGAAAGAAATAGTTCCTCACTTATCATCACTCTTCTTGCTTAGCATAGTATAATAGTATAGTAATGAAGATGAAGAAGATGGCAAGCTTAAGCATTGAAGCATGGCTCTTGGTTGGATTTGCATTCCATAGCCAAGAGTGTTGTTGTAAGCTCTCCACTTCTCAACAAACTTGGAGAAGGAGATGGAGCTCTTGCACTTTGCACTCCACACAATGAGAGAATGTGTGTGTATGTGTGAGAGTATATCCCCCTCTCATGCTTGGTCCACACCTCTCTCTCTCTCTCTCTCTCTCTCTCTCTCTCTCTCTCTCTCTCCATCTCTCTCTCTCTCTCGTATTATTTTATTATTTCATTTGAACATGTGTCCTCTTTTTCCTCTTTTGAGAGAAAGAACTTAATTATTTATTTTGTGTATCTAAATTCTCATTGGACCCCTTTAAAATCTATCCAATAGCATTCAAGCATATCATAAGGGCCACATGTCGAGGATAATTTGAACATGTGTCTTTTGTGCTTATTAAGTCATTTGGTTGAATGGAATACTTCAAGTTCTTAAATCAAGTAAGCATGTGTCTTTTATGCTTGTTAAGTCATTTGTTTTGAATTGAATACTTCAAGCCTTATTCAATCAAGCATGGACTTTCATGCCTCTTGAGAATTAATCTTTGAATTTAACATTTCAAAAACCCTAGTCATTTAAGCATAAAAATCACCTCAGGCTTTGGGCAAGGTTAGCACCTCATGCTTGGGTACGATTCCCACCTCGAGGTTAGCCCTAGCTTGCGTAAGATCAAAGTACTTTTTAATACTGACTTTTGGAGGTCTTTAATGAAGCTAACCCTAAGGTCTTTTAAACTCCATTAGATGCACGTTGCTCTTTGATAGACTACCTCCGTTTGGATCCCTTTTGAGATGTAACCATCTCTCCTCTTGGTCACTTGTTGAGGTAAATCTAGAAGCACTTATTGCACATTGCTTTTTGGTAGACCATCTCCTTTTGGACCCCTATTGAGATGCAACCATTTCTCCTTTCGGTCCCCTGTTGAGATAGGTCTAGAAGCACATACATATATATACTAACTCTTGTTCCCCTTTTATCTTCCCATATCAAGTGATCAGTTTAATATGAGAAAATCATTTGGTAAAGTTAGATATTATATTTTATGACATTACCTCTCTCTTGAAATCATAGTCTTCCTTGACTATGATGTAGAGAAGATAAAGCCTAGTCATTAGTCCATGTTTCTTAGCGAGTAGAGGATCCCTTTTTACCCTACGACATCATTCCAGAATGGATGACTAATCCATTTGGTGCTTGGGAGACTTAGCTGCCACAAGCATGTCTGCTCTTTAGTCCATATCATACTTCCAAAGTAGAGTGACAAGTTCTACTTGGTGTTTGGGAGAGGTCATCACCACAAACATGATCCTAAGCATGCATACTTCTTAAATTTTGTGCACAATAAAAGAAAGAGAATGAGTCTTATAAGACAAAAATATTGTTCTTTTAAAATGCATTTTCATTTACTTACTCTAGTTTAGCATTGTAAGCATTGACAAGGTTCATATTATCCTTAAGCTAGGTTCCTTATCCATCTAGCATCTTTAAAAGGATAATTCTTAAATTTAACAAGATATCATTGGATAATCTTACCGTTTCTTAGTAACTTGTCTTTGTGTGTCGAAGAATCGATTCGGGCTGTAACTCCTTTTCTTGATATTCAATTTCTAGCGGGTCCTCCATTATTAGTTCTTTTTGTGGCTCTCCTTTGTAAGGCTTGAGTAGGCTCACATGGTTAACATTGTGAATGAGCCAATGGTTGGGCAACTTTAATTGATAAGCCATCTCATTGATTGTCTTAAGAATTTAAAAAGGACCATAGTATCTTTTTGCTAGTTTAGCATAATACTCTTGGTGGCCCATAAGAATCTTATCCGTAGTATGCCTCAGACGAGCCTTGAGAAACTTTAGCAAGACCCAATCAATTTTCTTAAAGGCTAAGGCTCTTCTGTGCTTATTAGCAGCATCCCTTTTTGCCTTTGCTTTGAGATTTTAATCTTTGGAAAAGATTCTTGTGAGTCGGCTATATTCATTAGCAGTGAAGATCTTCCCATGTACTTTAAGTAGTAAGGGACTTTTGGATCTTCCCTCTTTAACCTCGAAAGGTGCTTTTCCCATAGAAGTATGTACAATGTCATTGTACGAATACTCTATAAGAGGTAGGTACTTCTCTCATTGAGAAAGTTGATCTACTTCCATGACATAGGCTTTTAGTAGATTCAAGAATCGTTAGATTGGTTATTTCACTTTGGTCATCCGTTTGTGGATGATAGGCCAAAGAGAAATTTAATCTACTTCCTAGATTTTCAAAGAGACCCTTCTAGAAATTACTGATCATTCTAGGATCTTGTCCGACACTGTGGATGTTGGAAAGCCATGATACTTTGAAAATTTGAGAGCTAGAGAGGGTTACTGTTTGATGTGCCTTAATAGTCTTTTTGACAGGCATAGAGTGTGTTTTCTTGCTAAGCATGTCGACTGAAACAATCCAATTTTCTTCCCTCGATCAAATTTCAATTTTTGGTACACCATGCATTTTGAAACATACTCTTGTATGTTTACTTTTCATGGTAGACCAACAGAAATACATTTCTCCTTCTTGAAGAGTAGATTATGGAATCCTTCTTTGCCCCATATAAGGAGAAGCATGGGATTCATACATGACTTTTTATTGTATGGATTGTTGGGTAAGTTGCTCGAGGGACCGAGGATGTGAATACACCTTTGCTCAAAGCCAATTGAGTGGCCAATGTATAAGAGTGTGAACACAAATATAAAGAAAAAAACGAATTTTTCTGTTGCAGCCAAAACTGGCGATAGTGTGGGTGACTGAATTTGCTTGCAGCAGGCGGTATGATGTGAGTTGATTGCCAAGCATGTGACAAAAAAGGATTCTCAGGCTAGGGCGATTCGTTTGTAGCCATCTTTGCACGTTTTGGTGCATGTTGATAGTGCATTTCTCTCCTCTGCTAGCGGCTGCTCCCGCGTTGTGTTGACTTGAGGCGAGGACGGGTTGCCATAACTCTGATACCATATATTGGGGAACGAGGGGCTAGCTATGGAAGCATGATGCTGCAGGCGTGCTACAGCAGAGAGCGAGAAAGAAAGAGAGAGATCGACTCAGCTTGCAAAAAATAACGCGCTACTACCATCTTTAATTAAGTTCTTTACATATATATATCCTTTGTGAAATGCTATCAACCATTCTTTGACTCATGCAAACTCCACTAAGCCTCTGCATGTGTGAAGAGGTGTTCCCACGGGCTAGACATCACTGCAAAGGGCTTTGATACCCAACATGGGTGAGTAAAACATAGCCTATTTCCGTTTGGAAGATAACTTTCCTTGAAGGTAAATGGTTCTTTTTTTCTTCCCTAATGCAAAGGCTGTAATTACCTACTTAAAGTCTTGGTCAGTAACATACTCATCTATCATAAAAGATAGATCATTGTGAGTTGCTATAGACACCACATTTACCCTTTGCCATTGTGAAAGTGCATCGACCACTTGATTGTGCTTGCTAGCAATGTGAGCAATATGAAATTTAAATTGCGAAAGAAAATTTTTCCACCTCATTTGTTTGTTGGAAAGCTTGGTTTTCGTCTCATGAAGTATTTGAGACTTTGTGATCCATTCGTAGGATGAATGGAGCCCCGAAGAGATAGTGCTTCCATGTGTCTAGAGCATGTAGAATAGCTAAAAACTCTTTTTCGTATATGCCCAAGACCCGTTCATCGACATTGCACCTTCGGCTCTCATATGCTATGACATGCCCTTCTTGAAGCAAAACTTCTCCAAGGCAATCATCTTAAGCATCACATTGGACCTCAAATGGCTTTGAGAGATCCGGAAACATAAGTATTAGCTGAGAGGTAAGCTTCTCTTTGAGCTTGTCAAAAGCATTTTGTCCTTTAGCAGTCCATGAGTACTTAACGTTCTTCCTTGTTAAGTCATGCAATGGTCCTGCTATTTGAGAGAATTTTGCTATGAAGCGTCTATAGTATGCACACATACCAATAAATCTTCTTAGCTCATGTAGATTCCTTGGATTAGGCCATGCTTTTATTACCTCTAACTTTGATGGATTCTTAAATATACCATCTTGATCGAAATGTGACATAAATATTGAATCTCTTGTAGGAAAAATTCACTTCTTTTGATTAACGAAAAGCGTATTCTCTCTCACAACTTGAAAGATTATCTGGAGGTGTCACTTGTACTCCTCAAGAGAATTTGGGTGGCCTGAAGATTTTTGTCTATCGTAAGTTTGAATGCAGCTGGAGCATTTGTCAGTGATCGTATTTACTGGTGAACAGAATAGAGAGGAGCTAGGCCTCACCATCCCTTTTTCCACCAATTCATGCAGTTGCCTCATGATCTCCTTTTGTTGAGCTTGTGAAACTCAATAAGGAGGTTTATTAGGAGGTGAGCTTCCTAGTAGAAGCTCTATTGCATGGTCTCATCATCCCCTCGTTTTGGAGGTAGCTCACTAGGGATGTCATCATTGAAAACATCTTGGAATCCATTTAGGAAACTACACAACTCTAATTTCTCTTGATTCCCTTTATTGCTACTTGTGAAAACATTAGAATCATTTCCAGATTCTCTAACAAAAATCATATATTTAAAAGTAGAGCTTTTCATTGACTTATCAAAAGAAAGCGTATTTACCAGGGATATGGTGCTCCCTGACTCGTGAGCATCTATGTGCATCCTCTTTTTCCTGTAGGTGAAGTAGATTCTCCTTTCAAGGAGCTTCATGTTGGTAGCCATGCGATTGAACCATGGTGTCCTAGGATAACATCCTCATGTTGGAGAGGAGAGAATAAAAAAAAGTCTTCTTTGTCTACGTCGCTTTGGACATGAAGCCTCAACTTCCCAATCAAGGGAGTAACGAAGGCTTGCTATTCCTTGAAAGTTGTGTCGGCAATTACAGTATCTCCCATCTCAAAAGCTTGAATACCCAACTTGGTGGCCAACTCCGTTGATATGAAGTTGTGAGTAGAGCCAGGGTCAGACAAGATGAAGGCATCATGCTCCCTTTTTTCCAAGCATAGGACAACGATGAGCCTTTGCAATGAGCGTCCTCTTTTGGAGCTTCACCCATGGAAGCTCTAGGAATGTCATTGAGTACATTTCTTTTGGGGCAAGAACGATAACCATGTCCTTGCTCCCCACACTTAAAGCATTTATGCTCTTTACAAAAAAAAAAGCCTCTAATTCTTTGGGAGAGAGCTTATTTTTACCTTTGTAAGCTCCTTTCTCCTTGGTCTTGTTGTTGTTGGTGTTGGTGTTGCCTTGGGAAGAGTTGTGAGCATTGCTCTTCCCTTTAGCTTCATTTCGATCCTTGTTTTTCATGGGCTTGAAAATTTCTTCTCGCCCCTTGTTAGAAATTGATCCTTGAAGCAACCGTAGTGTGGTGGATGACTTCGGTGATAGTGCTAGCCATTGTGAGTTGACATACACGGCCATTTCTTTAGGTAATACCACACAAAATTGTTTCTTTTTTCGGCGAAGTCTAACCTTTGAAAGACTGTACCTTTGAGATGTAAATCCCAAAACTTGTCTACATATTTATGGATATACTCGTTGAAGAGCAGCTTCAAACTACTCCATTCGGTGAGCACTTTGTCCTTGGCATCGCTTGCAAGGAATTGCTTCATGATGGAAACTCGTAGATTTTTCCATGTCTTTGGGGCCTCGCCATTGCCACGAAGGCTAGCCCACCATTGACGAGTAGATTTTCTTAAGTGCATAGCTACATGGTATAGCTTGGAGGACTCCGTGAAGCCCTCGTCTCAAAAGGCCGCGCCAAATTGTTGGATGAAGGCCAATACTTTGTCTGCGGCACCAAAGGTGCCATCATAGGTGAGAAAAGAGATACTCTTTCCTCTCTCTTTGAACTTCTTGAGATTTTGTGATCTTCGCCATGCAAGGTATGATTTGCGAGGTCCTCTCCTCTTGTATTCTCTAGGAGAATAACTATTTTTTACATCGGAAGAGGAGGAAGATGAAGAAGAAGGATAAGCGGGTGACCTATTTCTTGCCTTTTTCTTCCTTTGTTTCCTCTCTTCCCTTTCGGAATGACGAGGAGAAGGACTATGGGTTGACCGTTTCCTCTTGGGAGGAGTTGGCGATAGTCTAGACCGCCGTCTTCACGGAGCCACATATTTAGAGGAACTTAGGGATTCACTTATTTCTCGTTCTTTGGATTCCTCCTTTCTTATGGGAGAGAGTCTTCTTTTGAAAGTCTCATCAAGAGACCTCCTAAACTCTCTCTCCTCTTGGAGAGGAAGGGAAATCCCATAAGCACGAAGTTGTTGGGTAACGTCGGCTTGAAAGGTAGGGTTGCCCATAGATTGATGCAACCTAGTAAAAAGATAATTGATAAACATGGAGGCATCATCATTAGCGCCTTCATGTGCAATATCAAAATTATCAATGTTCATTCTACTCTCTTGGTTATTGTCAATCATGCTAATTATACTACTTATGTCTTCACTTAGTGTCTCCTTTGGAAATTCAGAACCTTAGTTGCTACTCCCCTTAGCCTTTGAAAATAAGCACTTAAGTATCTACACCCACGGCTCGAATTGGTTAATTATAGAGAGTAGTGTACTGAGTCTAACATAGCAAAATTGCCGAGGGATAGCTCCTTTCGGACTTCTTATGGCTCAATAATGGTAAAGCCGTAGGCAAGTCTAAAAAGACCCCATTATTAAGACCAAAGCTCCCGAGGTGTGCTCCATATCCCACATAGTAGGCTCAACAAAACCGATAATAGATCCAGTCCCACTTATCCTAATATAATTAACAAAATCAACCATTAATAGGCTACTTAAGGACCGACAAAGCCAATTTGGTCGGAATCTCGATAAGATTCTTCAATTTTTTGCTACCTCAGTCAAAGGAGTAAAATTTTTTGCGGGTCTCTGGATCTTGCTCGTTGCGTTACACGTGGGTTGCATGTCGGTAGTTTCTCTCTCCCCCCTCGTGTACTGATTGTAGCGAGGTCTCGACTGACCTTTGCTCGCTTTTAGTAAGAGAGTACGCTGGTCGACAAGGGTTGGGGGTGAAGCCTTTGTCCCTCTCCCTCTCCTTCTCACTCTGTGCGCAGGGCAATGAGGGTTGGTGGTGAAGCCTTTGTCCCTCTCCCTCTCCTTCTTACTCTGTGCGCAGGGCAATGTGGTGCCTGCAGACAAAAATTTGATAGAGCTCTCTCTCTCTCTCTCTCTCTCCTCTCTCTCTCTCTCTCTTCGTTTGTTGTGTGACCAGCGGCAGAAAAGGCGGCGAAGGCATCTCTCTCTCTCTCTCTCTCTCTCTCTCTCTCTCTCTCTCTCTCTCTCTCTCTTCGTTTGTTGTGTGACCAGTAGGCTGCAGAAAAGGTGGCGAAGGCATCTCTCTCTCTCTCTCTCTCTCTCTCTCTCTCTCTCTCTCTCTCTCTCTCTCTCTCTCTCTCTCTCTCTCTGTGAGGTTTAGGTTACGATCAGCTCTGTGAGGTGGTCCTCCCTGGGGCGAAGGGCAGCCCTATGGGAGGGCGTTAGGAACCAACCCTGCTCTGTCCTACACAAGCAGCAGCAGCAGCAGGTCGTCTGTCGCCCACGGATTTCTAGTAGCAGTAGGTCGACTGTCGCCCACGGATTTTGAGCAACATCAGGTCGTGCACGTTCGGGAGCAGGTCCGTAGGTTTTTCCGACATAGGCACGGCTCCACAGGCGGCAAATGTTTCTCAACACAGGCACGTCATCCGAATAATCGTTTTGATGGTCTATTCTCAAACCTAACTGTAGTTCCCATAGGGTCCTCATTAAGTCGTTCTTGGATCTTAGACCATCCTAAGCATAGGGATGAATACCCCAAAGGCACCTGCGAGAATGCGACCGAGTTTTGCAACGGTGCTAGTAGCCCCTAGCAAACTCGATCACATTACTCAGCTTCAAGCAGCTCTCGATCAAGTCATGGAAGAGAACTTTGAGCTCAATTGCCTCAACAAGCTAGAAGAACGCTTCAATTCCATGGTTGACATCGCCACCGACAAGGTAAAGGAGGTTGAGGCAAAGGTTATCCAAGCTCACTCAAAAACCATCACCCAAGTGAAGACTTTAGAGAGCTTGATTTTCTTTAGAGAGTCCGATTTAACTTTAATTTTCAAAAATTAATTGGAGCATATAACAAGCCAGGGGATACTATGAGTTCTTCTTTGGCCCCAAAAAGAATGCGTTCAGGTCTCATATATTCAACCACTTGGTGTAATCATGTACATGAGAAATTTTTTAATGAAATTATCAGTTAGGAATTATGAATATAGCTTATCAGTTATAGGAATTATGAATATAGAAACTAGCTTATTCATTGGGGAGCCAAGAAAATGGTGGCAATGACAACATCATCATGTAATAGTGGTAAAAAATATTCTCTTGTTATGAGAACCACAAGTGTCCTTTCTTTAGCATGACACATACTAGCTTTGCTACTATACCTTTATAAAGGTCTAAGGCTAGATCTACCTATAGTACAAATAAGATTTGACCAACTGAAAGTGTAACCAATTATATGTATATAATAGAATGAGATTGGGGTGCCAACCTTTATTAACGGTCTAAGGCTATGTCAAAATATATAGTACAAATGCATTTGACCAATTGATGTTGATTATTTTAGGCTTTGAGAAAGGTACAAGAGTGCCTTAGTCAACCCTAGTTGCCCACTCTAAGGCTTAACAAGGCAGAGGAATGATTTTAACAAAGGTTTACAGTGAATGCCACATGCTCTCTCAAAGTCAAAAAGGGTTTGCTTGATGTGTAAACCAAGCTCTTAGCACCAAAAACATTGTAATATTCTTGTCACTTTGCCAACATCTAATCAAGTTGACCCACAAAAAAGAATTAAAGAAGGAACATGCCATATGTGAGACTAAGATATGTCTCAATGTGCGTGGTGGCCAAAAGTGGAACTCCTAGCTTCTTCAAGAACTCTCCTTAAAAAGGAAGCACCATTCCCATTTAACAAATCTTTCTTTATGGATCCTTCTTTCATACTCAAATTCTTCTCCCCTCAACATGATTGGTACACCTAAAAAGCCACTACCACTATGAACTCCACGAAGAATATATGATCTAAATCATCTTCAAATATCACTTCATTCTCATATGGTTAGTATATTCTTTTGCCACCACAATAATTTAAGTGTTTGTGGAAGTTTATGAGCAAAATTACATCATAAATTATCTCATTTTCCATACTAACTGGTCACTCGTTGTGTACGCAATCCTACAACCTTAAAAGCTGTAATGGACTGGTAGATATGGCAAAGAATTATAGTTTATCTTGTTCCAAATCCGACAAATATCTTCAATCACTTCAAAAATTCCCAAAATCACACAATTCTTTCTAATAATCTTCAGAATAGCAATAAATATTTTGGCATATGTTTTTGGCTAAAACTTGAAAAATAGCCAATCGAAAAACATTAATCCCTAATTTTCTCCCGAATATTATTGTGCCTTATATAATGGATAGCAGATGCTTTTTGGTATAAATATCCCAAGCAAGGGTCTTTAGATTTGCTTTTGAATGCTTTCAAAAAGCTAAATGCCTTTCTTAATTCTCATGAACTTGTATGAGAAAATATTAGCTCGTAACTTTTTTCATATATTTGCACTAGTCATTCATTGTGGGAGCAATGCTACATTTTCATTAAACAATATATAATATAAAATTTTCATTTTTTTTCATATATTTGCACTAGTCATTCATTTCATTAAACAATATATAATATAATTTTTGTAATGTGAAAAATTTTCTCACCATAAAGTATAATCAATAGCTAAATGGCTATTTTACTTTTCATAAAGCATTTAGGAGTAGGATTAGGTCCTAAATTGTGTGATGCCACACTACTAATCACTCATTGTGTAAGCAAAGCCCTTATTGGCTATACCTAACAAAGAGTTGATATAAAATATAGAAGGAAGTCTTAGTAAACACAAGATTTGTAATATAAATTAAAGTCTTTGGAAAACACATAGTTTTCTCTTTAAAATAAAATCAACTTTACCTGTTGATTAAATTCAGAATGTGTACAAAATGCTATGAATTTTCTTCCTAGGTGCACTTTCTTATTCATCTAGGTATAACTAGTGGATAATACAGTTCCCATTCAAAACAAACTTGCAATTTTTCTTACAACATGTGCTAAGATGATGGAATATGTTGCTTTTAGATCGGAATATGGGAAAGGTGGTCAAGTGTTGGTGGTTTGTGACTCCTTTGACATCTCTCTGTGCTTTGACATTAGAGCTCTTTGTTTTTCCAACATTTCAAAGACGGTACGATGATTTTTTATGTATCTATAAATAGCGTGCTTCGTGTAAGCTTCCGGTAAACATTTTCATAAACATTTTTACTACATAATAGAGAGCTTGATAAAGGATGTTATTCGCGTACAAGAGTGATTCTTTGGAACTCATTACATCTTGTGCGTTCATGACTTGTCTCTTAACCTTTATGTCTATCAGAAATATGTTGTCCCATATCAAAATTTCTTTAAAATTTTCTAAATTGATGCCTAGGTCGGGAGAAAATCTTGGCCATCCATCGATAAATAAAAAACCTCTGAAGGACAAGATTATGGACCTTGTGTGTCAAGGAGGAGGGAGTGGGTTGGTAGGGGTGGCTGCCCTGATAGCCGATGTAATTATAGTCCCTGGATGATGTCATGGCTCAACAAGAGCATGACAAGATCTTGTAATTTTTGGGCTATTCAATATAATTTATTCATAATTGTGACTTTTGCCAAAAAAAAAAAAAATTCTAAATTGAAGGTTTATGAAGGTGTTTTGATGCAGACTCTTGTGAATAAGTTTCTTTTCAAACAAGGTTAAAAGTCCCAATGGTTACAAAGAGTGAGTTTACCATAGTGGGTGCGCTTAAGGTCCCGCACCTTAACCACTAGGCCAACACTCTTGAGACATGTGGGTGTGGATGAGTGGACACAATCTTGTAAAACTAGTCAAAGCAAAGCTTCTAACAACCAAAAAAGAAAAAAGAGTGAGTGTAATCCACTACTCAAACATCATTCTTTAGAGAAATAGAAAAGAAAATATCAAATATTTTTAACAATAGCCTACATATGCACAAGAGAACGCTTCATTAATGCATGTCTTGCATAAGAAATAGGAAGAGAATGCATCGTTAATGCATGTCTGATAAGCGATTTGTAGCCTCTTGATGTATTGAGCGATCCCTTAAGGTTCGCACGAGCTTGAGGTAACGATGTATTCTTTCTAAAAAAGTTAATATATACTAGTATGGCTGGCCGTCTTTGGCGGCCTCTCTCTCTCTCCCCCTCTCCCCCTCTTTATCATATGCAAAGGTTTTTTTTATAGTTTTCGACTTTAGCCTCTTGATCGCAGATTGCGACATGTGTAAAGGGCTCCCTCTTCCGCCATATTATGTTAGTAGATATCCACTCACAATTGAGAGTTTGGCAACCAAAAAAGAAATAGGACGAGAGCATCATTCTCTTGCCATGTGGTCAACTGGTGGTCCCTAGAGTTCCATGCTTGAGTAAGGCCAAAACAGCTTTCTTCAAGCTTTAAGTGGAATCACGAAATTTGTTGTCATGAATTGATAAGAGAGAGAGCAATGTGGGGTAGGGGACAACATGACATTATTAACTCTTTTGGATCTTCAAGCGTGAGGTTCCCATAATGCAAAAGACACTCAGTTATGCACGAAACTAGGAAAATTTGTTGACTTTTAAGAATATGCTTGGAAATCAGAAAGCATATAAAGAAGCAATAATGAAAATCTACAAAATGAGAGCAATCTTGGTGCATATTTTGAACCGATGGATCAAACTAAGCTGATGAGAACACATGTGCGCAGAGGGTACACAAGAAGATATAGAAATTTTCTCATGTAGGAAAATGGAGTCTTTTCCAATTTTTTTCATAAAGTGAATAACATCATGAGCTTTTGCTCGAGAGGCCCCGCATACCTAACTAGGTACGATTGGGGGCAGGGGACCCCCGGCCCCCCCCCCACCGGGCCGGCGGTCCCTTGCCCCCAATCGCACCTAGTTAGGTATGCAGTGCCTCCCTCACAGAAGCTCATGATGTTGGGGTAAGTTACAATGTGGGAATTATTGTGAGAATTTGTCCAAAACTTCTCGTGTTAGGTTTAGCTTCTGATGTTGGTATCTTCGAGGCTTTACTTTTTTTAACTATAAATTTTCCTGGATGTTTGGATTTAAGTTATACTATAATCTTCGAGGCTCACAAACACACATTATTTCCATCCATCGGGATTTAGAATAGAACACCTCATTTTTGCTCCAATATTCAACCACACTTACTGAAGGATTCCAAAAAAAAAAATTGTCCTCTTGGTTTGATTGTGAATTTTATTATAAACAAGCTTCTTTTAGTACCCTCTTTGGTTCAAAATGTGGTTTTTTTTTTGTCCTGCTTACAATTGTGAGTGGAGAGAAACTATATCAACTTGAAAAGAATACAGTCGCCCTCAAGCACTGCATGTGCCTTGAGGTGGCAATGATTACATACGGGGCTAGATCATAGCCATACCAAGGACCAAAAACAAGGGTGCTAAGAAGAACCTATCGTGTGGTCTAAGAAACTTAGTGCATGGTGCCAATCTTTAACCTTAATTGTTGTCCCTCTCTTGGCTCCGAGAACATGAATGAGCTTAGTGCTTAGACGCACAATGTCATCAAATTGAGCCACAACCAGTTTTTCCTTGAAGACCCAAAGGTTCCTAGACTTCTAAACCTGATCAAGGTAGCAATATCTGATGATTTGCGTGCACACCATAATGGCCTTGCTTTTAAAATGTGGTTTTAAAGGCTTCACATATAGAAAAAACAAAAAAGGAATCTTTTTTCATACTATGACTAGAATTATCATTTTTTGTACAGAGGGTTGAATAATATCTGCTACTACTAATAATAAAGTGTAACTTCCTAAAGAAGTCTTGGGAAAGCTAAGCTTTAAAAAAATCTAAGGTTCAAAAAACCAGTGGTGTTTTACTAAAAAATCCCTACGCAGAGAAACAAACTCGTCTAAAAGAGGTTGCAAACTCTTCGTGTGATGTTTCCTTCTCTAGAACTACTGCTTCAAACTGTGGTAAGGATGTGCTATCATTCTCACAAACAAGGATGTAGACTATAAAGAAATTGACACTGGTTGCTTTAAAAACTGCCTTATTCTCCACCATTCATTTTTACTCACATACTGCACATATATTTTTTTGAATCAATAGTTTTCTCATACAAGGAAATTTACTAGTTTCCACAAAAAAAGACTAAAAGTTTGGTGAGACAAACAAATCATAAAGGAACTTGCTGTTACCATATACATGTGGTAGTGATGTGTGTGAACACACTAGGACTGCCGGAGCATTTTTCCCCTCTTTAGAAGGTTTTTCCCCCAGTGAATTGTATATACGCCCATCACTCTAGGGCTATCCATCTTTCCATTAACACACTCTCTATTGTGTGCCTTGACCTTCCTTCGTCTTCTCCAAGCTATGTGCGTTTCTCTGCAACCCTAATTCCAACAATTGGTATCATAGCAGGTTACGTCCTCCCGGGCTTAGTCGCCAGTAGCAGCAGCTGCTCCAGCACACGTCTGCTCACTTTCTCCGATTTCTGTGAGCTTTGTTGAGTGTTCGAAGGTCAAAAAAAATTCGGGTAAGCTCATGGAGCTTAGTCTACTCAGATTTTTGATTCGGGCTCATTTCGGCCTCCGTTTCCACTACAGGCAGGTCTGCACAGGCAACTTTGTCATTTTGTGCAGAATTTTTGTCGGTTCCGTTTTCAACATAACAGGTGCCTTACATTCCTCTACGGTTTGTGCTATATAGCACGTGTTGTTCCCGCTTCGTTTCTCCTCTTTATGGATAGTTTTCACATCAGGTGCAACATTTACCATGGCTGACAACAACACAGATGTGTTCAAGATGTTTGCTGCTGAGGACAGGTTGGATGGGGACAATTACCCTATGTGGGTTTACATGATGCAACATGTTCTTGTGTCAAACGGCGTCTGGAATATTGTGCAGGGCATTGATGTACGTCCTGGTTCTGAGGATGCACGCGATGTTGAGGATGTTGCAGGTCTTACTGCAAGAATTGATGCTATTAGAGTTGTTTTGCCTACGGTAGAACAATCTCGTTGGGATGTAAAGGATGTGCAGGCTCATGCATTGATTGCGTTGTCTGTGAAGCGCAACATTGTTCCTCACATTCGTTCAGCAAAATCTGCAAAACAGGCTTGGGATATTTTGGTTGGTCTTTATGCAAGTTTTAATGAGGCTAAAATTGCTTTGCTGCATAAAGAGCTGGAGTCGAAGATTATGCATGAGGAAGATGATATGGACACTTTCCTTGCTGGTGTCAAGGATATCAATGAGCAACTTATTTCTGTAGGTGAAGTCATTTCAGACAGTTCGCTTGTGCAGATTGTTCTTGATGCCTTACCAGACAGTTCGCTTGTGCAGATTGTTCTTGATGCCTTACCAGATTCTTACCATACTTTTGCTAGTACTTGGAGACTTATGACCCAAGGAAATCCTGAAGTTGTCAAGTTTGATGAATTATGCACATTGCTGTTGCAAGAGTCACTTTCCAGAAAAAATAGGACTAGACAGCGTGCAGTTGAACAGGCTTTTATTGCTTCTCAAAGAAAGGGTGGTAACAGCAATGCAACCACTTCTTATGGTTCTGCTGCGAGTGGAAAAAATTATGTTCCTAATGCTTCTGCTGGCAGCAATTCGTGTGGAAATTCTGGTGATAAGGGCAAAAAGAAGATGCGTTGCCATTATTGTAGAGCTAATGATCATTTGATCAAGCAGTGTCCTAAGTTGAAGGCCAAAGAGGCTAAGAAGAAAGAGGGTTGGTTCCACAACAAATATTGGTTCCACTACAAATGCAGCCATTGTTGAGTCTTCTGTAAAAGGAGACTATGATGCTGATGTTGATGTAGAATGGGCTTTTAGTGCAGAGTGCACTTACAATCCTGATGTCCATTATGGATGCTTGTCAGTTGCTACAGATTTACATGTGTGGTATTTCGACAGCGGTGCTACAAAGCACATTACCTCACATCGTGAATTGTTCACCTCTCTTGAGACTATTCCTCATGGGAATTTGGTCACTTGTGCCAACAATGCCTCTTATCCGGTTCAGGGAGCTGGAAAGATTGTGCTTACTGTTGCAAATGGCAGTTCTTTCACACTTTTTGATGCACTTTATGTACCTGGAATCAAGAAGAATCTTTTGTCTGTATCTGCACTTGCTAGACTTGGACTTGTAGTCAAATTTGTGGATGACAGATGTACAGTTCATGATCTCAGTTTTGGTGATGAAATTGTTGCATATGGCCTTTTGTGCCTTGGGCTGTATAAGCTCACTTTGTATGACAAGTGTGGACAAAATTTTGCAGATGCAGTTGCAGATTCAAGGCCTATTTCATATGCAAAACTTTGGCATGCACGTTTTGGGCATTTGAATTTGGTCAGTTTGCTGCGTTTGCAAAAATCTGATATGGTTTCTTCTTTGCCACCTCTTGAAGCACCTGTCAAACATGTTTGTGAAGGTTGTATTTTGGGTAAAATGTAGCGTTCTAAGTTTCCAAAGGATGGTTCAGTTAGGGCCACATGCAGGTTGCAGCTTGCGCATAGTGATGTTTGTGGTCCCATGCAAACTCCGTCCTTGGGTAATTACCTATACTTTGTGACTTTCATTAATGATTACTCCAGGCATGGATGGGTATTTTCGCTTAAAGCGAGGTCCAAAGTTTTTATGTGCTTCAAACAATTTCTGGCTATGGCTGGAAATGTATCGAAATCTACTATGGGCACCCTCCGTTCCGATCGAGGGGGGGAGTATATGTCTCATGAATTTAATGCATTTCTGGCTAGTCGTGGGATAAAACACCAATGTATAGTGCCGTATACAACTCAGCAAAATGGTGTTGCTGAGAGGAAAAACATGTCTCTTACGGAAATGGCAAGATGTATGGTCAAGAGTCAAGCTTTACCACATTCGTTTTGGCGAGGCTATCATGTGTGCCACTTATGTACTCAACAGGTGTCCCACAAAAGTGTTCAGTCTATGACTCCATATGAAGCATGGCATGATAGAAAGCCATCTGTTGAGCACATGCGTGTTTTTGGTTGTTTGGCTTATGGTTTAGTACCACAAGTGCAGTGCAGAAAATTGGATGATAAGGCTGTCAAATGTATTTTTGGTGGCTATAATGTTGCAAGCAAAGGTTACAGGTTGTATCATCCACAAACAAAGCGTATTTTGGTTTCATGGGATGTAGTGTTTGTGGAAGATTCTGTTCAGCCCTTGCTGTCATGTACTAGAGACAGTAATGTAAGCTCACAGGACATTTATGACACTTTGTTGCCTCTTTTCAGTGGTGGAAGTTCGAATGTAAATTCTAATGAGGCAAATGTACAGCCTATGGGGGTTTGCGAAAATGTTATAGATCATCCTATTACTGATGCAAATGTACATGTTGTACTTGATGAGGAAAGGGATGAAAATGAGCAGACTAGAGATATGCCAAAATGGCTGGTGCATACTTTGCGTGATAGTAAATTGGATGCACCTTTGTCTAGTCATACTCGTTCAGGCTCTCGCCATGCATCTTATGCATCAGACTATTATGCTTTGGTTGTGTCTAGCTTACATGATGTTGAGGAACCTCTATCTTTTGATGAAGCATAGAATTCAAAAAATTGGATGGCTGCCATGCAATCAAAATATGATGCACTTATAGAAAACGACACATGGACTTTATGTGATTTGCCTCCTGGAAAAAAAGCCATTGGTACGAAGTGGGTTTACAAGTTGAAACGCAAGCCGGATGGTGAGATCAATCACCATAAGGCTCGACTTGTTGCAAAGGGTTATGCACAACAAAAAAGCATAGATTATGAAAAGACTTTTGCTCCCACTTGTCGTATGACTACTGTGTATTTTCTATGTGCATTGGCAGCTCATTTTGGTTGGGATGTACATCAATCAGACATTGTTACTGCTTTCTTGAATGGTGACATATTTGAGGAAGTTTATGTAACGCAGCCTCGCGGTTTTGTCAAGAAAGGACAAGAGGACAAAGTGTGAAAATGTAACAAGGCTTTGTATGGGTTGAAGCAATCTCCTCGTGCTTGGTATGAGAAAGCTGACACTCATTTGGTCAAGCAAGGCTTTCGTAACAGTCGAACAGAAAGCACATTGTATGTAAAGCGTGAGGGTGATGCACTTCTCATTGTGGTTCTTTATGTAGATGATTTGTTGATCACTGGACCAAATGAGAGACATATTGTTGAATTTAAGGCTGATTTGAATGCTATTTTCAAGATGAAAGATTTGGGGTTGTTGCATCATTACTTGGGCATACAGTTTAAGCAGTGTGATGGTGGTATTGCCTTGTGTCAGAAAAGTTACATAGAAACATTGCTATGTAAGTTTGGACTTGAGGATTGCAAACCTATTGCCACTCCCATGAAAACAGGTTTGAAATTGAGTCTACATGATGCTGGTGATCCTGCAGATGTCACTCTTTACCAAACTATTGTTGGATGCCTCATTTATGTATGCAACACGAGGCCAGATATTCAGTTTGCACGTCTCACAGGTCAGCAGATTTATGCATAGCCCAGGTCTAAGCATTGGCAGGCTGTCAAGAGGATTTTTCGCTACCTTAGTGGTACTTTACATCTTGGCTTGTTTTATTCCAAGGGGGGATCATTTCCGCCAGGCTTATATGCTTTTTCGGACTCAAATTGGGCTGGTTGTTTTGACACGCGAGTGTCCACAAGTGGTTGTTGTTTCATGCTTGGCAGTTCATGTATATCATGGTTGAGCAAGAAGCAACCTAATGTGGCCACTTCAAGTTGTGAGGCTGAGTACAAGGCAGTCTTCACAGCTACGATTGAGTGTGTATGGCTCAAACGCCTTATGGCTGATTTGGGTGCTGGACAGGACACTGCCAACACTATCTACACTGACAGTCAGAGCGCATTGGCAGTTGCAAGGAATCCAGTTTTTCATGCTTGCACAAAGCACATTGAGGTGCATTACCACTATGTCAGGGAGAGGCTCTCAGTAGGAGAGCACAGCTTGGCTTATGTGCCAACACATGACAACCTTGCAGATCTTTTCACAAAGGCATTGTCTCGTGAGAAGCTTGAAGCTTTCCGCAAAGCTTTGGGCTTACTCCCCTTTGTGGACTGATCATGTCCTCAGGGCATGGCACTTCCCTTTACTCATGTGCCAGCTCTTGTTCATCGCATCACTCCAGGGGGGATTTGTTACCATATACATGTGGTAGTGATGTGTGTGAACACACTAGGACTGCCGGGGCATTTTTCCCCTCTTTAGGAGGTTTTTTCCCCCGTGCATTGTATATACGCCCATCACTCTAGGGCTATCCATCTTTCCATTACACACTAAGTAACACACTCTCTATTGTGTGCCTTGAGCTTCCTTCATCTTCTCCAAGCTATGTGCGTTTCTCTGCAACCCTAATTCCAACACTTACTTTTCTTTTCTCTTGAACTTACATAGATACGAGTTATTGCCTTTTTTCTATTGAACATAATTGAATGTAGGATAATTGGGACATGGATGACAATTTTTGGGTTTGTCCTATACCTGCATTCCATGTTCAAGCAAAAATACTAATGGTTTTTTTTGTTTGCAGATAAGGACTCTGACTTCTTTTATCTCTGTATTCAATGTTTGTTTTAGTATTTTGATGCAAAAACCACTTACTGCAACTGCATTACCTCTTCCATTTTTAAGATGTAGCTAAGCATCCAAATTCATTATTATATGTACACATATTTACTAAAAAATATTTGTATCCATTTATACTTAGCCTTTGTCAAATCTCTTTTTGAATCTTTATTTTCAAGTTGTGGATAATGTATACAAATTAGCACTCAAATACACACATATAGGCACAAGGTTGTAAATTGACATGTCAAAATAGAACCCTGAGGTTGACAAAGGCATCTCTTTGTTGAGATGTGTAATTATTGTTTCATAATCTTTTTTTTGAACTTGTAAAACTACATCAAAAGAGTAGTTTTGGATCTTTTTAATGAAAATTTAAAATCTCTATTAAGTGTATCCTATGCTTCTTTTGCATTGCTAGTGGTGACCATTGACAACATTTGCTTGTGCTTTTGCAACCAGCAGCACCCTCATAGACTTGACAAAGAGGAGGCCAAGAAAGCAATAAAGATGCCACCCAAATTGGATCCAAGGGAGGTTATATGGCGGACCGGATCTTGCCCAAATATTTCACACATTCAAGTGCACTTATGGTCAATATTACATCCAAGAATAGAGGTTGAAGCCAATGGATGTTAGTGCTATAGTGAGTAGCCAAGGTGAGGCTTTGGTTGGCTCTTTGTCTGTGTGTGTGTGTGTGTGTGTGTGTGTGTGTGTGTCTTTTGACGTGTCTTTGAAGGAGAGAGAGTGTTGTGTTCATGATAGTGAGGAAAGAATTAGAAAACAGAAAGAGTGTTACTAGTCGTATACCATTAGGTGCTTTCACTTGCTTATTGATTGACACTTGAATCATTTCTATCTCGGATGTAACTAGCATGGCTATCTGACTATTTGGAAAGATAGTAGATATTTATGCTTGCTTGCTTATTGATCAACACGTGAATCCTTTTTCTATCTAGGAGGTAACTAATATGATTATACTGTTTTGAAAGATAGTAGATATTTATGCTTGTTGGTTTCTATATTTGTAAGATAGTAGATATTTATGCTTGTTGGTTTCTATATTTGTAACCACTTGATGCAATTTTATCTTTGTTTTAACTTATCTTTAAGTTAATTTATTGGTGTTTGAAATCTCTGATGCAAAAAATACTAGATACCACTTTTAGATAAATGTGATTCAAATTTCTTTGATAATATTAAATTGAGACATTAGAATAATGTGACTCAAAATACTTTGATA
This sequence comes from Adiantum capillus-veneris, assembly GCF_014529385.1. Lineage (NCBI taxonomy): Eukaryota > Viridiplantae > Streptophyta > Polypodiopsida > Polypodiales > Pteridaceae > Adiantum > Adiantum capillus-veneris. The sequence goes on from NC_140942.1 coordinate 40,068,051, forward strand.
GTATTAAATTGAGACATTGCTAACAAGACATGCCTCCGCAGGAAATAGAGTGGAGCTCCATTTTTTACTATGCCCTATTGAAGTAGCCTAGATTTTTTGCTTTAAATAAATTTGGGGATTCTTTTAATGTGACCACCTTGAGTGGTTTTAACCTTGGTCTATTGAGCTAACTTGTGGTTTAGTTATACCCCTGTTGATTTACTTAGGAAGAAGGTGAAAAAACAAGTTTAATCCTATCTTTTTACTATAATAAAATGGATAAAATAAGGATACTTTGATGATGCACTGTTGAAATTCCCAACAAAAAATAAGGTGAACATTTCTCCGTTTGTCAATCTAGGTGGTTCCACTAAGCTTACCATAGGAAATATTTTTGAAAAGAATCATTCCTACAATACTTCTTGTTAACATTAGGGAAGATTGGATATGGATAAAAATTGGCTTATTATCACGTGCATTAGGAGAGATTGGGGTCTAGGAGGGCCCCTTGATTTGCCATGAGATCATCAAGGTGATAAACATTCTAAGCAATAGGAGCATGCCATGTGTGCAAGAATTGTGGGCATGTAAGAGTAATCAAAGGATGCACTCCCCCCCCCCCCCGCCCACCACAAAAAAGAAGAAGGAGGTGGACATTTTTATGACTTTTGGCCTTCCATAACTCCAACATAAGATCTTCGATTTGAGTGGAAACTATAGATTTGTGATTTGTCTCAAGGCCTCAAACACCTCCAAAGGTGGAGAGAGCTAGCGGGGAATGAGGGTAGGGAAAAGGAAGAAGAATCATCCATAGGAGAAAGAAATAGTTACTCACTTATCATGACTCTTCTTGCTTAGCATAGCATAATAGCATAGTAATGAAGATGAAGAAGATGACAAGCTTAAGAATTGAAGCATGGCTCTTGGTTGGATTTGCAATCCATAGCCAAGATTGTTGGTGTAGGCTCTTAACTTCCCAACAAGCTTGGAGAAGGAGATGGAGCTCTTGCACTTTGCACTCCACACAATGAGAGAATGTGTGTGTGTGTGTGGGGGGGGGGGGGGGGGGGGGGGGGGGGGGAGGAGAGTATACCCTCCTCTCATGCTTGGTCCACACCTCTCTCTCTCTCTCTCTCTCTCTCTCTCTCTCTCTCTCTCTCTCAATATTTAATTATATCATTTGGGACATGTGTCCTCTTTTTCTTCTTTGAGAGAAAGAACTTAATTATTTATTTTATGCATCTAAATTCTCATTGGACCCCTTTAAAGCCTATCCAATAGGATTCAAGCACATCATGAGAGCCGCATGAGGAGAATTTTACCATGTGTCTTTTATGCTTCTTAAATCATTTGGTTTGAATTGAACACTTCAAGCACTTAGTCAATCAAGCATGGAAACCTTTTATGCCTCTTGAGAGTTTACATTTGAATTGAACACTTCAAGAACCTTAGTCATTATGAGCATAAAACTTACCTCAAGCTTTGGGCAAGGTTCCCACTAACACTTTAAGCACTTTAGTTAGCAAGTCGAGAAGCGCCTCATGCTTGGGTAGGTTTCTCAGCTCAAGGTCAATCCTATCCATCTTAAGGTCAAAGAACTTTTTAACACTAACTTTCGGAGGTCTTTAATGAAGCTAACCCTAAGGTCTTTAAACTCCATTAGGTACCATTGCTCTTTAACATACCATCTCCCATTTGGACCCCTTTAACCTTGGCCCTGTGTTGAGACATATCCAAAAGCATATGCCTATATTCTAACTCTTATTCCCGTTTATTCTCCCACATCAAATGATTGATTTAATATGAGAAAATCATATGGGTTGGTTAGATATTAGACTTTATAACATTACCTCTCTCTTGAAATCATAGTCGTCCTCGACTATGAGGTAGAAGAGATAAATTCTTAGTCATTAGTCTACATTTCTTAGAGGATAGAGGATTCCTTTTCACACTGCGATATCATTCCAGAATGGATGACTAGTCTATTTGGTGCTTGGGAGACGTAGCTACTACAAGCATGTCTGTTCTTTAGGCCATATCATACTCCCAAAGTAGAGTGACAAATTCTACTTGGTGTTTGAGTGACGTCGTCATCACAAACATGATTCTAAGCATGCATACTATTTAAATTTGTGCATAAAAGAGGATTAATCTTATTAGACAAAAACATTATTCATTTAGAAAGCATTTACATTTGCTTACCCTAGTGCAACATTATAAGCATTGACAAGGTTCATACTATCCTTAAGCTGTCTTCCTTGCATCCATCTAGTATCTTCAAAAGAATAATTTTTAACTTATTAAGATGCCATCGGATAATTTTACCATGCCGTAGTACTTGTCTTCATGCCGAAGGATAGCTTTGGGTTGTAGCACCTCTTCTTGGTCTTCGATTTCTGTAGGGTCTCCAATAATTGGTTCTTTTGGTGGCTCTCCTTTGTAGGGCTTAAGTAGGCTCACATGAAAAGCATTGTGTATGAGCCAATGGTTGGGAAACTTGAGTTGATAAGCCACGTCATTGCTTAAGTAAGACCCAATAATTTTCTTTGAACGTTAAAGCCCTTTTGTGCTTGTCAGCAGTAGCTTCTTGCCTTTGTTAAGAGATGGATATATCCTTCTTAACCTTTTGAAAAGATTCTTGTAGGTCATGGCTATACTCATCAGCAACGAAGATCTTCCCATGTACTTTAAGTAGCAAGGGACTTTTAGGTCTTCCCTCTATGATCTCAAAAGGTGCTTTTTCCGTAGTAGTATGGATAGTATTATTGTACACATACTCTACAAGGGGTAAGTACTTCTCCCGTTGTGAGCCTTGATCTACTTCTGTAGCATAAGTCTTTAGTAGATCAAGTATTGTAAGATTGGCTATCTCACTTTGGCCATCCGTTTGTGGGTGATAGGCCAAAGAGAAATTCAATCTTGTACTTAGATTTTCAAAGAGACCTTTCAAAAAATTACTGGTCATTCTAAGATCTCTATCTGATACGATGGATGTTGGTAATCCATGGTGTTTGAAAATTTGAGATATGAATATGGTTGCCATTTGGTGTGCCTTAATAGTGATTTTGACAGGAATAAAGTGTGCTTGCTTGCTTGCTAAACCTGTTGACTATTGTCCATATTCTCGTATTCCCATGGATAGACTTGGGTAATCCAAAGATAAAATCCATGGATATACTCTTCCATGGTGAATTAGGGATTGACAATGGCTGGATTAATCCAGGTTTCTTTCCTCTATCATACTTAGTCTTTTGCAATACCACACATTTTGAAACATACTCTTCTATGTCCACTTTCATGGTAAGCCAATAGAAGTACGTCTCTACTCCTCGAAGAGTAGGTTGAATGCCTCTATGCCCCGCATAGGGAGGAGCCTAGGATTCATACATGACTTTCTCATGAAGGGAGTGGGTAACACATAGACTATTGCCATGGAGAAGATAACCATCCTACAAGGTGAATGGTTCCTCTTTATTTCCCAAAGCAAGGGTTGACATTACATCTTTAAAGTCGGGGTTAGTAGCATACTCATCTATCATAGAAGATAAATCATTGTGAGTTGCTATAGACACCGCATTGACTTTTGGTCATCGTGAAAGTGCATTGGCCACTTGATTATGCTTACCAGCAATGTGAGCAATATGAAAATAAAATTGCGAAATAAAATTTGCCCACCTCATTTGTTTGTCAAAAAGCTTGGTTTGCATCATGAAGTACTTGAGACTTTGGTGGTATGCTCGTAAAATGAATGGTGTCTACAATAAATAGTGCTTCCATGTATCTAGGGCATGTAGAACAACTAAAAGCTCTTTCTCATAAATGCTCAAGACCTGTTCATTCATATTGAGCCTTTAGCTCTCATATGCTATGGCATGTCCTTCTTGAAGCAAGACTGTTCCAAGGAAATCACCACAAGCATCACATTGGACCTAAAATGGCTTTGAGAGATACGAAAGCATGAGGAGCGGTTGGGAGGTAAGCTTCTCTTTGAGCTTGTCAAAAACTTTTTGCTCCTTAGCAGTCCATGAATACTTAATGTTCTTCTTTGTTAAGTCATGTAATGGTCCTGCTATTTGAGAAAATTTTGCTATGAAGCGTCTATAGTATGCACACATATCAATAAAGCTTCTTAGCTCATGTAGATTCCTTGGATTAGGCCATGCTTTTATTACCTCTAACTTTGATGGATCCATACGAATACCATCTTGAGAGATAATATGACCTAAGTATTGAATCTCTTGAAGGAAAAAATAGTTTTTCTTTTGGTTGAGAAAAAGCTTGTTCTCCCTCAATGCTTGAAAATCCACTTGGAGATGTTGCTTGTGTTCCTCCAAGGACTTGGAGTAGATGATGATATCATCAAAGAACACTTCAATGAACTTGTAGTAGGGTCTAAACATTCTTTGCATCAAACGATTGAATGTGGAAGGTGCATTGGTCAAGCCAGAAGGCATGACTAGATATTCATAAAGACCTCCGAAATCTCCTAATGCATCACACACAGTGTACTTCTCATGACGAGCTACCTCATTTAGTATCTCATCCTGAAATGGGAGGGAAAAATTATCTCTTTTTGTTGCATCATTTAGTGGATGGTAATCCACACACACCTTCCACTTGCGGTTCTTCTTGGGAGTGACAACGGGAGAGACCCATTCTGAATTCTCCACTAGATAAATGAAACCTGCTTTACAAGAAGCTTTCTTATCTCCTTGAGTAGAGCTTGCTCCTTGATAACTCCTAACCTTTGTAGCTTTTGAGCTTTAGCTCTGGCCTCAGGCTTTAACTCATTCTTGTGTTGAGCAGCATCTACCCCATTCACATCTGTGTAGTCTTTAGAAAAAAGCCTAGCAACTTAGCACACAATTGAACTCCTCTCTTTCTTGCTTTGTAAGTGTTGCTGATAGCATACCTTCTATCATTCCTTCATCTTCCACACCTTGGTTCTCATGAGGTCCTACCTCTTCCAAAACTTGACAAGAGATGTCTTGGTTGCTTGGCTTATACCTTACCCCCATGACTTCAATGGAAGACTCCTCTTCAGTAATGTTGCCTCTACTTTCTTTTTCTAAAGTGCTATCGGTCCATTCTTCTTGCGTCTCACTTTGAGACGGTTCTTCATGGAGCTCCTCTTGGCGTTGCTCCTTCATGTCAAAGACAACCTTCTTATGATTCTCATTCCTGCAAAATTAACTTTCCACTCTCCCAATCTTACCAAGCTCGCATTTTCGTTAGCCATGGTCTTCCTATGATAAATGGGTAACCATTTCCTTTGGTAGACATAACATAAAAATCCACTGCCTTCTTAATGCCAAAGGCCTCCACAAAAACATTTTTACAAATTCCTACACACCTAGCCTTGCTATTGTTTGCCATTTTTACTTTGGTTTCAGTTGTCTCATGGATGTGCATGCCTAGTCTCTGCATGAGTCCCTCTGTCATTATGCAAATTTTTGCACCCCCATCCACTAAACCTTTCCTAGCTAACATTCCTTTGATGTAGCACTCTAGCACCGAGGTAATGTCCTCATTCATTTTAGCTTGAGCAATTTTTACCACAAGAACGCTCTCTTTTACCTTTCTCCTAGTGCTAACTACTTTCGTTAAATCCCTCCTAACTTGTAGACATAATGCAATAAATTGAGGCCATGAAATAACAGGACCCTTACCTCTCATGTTTTCCAACAGGTTGTATGGAGCCATACCATCTCCAAGAGGGAAGTCTTGGAGGTTGATACAATGTCGAGTCATCTTGGCTTCCTTGGTCTTCTTTGCCTTCTTGCCTCGTCCATGGTTACTTTGTGATGTGACTCTTTATTTCTCCTTAACTTTTCCACGGCCTCGCTTAATGCCATTTGCTTCCATGCCAATCTCATTTGAATTTGTCACAGCTACCACATGCACATTTGGATATGGCAAAGGTGGAACTCCTTCCACTCCTTGTGGAAGTGGTCTTGCTCCATTTCGCCTTTGTAGAAGCCTTGGTTTTGCTGACCAGCTCCTTCACCTGCATTCTGTTAAGTATGGAGCCTGATTTACCCTTGTAATTTTCTGTGGTAAAAGCGCACATTTGTAAGGCCCTCATTATGAGGAGAAGCCATCGTGCGTGAAGGAAAATCACTCACCGGAAACCAAAATTTTCACGGACAAGAATTAGGGGCAACTTTAAAGGCCTCGGGGGCGGAGGCCCCCGAGACTTTTTTTTTCGCCGGAATATTCTTTTTCGCCGGAATATTATGGCCGGCCGGCGGCCGGAAAGTGGTCGGAAAACAACCGGTCGGTTGGCCGGTGGCCGGTAGTCAATGGCCGATGGCCGGTGGTCGGAAGTCAATGGCCGGTGGCCGGTGGCCGAATTCAAAAGCGGACTTGTCTTCTCAAGGGCGGCCACACATGGGCGGATTGGAGGGTCCGATTTGGACTTATTCGCACAAGGGCGGCTACACATGGCTGTCTCTCATAAGAGAGGGCAGCCCTTTTGGCCTATAAAAGGAGGCCATTTCTACACACATTTCATAGTGTGAAGTTGATGCAACAAGGTGAGTGTGAGGTGGCGAGAGTGAAGTAAGGTGGGAGCTCCATTAAGGGTATAATCCCTTTGTAAACTACTTCTTGTTTTGAAGTACTAAAGCCATTGAGTGGCTGCTTTCCCGTGGACGTAGCCCACATTGGGTGAACCACGTATATCGTGTGTACTCTCTCTCTCTCTCTCTCTCTCTACTCTATAATCTCGTGTATATAAATTTGTCTCTCTCCATTAACTAATCTACTCAATTATCTATTTAGCTACGTCTTATTTCCTAACAACTGGTATCAGAGCAAGGTTTGCTCGTAGCTAAATTATCTCAAGGAAAGGATCCCTTGAATTGAGTGGGAGTTATGGCGGAGGAAGGGAAGCTCAAGATTGAGAAGTTCAACGGCAAAAACTACCAACATTGGAAGATGCAGATTGAAGACTATCTCTACCAGAAGGACCTCTATTTGCCACTAGGCGGTCTTGCGAAGAAGCCCGCAACAATGGCAGATGAAGCATGGATTGTCCTTGATCGAAAGGCACTGGGAACAATCCGGTTAAGCTTGGCGTCAACGGTGGCCTTCAATGTTTCGGAGATGAAGACCACGGAGGACTTGATGAAGTCACTTGACGACTTCTACGAGAAACCATCGGCATCCAATAAGGTATTTCTTATGAAGCGCTTGTTCAATCTAAAGATAGCAGAGAATGGTTCAGTTGCAGAACACCTAAATGACTTTAACACAAACATAAGTCAAATTCGATCAGTGAAAATCAATTTCGATGACGAAGTGCGAGCTCTCCTTATACTATCATCTCTACCGGATAGTTGGGACAACCTTGTGATGGCTGTAAGTAATTCTATCTCTGGCACAAATACTCTTAAGTTTGATGATGTTGTGGGTGTTCTCCTAAGCGAGGAAATGCGAAGGAGAAGCACAGGAGAATCATCAAGTGCTGCACTATCAGTGGAAACAAGAGGAAGGCTTAAGGAGAGGTTCAAAAACCAAAAGGGTCGTGATCGCTCAAGGCGGAGCAAGTCACGCACAAAGTCAGTTCTTGAATGTTGGAACTGCGGCAAGAAGGGCCACGTCAAGAAGGTTTGCTGGTCCAAGAAGAAGAAGGAGACAGAGTTTCAAGAAAACAAGCCAACATCGGAGGCCAATGTGGCAGGTAAAGTAGAGCAAGATGCTCTAATTCTCTCATTAGACAATGTGTCTAATTCCTGGATAGTAGATTCCGGGGCTTCATTCCATGCGACACCACACAAGCAACATTTCCAAGACTACACCAAAGGTAATTTTGGGTATGTATACTTGGGAGAGGATGAACCTTGTGAGATTGTCGGCAAAGGTACAGTTTCTGTCAAAACTGCTAATGGAAATGAATGGAAGCTTAAAGATGTTAGGCATGTTCCTTCTCTTCTCAAAAATTTGATCTCTACAGGACAATTGGACGATGAAGGTCACAACATTGCATTCGAAAACAAATGGTGGAAGATCTCAAAGGGATCTTTGGTGGTTGCCAAGGGTGAAAAAGTCGGTACACTTTACTTGTGTACTGTTAGCGGTGTGTGCACGTTATTTTTTCTCGCAGCCATGGTGGCTCACTCTCTGATTCAGTGTCTGTATGGACCACCCGAGTCCTGGATGGTCCTGCTTGTGATTGGTGGCGCGACAGCTGCTCCCTATCGGACTCTGTTGTTTGCTGGCCCTCTTCTTCTCTCCAGCGCTGGGCACGTTGCTTCATTCTCCTTCTAGGTGTTATATCTTGAGGAGGTGGAGATTCAACAGTCCTCGATGACTCTCGTGCCCTACCACCATGCCCACTACCAGATGAGTTCCTGGAACGGCCAGGCGTTCGTGGTCGTTTTCTTGTGCCTTTAAGCCATGACGGCTTCTCACATTCTTGGAGGGTGTTTTTGTTGGTAGGTGGATGCTCTTTCGCGGTTTGTTTAGTGTGCGCCATTTCGTTGGTAAGAGCTCACCTGTTCTTAAGAAATGAGTGGTTTATGAGAGCATGCAATATTTATAAGGGCCCATTTAAAAAGGGCCCTGTTCACACTATTTTTTTTAAAAAAAGTATTATTTTTTAAATAAACATGTCGCTAAGAGTTGGACCTTGCGTTCACGTTTAGTGACTCGCGCAGTATCCACTTTGATCCTTGTCGCACTCTGCATCGCCGCCATGCAGCATGCTTGGTGGGACCTTGCGACATTTGCCACTTGTTGCTATGCTCTTGACGACTCCATTTCCGCACTTCAATAGCAATCTTGGATTGTCGCGCACGCTCCATTGTGAGCTTACGAGCAAATGTTGTGCGAAAAAACCAATTGGACATCTCCTCCAAATAATTGGATTGCACCATTCCACCACCATGTCGAGTATTTTTGAAGTACACTCCCCTTGCTCGATAATGGGACTTCTCCATGCCTTGAGTGCTAAAAATTTCAAGCGATCCATACTTGTGCATAAAGAATGCACCATGCGCAAACAAGATATGCTGTTCACATGAGTAAATGATCCACATTAGTAAATAAAAACAATCCCTTGTAATGAATACACCATGTAAAATGACTTACCATGTAATGTGTGATGTTATTTTCAACCCAAGAAAGGGTGAAGACCTTCGTAAAATCCACCAAGGCTTCTTGAAATGATTGGCGTTGTTCTTCTGTTGTGCTGTTAAGGCCCATAAGCTTGACCATTTTATCAAAATGTGCCCAAACTTGCTTGCGCTTATTTGCAAGCTCGCCATTTCAATCATTGTTGGTAGTAGCTTTGCATAACTCTTTTCAAAGCTCCCAAAGGTTACCTGCCTGTTGGTTGGAGCTGTTTTGAGCATCATATCGACTTGGCTTTCCTTGGGAAACTTTCTTCAAAAAGTGTCTAGCTTTTTTTCCACTCATTGACACTTGTTGAGCAATTTCATGGGCCTCCCCTGTGTTTTTTGCAGCAACTATAGACACATTTCCACCGTGACAGCCAATGGAATTCAAGAGTACCTCCACTCTTTCGATCGCTTCCTGGGACTTTTCCAACGGTTTCATTGTGAAAGCATAGTCAATGTGGAGCTTCAATAGCCTATCAAAAATGCGCATGAATGCGTGTAATGTACAAAAATGTACATTCGATAGAGGAAATCGAAAGATTGGATTCCAAGCGTGGTCTTTTTTATCACGGTCTGGGACATTGAGCATGGGACATCTCAGAATAGACGCTTCCCATTCTCTACCTTCATCTCCGACATCACGACAATCTAACCCTTGTTCTCCATGCCCTTGCCATGGAAGCATGGAACCGGCCTTTGCAGTGCTCTTATGTGATTTGTTTCCATTAGGTTTGTACCCTCGAGTGCAAAATGGACAAGGCATGAGAGAAGAAGCCCCTTGTTTGCAGCCAAGCAAACACTTTACGGTCTTCAAATCCCCACCTAAGTGCCACTCCACATCATAACTACCAAAACCCTCAATCTCCAACTTCTGACCTGCAATTTGGGAGTGTATTACTTCTGTGATCCATGGAGTTCTCTCAAAAATCCATGAAAGTACTCCATTGGTCTCTTTGGGCAACTCAATAGCACCCAACCACCAAATGTCTTTCTCTGATTGCACGCTAAAAGATGGGGTGGGAGATGGCTCGATTGAATCCCTTCGCTTGGTTTGCAGAAGGGCCTCGTTCATTGGAGTGACACTTAGCCTCTCTAACCTTCGGCCTTTCACTATTTGACACTCATCGAGTTTCAGCACAAAAGCGACTTTTGTGCCAAGCACTACAAAATAAATAGTGCTAAGACCTTAAACTTCAGAGTTATAATAAGAATAATACCAAAGAAAAAAGTAAAGTGTGTCACCTTCTTCAGGTAACTCGTAAAATCTAAGCATGGCTTCTTGAAGCCTTCTAAGATCCACGAAAATATTGTTCCACATTGTGTAAGGAAAGCCCTTCTCCGAAGGTCTTATGGATTGTTTCTTACCTTTTTCCCTTGTTTTTGTTGCGCACGAAGCATAAAGGGAAGTTGGCATTGTGTCCTCAATGTGTAGGTATGTCCCAATGCGGGAGAACACATCTTCGTTTGTGTCCTTCTTTGCGAGCTTGTGAGGAACGGGAAATAGGTTTTCCACAATGCCATGTTCTTTGAGGGCATCCTTTAGGAGTTGGAAAATAGCCTGATAGGCTTTGGTGCTGATTCCAGCCTCATCACAAGCTTGTTGAACGTCATCATCACTAACCACATTTCTTAATTTACGCATAAGGTCCTTGGTGACTGCATCCTTAATGTGCTTACCTCCAGGTGATTGTAAGATAAAAATCACGTCCTGGGTATTGAGACAACTAGTGAGAAGGTTGACTCGATCATCTTGGCTTGTTCCACCGCATGCCTCCTGGATGAAGTTTCTAGCAACAAATAAACATAAATGTTAGAAAATAGTGTGAAGTAAGAATGCATCATGCAAGTAAAGACCAAATCACCTTGTGGCTGTAACTCGTCGTGTGCGTGATCCTCCCAAATGTGCAAGAGTTTCAATGGATGAATACGTGCGTTTGCGTTCCCTTGCACCAAGGGGTGTTTCGTTCAAGTATGTGATGGTGTTGGTAAGCTTCTGGATGTGGGACTCCTTTTCTTGAATTTGTTGTTCAAGAGTTTTAACTACCCTCTCCGAAGAGGCAACACTCTCTTGTAATGCCGTCGTCTTGAGGTGAAGAGCTTGACATTCGTGCATCCACATATGCAAAGAAGCACCTGCACCCATACACAACCGCTTGCAATAGCCTAACAAACCTGCTTCTCCCCTCCCAAGAAATTGAAGAAATGTGAAAAGGCTATTAAATGGTGGATGGAAGCGGCTTATAGGATCGTAAGGGTACAAATGGCCATCCTCCCAAATGTCAACATTGGTCTCACAAGCGGTGCGACATTCCTGTGATGACTTTTGATCACCTTCACTAGTGGTCTTCGGTGCAAATGCCGTGGGTAAGCGAATATGTATGCTTTTGGTGTGCGGAGTACGTGGTGGTGGAAGCAAACCATTTGTGGTGTCCGTGAGCACCATGGAAGCTGTTGCGTGAGGAAGCAAATGATGAAAAGATAGAGGGGGAATGGTAGAGAGGTTGAGAAAGATGGGAGGAGAGAAGGAGGGAGGGGGGGGAGGAGGAGGAAGGTAGGGGCAAGGAGGGAGAGGAGAGGGAGAGAGAGAGAGAGGAGGGAGGAGGGAGGAGAGAACAAAATGTTTATTACTTTTTGGGGAAAAAGAGTTTTGAAAAAATGGACTTTCTAAGCTTGTGGGTTAAAAAATGGGTCAAAAAATGATTTTTGGATATGTATATATGTTGGGAGGGAGTTTTAAGTTAGAAACAAGTAAAAATGATTTTTTTTTTAAAAAGTCAAATTTTGTCTCTTTGTGACCCATGTTTTTGCTGATGTGGACACACCCCTATGCTTCCTTCACTTTAAAAAAAGCTAGAGAGAGAAAGTAACCCTTTAGGTCCACATCCTACATTTGTCTTAAAAAAAGGCTAGAAAAGCCTACTCAAAACTACCTTCTTCAATGCCCTTGCCCCCTAAACCCCACACAACATTAGCCTTAATCCCTAAAAATTAGGATTCCTTACAAGGCCCATGCAAGGTTCATATTTCTCCTAATGTTAATGAAGTTCATTACCACTTGGTTCTCTTGCAGGGGCATCTTTCTAAAAATCCTAACTAGATGGAAAAGACTTTTCAAAGTCGTCACTTACTCCTTTAAGCTCATCCTAGTTTGTGGCCCTCTACTGCTACTAGCATTGTTCTCTAAAAACATCTTTATTTTTTGATCCACAACCCATCTTGCAATTTGAATTTTGAAAAGCATGCCTTTGATTTCTATCCTAAGATCCTTCATGCAGCTATATGCTAGCCAATTTCCCAACAATATTTCCAATTGGAGTCCTAAACTCTAAAAGTTCATAGTGGATGGTTGTTGCAGTTGAGGATTGACCACACCATCATCTGCAATAAACAAATATTCTAGTACTCATTCCAAAAACTAAATGGTGTTGGGATGAGGCGGTAACCAACAAGTATATTGTGCATGATAGCTAATCATTTTTAATTGTTGTATCCTTTTCTAGATCCCGCATAAAGCATCTCAATTTTTCTAAGTTTGAATAAGCATCATTACATGCAAGTATTCTTGTATCTGCATTGCCTTCAGTTTTTGTAAGCACTTGTTCAAACTTAGACATTTAGTAGAGTAGTAAAAATCAGTTTCTAAATCCATATCTATGAGGATTCTCTTGCCTTTGTGTATTCGTTGAGCATTATAACCTTGTTGTTGCCCTATGGAATCATGTTGATGAGTCTACTGCTGAGTTTCATTAGACTCAGTTTGATCCATTTGGTTCTGAGTTTAATCTACAAGTTGCCCACCTGTCCCCTTTGGGCCTTGTGTATTATAGGTTTTTATCCACCAATAGCCGAGTTAGATGCTAGAGGAGGGGGTTGACCATCATCATCCCTATGATTAATTGTACTAGCTACATCCTCCATTCCCTACTCATTATCTTCATCTTCATCTCCCTCATCATTGTCTTGGTTCTTGAGATATTCCATCAGACTAGTGTGGCCATGTATTCCTCAAACTTCTTCTCTAGCCTGATGAGACTTTATCAATCCAACTCAGTTCTACAGGTCCTTGAGGCTCAATGTTGTTAGTAAACTTGCAATGCCCACCTCTTAGTTTTTCCACTACAATGTATGTTGCACAGTTTGTAAGGCCCCCATATGACAAGAAGCCAATAGTGCACATATATTTGGTGGATTCTAGCTTTGCACATTTATGAGATATTTATTTGTGATTGCAAATTCAAGACCACCTTTAGGGGCCTTGGGGGTAGCACCCTCGAGTATATTTTTTTTCCAAAATACCTTGGCCGACTGCCAGCCAAAAAGTAATCAAAAGATGGCCAACCAGTGGTCGATAAGTCAATGGCCGTCAGTTGATGGTCGGTGGTCTTTGGCCCATGGCCAATGGCTGGTAGCCTTTGATTGGTGGCCTGATTTTAATGGCCGGTGTGGCTGACTTCTAATTGGACTTGGTTACACAAGAGCAGCCACACATGGACGCATGATTGAGTTCTACTTGGACTTGGCCAGTGGCTACATAAAGGCGGCTACATATGGTCATATACAGGCTGTTGTGGGAGCGAATCACACCACCCAGAAAGTGTATGCAACACAACCTAGATCAACATAATGTGAATCGAGGACACAGATGACACGATAGGCACACGGAGAAATCTCTTTAGCTTATCAGGCTGAGACCATCCTACACATACAACACTCTGGAAGGCCGACTAAACCACAACCTAGAGTCTCACTGCTCTTAAGTACACCACCTAGCTCACATACACACAAACGGAAGGAAACTCACTAAATCATACCAGAATCGTATGAAACTTAAGGAACGCCATCCCCTCACTAGGATACACATTTCCCTAGCCTCTACACTCAATATCCGAGCTCAAAACCCATCTGCAAAAAATTGCGTATGAAGACAGAGCAGAATTTTGAAAGTGTCTGAAACTAAAATCTATGAGTACCTATGCGTAGCTTATGTCGCTACGATTCTAACGACTACTTGCAGGCAGTAAACAGACATCGTTTGATATACTTACGAACAAAAATAGCTCGTAGATGTGCAAGCATGTATGCTCCGTTCTGCGAGGAATGCTTGGCGTTGTCGCGTAGCTCTTGCCAAGGCTAGCGTGATGGTGAAGTTGGATCCATGTTCGACGGATACGCCGCGACGGACGTCAGCACAGCGAGAACTCACCTAACATGTAATGTCAGCTAAGGACGAAGCTCGACCCGCAGGCGCGTGGAAGCAAGCATAAGGTGCCAACCTACACTCGACCGACTCCTAACTAATTCCTACAGAGGTCTCTACCAATTGTCTAAGTCACAACCTTCAAGAGTGCATAAGAGGAAACTTCCTACAACGCTTTCTAGAGCCGAACACCCATCAAACAATCTCAAAACACCATAGAACTTGAAGGAGACCCTACTAATAGCAATATGTCGCTCTCCCTAAGGTCTATGAACCAAAATCCTGACCCAAAACACCTGGTGCAGAAACACGTAGGATGTCTGGCCAAAATTTGCAGGTCTTCGTTTCCGAAATCTAAAGTGCCTAATGTGTAGTTCTACTCAATGTGAACGTATGGATATGCTGCAATGCAAAATCGGACAACGTATACTCACCCAAACACCCGATGAAGCTTGTAGAAGGAGCTCGCAAAACCGGACCATACGAGCGCAATGTAGGTATCGGCGCGTAGCTCTCGACGGGGGCAACACGCTGCACTTCTTCGCACTAGATTCCGACCACCAGAGCACACATAGCGTTAAGATGAAGCTCACACTCTCTCTCTCTCTCGTACACAGTACGCTCACTCACAAACTTCAAAACTTGTTTTAAAATGACAAAAGGTTTTTCATTAAGGTCAAAAAGTGGTATATACACCTTACAATTTCTCAAACCCTAAAGTTCCAAAATCAACCATCTACTCAATTTAACTATCAAAACTGGGATACAATTTGGAAACTTCTGTAAGTCCCAATAATTACAAGGTGAAAAATCAGGTTTTCCTTAATGAATGAATAATTACAAAAATAATAATCCTCCGAGTAGTTACTGCCGTGGGGTGTGTCCAGCTTCTAACACTCCCCCCCTCCTTGCTCATGTCGTCCCCGACATGGCCTTGATCTGCTGCTTCATCGTATTGTTTCTCGCATCTTTAGCAGTGATTTGTACCTGGCATGTAGGTTCAGCATTGTTGGGCCAAAGATGTCAGTATTTATGGTGAAGAACCCTATATAGAATGCTTCTTCAAAAGCCTGGAGGTGATAGGATGGTAGAAACATGATCCTTTGATACAGCGCATGTATCACCTCCTCTGAAGGCTGACCTGACAGATCATAGGCGCATCTGTATGTATCCTGGAAGAAGAAGATGCTGTCGGTCACCTGGCATGGCTTGAAGGTCTCAAACACTGCTAAGATGGTTCTGCATATTTTCCTCATCATAATGCATGTAAGGTCAGGTGAGCCAATGAACAACTTTATGGCGCCCGTTAGGGTTTTCACCATGTATTGGACACTTATTCTATCACCTGCCTTCAAGCCCGGCAGCTTTGGGTAGTTCAGCTAAGTGGGTTGGCTTCTTTGCAAAATTTCCTGTGCCTTCCACGTCCTAATTCTTGGTAGAGGACAGAAGCTGAGGTTGTCTCTGATATTTTTAGGTGCCTCTACCAAGTGGATTAGGTATTGTGGGTACATTGTAAGCCAGGCCTTCCCCCACTTTGGCTGAGAGTCCACAATAAGCTTGACCCCTTCTGGTTTTGAGGTATCTATATTGTAGAGAGGTACAGCTGGCTCTTCTCTGATCCACTTGTTTATTGTAGCTGCCTCATATTTCAGCAATGGATATGGGAGAGAGGGTTGAAGCCACTCGCGCCTTAGATTGCTGGCGTCGATCTTCTGAATGGTCATAGATTTAAAGACCCTCTGCTCCCACTCCAAGGCTTCCTTCATGGTTTCTCTAAGCTATACCTCTATTGCTTTACGCAAATTTTCCTCCTCTTCTTGTGTTGGATCTTGTGGCTCTTAAGAGGATCCTGCTATGATTTCCTCTTGCATATGCGTGTCCACAGGATCTGCCACATTTTCTAGGTCAATGCCCTCATTGGCGGCTGGCCCTGAGCTCTCTGCATCTCCTCCTTGCTGGCCTTTCAACTCCTCAATTTGCCTGAGGAGTGTTTGCTTTTCCGCTTCAGCTTCTCCGCCCAGGGTAGTATCACTTCTCGAGCGATGAAAAGCGAGCAATAGGAAAAAAGCGAGCAAAGAAATGCAAGGCAGGAGGTGCATTGACCACACCATCCCTCCATGGATTTTTTTTGTTACATATGATTCCCTTTTGAAATCCTATTCTCCTTGTGCATTATATCTTCCTATATACATTATATTGAATGCTTATTTTAATTATCCATTATAGTGCAAGCTTAAATTAGCTCATGTATTTAAAAAAGGTGCTTGGATTAATGGAGTTTTAGTATCAATCATTTCTAACCTTAGAATACTATGGAAATACAAGCATACCTTTTTATGAATTTTTGGAGATCATAATAAAGTTTCACATGTATGTTGTACTATCTTAAATCTTATTTAGTCCACTAAGTAATATATACATGTTTCCCATGATTATTATGCATTCACTAGCTTTAGTATTTATATCTATCTACCTTACAAGACTTAAAGGATTAAAAGAAACTATTGAATATATATCTCATGTTATGATTCAAAATTAAATTTTTACCCACAATAAAACAAAACTTATATTTGTCAGTCTAATATTAAAGTTGTGAATTTCTTGACAATGCCTAAATGAGGTGTTGGTCACGAAATTGAAGGAGGTAAGAACAAATGTAATGGAAAGGTGCCATTACAAAGGTGACAATAGAAAAATTGACCAACCTTGTTGTATTTTCACTCCCTCTCAAGGAACATTATCCTTGTGATTCTGATATTGGTGTATCTATATGGTAGTGCCCATTATGGCTATCCATTTTTTTATGACAATAATGTGAACTCATTCTTTTAGGCATATCCTTCTAAATAAGTAGTGCCCATTATACTCCTTCAATCATCAATCAAGGCTATCCACTTTTTTATGACATCAATGTGAACTCATTCTTTTAAGCATATCCTTCTAAATAAGCCTAGCTTGACTTGTATTAGCTTTCCTATTGAAGTAGTACACTGATCAAAGCTCCTTCAAGGGATTGGTGATCAAGCTAGTCAACGATGATTTTCAGGCTTATCGGGGCTCTTGAGAAAACTTCGTAATGTCAATTTGAATAGAAATCAGCAAGTTAATTGGAAGACATGAAGTATTCATGTGGAAGAAGAAAACCACTTCACATTTATACATAACAAAAAGATCATAATAGATATGATATGTATTCAAATTTCTCCTTTTCAGGTTTCTATTGAAATGGAACCTCCCTTTAGATTATTTTAAATTTTTTCTTAACTAGACCTTATTTTTTCTCAGTTTAAACAAGAGATGAGCATATGAAAATTACACAAAGAACCGTCTATACCATAGCTTCACTAGTACAAAAATAATGTAAATTAAATAGTGGATCGTCATGACCTACTATCTCCTATGTACAATGAGTATCTTAAGAGACTCATCACTTGTCATTTAATAGAGATGTATATGGAGTGAATAGACTGGATGATAAGACTTCATGCATATTATATTAGCTCTAAGAAAATCCTAAATGATTTCCAAGGCTTCTTGAGTCACATGATAGCCTTATGATAGACATGAGAACTTGGTGTGTTGGCATGCCAAAAGGCTCTTTGCTGTGTATGCATAGTTATTGTTGTTATCTTTCCACCACATTAGGAATGATGTTATGAAAAGCTTGTCAAGAGGGTGCATGATGCTATGGATTAAAATAGTCTCCTACATTACATGATTAAGGGTGGACAATTGGGTGGGGAGGCATTAATCAATGTAATGATGAGGGGAACTATGAGACTACTACACCACTTAATGAGTGCATTGAAAGCAAACAAAAGGTTGAAGTCTAGATGGTTTTCATATATAAGCATTGACGATTTCATTTATTGATCATGAGCTTCTAATGGAGAAATGGTGTTATCCATGAAGAGAAGTTAACTCTGTGGAGCTAAGTAATTTTTTTCTTACTTGTAAAAGAACCTGTAGATGGTGGGACAACTACATAAAAATAATTGTCAAGGGATTTTTCATGCCTTCTCAAATATAGATGCAACTAAAATTGCTTGTAGTTATCTTTAAAGACACTTCATGTTGAAGGCCTTCGATCGTATTTGGTTTTAAGAGCCACTAAGAGTGATTGTCACCATATCAAACGCAAAGCGGGAATGAGATTTCACCCCTTTCAAGCTAGAAGGTTATGGGTTTATGGGTTCAGTACGTTTGAAAGATTTAAGATTGTCCTCATTGCCATTATTGGATAGCTTTTTGACTCGCAAGTTGAAAGGGGTAGAGTTTGGTGCTTAAGAATGAAGCTTGTATGCATCTTTTCATCACCAAGACTTGGTGAAAAACGTTTGGAAACGCAAGTTAAATGTCCTTGGTGAAGGCTTAAGGTTTAGTTTCATCACCAAGCCTTGGTAGATAGCATTTGGAAACGCAAGTTAAATGTCCTTGGTGAAGGCTCAAGGTTTACTTTCATCACCAAGCCTTGGTAGAAAACGTTTGAAAATGCAAGGTAAAAGTCATTGGTGAAGGCTCAAGGATTGGTTTCATCGCCAAGCCATGGTGGACAGCGTTTGGAAACGCAAGGTAAAAGTCCTTGGTGAAGGCTCAAGGATTGATTTTCATCACCAGGCCTTGGCGGACAGCATTTGGAAACGCAAATTAAAAGTTCTTGGTGTAACTGGCTCAAGGATCAGATAAACTGAATGTAGCTATGGCCGTTCAAGAGCAATGATGGAGGTGATTTCGAGACACGCTAGGGTTGTGGTGTTGTGGTTGGGTGTTGTGGTGGCTTCCGTTTGCAGGGTTGTCACCACATTGTCATCGTCTTCTGAGGCGGCAAGGAAGATAACATAGTCGTCTGCAAGGGTACCAACACCATGGTCGACTACTAAGCAAGGGGCTTCTAATGGAGCAATAAAAGCTTCCATGATGGCAGTGTCATCTTTTCCTGCATTTGATTCGACCGGGTTGGCTGCAAGAAGGTCGAGGATCCCGTCTCGAGTTGCGGCATGCACCATCAGTGGGCTTGCATAAGGCGCCTTGGTTGGGCTTGCCTTATGAGCAGATATGGGTTCTACGTCCAGTACAAGTTCTGCAACATCCAGGTTCTGCATGCAGGAAGTGTTTACGCCATAAGTGGAGAGCAAGGCAGTGTGTGTGCAGTTGCCACGGGACCTTCAGACTTGAAAGCGAAGCACCTCACCACAGCAAAAGGTCCATCGAAGGCATGCAGGGCTTGCCGTAGGGTTGAGAGGAGAACCAGAATGAGGTTCCTTGCTCATAGCAGAGGATGCACAGTGGGCATTGCGAGGGACATGGCAGGAGGCAGCATGATGGGGCGATTCAAGCGCGTTAGCAGCCACCAAGGTAATGTGCAGAGGCTGTTGGGTATTCCCAGTGACTGTACGGCGAGGCTCCTTAGAGGAGAGACATGATCTTTTGGGTGTTGAGAACTGAGTGAGAGAGAAGTAAGAAAGAGAAAGAGAAAGGCTGCTAAGCCTGACGCAGAGATATGCAGAGGCAATAAGGGAATGCCAAGAAGCAATGGCATGGATTGCTGTATTGATCTACGTCATGCACGTACTTATAAACAAGAATGGAGAGCAACTACAAGACTGTGCGACGTTCATTGGAATGCAGAGGTTTGTGCCAACTCATGTAGCAACAGCGATTCCGACCACGATGATGATGAAGGTGAAGTGGAGGAAACAACTATATTATAGAAGCCCATGCGCTCACCTATTCCCACTATCGGCTACAACATGGCATATCGTCCTCTGCCACTACTAGTGGATACAAGTTGTAGAATCTGCTGCCACTACAAGCCGGCAGAGGGGAGCTCATTCAGGTTGGCAAAGGGAATGGTTTCTCTTTTGAGAAATTACAGGATATTAATGTAGAGCCTAGAGCGGCATCATGAGCAGCACATTTTTTACCCTCTTGTATGGCGCACAATTCTATCACTTTTGTGTGCTACAAA
Source organism: Adiantum capillus-veneris (assembly GCF_014529385.1). Taxonomy (NCBI): domain Eukaryota; kingdom Viridiplantae; phylum Streptophyta; class Polypodiopsida; order Polypodiales; family Pteridaceae; genus Adiantum; species Adiantum capillus-veneris. The sequence continues at coordinate 40,088,317 of NC_140942.1, forward strand.
GCTAAAAGCATAAGATTTGAGTTCCTCTTATGATCGTCACTTTCAACATCTTGGCTGGGTACTTGCTCATAGTTTATCAAACTAAGCACACCTATAGGGCATAAAGTTGATAGAGGAAAAGAAAATTGTTATGATCATTTAGTTGGATCTTAGGATGTGCTGAAGAGAACACTTTCTTCTGCTCAAGGATGGATTGAGGGTATTGTATGTCATATTTGAACTATCATATAATCATCATTCACAATCTCAGGTCGATGGCCAGCTGTGCTTACATCATGAGAGCAATATTGGCTACTTGACGATTGTTGATAGCAAATAGTGGAACACAAAGAGTGAGAGGAAGACCTGAGGCCAATGAGATGAAGGCCGATAGCGGTGATGAGACCTTTGATTTTAATGATGGGGCCATGTAGTCCCGTGAAACTTCAATGTAGCATTCACTAGCATTGAGTTGTTTCTCATTTTGCTACTTTAATGTTTGTCCCTAATATTGTTGATCTTTTAGGAAAAGGTCATGATAAAGAGGTTACTCAGCTAAAAAACCATCCTCTAGGGGAGAGATACATAATAGATGTTGAAGATGGCATAGCAAGCAGAGTATGGAATGTGAGTACAAAAGGTAACACTATTGCATAGAGGATAGACGTTGTTTCTTGGCACTTAGTGCATTGCTAAATAAATTCATGAATTGATGTTTGAATTTTAGACTAATAGACCCCTAATCTCTTCACTCTTTACATTGTTTGATGTAATGAGGAATGGGTATCTTTTATAGCATTGTGTGCCATCTTGACATGAGCATTGTAATCTTTAGGATTGACACATTAATGTAAGCTCCATCTCCTCCCCTATGGTACAACTAGCTTGCAAGTAATTGATAGCTCCCAACTTTAAAATCTCTCTTGTTTGTTCAATCAAGGTCTTCTTTGAATTCATTTTAGCAAAATTCATGATCCAGACGACCATCAAGGAACCCATTCAATGTTAAAAAGTTATACATCTTGAAAATTGTCATATATACCTACATGAGCTTTACCAACAATTATGGTCATCTCCTCATTGCATAGTACCCTTTTTGGACTACTAAATTAGAAAGTAATATGAGAAATCCCCTAACAATCCTCCTTGTGTTGTGTGGTTTGATCACCAAATACAACAATGCTTGACTACTTGTTTTTCATTAGATAGTGCCTAAACTTTTTAATAGCATAAACCATGCATAGGCAATCTCACTTAGTAATTTTGTAATTCTTTTCCACATTGTTTAGCTATCTATTAGTGTAACAAATAGGAAAATCCATATTCCCAGCTCCAGGTTGAGCTAATATGTAGTGTACTTCATAAACAATGGTACCTTACATGGTAAAATTGTCAAGATTTAGAGAGAGAGAGAGAGAGAGAGAGAGAAATGAAGAGAATTTTTGTGTCATAGAAACGATCCCAAGAGACCTCAAAAGAATATATATTCTGAGCTTGATACTCAAGAGGAAGAGGGGGGGGGGGGGGGGGGGGGGGGGACGGGGGAGGGGAGGGATCACTTATGGAAAAAAAACGTTCATACAAGCTAGTACTTGATTGTTGCTCTAAAGCCAAAATGGTTTTATACCATTGAAGAAGCATGTGGCCCTTGGAAGAGTCTTTTCTACATTGGTAGTGGTCTTTCTGATTGAGAGGAGAATCAAAACATACCATGGCACTTATGAGAAAACGAAATAATATATATTGGGCTTGAAATAGATGGGACAAGTGGCATTCCATAACAAGCCTAGATCCAATGTTGCAATTGACTAGTTCAAGTTGATTTTTGTAGCCATCCAAAGCTTAAAAACACAATAAAAATATGGGACTCCAATGAATTTTTCCCCTTGCTCGCTTTTGGTTGCTCGTTGTCCGCTCGTTAAATGATATCACCCCTCCTCCCATATTCACGAGGAGGTCATTAAGTTCGGCGTTTACTCTTTCTGCCTCCTCGAGCTTTATCTTCATGCTTTCCACCTCTTCTTGCAGGGCTTTTTGGCCCTCTTCCATTCTCGTTTGCATAACTATAGAACCTTTAGCCATCATCAATCTCTGCTTTTTCTCGAGAGTCAGCTCTTTCTGAAGTTTCTGCATTTGCTCTTCATAGAGTTGGATCTCAGACATGATTTGAGTCGAGCTAGTAGCTCTGCTGACTCTAGGAGGTGATGCTCGCAGCCTCTGGATGGTTTGATCTTTGACTTTTAGTTGGTCCTTGAGCTCAAGGACTTCATCCAGGCTTGCTTCTTGATCTATCTCTGCTCTTTCCTTGGCGTTCCTCATGGCCTCAACTTCTTTCGATTCTTCTGCCAGCTGTAGTGTCAGATTATCTCTTTCTTTTTCGGCATCTTGCAATGACTTGCTGAGCTGCTGACACTCTTCTTCAGCTGCTTGTATTCTTTTTGCTGCTTCCTGATTTTCTTCTTCCATTGCTTGGCAGTTTCGCAGATCCCTTGCCAAGCTGGCCTGTAGGTCGGCTTCTCTCTCCTTTTGCCCTTGGATTTGTGCCTGCAGAGAATCTACTTCCTTTTTTATCTTTTCTTCAGTGGCTTTGAGAGTTGTCACTTCTTTCTCTGAAGCCATGGATTGTGCCCTCAATCCAGCTAGCTTTGTCATCACCACGTCCCAGTCATTGGAGGGCGGGTGCATGTCTACCGTGTCTGTAACAATTTCTTTTAGCTCCACTAGCTTGATGCCTTGCATCTGTTCTTTAGGCCCTGTCCTCACCAAGTCGAATGCGACTGTGGCGGCTTCTTCCTTAGTATAGACTGCAGCTAGCAGGTCCAAAAATTCATAGTAAGCATCATCTAATCCTTTTTGCTCAGTTTCAGGCTTGGCCTCTTCTTTTGGCCCAGGTTCTTGTCTTTGCTCTTGATCTTCTGCTTTCCTTTCTTCTTGTCTGTCCTTAGCCTCCTTATCTTCCTGTGGAGGGCTGCTAGGAGGTGGTGAGGGCGGTGGTGATGGTTGTGGACTGGGTTTAGGGCTATCTGGTAAAGAGGCAGGTTTTCCCTTTCAGTCCCTGTCTACTTTTGTTTTTCTTTCTCTTTCTTGGCTCTCTTGTTCATCTAGCAATTTCTGCCTTATTTGCTGTACTTCCTCCTCTGTGAAAGGGACATGAGGAATGTTTTCTGCTGCAGATCAAGAATCTCTTTGAGATTCTTGATATAATCTTCAAATCGGTCCCTTTGCACTCTTCTGGACGACATAGACTCTAGAGATGGCTTCCAGAGTTCGCTTAAATCACCCTTGAGGGCTCTCTCCGCTCGAAAACTCTCCATCAGCCTCTCGAGTCTTTCCGCTTTCTGTGACCTTGTTTCTTTGGCCCCGGCACTTGAGCAAACTCCTTCTTCCCTTTCTTCTACTTGGGCTGCTCCTCTTGGACTGGCTCTAGCCGTCTTTTCAATCTTGTTGCCACCTTTGGTGCCCTTTGCGGCTCATCTTCCTTGTCTTCTTTTACTCTCAGCCAATCATGCTGAGATGGGGGGTCAGGCCACCTTCCTTTTGTGTGTAGTGCCCCATAAACCACCTTAGTGATCAGTTCTCCTGGCACTATATAGGTTGGCTTCTTGTTGCCCATCTTCACCAGGCTGTCATGTATATATGCCGCATAGTTGATTATCTTTGGGGTGCCTTTTGTCATTGCCCAAGTAAACGTTGTGGCAATTGCACCTGGCGGCATCCTGTACTTCTGTGGCCTCTTCGTGCACATGAGGAAGTACTGGTTATATAACTGGCTCATGATTGCCACCTTTGGGTTGGCAATGTCTTCAAAGGTGTAATTTGCCTTTTTCTCTTTGTACACCTTAACCTCATCCCTTCTTTTTGTTACACTGTCCCCCTCATTGGAGAGGTCTAGTGCGTGGGCTACAACCCGTTCAGTGATTATTATCTCTGTTTCTGGTCTGCCTTGTAAATCTGTTACCTTGGCCACTCCATCCTCTTTGATGCTTGTTACAAACTCCCAGACTCTTTTGATGTCCACCCCTGCCGGTATTGCTTCGAAGTAGTTGTGGAGATCAATCTTCTCCAAGTAGCCGGACATCTTGCTTCATACAAACTCATTGAGTTCTCTCGGCAGCATTGGTAGCTCTATAACATTGCCTTCACTGTCTTTGAACACTCCCTGGTAGATCTTTAGGTCGTTGGACTCTAACAGATCCTCTTGTATCCAGGTGCTGGTGGGCTTTAGTGTTCCTTCTGGAATGACAAAGGGTTCCACTTCGTCCAGATAATCCTTGATGGTCATTCTTTTCCTCTTTGCCGGTGACTTCGAGGCTGCCATAGATCCTGTTGCACTCAGTAGTCCGAAGTTAGCGTTTTTTTCCATATTAGCTGCGAAACTGAGTTTTACTTATCCAAATGACTTGAAAATTGAAAATAAAGCTTAAAAGGAACTTGTGAAGCTGTGCATGTGCTCACAGTGCAAATCTGGCCAAAAATTTCCATCTAGACATCCTACGCGTAGGATGTCTTTTTCATCAGAATTGGTTGCTTTAGGTCACAATTTGGGTAGAATGTCCATCAGAGATAGCAATTGATGTCCAAATGGGTTGAAAATTGGTATATGGGCTTATTGCACCATGGTATTGGCTCCCATAATGTCATTCTTTGCACAGAAGGCTAAATTTATGCTGGAGACATCCTACGCGTAGGATGTCTTTTTCATCAAAATGACATGAAACTTGTTCTGTGGGTTGTCCTTGGCCTATGGAACATGGCCATGTTCTTGGATTTGAATTTGGACAAGATTTGATGCTTGTAAGGCTCTGTGTGGTGTTTTTGGGCTCAAAAAGTGTATCTTTAAGGTGTTGAAGGTCAAAAGTGATTAGAATGGCTTCAAACTTGATATATGGGCTCCTGATGATGAGGTGATTGGATCTGGAATGATAAAACATCCCTTGCATGTCAAAAAAGTCAAATACACAACCAACTGCACCCATACCTGAATCCTAATTTTTAGGGATTAAGGCTACTGTTGTGTAGGGTTAAGGGGACAAGGGCATTCAAGAAGCTAGTTTTGAGTAGACTTTTTTAGCCTTTTTTTAGACACATGTAGGATGTGGACCTAAGAGGTCACTTTCTCTCTCTAGCTTTTGGAAAGTGAAGGGAGTAAAGGGGTGTGGCCACATCAGCAAAAACGTGGGTCACTAAGAGCCAAAATTTGACTTTTTTTCAAAAAAGTTATTTTTGACTTAAATCTCCCTCCCAACATATATACACATCAATAAATCATTTTTTGACATTTTTTTAAACCTACAAACACTAAAAGTCCACTTTTTCAAAAAAAAAATCCCCCCCCAAAAAAAAACCTTTGTTCTCTCCTCCTCCTTCCTCCTCTCTCCCTCTCCTCTCCCTCCCTACCCCCTTCTCTCCTCCTCCTCCCCTCTCTCTCCCTCTCCCCCCTCTGCCCCCTTCTCTCCTCCCATGTTCCTCTCCTCTCCTCTCCCTCCCTACCCCCTTCTCTCCTCCTCCTCCCCTCTCTCTCCCTCTCCCCCTCTGCCCCCTTCTCTCCTCCCATGTTCCTCCCTCTCCCTCCCCCCTCTTTCTTTTCATTCTTTGCTTCCTCACGCAACAACTGCCATGGTGCTCACGGACATCACAAATCGTATCCCTCCACCACCATGTACTCCGCACAACAAAAGTGTACATATTGCTTGTCCGCAGTGTTTGCACCGAAGGCCGCACCTGAGGGTGAGCAGAGGTCATCCCAAGATCGTCATATTGTCGGTGAGACGAATGTGTATGGTTCTTCAATATCTTGGGAGGGGAGAAGTAGGCTTGTTAGGCTATTGCAATTGGTTGTGTATGGGTGCAGGTGCTTCTTTGCATTCGTGGATGCACGAATGTCAAGCTCTTCAACTCAAAACAGTGGCATTACAAGAAATAGTGGGTGCAGGTTAGAGAGGTCAAGTGTCACCACTTTTCCTCTAAAACAGCCTTCTTTGTTACATCTTGCAGGTAGGTGCTTCAAATCCATCCTTATTAGAGGTGGGTAATCTCATCCTAATGCAAGAATGGCTCAAGTAACTAGCATAACATGAAGCTTTTACGGTGGCACAAAGCTCTCCTTAAGCAATGTGGCTCCCACTACACCAAAAATCACTATGCTAACATGGAGAGATCCCTAGTAGGACAATACAACAACTTTTCATCAGCAGCACACCCTTTCCTAACATGAGGGCACCCCCACCAGAGATATTTTTATATGATAGGTCACCCCATGAGCATACCATGTCATGGAATGGATGTAAGAACTATGACTGCACTACCCCTTGGAAGTTGTTCACGAATGTATGTTTATCAAAGTTAATGAGAAGAAGTTTGGACTTTTTTGTTTGTTGATGTGTAAGAGCACTCTTGGTCTACCATATTTTAGATTGTTTGATAAGTTAAATAAGATTTGTAGTCATTTAAAGTATCTTTTTTTTTTTGTTAGATTGTACATGAGAAGACATGATAAAGTACTAGAGATCTTGACAGAAGAAACCTCGATGAGATTCCCACCATGCACTTGTGACACCATACCTCTCCTTGAACCCTTTGACTTCTATCATTGTGGGGAGTCCAATGGGGGGCTATTTTCAAATTTTAAGCATAACTTTTTTTTGAAGGAAATTTTGGTTATTCTAAAATTTATACACAGTCTAGGAGTTCATTCTGATTGTTTTTCTTCAGTTTCAAATTTTGACCGAGTACACTCCTTGGAAGCCACTTTTGAAGGTGTTAGGGCGAGATTTTGGGAAAGTTTTGTATGTAGGAAATACAGTCCTTAACACAATAAAAAACAATGGTTCTTTGAGTATTTTCAGATTCCATGGTTTTAATGCTCGTTGGAGCCCGTAGATTAAGAAAAAAGTAAAAAATGTATGTTTTACATCATTTTTAAATAAATTGTCAACTTGCACATTGATTTTTGGAGAATGGGAGCAAGATATGATTTTTTCTCATCACATGATGGTCGAAGAACGCGATGAGATGAACAAATTCATGTGAGACAAGCCCAGACAGATTCGAGCCGATTGAAATCTAGAAGCTGTTGAAAACAACCGAAAAGTTCAACACTTAAAATTTAAAAAAAAAAAAAAAAAAACTTAACACTTGAATCATGGCCATGCATCAAAAATATGCTCACACGGTGAAGGAGGTGCTTCAAAGCTATGGAAATCAGTATAAAATGCAAGCAATAGCGTTGGAGGCTATTCAAGAAGTTGTAGAGGCTCACATCATTTCAGATGACTTTGCAATGACAAAATGATTAAGAGTTGTGTCTGCTGTCTCCATAGTGTTTATCCATGTGTTTTAAGTTAAGTGGTTTTGGCCATGAAGAGTTAAATTTAAATCAAATATTAACATTTTTGCCATCCTAAGGGGCAAACAAAGCTAGAAAATGCAAAAAAAAGGGTGGCCACAAGGGCGCGCAGATGGGCCATCTAGCAGTTTTGGATGGCTCATCTGCGCGCCCTTGTGGCCACCCTTTTTTTGCATTTTCTAGCTTTGTTTGCCCCTTAGGATAGCAAAAATGTTAATAGCTGATGACACCAGATGTTTATGTAGCATGAGACTAGATTTTTATATTGTCCAATGTGATTTGGCCTTTTGGTGTAGGGAACTAGTAAGTTGAGTTGAAGGAAGGCATAATGTGCTTGAAAAGTTAAATTTTACATTCATCTCACCTTTTCCAAGGTCCTGGAGTGCAACAATAGCCTAATTATGCAAAAAAAAGGGTGGCCACAAGGGCGCGCAGATGGCCCATCCAACAGTTTTGGATGGCTCACCTGCGCGCCCTTGTGGCCACCCTTTTTTTTGCATTATATGGCCTTGTCTACCCCTTATAATAGCAAGAATGTTAATATTTGATGAAACCAGATGTTTATGCAGCATGAGACTAGATTTTTATACTGTCCAATGTGATTTGCCCTTTTGGTGCAGGGAACTAGTAAGTTGAGTTGAAGGAAGACATAATGTGCTTGAAAAGTTCAATTTTAGGTTCATCTCATCTTTTCCAGGGTTTTGGAGTGCAGCAATAGCCTAATTATGCAAAAAAAGGGTGGCCACAAGGGCCCACATATGGCCCATCCAGCAGTTTTGGATGGCTCACTACGCGCGCTTGTGGCCACCCCTTTTTTAGCATTATATGGCCTTGTCTGCACCCCAAGATACCAAATTTTTTTTAGATTAAGTGAAAGCAAATCTTTATGCAACATGACAATACAAATTCCACTTCTTTTCACTCAGATGTAATTAGAGCTCCCCCCCCCTCCCCCCCCTTTCTTTGTGTTCAAAGGTCCGGAGAGCATTCACTATGTAAAATTTTCCTATATCACGTGCGTTCACTAGAATGGATTAAAAGTACCCCTTATAGGCCTTATCTACACATGTTTCTGCAGCTTTACAAGAATATAAAATCCCTTCTGTTGAACACATGTGCTATGTTACATATACTTTAGTGAACTCCCCATGTCAACGGCCTCACAAATCCTGTGCACTAAACATTAAACACTAGAAATCGACCAAACAAGGAGCCAATTTTTACTTCCTTGTGTCCACCTAGTGTTCTTGTGAAACATTGCTAATGATATATATTCAACATCCCCAAATGAGGACATCTTGACAAAGTTTATGATCCACTTTAATAAGAATAACCATTAATGATTAAACTGAAATCAAAATATTGCTTGAATTTCTTCAAGGTGGAGTGATTAAGACTTGCGACTTGAATCATCGTACAGGAAAATCAAAATATCCATAAAAGTAAACAATATTTCTCAGATCTGTATGAAACTTCAGTAATCTAAATTAAATACTCTCACTCAATGCGACACCATTTAACAAAAAAACATATTTATATTGCATTTATAGAGGAATCCAGCCTCATGAAAAATAATTACAAATGGAGACAATGTTGTTGCTGTTAGGCTTATCTTACAAGTATTTGTCTTCCTCATCTAGAGATTCATATACACTTGAGTATTTGTGTGTCTATGACACTAGGGAAGATAGTAGTACTATATGGATGGCTTCTATGAGAGCTCCTAGAGAGTCCCTATTGGTTCAAGATTCTAAAAAACACCTACTATTCTTATCAAAATCTTTTAACATGGTAGTGAAAGGTTCCTCAAGGAACAAAAATAGACATATACCTATAGATTCATGCTGTATAAGGGCATCTGTACTTGGGTTACTCCAAAAAATTTCGCAATCAAACAACAACCCTTAAAATAGTCGAAAATCATGCTCTTTTTTGTTGTTTCTGTTATTGGTTCCGCATTTGAGAGTGCCTCTAGAATGCCTCCCCCCTCCTAGCTGGAGTCCTCCTGGATGACAAGGTATCGCCTCGGAGTATGTGCCATGCATAGGTTAAAAAAGTTGTGCTAATGCCTGGCCGATTAATGTGGCCCTACTTTATGCATACTCGGTCAATGCATGGAAAAATTAATGTTGTGAAAGAGAAGGGAATAAGCAAGATGCTTATTGGCATTCGTCGTCGAGGTTTCCTGCTTTCTTTGCAAGTAACAATTGTAACTCTACTGCTCTCTGTTTAATTGTCTTTTGTGCAAACGGCAATTGCTTTGCCGACACTGTTGATAGAGTCGTAGCTGTTTCTAACGACAGAAGTGGCTGGGCCGTAATGGTTATGGGCCGTATTGCCTTTGCTTTCCATTGGTATTTTGTTGCTGCCAATTTTTGTAAATGGTTTGGCACTTTCTTGTTGGCCACTGGTTTGTTTTTTATTGGCATCCACATAAGTCGGTTTTCCTTTTTGAAATGCAGCTGTCTGCCTGCCTTTGTTGCTTGTACCGAAGGGAGTTCCTTTTGCGTTTGCTTTGGTATCCAAATGTGAGTGACATTTGGTTTATGGCTAAGGATTTTCTTTGGGATCCATATCTGTTTTGTGCCCTTGGTTTGTGGTTGAACCATCTGCTTTGTTTGAATTTTGTTGTTGCATTGTTGTTTTTCCGCCATGGCATTTCTATCCTTCCGCATCCATACTTGTTTTCCTTGTGTTGGTAACCTACATCTTTGCATTGCGGCCGGTGACTTCATATGTCTGTAATTAGAATGGTTGGCTTTTACCTGATTGTTGGTCTCGGGTATCATGTTGTTCTTTGATGGCATTTGTGCTTTTGGCTTTGTTTCCAGTGATTGCATGGCTTGCAGTTGATCATGCTGGTATTGTTGAGCAAAAGCTATCACTTGTTGTTCATGTTCATGCTGAATTTTGACTGCCTTTGCTTTCCAATCTATCTGCACATTGTACTCTTTTTGCCAAGGTTGCCCCATCATCATTGGGTGTTGTGTGCTTTCATCTGTCACTACATAGAATTTGTGTGGGTAAATATATTGATGTATCTGTACATGCAATATAGTCCATCCCAATGTTTTCAACGGGTGTGATGTGCTACTTTCCAGCACTTGAGGAGTATGATGAAGTTGACATGTGACTTTGAGATGTTGGTATAATCCGTAAGAGATCAAATCTGCTTGAGCACCCGAATCAAGCAAGGCTGTTGATTCAATTTGATTGCCTCCCACTTTGACTGCAATTATTGGCTCCATTGTTTCTTCCTCCAACTTCGTCAGTCGAATGGCATTGATTCGCAATGGTGGTCCACTTTGTTGTTGTTGTCGCAGAAGCCGTCTTTTTGCAATGTGTTCTTGTGCTTCGGCTTGAGCTTCCTCCCGTACTCTCTGTTTTTTCTTCATTCTTTGTTTTCCTTGATGAATTTGTTGGAGCATCTCCTGTGTGAGTGGTAGATGATACCTCCTCAGTCGACATCCACTAATCCAGTTTGGCATTTCTTCACCTGCTAATGTAGCAAGCTTGACAGCTCCACTTTGTGATAGATCACTGATCACAAATGGTCCCATCCCTCGCTTTTTAAGTTTCTTGGCATGTTGCTTCAAGGTATAAACAAGTACGTAATCACCCGTTTTGAACTCTTTGGTACGCACATGTTTGTCAAAAAAATCTTTTTGTCTTCTCTTTTTAGCATAGATTGAAGCGACAGCTCGTAAGCGGAGTTCATCTAGCTTTTCAAGATCATCAATTCTTGAAGAGAGCTCATGCCCTGTCCATTCCAAGCTTTTTGCTACTCATAGAGTTGGAATTAAAAACTCTATGGGTAGTATAGCATTTAGGCCAAACACCATGTTGTATGGTGTTGTTCCGATTGATGTTTTGTAAGCTACCCTTTATGTCCATAGTGTTGAGTGTGGCTGTCGATCCCAATCTGTTCTTGATTCTGACACTATTTTAGTGAGAACCGTGCATAGTGTTTTATTTGTGGCCTCAGCTTGACCATTGGCCTGTGGATAGTATGGTGCGGATTTCCTATGTATGACCATGAATTCCTCTAACATATATTCAATGACTTCATTGAGAAAATGTGTTCCCCGGTCACTGACAATTTCTATTGGTAACCCGTAACGTACAAAAACATTCTCATACAAAAATTGTGCCATGGTGCGTGCATCAGCTTTTTGTGTTGCTTTGGCTTCGACCCATTTTGTGAGATAGTCCATGGCCACTATGATATATTGGGTATGGGTGCAGTATGCAGGGGGTGATATAGGTCCCACAAAATCAATGCCCCATTTTGCAAATGCTCTTGCTCCCATCATTGTCCGTAATGGCATCTCATCTCTTTTTATTGGCACCTTGGTGCGTTGACATGCGTCACAACGCTTTACAAACTCTTCAGCATCCATGTGCAATGTAGGCCACCAAATTCCTGCGGTTAAGACAATTTTTGCCGTCTTATCGCCCGAAAACTGGCCTCCACTTATTCCGCTATGTGCATGTTCTAGAATCAGCAGGTATTCGCTTTCACTTGCACAGATTCTAAGTTGATTGTCCTTACCTCGCTTATAGAGTTGGTTCCCAATTAACTGAAAGTCACGAGCTTCCAGCTCTATAGCTTTTTTCCGTGCTCTTGTGATGTTCTCAGGGAATGTCCTGGTGGTCGAGAAGTCAATGATATATTGACTCCATGCAGGTGCTATGTTTACCTGAAACAAAGTTGCGTGATCCACTGGTCGTTTGGCACTATATATAGTACAATTGGCAACATAAGAATGTGTGTCCGCATACATAGTTGGCCAATAAACCCCTAACTGTTTCAGTCTCTGGTGTGTCTTCACTGTTGAACAATAAAATGCACAACCCTGGACATGTGCCTCTTCAAGGTAGCACTCGAATTCTTCTGGATTTATACATAATCGTAGGATAGATTAGGTCCGATCCAAGATGATACAGCCTTCCTGCTATCAACTAGAAGTTTTTTGTTTGTCGAATTGTTTGATGTTTGTATCTGCATTCCGTATTATCAAACCCGCTTCCAAACGAAAGAACGCTAACAATTTCCTGAGACCATTTGGGTACCATTTCAATGTTGAACACATAAGCATCTGGTATGTCATCATCGACTCCTTCAGGAGCTTCCCCGTTGTGTATCCTTGAAAGATGATCTGCTCGTAGATGGGTTTTACCCTTTTTAACCACCACTGTGAAGTCAAATTCTAGAAATATAATAAACCAACGTACGATTCTCCCTGTATTGCAAGGTTTATTTACTAGGTACAAAAGAGCTTGATGATATGTGAAGAACACAAATTTTTTTGCAAGCAAATAATGCCGAAATTTCTTTACAGCATAAATCATTCGTAACCCTTCCCGCTCGGTGGTTGTGTAGTTCTTTTCCGCACTGTTTAACTGTCGGCTCGCATAGCAAACCGGAAAATCCATTGTTCCGTCTCCAGGTTGAGCTAGAATACTTCCAATGGCATATGCTGAAGCATCAATGTGCACATGGAATATCTTTTCCCAATCTAGTGCCTTTAGTACAGGTGCTGATATAAGGTTTTCCTTCAGCTTTTGGAATGAAGTTTCACACTCCTCTGTCCACTCGAAATTGACTAGCAAACGATACAGAGGTTGTGTGATAACCGCATACATGTATATGAACCTTCGATAATATCCGCAGTTTCCCATGAAGGATTGCACTTGTTTTGCATTAGTAGGCCTGGGTAGGTCTACAATGACTTTGACTTTGTCTAGGTTTGTGGTTATGCCATTTCTTGAGACAATGTGTCCTAAAATTCGGCCTTGCTTAACCATAAATACACACTTTTCCGGGTTAAGACATATTTGATATGTTTTGCACTTTTCAAAGACCTTTTGCAAATGATCAATATGTTCCTCTCGTAGAAGAGAGTGCACACACAGGTCATCCATGTAAATTTCTAAGAATATTCTTAGGTATTCCTTGAATGTGTGAGTCATTAACCTTTGGAAAGTGGTTGGTGCATTAGTTAAGCCAAATGGCATAACTCGATACCCATAAATCCCCCATTCTATGGCAAACGTTGTTTTGTGTTGATCCTCCCTTGCTATTGCCAGTTGGTTGTATCCTGAAAACCCATCCAGAAAGGAATAAGCCCGTTTCCCGGCCACTCGCTCAAGTACATGTTCTGTGATTGGCAAGGGATAATTATCCCTTATGGGTGACACCCAATTTGTATGTTCAATTTCATAGATGAATTCAGCTTCCATTAGCTTATCAATCTCTTCTTTGATTCGTTTAGCAAATGTGTCATTATATGTATAAGGACGTTGTTTGCTACGTTTTGCATCCGATTTTAAAGGAATTGTGTGTTGGCATATCAATGGATCAACTCCTTTGAGGTCTTTATAGGACCAAGCGAACACATCTTTATACTTCTTGAGAAGTTGTGTTAGTTGTTCTACCTCCTCAGGCTCTAAATCGTTAGCTATATAGACCGGCTGAGGCTTTTCACCTGGTTCTGCGAGGTCTATCTTTTTTGCATTTTCAGGCCCATCGTAAGATTCTTGGTTGGTTCTTTCCCTGACTGGTGGTGTCATGATGATTTTTCTGTCTTGGATAGTAAATTTCCGATAGTGTGATGGTACATTCATGTTCCCCTTTTCTAACTCCCCTTTACCATCACTATCTTCTTCAGTAGTCCATATCTCTCTCAAAGACCCTTTCAGTTCTTGGTATTTCTGTTTACGCTCCAGTTTGGTCCACTCTTGGTCTTTTGTTGTTTCTTTTTTTTATTTTTGAGATTTTTGTGATTTTGTTTCGGTTTTAGATTTTCGTACCTGTTTTATTTCCTCTCGCGTTCTTTCTTTTCGATTTTTTTAGAATCTTCCTAATATTTGATCTTTTACACAATCCTCAGCTTTTACAAGCATCAAATAGTGAGTTTTACCTTTTATCCTGGGCATCAGGTTCTCTCTAGCTTTGTTTCCTGCTCGTTTCCTCCTATAGTGTTCTTGGCATCTAGGGTGTTGATTAGCAAAATCATAAAACTTGATATTCTCGGTTTGATTTCCACGCTCACTTGAGGTGTCTGAACACTCATTATCTACATCATCATTTACTTCCAAATGTTCAGAGGAGTTGTAAAACTCTTCTTGTTCTGGTGGTTCTACCATCTCTTTTTCAGGTATAACGTTTACCATGTAATAGGGTAACACATCATAGCCATCCTTATCGCAAAAATTTGTTGTTGCACTGTCGGTAATGGTACAGACATCCAATGTTTCTAGTATGTGTTCCCATTCTAGAGGTTCCAAGGCATCTTCAGGGAAAGGTTCCGGAATATACTCCTTGTCCTCAATTGCTCTTTCTAAGACGCATTCCTCTCTTCTTAAGCTTCCACAATGTGAAGCTCCGCACATCCATAGCTCTTTTTGTTGCCCTAACCATGCTGGTAGTTCTGATCATGCTATTGTAGCCGAATCAAACTCTTCCACTGGTGTTTGGTTCACATCTTTGTAACTATGGTCTTTCAGATGTATTTTAGTTGTTGTCTCACCATGTCTGAGGTATATGTGGTCATAACCCCAATCTTGGACCATCTTCGATTGTCGCATGAATGGTCGTCCCAAGATGATCTCATAATTGTTCTTTTTGTCGAAATCGACTATTGCAAATGTATGCTCATACCCGATTCTGCACGAAGTGACAATCACTTTTTCTAAGAGTCCTAGAGGCTTCTCCATGAACTTAACCCATCTGCCAATTGCAGTTTCATTCTAGTAGCCCTCAAAGCTGGTTTTCCCTATTTTTTCCAGATTTCTTTGGTGGCGATAGCAACCCCCGCACCACTGTCAAGAATAGCTTTGGAAACTACTCGTTGGAATTCTACTGGTAGCGTGGTGTTTCCATCTTCTCCCTCGCAATATTCTCCAACCTTATCCAATGGTACTGGCCTAGTGTAGTTGAGGCCTGTCCAACTCTCCAATCCCTTCTTGTAGCTTCAAGGTGGGGTCTTTCACTCCAAATTTTTCTAGGCATTTTTCTACTGTGGTCCACATGTTTGGCCTTAACCTTAGGAGTTCTGCTAACGTGATTGTGCATGTCACCGGGGTGGATAACAACTCAATCAATCCTTGCGAATCCATCACCTTGTTAGAAAAAAGTCTTTGAGATGGGATTGCTCTCACTTCCAACTTAGCTTCATACTCTCCTAGGTAAGAGGGTAAAGTTCTCAACGAGTCTGCATGGCTGTGCCACGAACTAATTAATCCTTGGTCTCCCCCTTGTGAATGTATCTCAAAGTTCATTTGCGACCTTGCCTCAAATTCTTCAATAGGAGGTAAGGTTACATTCTTTTCTTTTCTCGTGCTATTCACGTGGTTACTCATCCTATTAGCCTCGTTGGCCTCACGGATTTGCTTCCACAGATCGTCTAGACTGTTACAGTCCTTACCCATTTCTGCCAATATTTTAGGCTGGAACCGGTCACTTGTCCCATCTGTGGTATTTGGCACTATGATAGGCTCTCCTCTGGACTCATAGGCATTAGTGAGTCTTTCCTTCATTTCTACATGTTTCTCTAAAGTTGGTTGGATAGAGGTTGGAGCTGGTGCCTCATGCCAATTTGCAGGTTTACCCAGCTGGTCTTCCATCAATGATTGAGCCATTTCGATCATCTTTTTACACATATCCAACCTCTGTTTTTCTATTTCTGCATATGGATAAGTCATCCACCTTTGCTCCTGGATTTGGTTCTTTTTAAATCGAGCTTCATAAGCTTTTAGAAGCGCATCCAACTGCTCATTTACCTTGTCTGCCAGTATAGATCCTCTTGGTCCTACACTTTTGGGCTCTGCTATTTCCTTGGGTGCTATGGTTGTTGTGGTGTGTGAGCTTAAGTTAGCTAGATCCTCTAACCGTTCCAATCTATCCTTTGTATGTTTCAATTCCTCGGATAGGGCTGTTTGCTCTCGTTCTTTCCTGGCTTTCCTACGCGCCTTTCTAGCTTTCCAAGTGCTTCTCTGATTTTTCGTTTCTGAACTTTGGGCATCGGTTTTTGGTTCTTCAACTATGGGTTCATTCGTCCTTCTTTGAGCTTGGGCTCATGTTACCGCCTGAATAGGTATGATTGTTTCATTTTCCGATCCTCCACTGGAAGGTACTGTTTCTAACATGTTCAAGGTGGTTTTTGCTCCTTTGCTCGGGTTTTTAGGGCAATCGAGAATCAAATGAGTAATTCCACATTCTAGGCAATACCCATTGACACTAATGATTTCATCATGAGGACAGTCTCTCAGCCAATGGTCTCCACCACACTTGTACCAGGGTCCCTTGGGTTGTTGAGGTGCTCCTTGAGCTCCTCTTTGTTGGTAAGCATGTCTCTGTCCGCCCATGCCTCCATTGGCTATGAACAACAATGTTCGTTCATCTAAGCTATATATTCCTTCTCCTGCTGCCTGTGCAGCAGTTGGTGGTCCTGTATTTCCTATCATGCTCCATGGTTCTGGTGTCGAGGGTTCTTTCGGTGGATAATAGACAGGGTTTGCCACATATCCATTGGGATCTTCATAATATGCATGCATAGGTACCAAAGTCTTATCCTCTGATTCAGTTACTGTTGGTGTGTATCTTATACCAACTGGTCGTAATCCTGGTAGGGGTGGTTGTTGTCCCAACACCGGTTGTGGTCTTTCTACACCTACAGGTCCTGGTAAGTTGCCTGCTTGATATCTAGGCATCGATGGAACTTGAGGGGAAGCTACTGGAGCTTGGGGAGCGTAAGGTCTCTCTCTCACATATCCCTTGTTATAATAACATTCCTCGGTCCCATGGTTTGTCCATTTTTGTTCAATAGCACACCACTTGGGCAGTTTAGCTTGGGCTTTGGCGTATAAGTTGATCTTTTTTAGCACTTCATCTACGAGCTGCTCCTGGTTGACCGCTACTTCTCCTTTCGGTGCTGTCTTAGAAGACTTGCTTCCACTTTGCTGTGAAGACGAATCGTCATCAAGGTCCTTGAACTCCCCTTCTTTGTAGACCGCAAAATTTTCCACAAGGTACAGAGCCTCCTTGGTCAACTCATTCAACGTCGTGCTCCTCTTCATATGTAAGTCTTTCTGGAGATCTGCATTCCTTAGTCCTTGGATGAATATCAGCATAAGTCTGGACTGAGTTGGCAATTCTTCAACAGGACAGAACTTAACATATCCTTTTAGTCTTAGGGCTGCCTTTCGTACAGATTCTCCATCTTTCTATTTGAATTTATGGATCTGTGAGACGGTATTATGAGCTATTCCCCTTTGAGAGAATTCCTCGATAAACTCGTCAAATACTTCCTCCATTGACTCAAAGTCTCTACGCTCTATAGAGTCAAACCAAGTGGCAGCATCATCCTCTAGGGTTAGTCTAAACCCTGCAAATTGGGTAGGAAAATCTAACACCTCTTCGGCTCTAATTACACGCACAAAGGCTGCAACATGATCTCTCTCTTGGGTCTCTGCTTCTTGTGTATTTCTTGTTTACCCATTTTTGCACTTGAGAAATTCTAATTCTTCGATGGTCTACAAACCTCATCATTGGATCACCCCGTCCTAATCGATATACCTCCTCATGCCTTCTGTAATAGGCTGGTTCCTCTCCCAATGGTGCTCCTAAGCCATAATTTCTAACAGTTCTCGCTGGAGGTGGTTCTTCTCTTCGAACTCGTTCTATGGGTGGTCCTCCAGGCTCTGTTGACCCTTGTGTCTTTGGCTTACTCTCTGCCTGATACCTTGAATAGAGTGGTGGTTCTTGCAAATCCCTGAGCCCTCGTGCAGCTTAATAACCATCTCGGTTTCGGTCTGGTTTCATTGTTGCACTTTGCCGAAGCCATGCCTACAATGATGGCTGGTTTGCTGGTTGGTCTTGGTTGTTGAATGCTTGCAATCGGGTGGAATGTGAGGTTGCGTCATTCTCATCTGAAAAAGGATTCGTTGAATTGCTTGGGGTGTAGGTGGCTCTGGGCACTTCCTCAAGGGCACATGCTGATGCTCCTGGACCTGTTGCTCTCTCTACCTCCTCTGGGAGAATACGTTGGTATTCTCGCCCATATCTATCAACAAAAACTATGCCCTTCCCCATAGCAGTTTCATAAGAGAATAAGTAAAGAACCTTGTCTTTGCTTAATTCGTTTACGTATGGTTCTTTGCTGCGAAAGTAAGAGACTATACCCTCACTCTCATGTTTGTAGATTCCCACGTTCTCGTTATAAGTTGGAACCCTGGTTGTTTTCTTATCATACATAAAAATAGCTCCGGGCCGATCAATGTTTGGTGGCGGTTCTTGAGTTTCTGAAACCATTTTCCCTTTCACCACGTTATCTCCATATCTGTTGTAATCTTCAAGGTTACTGACTATTAAATAGTGGTTCCTCTTTTCGTCTCGGAATCTATCTCCATCATCATACACTCGGATTATCTCCCATTTTTGAGCTGGCCTCTCTTCGATACAAATGCACTTGCGGCCTCGATAGTCAGAGTAGACTAGGGCTCCTCTCGAGTTTGTTCCCTCTAAGAAGATCACCGTGAGTTTGGAATCATTCAAAGGATTTTGGGAGATGCTTCCTCCTCGCATAGGTCCATCATAGGTGAAACCTCCTGGCTGTTGACTACCCATCATGAAGAAAGATTTGTCTGACGAAGTGTCAGTATCACTACCTTCCTCAATAATCGATGCTAGTGGATCTAGCCTTGCCTAAGTCACACTCTCTTCGGTGGACACTAAGCTACCTTGGTCACCTGCCACCTTCTGGTCTCTAACAATGTATCTTCCTGATCTTAAATTCATCAAACTATCAATGCAATTTATCACAAATCCAACCACTCACCTGGCAAAGGGTCAGTTTCTGCACAACTTCTTGCTTTGTTGCTGAATATACCTGTACCCAAGCGTTTTAATTTCGGAAATCAAATCAAAGCATTTATCTGCTAGAGGTTATCTTAGTAATGATTGGTATAACTGGAGAGTTAATCTCAACCACTACTGTATTTTATACACTGCTGATGTTTTGGATTAGGTCTGCTAATCTGAAACAATACTGCCCTCAGATGTTAGTCAATTTACGCGAAAAAGTCTGAATTCAGTCTTTGCTTCGTCAAATGGGCAAACAAGGTCCAAATTCACTTCTGAACGAAGTTCTGGAACCCTTAAGCCAAATGGAATCTCACTGTCTGTGCTAGGTCAAATTTTCTTTGCAATATGCACCAATAGACATCCTACGTGTAGGATGTCTCCTGCTGTGTTTTGCCTGGATTTTTGCACTGTTGTTTCCCTTTGTTGTGCTGAGCTTACATCTGCTTTTACTTTTTGAATTGGACACCTATTAACTGGTCAATGAGTCAAAAATCTGTTCCAACATCCTGTTGCTGATATTGATCAGTCTAATCAACTCCAAATTGGACCAAAATTGACTAGGAGGCTTGCCTTAGGCTATATAACACCTTACTATGCTCAAAGTCAAAGTCTGGCTTCAATTTCTTGCTTTAGACATCCTACGCGTAGGATGTCTTTTTCATCAGAATTGCTTCAAACTCAAAGCCCAGGCTCCTCTTGAGTTGTTGATCACTTTGGTATACTCAAAATTTAGTTTGGAGTCCAAAATCACTCAAAAGACATCCTACGCGTAGGATGTCTTTTTGGCCTATTTGACCCCAGACTTGTCCCACAGCTTCCCCTTGATGTCAGTAACCCAGTGGTATGCTTAGATTTTGGTTTGGATGTCAAAAATCCCAAATTTTAGTTGTTCTTGCCTTTTTCAGTCAAAAGTGCTAAAGTCCGCTTTGAATCCAATTTTCTCACCCCAATGAGGTGAAACCCCTTTTAGTCACTCAATATATCATGCAAGACATGCTCATGCAGCGATCTAATGGTTTTGGTCTCAAAATAATGTTTTGGCACTATTTGTGTAGGATGTCTGGCAATTTCAGTCTATCTGGCCTTATCCTGTCAAGATATGGCCAAATTTCCACTTTCCAATTGAAATTAGGGTAAACCCTACCTTTTGAACACACTGGTCAACTCAAAATCCCAAAATTCCTCCCAGATTAGCCTGTAGACATCCTACGCGTAGGATGTCTCCTACTTAAAATTAAATTTTTTTTCTGACAGGAATGCTTTTGATGCTCTGTAGATCTATCAGAAACACTCACAGTAACTTTTGGACTTCAATTAGGCTTTCAAACACACTTTTGCGTCTTTTGCGTCTTTTACAAACTTGTAATGACTTTACCAAGCAAGTGTACATGCATGAAATGCTCTAGATCCTGAATCATGATGTCCTACTTACTCTACTCCTACCTATCATGTGAAATGGTGATAATGGTGTTTTTGGTTGCTTTTTGGCCTCTCCGGACTCTCAAGCTCTCCTCTCATCGCTTCTACCACTCCAACTCCTACTCTAGAACTCGACTACCACCTAAAACTACCTAAGTCTACCTCATCTACCTAAGTCGAAGGATCCAGGCCAGACACACGCTTCCTAGACTCCCTCTAAGACCTAGAGAGTCCTCCACCCTCTGATCCTATCTAAATGTAAAGCGAGACTCTTGGCAAGCCAAAAATACCAATCCTCAAGGATTAGTCTCGGTCACCTACCTAAGGTTTTTGTCCCCGGCAGCGGCGACAATGTTGGACGGATACGCCGGGACGGACGTCGGCACAGCGAGAACTCACCTAACATGTAATGTCAGCTAAGGACGAAGCTCAACCCGCAGGCGCGTGGAAGTAAGCATAAGGTGTCAACCTACACTCGACTGACTCCTAACTAATTCCTACAGAGGTCTCTACCAATTGTCTAAGTCACAGCCTTCAAGAGTGCATAAGAGGAAACTTCCTACAACGCTTTCTAGAGCCAAACACCCATCAAACAATCTCGAAACACCATAGAACTTGAAGGAGACCCTACTAATACCAATATGTCTCTCTCCCTAAGGTCTATG
This sequence comes from Adiantum capillus-veneris, assembly GCF_014529385.1. Taxonomy (NCBI): domain Eukaryota; kingdom Viridiplantae; phylum Streptophyta; class Polypodiopsida; order Polypodiales; family Pteridaceae; genus Adiantum; species Adiantum capillus-veneris. The sequence continues at coordinate 40,109,591 of NC_140942.1, forward strand.
AACCAAAATCCCGACCCAAAACACCTGGTGCAGAAACACGTAGGATGTTTGGCTGAAATCTGCAGGTCTTCGTTTCCGAAATCTAAAGTGCCTAATGTGTAGTTCTACTCAATGTGAACGTGTGGATATGCTGCAATGCAAAATCGGACAGCGTATACTCATCCAAACACCCGATGAAGCTCGTAGAAGGATCTCGCAAAACCGGACCGTACGAGCGCAATGTAGGTATAGGCGCGTAGCCACGTAGTGTCAAGATGAAGCTCACACTCTCTCTCTCTCTCTCTCTCGTACACAGTACGCTCACTCACAGACTTCAAAACTTGTTTTAAAATGACAAAAGGTTTTTCATTAAGGTCAAAAAGTGGTATATATACCTTACAATTTCTCAAACCCTAAAGTTCCAAAATCAACCATCTACTCAATCTAACTATCAAAACTGGGATACAATCTGGAAACTTCTGTAAGTCCTAATAATTACAAGGTGAAAAATGAAGTTTTCCTTAATGAATGAATAATTACAAAAATAATAATCCTCCGAGTAGTTACTGCCGTGGGGTGTGTCCAGCTTCTAACAATACACAATGTGATGAACGAGCGGGGAGTAGTGCCAGGATGAAGCTCATGCTCTCTCTCTTCCTCTCTCACACACAGTCGACGACAGCTTAAAACTTATGATTATGATAATAGTTGTGTGTTTACAAAAATGACCTAAGTACCTTATATACTAAGGTCACCTTAGGTTAAACCTAAAATAGAGTTTGAAGGGTTAAATGGCTTTGTATTTACAATCTAGAAGTGCCATTGCACCCCGGCTTCTACTACTAGACTACCTACTTATTACAAATGATGTTTCTAACCATACTCCTCAGCATTCCATAACTCTGAGAGAATAAGGCTTTGTTGAGTTATGTCGTGTTGTTGACCTGCCGCCAACACTCCCCCCTCCGCGATCATGTCGTCCCTAACATGACCTGGTTGTCAATGTTGGTGTGGTTTTTGTTGATGTTTTGCTGTCATGAAGAAAGTATATGCTGTAGCCTTTGCACGAGCTCGTCCTATTCATCCAATCCGATGTACAGGTCTTCACATGATTCAGGAAAATCATAATTGATGACGAACTTTATGTTGTTCATACCATGCTTAGATGCAACATCTGTTTTTGTCATTATAGGTATATTTTCAGATCTAAATTCAGAAAGAACCCAATCTCGTTCAGCTTGACTCTTATCATGCTGGGATAGAGAAAGCTCCATCCATCAATTGCTCCAGCAAATCTGTCAATTCTAAGTATTTGTGATTCTCGAAACAACTTCTACAATCTGTAGAATTGAGTGATTGGCTTTCAGATCTTGTGAGCCAATGACAACTTTGTAAGGATTTTGTAGAAATTGTCTGGGTAAACCGTCAACTTCTTTAGGCCAAATTGCACTCCAATGCAGCTCTATCTGTCAGGCCGAATCTGGGAGATAATTTTTTCTCATTTGAGGTTCAAAATTGATTTCAAGCATTCGATATTCCTCATCAAGGACGAGATATGTAACCCTATGAAGGTCGGTTTTGTCTATCATTTGTGTCTGCTCTTCTTTGTTGGTGACTCCTTTGTTCCTGCATCAAGATTATCAAAGTCACATTTGAAACTGTTAGCTTTTGTGTGCTTTGTAAGTCATTATACTGCTTCTACTTGATACATGACTTAAATAAAGCCCAACAAACCCCAGTTATTTCCCCAAGATGATAACTTGCATCAAAAGGGCTTTAGTCAACATCATTCATCATTGATGACCATCTATGAGCTATCATCGTCCATTTGTCCCCATCATTCATATACATGATGTACAGGATATGTAGATGGCTATCATGGCTTGAATTTGAAAAAATTGCATATATGGCTCGGTAGGTTTTTTTTTCTTTTGGAAACCCTTAGCTTTCTAGAATCCTAACAAAGTTTGGCTTGATTTGGACTTGTGTTTGGCTTTCTAAGCTCACTTTTTGGATTTCAGTCTCGAAAATGACTGATGGGCATCACTGGCATCTTTTGTTCTTGTTAGTATGGTTAGTCCAATTTATTTGTTAGGCTTCATTAAGTCACATACAAGATAGAAGATTTACAGTATAAAGATCTACTTCCTGTATACGGCATCGTCGTCACGTGAAGGGTCTGATGGCAACTTTACACTTGATGACTTCTTTCGTTTAGTCAATCACCAACTTTTGTTATCCTTTAGGCCATCTTGGAATATGATGACAATCCTCAATCATGTTTGGCCTCATGTTGTTGTTGAAACATTCTTTTCTTACCATAATCCATTGTGTGTATGGCGTTTGAGACATGCTTCGTGAAGTTTCATCATTTTCATGTACCTGCTTCTCTTTGTACTGCTCGACATCTCTTCAATCTTTTCTTCATCTGGATTATGGTTGTTGTTGTTTTTTTTTTAATCTCAAAAATAACAAAACAAAACCAAAAATCAAACTCAACTCAAAAAGCAAAATCAAGTTAATAGAAATCTAAACACTATGTACACTGTACACATGTCCCTAGGGGCTCATATACAAATTTTGTCCCCTTACTTCTCTTGTAACTATACTATGAGGGCATATACTCTGAATTTTATCAAAAAATGCCACAATCAAATGCAAAAATTCAATACAGCTCACAAAACATTGCCCTCTAATATTCATATATTATGTTCGCATTTAGAATGCCTCCCCCCCTCCTATTTGGAGTCCTCCTTGACGACAGGGTATCACCAAGGGTATGTGTTGTGCTTGGGCAATCAAAAAATGTGCCTATGCAGACCTTGTAATGTAGCCCTATTATGCATACACAGGCAATGCATGGAAAAGATTTATGATGTGCAAGATGTGGGTACAAGCAATTTGCTTATTGGCATTGATGGCGAAGCTTCCTATTCTAAGCATGTATGATGTTTGAAGCTCCTGCGCAGTTTTCTTGATTGAAGGTTGTAGAGCTGTGTTAAAGGCCTACTTATCTGTTCGATGCTTCTTTGGAAGCCAGTTTAGCCTTGTGGTTATTTTTGTATTTGGCATTGTTCCTCGGAGTGGGTTCTCTTCTAATTGTATTGTAACCATAGGAGGAATTGAAAGAATTCAAGTGGCGGTGCAGTAATGGTAGTGTTATTGATTACCTTTGGGACCCACTTCTTTGTGATTACTGGTTGTTTTTTTGGTGCTGCTCGTTTGGGAACCCATACCTGTCCCTGCTCTGTTTGTGTTTGAAGGGACTTCTTTGGGGTCCACCTTGTCTTTGTGTGAGTCTTCAGCGGTCTTTACTTCAGATCTTGTACTTGGAGACAAGATTTGGACTTTGGGAGTTGACAATTTAATTGTTTTGGAATCCAAATGAGCCCGTGACCTCTCTATGCTTGAGCCAACTTCTTTGAACCCAAATCTCTATTGTAGAAGCTTGCGACTTTGTGTTTTTCTTAGATGTTCTTGTAGGCTTTGACTATTTTTTTGATGGCATTGGATCTTGCAATTTTTCATCAAAGATCTTTGTCTTCTTAATCCATACCTGCTTTTGGCCAATCAAGATCTTTGGTATCCAAATTTGTCGAACTTTTTGGTTTTGACTCATTCGTTTCTTTTGGCCTTCTTTGGTTGTCATGGAAGTTGTTAGTGAGGGTGATGACCTGAGTTGCTGGTAAGGAATGTCATAAGAGTCATCACTATCGCTGCTATCCTCCGCAAGGTTGCATTCTAGCACTTTTTCTTTGTGGTTTGGCTGGTTATGGAAAGTTACTGTCTGTTTGCTATTGGATTGTTGATTCTGGGACTTTGGTATCCACTTGATTAGAGCATTGGTAGCCCATTGACATGGTTGTGTTCTTCTTGACTGAGTCTTTTTTGCATGTAAATGAGCCACAGATGAGGATTCTTGTTGTAGTTGCATTTCCACCGAGGATTTTGGAATCCACTTTTGATGCACTTTCTTCTTGTAGTCACATTGGTTCCTGGGTTTCTGATCTAGACAATCATAAAACCGCGCATTTGTTGAAGTTTTGTTTACGCCACCTGTTGGGTTTTCGAATCTCCTCTGTTGGCATCTTCTTAAAGCTCCAAGTGTTCCATAGAGTTGTAGAGCACATCTTCTTCTTTGTCTTCATGTTCGTGGATCACACTCACTGCACATTAAGGAACAACATCATGGCCATTTTCATCACAAAACTTCGTTGTTGGATCGTCTTAAATAGTGAACACATTGAGAGTAGCCAAGATGTGTTCCCATTCAAGTGGCTCTAATTCTTCCTCAGGAAAGGATCCTGTGATATAATCCTCATCTTCAATTTCCCTTTCTAGGATGCCTTCCTCTCGCTTTAAGCTTCTGCATTGTGAAGCTCCACACATCCACATTTCTTTAGGCTTACCCAACCATGCTAGAAGTTCTGATCCGGCTACAGTAGCGGAATCAAACTCGTCCATAGGTGTTCTCATCACATCCTTGTAGCTATGGTCCTTCAAATTTATCCTTGTGGTGGTTTCCATATTTCTCAAGTAGATATGGTCGTAACCCCAATCTTGGACCATTTTCAATTGTCGCATGAATGGTCTTCCTAGAATAATATCATAGTTGTTCTTCTTTCCAAAGTCAACAATAGCAAAGGTTTGCTCATATTCAATTCCACAAGAAGTAACAATTGCTTTTTCTAACAGTCCTATGGGCTTTTCTATGTGTCCGTTTGCAAGCTGCAATTTCATCCTTGTAGCCCTCACTGCTGGTTTCCCCCATTTTTTTCAGACCTCCTTTGTTGCGATGGAAATGCCAGCTCCACTGTCAAGGATTGCCATGGTTTTTACACCTTGAAATTCCACGGGAAGAGTGGTGTTCCCATTTTCTCCTTCATAATACTCTATGACCTTGTTTAAAGGCACTGGTCTAGTGTTTAGTTGTGGACTTTCAAGCTCTTTTATCCCTTCCTCGATTTGAGTCATTGGTTTTTTAACACCAAATTTTTATAAGCATTTTCCCACAGTAGCCCACATGTTTGGTCGTATTCTGAGCAATTCAGCTAATGTTATCGTACAGGAGATTCGGGTAGACATAATATCTATCAACCCTTTTCAATCTATGACCTTACTGGGAGACAGTTTATGTGATGGGACTGCAACAACCTCTGACTTGGCCTTGTACTCTCCCGTATAGGATGGTAGTGTTCTTAATGAATGGAGTTGACTATCCATAGACTATACAGATCCTTTGTCTCCCCAATATGATTCCATTTCTAGATTGATTTGAGATCCAGTCTCAAATTCATCTATTGGTGGAAGAGGCATTCCTTTTCCATCACTCGTGCGGTTTACATGTCTGCTTAGATTACTCGCTTCATTGGCCTCTATGACTTGTTTCCACAATTCGTCAAGACCATCTATTTCTTTACAGCTGTCAGGTATGTGTATGGGAAATCCCTTAGAAGAGTTATCCATAGTATTCAACAATATTTTTGGCTCTAATGTGGAGTCCTTGAACTTTGTTATGTGCTCATGATTGGAATCTAGCTCACTTTGTTCTTGGTTTGGTGGGATTATTGGTGTAGGTAGAATAGGGATCACACCCTCGAGTTTTCCAGCTGGTGGTTCTAGGTAAAGCTATGGCTTTTTGAATCATTTTCTTGCACATTTCAAGCCTGTCCTTTTCTAGTTCCACGTATTGATATGTCATCCATCTCTATTCTTGGGTTTGATTGTTTTTGAGCCGTGTTTCATAGTCTTTTAGGAGGTCGTCTAAATGCTCATTAACGTTCTCGACCAACATTGTTCGACCAACACTGGTCCTCCCGAACTAGCACTTCTTGGCTCACTTTTCATTGATGGTTCTATTGGAGGTTGAGATGCCTTTGCAAGAGAAGATGCAACCCTTTCCTCATGTTGTCTTATATTCTCTTCAGCTTGGGTAAGCTTCTCAGCTAGGGATTACTACCTGAACTGGTATGACATTTTCATTTTTTGAGCTACTGGGTAGCTGAACAATTCCTGAGACATTTGTTGTGATCTTTTTGACTTGGTTAGGGTTTTTTGGACAGTAGGGAATCAAATGAATGACACCACAATCAAGAAAATAGGCATTCACTTGAGTGATATCCATCTGAAGACATTGTTTGACCAAGTGGTTTTCACGGTGACAATCTATCTCCGATTGAGGAGCTTCTTCTTCCAATTCCTCTTGGCTATAAACAGGCTCTGACCTAGCTAAGCCTCTATTAGCAATGAACCGCAATGTCCTTTTGTCCATATTGTATCTTCTTTATTCAGGTCGAAACGCAAGAGGGGGAGGTTGTGCATGCCTCACCACTCCGTGTGTTTCTCTCATCTTCTGTCGCTTTGAAGGGCACTACCCGCTTTGATTGTTATAGCACATTTTAGATGGTAATAGCACATGTTTGTTAGATACTTCCATCATCGGCATGTATCTCATGTCTATAGGCATTCTAGCACCCGGCAATGGAGGTTGTTGTCCAAAAACAAGCTGTGGTCTTGCAACTCCTACTGTGTCCTGGCGCATTCCCCATAGCGTATCTAGGTGAGTAGGTGCTACTGGAATAGGTTGTACATACCTCTCCTTAGCATTTTCCATGCCATCGAGGTTCTTGGAGATTAGATTTAACTAGAGGAGCAAATCTCTGAGCTAATCCTTCTCACTAGATATCTTTGGCTTTATTGTGGGTTAAATTCTTGGTGAATCACTCTTCTGAGAAGATGTCTCACTCTCACTCTTAGTATCATATCCTCTCAAGGTTCTGCTCTGATTTGTATAGGAGTAGTTTATAGGGGGTGGTGATGGTACATATGGTCCTGTTGTGACTAGAATTCCACCTCTATAAAAGTCATGCTCTATGGCTGCATTTGGGTATAGCCATGGTCCATTAGGCAGATTCACTTGAGGAGGCATGCCTGCCATCTTTGTGATCATTTCATCTCTGTTATTGCTCTAGAAGGGAATCCAAGTGGCTCCCTTTTTGGAATTCTCATGCTTGGTGGAGGTATATGTGGTCCTTCATTGACCAATTGTCCACCTCTATCTAGTGCATTGTGTGGGTTTGTGTCAAAATGTGGATAGATTGGCATTTCAACACTTCTCGCTTGGCTTGCCATACCTCTGGTCATATCTACAAAAGGATTGGTAGATTGGATTTCCATCTTGATGATCTTAGCTTTCTTACTATCATGCCCACTTAATACTCTCAAGATAGTCCTTAATAAACACCTTTGGTCCTTGTCAGGTCTCTCAGAAGTCTCTGAAAACTAGTTTTGGATAACCTACAAGTTTGGATTTAGGAAACCTGGGAAAATTCAGCTCTAAATTTAGTTCTAGGTGTGTCCTATTGCCCACAAGCTTTGATCCTGGCCATACTTGACTCAATTTGGAGTTGTCTATCAAAAGTTAGAGCAGTTTTGGTGAACTGTACTTGAAACAACACTCAAAACAGTTTCAAGATCAAGGATTTTTACTTGTATCTTGACCAAATGTGATCCAAATTTGTTGAAACTTGGTCACTAGTCTTACTTTATAGTGCTTAACACTTCTAGAAGCTCAATGTGAGTTTTCACCTCCAAATTAGGGCTAGAGACATCATAGCGGCGTATGAAGTGTATGTGTTCAGATTTTGACAAAATTTGGTATGTGAGCTCTCCTTGATGTCCTATGCCCACTGGTATGCTTAATTTATGATTTTGACCTTTATTTTGACACTTGAGACTTTATACGCGTATAAAGTCTCTTGTGGTAGAATGAGGTGACGTTTGTTCCACTGATTCCTTATCACTCAAGCAACTCTCAGCAAGTTTTAAAATTCAACTTGGACATTTTTTGAGCAAGTTAAGACTAATACGAGCCAGAATCTACAGTTTTCTGTCTTTTGCTCTTTGCAAACCCAAATGAGCTCCAAGTTCTATGAAATTTTGGCTAGGGACTTCTGTTATGCTCTAGGACATTGAGGTATACTCAAATGTCTGTTTTGACCCAAATCTGGCCTTTGAGACTTTATACGCGTATAAAGTCTATGGCCCATAATTCACTTAGATTTCTACCCAAGGTACTCCTTGATGCATACAACAAGAATATGCGATTACATCAAATTTTGGATGTCACAATTGCTCAAAATCACTTTTTTTTCACCTTTACAGTCTTGTATCTCCAAAGTCTCTGTACATGCAAAAGTAGGTGTCCAAATGAGTTGAAATTTTGCAAGCAAGCGTAACACATCATTTCCCAACCCCCGATGTGGTCAAAAGTGAAATTTGACTGTCAGATCTAGCCTTGAGACATCATACACGTATAAAGTCGTTTGCTCATATTTTGCCCAAATTTGGACTGTGAGCTTGTCTTGTAGTGTGTAACACCCTGGTAAGCTCAAATCTCAACATTTCGTATCCATAGAGCCCAAAGACGTAGAAACTCTTGCTTGTACAAGTAGTAGTCATCTAAGTCTTTTTGGTTATGTGAAACAATGTCTTGCCATAGTTTTTGAGTGTTTTGGGGATGAAAGAAGTATTTATTGAAACGATTCAAAACTTCTGTGTAATTCCCCTTAACTTCCTCAGGCAAAGAGTCAAACCAAGTGCTAGCATCTTTCCTAAGGACCACCTCAAACATTTCTACACGTTCTTGATCAGTTACTATCCTCTTGATACAGCAAGACATCTTGAAATTTGCTAAAAATAATTATGCATCCTCTCCAGGCTCTCCAAAGAAAAGAGGATATCCAAACATTTGGCGTTGGCTCTCCATTGAATTGATTTCAAAGTGACACGTTTTTGTTTTTTCTTTCTTTAAAAGATTTACACAATAATATTTTCTAAATTGCAATCTATTCTACAACAAAATAAAAATATTCACATCAAATGACCTATGATAATCAATGAGAGGTAGGATGACAGGGTTTGGTGACGCGAGAATTTCTCCTACTCTTTGGGCACCAAACATGAACACAATACGTTGTTGAAAATGGATTTTTCTACTAATTGCGATGTTTACTCTAATGTGTGGAGTGAAATGGAAGGGAAAAACCTCAATTCCTAGGCCATTGTCCATGGTCTATGCATGCTTTAATTCTTAAAGCAAAACAAAAATATAGACGTCCAGACTAAGGTCGTACCTAATGAGAGGCAAAATAAAAGGATTTACTGAAGTGTTTATCTCGGCCAACCTAAGAGGACCTAAAATTCTACGAATTACACGTTGAAATTGCAACTTAGTACTAACAATTATGTGTACCTTTTGCCTTGCAATGGGAATGAAGGGATCGTACAAATTCTTGTGATTCATGCAAACTTCTTGACTATGCTAAAAGGTTGATCCTACCCAAAAATACACAAGCCGTCCTCCGTCTCGGGGGCACCAATTTGAGACGGTCCAGGGTGGGCAACAAGAAGAGTGGCCTCTAAGAACTCTTCTAGGCTCCCGTCCTGCTCAATTGGGTTGGGGTTGGAAAAAACAACAACACACATACAAACCCGCAACCTAACCCTACACAAATTTGGGGCACCACCTAGTTTTGTATGCAAACTAGGACGCGTAAAGAGAGAGAGAGAGAGAGAGAGAGAGAGAGAGAGAGAGAGAGAGAGAGAGAGAGAGCTCGGGCTGCTTTGAAATGTATCGACAGTGATCAAGCAAACACAATTATATATGTAAGAAAGAGAGAGAAGGGGGAGGGGGTGCTTGTTGCATTAATACCTTCTTACAAATCTACCATGACCAATCAAAGTGAGATTTGTATTTGTTCAACATAGCTTGAGTAAATTACACCACAACACATCACAAGAAAATCAACCCCAATCGCTGTCTTAAGTCCAAGGGAATCCTCTCCACCCTGTCGCCCTCTTACAGTATGTGGGATTTATGGCTAAATTGATGACAACACCCAGAGACAAGCTATCAAGAACTTAAAAAAAACACAAAGACACTTACACATCATTATTGTCCATTACTTCACGTTGGAAGAGAGACAAAGTATCCAAGCTTAGTCCAAATCCACCCTCCTTGATTCAACAAATGTTGGGCTTACACTAGTAGGAGAAATGATAGATTTCCTACTCTCAATTGAATGATCACTCTCTCTTACAATGTCATAGAGCTCCCTTGCTAATCACCCCTAATACAACACATGCATATGCATAAGACAATGAGCTTCCACTCAAGAGCTCCGTCTAGAGAGGTTGAGCTTGGCTTCTCAAGCTATAGCATAGTGCTCTTGCTTATGGCTCGCCTCTTTTGTGCTAGCTACACCCTCCTTTTATAGCAATTTTGAGGGCTAGGGTTACTCCTTTAACCATGGTTAGGTAAGATTTTCAGCACTTATCTAATTTCGTTTGCTTGGAATTATCAAGAAGTTGGTGGGGATAGATGAGGAAAAGAGAGAGGAGAGAAGTGGAGGTGATAGGACTTTTCATACTAGGTTAGTGTTAGTAAATTAGTAGAGTTAGTATTTTTATTGATTTACAAATGGAATTGGATATTTACAATGGGAGTATCCATGTAGGAGACAAATAAGGAAGGAAAAACTCTTAATAGATAAGAAAACATGGATTTCTTACAATGTTGATGCTCCAAGTGTCTTGAGTAGGGTCAATTTTGACGCTTGTTGACGGCCCACTAGCTTTGACGGTACGTTTTTTCTCCACTCTTGACCTTCCTTGGGAGCCAAGGTAATTGAACATGAGTAATCAATCGACATGGTGCTGTTTTTCAAGAGAAGAGGCTGAATTTTGTGGTTTTTTTAATAGATATGGGTAATATGGAAGAGGAAAAATGAGAGTAGGTGGTCGATTTTGGAATGGAAGTGTGTGTAGGAGACATGAGTTCACCATGGTTTCTCTTGTTCTTCAAGGTTGAGAAGAAGGTGAGTAGGGTGCAGAGAGGAGTGGTGAGAGAGGTGTGGATGATGAGTGGAGAAGTGTGTGTGAAAGAGGAAAATGATAAAGTGGAAGAGGGAGTGTGGCTGCATAGCATGGGCAAAATGGGATCCACCAATAAAATCATAGATCACAGCTCGTAGCTCAAAAAAATATGAAAAAATTTGAGGTAAAAATTCAGCCTACAAGCTACAACTTTTGTTTGTATCACCTTTTCAAATTCGGAGAGCAAGTGACTTTTGAAAATTCAGCAAAACCGACTGTCTTTTTTCACTGCACAAAGTCCTTGTGGGGTCCTTCTTTGGATGATTCTTTTGAATGCCTCCAAGAGTGAGCCCTCCGTAGTGCATGCATGCATGCCACATAACCTTGACCTTATTTGGTAGGTCTATAATTGAAGATATTGTTGAGATCATGATATAAATGAATAGTACAACTAAGGAAATTAAATATTGAGGGGTTTAAAAAAATATGTACATGTAAAATATAAATAATATAGGTGGAAAAAATATAAAGGGGTCAAAATAAATCTCTCATTATAAGTCTACCATAAAAAGATGAATATTTTTGGTGTTCTAATTTATGAGAGTAATAGAGAATAGATGTAGGAAGGAAAAAAATCACAATAGTGAAAAAATATACACATAAATAAAACTAGTTTTTTTGGATTTTTGTTGGGATGGAGTTACATCAAAAATAAGAGAAGCTTGCATGAAATTATTTCTTGATGGAATAAAGAGTATGGTAAGAAAAATTGTGGTAATGGTTAGTCAATGTACATAGCATAATTAACACACACCTAAGTATAAATATTTAAATAAATACCAAAATAATTATAAAAAATCCTTATATTTAATATTTACACACAAAGAGGCCATAATATACCTTTTTTAAAATTTTTTAAAAAAATCTTTTGGCTCAACTAGCTCAGTGACTAGCTAATTGAGGGTTTTTAAGAAAATATGGGGAAAGTCCCCTAACTCACACACGCCTATGTACAGTGAAATGGTAGGGATAGCCACAGTGTTTGGGTGATTTTGGTAGGGTGAGGTAGCTCACTATGACAATTTATAATAGCCGAAAAACGGCTATCACTAGTATATTTTGTAGTAAGCAATTGACTTCCAATTTTTCAATAAATGTTTGTGCATTCTCATTAAGCAATCCATGAAACTGTGGAAACTCGTCCGCCATGTTTGATTGCCAAAAAAACACTTACATGTGATGCTGAAAGTTCAAGGGATGTTGATGGATCGGTCCAATACCTAATCCACCTCACACTGGGTAACCGGACCATCAGTGCTTGGCTTCATAAAACCTCACGACCCTCCAAAGGCTGCAATCCAATTACACGACTGCCTCAAGTGATGTCCACAATTTGCACATACATAGGTGCTTGTCCATAAGGATCCACATCCCCTTTACATTCTCTGCCTACAGAATATACATATTTCACAAGAATTGGAGCATAGAAGCACTTGCTCCTCCGCGGGGGACACCAAAACGATGTTAGCGTGCAAACAACAAGGAAAACAAGTGCCTCTAGAGAGTTGCACTCACATTGTCGGAAGGAAGAACTATTACACCACCAAAAACACCTGTGATAAACACCTTTCACTCTCCTCTTTTCCCTTCCCATGTGGGATAATTCCCATGCCATTCCTTCCCAATCCTCCCAACTCCCTCATGTCCAATTTATTTCCAGCTTCTCCCCAAGCAAGAGAACTTCTCGGACAACCTTTCCCAAAACCTAACTTGCTCCGATCACCGAATGACACACCATAACACACGGCTTGGAGCCCATCATCTTGGCTACTTCTAGAAATCTTAAATCTCAGCATTTCCAATTCCAATCATCAACTTGGCCTAGTTGCCTTTGTCGAATGCAGATGCAATTACTTTCTAAGTTGAGACCACCCACTTTGGATACACATAACTCATGATGTACAAGTCTGATTCACGAGTTGTAAAGCACATCTGAAAATGCTTATTGAAAACTATGTCTTGGAAACTTGAACAACCCAAAACCTCAACACCCAAGCCTAGAAAAATCAAACCTTTGTCAATGAATTTTTACATGGTCACTTCCAAGACTCGAAGCACTATGTACACATATGTACGTGAGGCTAGTAAGCAAGCATTTTAGCATGATTTAATGACTTTATGCTCATCCAAAAAATGCTTGACAACATATGCTCATAACATATCTGCTAGCACTTGATTGACCCTTTCAATTTGACCATCCATTTTAGGATGATGTGTTGTACTTAGGTTGAGTTGTGTACCCAATCATTTAGATATAACTCTCCAAAAGTGACTATTAAACATGGGATCACAATCCTTCACAATGTTACTTGACAATTTATACAAGCAATACATATTGTCCACAAATAACTTAGCTAATTCTAGAGTCTTAATTGTTGACTTGGTTGAAATAAACTTGCAAAGGATAGTCAACCGGTCTATGACCTCCCATATTGAGTCATGACCTCGTACAGAGGCTGGTAAACCCACAATAAAATCCATAGAGATACTTTTCCATTTAACATTAGGAATCTCCAATGGATGCAAGAGACCTCATGCCTTCAAGCACTTTGCTTTATTAACTTGACATTTTTGGCAAGGTCAGATGTAGTCTTGAACATAGCCATATAATCTTGGCCAGTAGAATTGTCATCGTACAAAAGTGTAAATCTTCTTAATACCCGGGAACCTTGCACTTGGACTATCATGACATTCATAAATAATTTGGTGCCAAATGTTTGCATCCGATGGTACACAAAATCTCCCCTTGTGGAGTAGGTACCTATCATCTATGAAAAAATTCTTACATCTCTATAGCTCATCACTCAAAGAGGAGAACTGAGTGTGGAGGTTAATAATGCACTACCAGCATTGGAGCGAGAAGGATCCCTCATTTGCACATGGATTCACACTTTGGAGTATGCTTCATCATGCTCACATTTGCCCTTATGAGATTCCGGAAACTCACTTTGTATCTCAATAAAGAGAAGAGAGTTGATCTCAATTATTTGACTAAGAGCATCAACTACCATCTTATATTGCCCTTTACAATATTGGAGCTTTGCATCATACTCCTAAAGAATCTCAGCCCATCTTGCCTTTGGACCCTTCAAATCAAATTTTTGTGTAAACCGTTCTATGCTTTCATGGTTAAACGCAATCTCAAATGGTGTCCCATACAAATAATGCCACCATGTATTCAAAGCTGACACTATTGCATAAAGTTTTGTCTCATAAGTAAAATAATTTTTTTGGGCTGAATCAAGCTTCTTTCTTTCAAATGCAATTGAGCTTCCAACCTGCAGAAGGACTACTCCAATAGCACAATTATTGGCATCCATTTTTAAAACAAATGGCTTTAAAGGATCCATAGTAGCCAAAACAAGAGCTGTAGCTAATGCGTCCTTGAGAGCATCAAAACTTTGTTGTTGAGATGTACCCCACTAAATTTTTTTGCCCTTGGCCTTCAGCTGGTCTTTCATCAAAACCACAATATGAGCGTAGTCTTTAACGAACCTTTGATAAAAACATGCAAATCCCACAAAAATTTGGAGCTCTTTAAGATTTTTGGGAGAGGGCCACCTTCAAATGGCATCCACTTTGGATTGATCCATCTGTAACCCATCAACTTAATTAACATGCCCTAAATAGTGAATCTCCTCCTTGAGAAAATCACACTTTGATTCTTTGGCATATAATATATGTTCTCTACTTTAGATGTTGTAAATGCTCTTCTTCAAAGGCACTATACACGAGAATATCATCGAGAAAATCAATAATAAACTTGCCCAAATATGGTCTCAAGACACTGTCCATAAGTGTCAGGCATTGGTCAACCCAAAGGGCATAACCAAAAACTCATAGTATCCAAACCATGTTTGGAATACAGTCTTGGGTATATTCGCAAGACTTATGCGTACTTGATGATACCGTGACCATAAATCTATCTTTGTAAAGATGTGAGCATGGGTGAGCTTATCAAATAGCTCATCCACTCTTAGAAATGGGTACTTGTTCTTAATAATAACCACATTCAATCCCCGATAGTCTACACACATGCACATGCTACCGTCTTATTTCTTGACCAATAAGATGGGAGAGGCCCATGGTGAAGAACTGGGTTGTATAAAACCTCTATTGAGATAGTTAGCAAGCTGACATTCCACCTCAACAGCCTTAGAATGGCTCATTTTATAGGGTGGTTTACTTTTTGCAACCACAGATATGCCATGCTGCACAGCCCATGTCGGCGATAACCTTGGTGGTAAATCATCTAGAAATACATCTTTATATTCCGTTAATAATTCTTTTAACTTATTAGCAACATTTCCTTATTCAAGAGATAGAGAAGTATCCATAGATGGAATAGAAGAGAGATAAGCATGTGGAATTGAGGAATTGTCAAGTAAAACATTATCAACATTCAAAAGAAATGACACATGGTAACACAAAAAAACTTATTCTATTTCATTATGAGAAGAGAGCTTTATAAGCTCTGCTTTACAAATGAGTGGTGAGAAAGACACATCCTTCTCTCCCAAAAACAACACATGCACGCCATTGGATTAAAACATCAAACTATTGGGCTCATAGCTACGTTTGAGTAATGATCCTAGACTATGTAACCTCTCCTGACCCAATACCACATTGGCTCGCTCCATATTCATAACTTGGAAATCAAGGACATTGGTGCAATCAAAGTTGATATGTGCAGGGAAGCACTCTATGCCAAGGTGTAGATGCATGACAAAGTGCATAAGACAATGTGGAAGACCTGGGCAAGCAGGCACTAGTGGAAGTGTATGCTGTTATGAGCGCGTATAGAGCTAGAAGAGAGCAAGAGGAGGCGCTCACAATGTACAAGAACTTGGACTTGATGATAAGCTTAATATTGATTATAAGACTTAATACTTATTAAGAGAGCTAGATACAAGACTTGGATTACATAACTTGAGTACAAGACAAGGCTTGATTGCATGGACAAGACTTGAACATAAGAACTAGAAGAGGGATTTCCTCATAAGAGCCTCACAACTGGTGTTGGGAAGACTAAGGGGCTTGTGGCCCAAGACCCCTATTTATACTAGTGCTTGAGGAGGTTACTTGAGGAGGTTAGGACTTTCTAGGTTCTTCTTGAGGAGGTTAGAACCTTCTTGATCCTTCTAGTTCTTCTAGAACCTTCTAGATCCTTCTTCAACTCTCTAGAGATTTCCAGAAACTTCTAGATTCTTCCGGAATCTTCTCCAAGCTTCTAGAAACTTCTTGATCCTTCTAGATCCTTCTAGATTCTTCTAGAGCCTTCTGGATCCTTCTTCAACTTTCTGGAGCTTTCCAAAAACTTCTAGATTCTTTTGGAATCTTCTCCAAGCTTCTAGAAACTTCTAGAATCTTCTAGGTCCTTCTAGATTCTTCTAGCGATGATGTAGGCAATGACATAGGCGATGATGCAGGCAGCGACTGACTCTCAAGCATCCATGATATTACCCCCTCCTTTAGCGACGAGTTTCATGAGGAGCTATGGTGTTCCTTGAGTTGGGCTTCCATGGATGTTGTTGATGGAAATCTTGGACTTTGAGAGATGCATGCTGTAGATTGTGTGCTGGTTTCCAGGTTCATTCACTAAAATCATAGCCTTTCCAATGCACCAAGTACTGTAACCTGCCACACAAAACTCAAGAATCTAGGACTTTCTCGACCTCATATTCGTCATGTCCTTGCTCTTCCTAGGATCTTAGAGTCCTTGCTCTTCCTGGGATCTTAGATGTGTGACAAGGTTCTAGGACTGAGACATGAAAGACCGGATGGATTTTCATGGATGAGGGCAATCGGAGTCGATAAGTGTCTGGATTGACTTGACGAATAATTTTAAATGGGCCAAGCCTTTGATAATCAAGCTTTTGACAAGGACGAGATGAAAGCAGATCACGTCGGAGGAGTCACACTTTATCCCCTTCTTTGTATTTTGGATGCTGCATGCGATGGAGATCTGCACTTTCCTTATACTTGGATTGAGCTTCTTTGATATGAATCGTAAGTTCTTTATGAATTGCAGATAATTGTTGTGTAAGATGAATAGCAGATGGATTCTGATAGTGTATGTGGATATCTTGTTTGGGATGTTGACCATAATTAGCAAAGAATGGAGTGTGACGGGTGGAGGCATGAAAACTGTTATTATAGGAGAATTCTGCTAGCGGTAGGAGCTCGACCCAATCATCCTAGTGATAATTGATAGTACAACAGAGATACTGTTCCAAAACTTGATTTACTCTCTCTGTTTGTCCATCACTTTGTGGGTGATTGGATAAGGAGAGGTTGATTTGTACTCCGAGTAGTTTGAATAAGCTTTTCCAAAAGCTAGAGATAAATTGTGGGCCACTATGTCATTCGGTAATACGTGATAACGATAGATATGCTGTAGAAAGAGTTTGGCCGTACCTTCGCTGGTGATGGTTTTAGTGGTTGGAATGAAGTGTGCCATCTTTGTAAATTGATCCACGACTACTAAAATGGAGTCAAATCCTTGTGACAAGGGTAGCTCTACAATGAAATCCATGGAGATGGATGACCATGGTTTGGTTGGAATGGGCAAGGGGTGGAGTAACCCATGAGGATGATGACGAGGGGCCTTTGATCTATTGCAAGTGTCACAAGTGCCTACATACGCCGTGACAAGCTTCCACATTGAGGCCACCAAAAGTCACGGGAGAGAAGCTCAATTGTCTTATTAACCCCAAAATGCCTTGCTGATGGAAGATCATGCCGTTGCTGAAGTACCTCCAAGCGTGTTGGTCCTGGCAGAATATAGAGAAGATCCTTATAGTAAATTAGTCCATCAATTTCTTGAAAGTCCTCATTAACCTCTTGTCCTTGTAGTTGTTGTCTAATATTTTGAGCAAGTGGGTCTTTGGAAATTTGCGTCTTCACCTTAGAAAGAAAAGTAGAATCTTCAGGAGCTTGGCTCATGGTGGTGTTTAGCTTAAGCTGCTCAGGTTTCAAAATCACTGACTCTTGGTGATCAAATGCTGCGTCGCCTTCTCTAGGTGCAAGGTAGGATCTTCTTGATAAGGAATCTCACTTAGTTTGTTGACGGCCAGGTCTATAAGAGATAAGAAAATCAAACCTTGATAGGATACCACTCCACCTGGCTTGGCGATGATTCAAGACACGGGATGTCATGAAGTATTCCAAATTCTTGTGATCTGTATAGACAGTGACTTATGAGGAGCTCCTTCAAGTAGGTGACGCCAAGTGTCAAAGGAGTCGATGATTGCTAAGAGCTCTTTGTCATGGATTTCATGATTGATTTCTACAGCTGAGAACTTGCGGGAATGAAAAGCCACTGGATGTACTCAACCATCCTCTCCTACTTGGGATAGAATAGCACCAAGGGCAAAATCTGAAGCGTCTGTTTCTAGGATGAAAGGCTTTGTAGGATCTGTGTGAATTAAAATGGGTGCGGTTGTGAAAGCTTGCTTGAGAGTCTGAAATGCTTTCGTGGCCTCTGAGTCCCAGACAAACTTATTATGGCCTGTCAACCTTGTGAGTGTTGTAACCACCTTGGAGTATCCCTGTATAAAGATACGATAAAACTTTGTAAATTCGAGGAAACATTGAACATCTTTTACTGAGGTGGGTGTCTCCCAATCAAGGATGGTTTGAAACTTCTTTGGATCCATGGAGGTTCCCTTTTCAGAAATTACATAACCAGGAAATTCCACCTTAGATTGATGAAAAGAGAACTTCTCCAACTTTGCATATAACCCTGATGCACGAAGCTTTTCAAGCAATCGTACATGGTGCTCATGCTCTTCTTGATCCTTGGAAAATATCAAGATATCATCCAAATATATTACCACAAAATAATCCAAATACTTCCGAAAGATATCGTTCATTAAATGTTGAAAAACAGCTGGTGCATTTGTGAGACCAAATGGCATGACGGTATATTCAAAGTGGCCATACCTTGTCCGAAAGGCTGTTTTCCATTCATCACCTTCTTTGATTTTTGACTAGATTGTAAGCACTACGAAGATCTATTTTTGTAAATATTCTTGCCTTGCCAAGGCGCTCAAGAAGCTCTGGGATCAAGGGAAGGGGATAGCGATTCTTGACGGTGATCTTGTTTAGTCCCCTATAATCCATGCACATCTGGAGAGTTCTGTCCTTCTTTTTTACAAAGAGTATTGGAGCTCTTGCTAGGGACTTTGAATGCCGTATGAACCCCTTAGCAAGATTCTCATCAATATTTTTCCGTAATTCTACCAATTCATCTTGAGATAGCTTGTATATTGGGCCAAAAGGGGTTGGGCTCCCTCCTGAAGCTCTATAGCACAATCATAGGGTCAATGCTCCGGTAAGAGGTCTGCATTCGTCTTCTCAAAAACATCATTATAATCTTGATATTGACGTGGCAATGCCTCCATGACTTTTGTTGTCGATGTGACGATTGGTGTTGCAAATATCAGGAAAGTTGGATACTTTTTGGCTGCACGCATGAAGACCTTGGCTCCAAGATATATAGGCCTATTATGCCTTCCCTTCTTCTTTTGGACTTTTCATGGTTCAATTCTCCGAGCCCTCCAATCGATGTCAGGATTATGTAATTCAAGCCACGATAGCCCAATAACAATTGGACTGCTTGGGCTTTGTATAATATTGAACGCTATTCTTGAAAGATGCTCCTGCAATGTTACTTCTATGGGGCGAGTTTCATACCAAACATCCCCTGAAGCGAGGGGACGACCATCAATGACTTCTATAGTTGCTGGATTAGACTTCTACACAAGTGGTATGCCTTGTTCTTTTGCAAATTCTTTGTCCATGAAGCACGCTGTTGCGCCTGAATCTAGTAATGCTTCACAATCCATGTGCCTACCCGGCATATGGATCTTGACTGGTAGCATAAAACTTGAAGTGGAATCAACGGGAAGAAAGAGACCTTTTTTTGCTTGTCTTTTGTCCAACCGATCGATCTCTATTGGGGTTGGACGTCTATGTTTTTCGAACACGTCGAGGCCATTACACCATGAACCTTCATCCTTCTCTTCCTTGGACACTGTCGAGCTATGTGCCCCTGCTCTCCGCAATACATACATAAGCCATTAATGCGTCGCCTTTGCTTCTCCTGGGCTGAGAGAGGTTGAAACCGTGCTGAATCAATTTGCATGGGCTCAATGCTTGATTCATGGCCCTGTTGAGGTGTGTAGCCATTATTGTCACTTCTGTTTGGGGTTGCAATGTTGCCCCAAGATGCCTCTCTTGTCTCCTCTCAAATAGTCGATTATCACATTCTATTTCTTGAGAGATGAACTCGCTTAGTGTGTGACCTTTGGCATAGTCAATCAAAGATCTTTTACGTCATCCTTTAATCCCCACCGAAACTGGCTAATGAAATATTACTCATGCCAAGTCATATCACAAGTGAGCTATTGAAATTCGGATGCATAGACAGATGCAGGTCTTGATCCTTGGCGGAGATTTCTAAGTTTGGTTTCAGCAACCCTTACTCTATCAGTATCCCCAAAGGTTGTAGAGAACTCCCGCACAAAAGCTTCAAAGTCATGAAGGAGAGGAGATTCTTTTTCAAGTAAGGGAGCAAACCAAGAGAGAGTTGTACCTAAGAGGAGGGTCCCAATAAGGCCTACTTGAGAGACATCATCTGGATAACGCTCTTGTTGCATTTGAATGAAGAGACGCACTTGTTGGAGAAAACCTCTAAACTTTGATCTAGTCCCATCAAATTTTTCAGGCATGCTGACCTTCGGCTCCTTCTTATGTTGTTGAGAATAGCTGGATCTTCCAGCTTGTGCTTGTCTCTTGAAGCTCTTGAATTTGATGTTGAAGATCTTGCAATGCCGGTCCCAAGATTAGGGGTTGCCCTGCTTGAAGTTGAGCGTTACTCTCGCAAAGTTCTTGTAACTGAGCTTGAATGCTTTGCAATGCGTTGATGAGACCTTTCATCGTCGGCTCCATGATGGCTTGAGAAGATTAAGAGAGGGTAGTCTTGACAAATTGTTGAGCGCGTATAGATCTAGAAGAGAGCAAGAAGAGGAGCTCACAATGTACAAGAACTTGGACTTGATGATAAGCTTAATATTGATTATAAGACTTAATACTTTATTAAGAGAGCTAGATACAAGACTTGGATTACATGACTTGAGTACAAGACAAGGCTTGATTGCATGGACAAGACTTGAACATAAGAACTAGAAGAGGGATTTCCTCATAGGAGCCTCACAACTGGTGTTGGGAAGACTAAGGGGCTTGTGGCCCAAGACCCCTATTTATACTAGTGCTTGAGGAGGTTAGGAATTTCTAGGTTCTTCTTGAGGAGGTTAGAATCTTCTAGAACCTTCTTGATCCTTCTAGTTCTTCTAGAACCTTCTGGATCCTTCTTCAACTTTCTAGAGATTTCCAGAAACATCTAGATTCTTCTAGAATCTTCTCCAAGCTTCTAGAAACTTCTTGATCCTTCTAGATCCTTCTAGATTCTTCTAGAGCCTTTTGGATCCTTCTTCAACTTTCTAGAGCTTTCCAAAAACTTCTAGATTCTTTCGGAATCTTCTCCAAGCTTCTAGAAACTTCTAGAATCTTATAGATCCTTCTAGATTCTTTTAGCGATGATGTAGGCGATGAAATAGGCGATGATGCAGGCAGCGACGCGACTGAATCTCAAGCATCCATGATACATGCGGTGTTTTAGGTCAAAGAGGCTCCAAAATGGTCCAATTAGGATGACAGGTAAAGGTGGCCAAAGTGCTGAGTCGGTGCTCTATAATGTGGTCTTCAAGATGCATTATGAGCCAGTCCAGATGGCTTCTCAAAGTTATTTGAGTTACTGGAAGGATTTGCAGATTCAGATAGGGTAGTTGGTGACAGATGGCCAAAGGTAGTGTGAGTGGATACACGTGAAGAGCTCAAGTTATGGAGCCTGCTGGTCTTTTTGATTGCAAATCGGAGTTTTGGAGTGCAAGTTATGGCCAGTTGAAGGTTTGTTGTGGGCCAAGTGTATGCTAGCCTGACTGCATCGGAAATTGTGTCATATGGAATTTTTTTGGGTTCGACCAGGTTTTATAAAGTTGGAGACTTCATGTGGAGTCAACTATAATTGAAAGCTCGACAATCAGGTTCCCAAGCAGCAAGATGTGCTAGTTTGAAGGTTGAGTGGAATTTCCCATAGGAGAATGCCATATATTTTTCCTTGTTTTTGCAGTCTCGGATTGCGAGCATGGGAAGGTTGATATGTGGCAAAAGGTGGGGAGTCTGTAAGGAGAGCTCTTGGGTGGGCTTTGCAGCTCAAAGACCGGATAGCTGAGCAAAAAATGGTGGCTCTCAAAGTTGGGGGTGGGGGGGATGGTGCTTTGATGGGTATTCAAGGAAGTTTTGAGGCCTTGAAAGGCCATTGAGCATGACAGTACTGTGTGGTGGCCGCATTGGCCCCACAGACGCATATTAGAGCTGAGTTGATGCTATGTATGACCGAGAGCATGGATTACATGTTGGTATGAGATGTGGAGAGAGCAACCTCTCCCAAGGGAGCCATGGTGGCCTTTTGTTGGTGTTGTGCAAGCGATGAAGGTGGTCATCTTCGGTGCTGCTTGGGCGTGCCCCGATGGTCTCTGGTGGTGTTTCGATTAACAAAAGTGGCACCCACAGTGGAGGGTCCTGCTGGCGGATGGTGATCCGGTTGATGATGTGGCAAGGTGCTCGCAAGGGTTTGGTCTTGTGCCTCCAAAGTTTTGAAGAAGCCCCCCCGACCCCCCCTCCCACCACTAGCGAGGTTTCTAGTGCCTCGGGGAGAGGAGGTGTCATGTGGGCATGAGAGAGAGAGAGAGAGAGAGAGAGAGAGAGAGAGAGAGAGAGAGAGAGAGAGAGAGAGAGAGAGAGAGAGAGAGTCTGAGGGTAGCTACAAGGCCTAGGGGTGGTCCAAGACCCAAAAAAGGCAATTCCAAGTGTCTGCTAAGGGGAGAGAGCAGAGAAGGGAGCACATGCAAAAGAGAGGAGGTAAATAGCAAAAGGTCCCACTTGGGGTAAAATTGAGAAGCTCCAAAGAGGAGGATCAAAGGTCAAACAAGGGCGGCTAAAGCAAAGGAGTCCAACGGGCAATCAAAGGGTGGCAAAATCAAGTGAACCAAAGATAGAGTAAAAGAGGAAGGCAAAAAAATTAAAGGAAGAATAAAATGAAAATTGAAGAAGTGTCAGGGGCACTGGCTACATTGCTAGTGCACCCCCCTCTCAAGCACAAGCAAAGAGAGAAGATAGAGATCAAGCAGAGAATCTTCCCCCCTTAAAAGTTGCCAAATCGAGTTGCCAGACGGGCCAATCTGAGGCTCCTTTCCCAAAAATGAAGAGGATCCCCATATAGAGGCCATTTTTGTACCATTTTTAATGTTTTTTGCCAGGCCTTGAGTAGTTGAGCTTGTAGAGAGCTAAGAGCAATTTTTTTTGTGGGGTTTCTTGTGCAGAGCTATGTACCTACAAAGCCCCAAGTGTGTGTTTTTTTGCCCAATGACCATGTGGGTGCATCGTTTGTTGCTGTTGAGCTATATATGTTGTTTTAAGCAGTGGTAAAGCTTCCATGGTGTTTCTCTCACATTGTTTTCCTTGTCCCCCTTTCTCTATTTAATTTGCTTGTGTGTACGGTGCTAGTGCGGATGTGTGTGCCCCTTGAGGCCCTTTTTTTTGTTTGCGTAATGGAAGTGAGAGAGTGGTTTTGTGTGCGGCAACTGTGTGTGTGTCTTTAAACGAGCCATGAAATGCCTTGGTAGGTGTGGTGAGTGCATTTGTGCATTGATGTGTATGTAGGTGATGGCCTACTAGTGCGTGTTGAGATTTTTGAAGGTGAAATCTAATGGATTGGGGTGCTGTGTATGCCCTGGGCTATAGAGAGGCAATATGTTTGTGTGTCGGGTGTGTTCCCCCATTCCCCCTCTCCCTTTTATGGTTCCCCCACTGAGGAGCGTCTAATGCTCTTGTTGAAAGTTGAAGCAATGATTTTGGTGATGCCAAAGGTGCGGCCTTTGAAGAACAGGTGCTGCTAGAGATGGCGTAGTCCGGATTTCCCATTTTCATTGGGGTCAAGAATGCATAAACCTGGCTTCAACATTACTTGTTGTTTCTGCTGGAGATCATTTTATCAAAGGAGGAAGGCATGGTGCAAGTGCTCCTGCTCGTGGTTTGCAGTAAAGCGAGGCTATGGTTTGATGGCCTACAAGAAGAAGAAAAGATGCATTTAGAGGTGGCTTTTTGAAGCAAATATGTAGCGGATGCGCAACTCGATGAAGTGAAGCAAAAGCTTGAGGGATTGAGGTAGAGCTTGGAAGCGGATTTTCAAGCATTCATATGGGAGTTCGAAGCCCTTTGGGGAGAGCTGATCAAGGTAATTGCTGTAGAGAATGTTGATTTTTTAAAGTTGAGTAAATTTATGGATTCCCTACATGAGGAATGCGAGGCAAATTTGAGATAGATGGCTTGGTGTCATATGAAGAAGCTGTGGATTTAGCAAAAGGGAAAACCAAGAAGATTGAAAAATCGCAAAGCTAGACGAGGTTTGCCAAGTGCGGTGGTGCCAAGGCAATGTGATGTGGTGGTAGTTGAACCAATATTGGTGCAAAGAGTTGTACCTGTGCAAGAAGAGCCAAGGATTCTTTGGCTACAGATAGACAAGGTGGGTCCTATGTTGAGGATGCTGACTAGAGAGACTCCACTTATGGAGGATGTACAAGTGGTTCCAGATCGGGCTAAGCATGTGCTTCCAAGCTCAAGTGTTCTATTGAAGTGTGGTAAAGGTCAAAGAGTGCGGTTTGAAGACAAGGTTGAAGTGGTGAAGCTAGAAGAGCTGCTTGAGCTTGAGATTGAGGAAGAGATTGAGATGAATGATAGCAGCTCCATGGATGCTGACACGAGTTGAGACATGGAGTTGTCTCAATCCAAGTGTGATGAGTATGATCTTTGGATTGAGAGGAGTAGGATGAAGTGCAAGCGGATATGCCAAATGAAGACCAAGTGGAGCAGTCTAGGCCTAGAGGTGATGATATGCAGGTGAAGGTGATGTGCGGTGCCATGCTAATGGCCATGTTGGTGAAAGTGGCGGTGGAATGTGCTTTGGTGGTGCAATAGGTGCAGAGTTTTTCCAGGAGGGATAGGACAGCCTTGCCTATAGTAGCGAAACATAATGCAACATTAGAGCAGGTGATGGAAGCTGATAAGCAGTTGATGCTAATAGACCTTGAAGGGCCAATAGACGAAGAAGGGCTCGAAGACGTTGGAATTGTGTGCATGGTGGATGCGGAGGAGAGCATGGAGCGAAAGGTGGAAAAGTACCTAAAGCAGAAGGTAGGCTCTATGATGGATGGAGATTCCCAAGTTGTGGCAGTGTCCAAGATTTCCAGGGAGGTTTGTGAGGGGTGGTTGAAAGGGATGTTGATAGGAGCAGCTGTGCAGTGGGTTGTTGAGCAGGTACAAGATTTGCTTGAGGAGAACCTCACTTTACATGGATGGGAGGGTGGGTAAGGCATGTCAAGAGAGTTAGCTGATCAGGGTTGGTGAGCATGATGGTGCTCTATTTGATGTGCTTTGAGATGCTTTCTTTGAGGTGGAAAATTTGCATGTGGATGCCTAGAGCGAGGGAGGTAGCCGGGAGCAGGCTATATGGACAATTGGCTCTGTGCAGGAGTAGGACACTATAGAAAGATGTTTTTGGTGAATGGAGGTGATCATTGTCAGGTGTTTGACCTAGGTGGATGATGATAGGTAAAGCATGGGGTTGGGCAACCTGCATGAGCAAACATGGTGGGTAGCACGTGATAATTTTGTACATATAGTAGTGTGTTTTGTGATGTACAAAGTGTCTATTTGGAGGTGCAATTTTTAGTGCAATAAGCTTATGTGTGGTTGAACATAAACGTTCAACTAGGGGGTGGGCAATGATGGTGCAGCCAAAGTTGGTATGTGCAGGGAAGTGCTCTATGCCAAGCTTCAAAGTTGCCAAATTGAGTTTCTAGATGGCACAATCAGAGGCTCCTTTCCAAAAAAATGAAGGGGTCCCCCTATAGAGGCCATTTTTGTAGCATTTTTAATGCTTTTTTCCAGTGCCTTGAGCCGTTGGCCTGCAAAGAGACAAGAGTGAGTTTTTTTTGTGGGGTTTTCGGTGCATAGGCCTACCTGCAAAGCCCCAAGTGTGTATTTTCTTGCATGGCGACGATGTGGGTGCGCCGTTTGTTGCTATTGAGCTGTATATGGTGTTTCAAGTAGTGTTAAAGCTTCCATGGTGTTTCTCTTGTGTTGTTTTCCTTGCCGCCCTTTCTCTATTTCTTCTCCTTGTGTGCGCGGTGCCAGTGCGGATGTGTGTGCCCCCTGGGGCCCCTTTCGTTGTGTGCGGAATGGAAGTGAGAGATTGGTTATGTGTGTGGTAGCATTGTGTGGATTGAAATGAGACGTGAAATGCATGGGTAGCTATGGTGAGCGCGTTTGTGCATCGATGTGTATGCAGGTGGTGGTGGCCTGCTAGTGCGTGTTGAGAGTTTTAAAGGTGAACTCTAGTGGATTGGTATGTTGTGTATGCCCTGGGCTATAGAGAGGCTATCTGTTTGTGTGTCAGGTCTGTTTCTTCATTCCCCCTCTCCAATGTGTGATACCCTTGAATTTCTAGTGGTACATCTTTCACTTGAGTGTCCCACACCTCGGCATCATGGCCGTTCATCATTGCTACCTTGTATCGGTGGGAACTCGGAGTCAGGGGCAAATCGGGCCTTTTCACCAACTCATAGCTAATGAAATTGTGCAAAGCACCATCATCCACCAAGATCCACACCTTGTGCCCTTGGATGGACCCATGCATACGCACCAGCTCATGTGGACCAAAGGTCGACTACCACATGGAGGCCATGATACAACATTCACGCACCACCTCAATGTGTGTTACCTCCACATTGGAGAAACGAGAGGAGGACTCAAGAGGCAACAACTGCACCATGTGCACCACTCTCGCTTTTCCTTGGACAACATATTTCCCCTTGGGACAATCCTTTTTGCCATGCTCACTCCCTAAACATGTAAAACATAGTTTTTCTTTTTTAGCCTTTTCAAGCTTTTCAATAGACAGAGGAACCCTAGACCCCTTGGGTTTCTTGGAGGCCTCTGATGTAGTTACTATAAACTTTCTTTTATTGTGCCCATGCTATGTGCGTGCATTTTCATGTGTAGTGGTAGGCACATGATTATGATGCAGTGATTTCTCGTCAAGATTGTCGTGTATATGTGCTTGCACTATAGCCCCCTCAAGCCTCTTGGGATACTGAGTTTTGACATGCTTCTTAAGCTCTATAAACCCATGCACTTGCTCAAAGGTATCTAAACCCTCCAGCTTGAGAATGATATCACGGTAGTGCAAGATATACTCCAACAATGTTTTATGTTGATGCATAGAACACTTATCCCAAGTAGAACAATTTCTATTCGCTTCTTTTGTGGGTAGAAATTATTTTCTATACACAGCCTCAAAGGATGCCCAATTCTGTGGTATGATGCCTTTCTGCTTGAGAGACATCCACCATCTGTAGGCCTTGCCTTCTAATGCTAGGCTTGTTTGGAGTGCATCAGGAGTGCGTCTCAAATCATGAATCCCATCCCATTAACTAAGGAATATATTGATCACAACTTCATTGCGTTCTCATTCCTCTCCCCTAAAAATTGGTGGTTTTGCATTTTTCAACAAATCGTCCACCTCTTTTTGGGTGAGAGAGTGCAGAGAACCTAGATTGGGACCCTGCCCTTGATTGGAGCCTTACTCTTGCATATGCATGCCAACAAATACCCAAGGTGTCCCAACATCTTATTTTGAATTAATCATGTTGTGGAATGCTGGTTTTGGGGGTTCGTCTTTTCTCAAATAATATAGCTAAATAAATTACAAAAAAAAGAAAAGTACAAAAGCCATAAGGTGGGATAAGGGCTATCCTAGACATAGGAGGAATGGCCAAAGACGTTGAAGAACATTAGAGAGAGTTACAATAGGAAAAGTAATTGACAATGGCTTGAAGTTGCCAGGGTTCAGAAAAGGACATAATGACAGGCCTCCATCTTTGCCACCTCAAGCATTTTTGCATTAGCTTGACATTAGATAAATCTATATCAATAACTAGCCCCCACACTTTTTGACATAACACACCTAAAACTCTAAGCTAGGGGAATTGAAGATGAAGAGAAGGGGAGTCTGAAAAGAAATTTGTTTCTCCGTAACCAAATATTCCATTGAAAATCCCCTCTAAGGTAGGTCCAAAGTGGGACATCAATGAAGTTGCACTCCTAGCACAAGAGCTCTCCAAGTAAGCTTGGATGGTTCTAAAGCATAAGCTTTAACGAGTTCACCTTTAAATAAAATATTGTATTTTCAATTAATGAACAGATGGGGCAAGGTCTCTTCATATCTTTAGCAAATACCATAAAAAATCCCAACTTGCTTAGCTTTTACTCCTATCCAAAGACCTTGATGCAAGATGAGCCACATTAGACAGTTCCGCTTTATAGACATAGGGTAAACCCATATGCACTAAAATTGCTTCCCATTTCAAGATAATCTCCACTTTTTGTTCATCTTTTCCACTAGTATAGGGTCCATCTAGCCACTTCCTCCTTTGTAAGCATAGATGCTAGTGCATACATTGAAAAGAGAAGGAGGATGGTAGGACCAATGCATCACATCTTTGAGAGATTGGAAATTGTTGAAGCAGTTGTTCTTTAGAAATCCAACCATCCTTGTAGATATCCCTCCAACTTCTTAGCCCTGCTTTAAAACACTAGAAAGCCAACCAAACCACATAGAGCCTTACAGCCAAAAGGAGATAGTGTTTGGCCAAAGTTTTGGAGGAGACCAGCTGGATTTCCTAGAGTTCCATGCTTTCCAAAATCTACACACAAGCTCAAAACACTTTGGAGTAAAATTAGCATTGGAATCGGTAAGTCTTCCAAAGAGAGACCATATCATGCTCTGTAATCTTTGAGATAAAAGTGTTGAATGTTTCTCCTTATCAAAACTGCTGAGAAGTTTGAAGAAGAGGAAGCCCTCAAGATCCATGTTCTTGCCAATTTACTGGAACCTCTTTATCTCTGCAAAACCTTTAGACTTGTTCAACATTTGACTAGAGGGAATCAAAGTATTAGAGGCTCAAAACCCCATAGCATTGTTAGGGATTGTCCCAGTTCAAAATCAGATAAAGGACAAATCCAAGGAGTCTAATTTGCATAGCAGTAAGTGGCAAGACATTAATGATCAAACCTTTTGGTGGACAAAACATTGAGGTAGTAGAGAAGTGGTGCAATTATGGATTGAATTAGAATAACTATGTCACACATGTGCAATCTAGCTTTAGTCCCTTAGAATCTTTTGTGACTTGCAGCTTGGCCTCCATGTGCCATCATCTTCGTCCACATCGCTCATGGTGCATGCATCACCATCCCCTTCACCTTCTACAACATTTTCTACTCAATCAGATAATCCTAAGTGATCTTGCTCTAACTCACCTTCATCATTCAGATTCCTTGTCTACATATGGTCTTTTGTAGCGTTCAAATATGGGGAAGAACAAGTATCTTATGTCTCAGGCCATGCAAGAGTCAATCAATTCTCAGACTGCGTGGAGTTTGAAGAGCTTCTGCAACCAATCCATCAATGATAGGGTGCAAGGTCTAGGGTGGATGAAACTGGAGGATCACTATGTCTTGAAGGAGAGCGTAAAGGTGCAAATGACGAGAGAGAGAGAGAGAGAGAGAGAGAGAGAGAGAGAGAGAGACCAAGAGCAAAGAAAAAACAACATGCTATATTGTATTGTGTTGATTCAAAACCTTATAGGCTGATAGGGCCTGGAAACCCAACAATCCCCCCCTCAAGCCCAAACTATATTGACCATTCTCATGATACTTTGAGTTTTTGGTGTACTTGTGAACCGTGAGTTTGAGATTCTCGCACAACCAAGGGTTTTGGTATACCCATAACTTGGTGCTATCATTAAGCTCAGTGCGGGAGTCCTTGCTCCAAAAGTAGTGTTTTAATAAGCTTATCAAAAAACATTGTTGGCTGCCTCTACAAATTTGACTGTGCTACAGAGCATAAGGCTCACCTTGTCATCATCACAAAATAGGGGTAGCATTTTGAAACGCTTTGCACAAAGGTGAAATTTTTTGCCTAGGGTTGCCATGAGCTAGGATGACATCTTGAGAGGCTATAGTTGGTGTGCATCTTGAGAAGCTGCAATTGGTGCCTTTTGATATGTAGTGCACAGGGCTGCTAGCTCCAAGGACAATGTTTTGGAATGCTTGCTAGCATTCTAAAACGCACTCTACAAAAGTTGTAGCACGAAGGGTTTCCCCTACAATTAGTGATGATAAACGTGTAGAGATGCACACCGCCTAAAGCCTCCTCTGTAGCATTAAATGATGACAGCATCTTGCTATGCCCTAAGCACAAGACCCAACCCGATGCTCTAATACCACTTGATAGGGCACAGGTTCTAGGGAGGATGAAGCCGAAGGATCACCATGGTTTGAAAGAGAGCGTGTAGGTGTAGATAATGAGAGAGAGAGAGAGAGAGAGAGAGAGAGAGAGAGAGAGAAGCTCAACACCAAGAGCAAAGAAAAAACAACACGCTATATTGTATTGTGCTGATTCAAAACCTTACATACATAAAAATATTTTAGCCATGCAAACTCCACTTTTAACTGAGGTTATACTACATGCTACAAAAGAGCATGCTCCCACGAGCTGATAGGGCTTGGAAATCCAACAAGCAAGAATGTTAAAAGTTGCATCACAACATAGGAAAATATGTATTTTAGGTTAATGAGAGGACATTGCTGAGGTTGTGGGGCATGGAGGTGGTGCTTGAGGCCACTAGAATTAGCTTCAATGCTGGATTATCCAGCAAGTAGTGATACATTCAACTCAAAAACATGTGTAGCCGATATCAATGGAAGATCAGTGAAGCCAACAACGACAGCCTTAGCTTATGTTTTGCACTTACCTTTTTCCACAAAGGAATACTCGTGGTCAAGTGGAGGAAGTAATTGCATGTCTTAAGGGAAACAACCAAGCCAAGAAGAAACACAAAACTAGATGGTAGGGTATCCCAATGCTAGCACTAGAATATAGACCAACCTACAAATTCATAGCAAAGGCTATTAGTCTAAAAAACAATCCGATGTATGTTTCAAAAAAACTCTTTAGCATGCTCCTAGCAAGGATTAGCCTTAGTTATTTCTTGCACAATAGTCTCATGTAGAAAATTGCAAAGATAGAAACTCAAAAGCTATTCAAAGTGGGGTATACCTAGCAATTCTTGTTTTGGTCATTTGTATTCCACCCAATGTGAATGTGGCCACTACTTGGACAAAAGCCAGAGCAAAGAGAAATCCTACCACTTACAGCATTGAACAAGGGACACAAGAGGGCTAGACATGTGAATTAGCTTTGGTAACATTTGGTTTAAAATGGACAACATAACAGTCTAAAGTGGGCACATCAGAGCCAGAGGCAAAGAAATAGAAAACAACAAAGCTATTGGCACAATTTAAGGCTAAGTAGAAGACAACAATAGTGTCAACTAATTTGAAGAGTGCACTACCTACATCTAATTAGACCAAAGGGGACTTCATTGGATAAAGCTATCAAATTGCCTAGAACACCCTTAAAAGCTATAATGGACAAATGGAAGAAACAATCCCAAGCCAGTACTTTAGAAAAGGCTTTGGTGGTACATACTTTTCAGCATCCAATACTGGATTGACAACAACAAATTCAAAAGAATCCAACGGTGGGCAACCTCATTATAAAGACTTTGGAGAAACTCTTAATGCCATATCAAACTCCGGTGCTAGTGTCTGAGACAAATCAAATAGATCGAGATAGTATCACTAATAGTTGTGTGTCCACCATCCAAGAAGGGTGGAACACCATTTCAATTCCATTAGAGAGATGATGGATCCTCAGAACTCTATTTCAATTTTTAAATTGACTTGTCTAAATGAAGAATTGAACACCCTTAAAAGCTAAGTGGACAAATGGAAGAAACAATCCCAAGCCAGTACTTTAGAAAAGGCTTTGGTGGTACATACTTTTCAACATCCAATTCTGGATTGACAACAACAAATTCAGAAGAAGCCAACGGTGGGCAACCTCATTATAAAGACTTTTGAGAAACTCTTAATGCCATATCAAACTCCGGTGCTAGTGTCTGAGACAAATCAAATAGATCAAGATAGTATCACTAATAGTTGTGTGTCCACCATCCAAGAAGGGTGGAACACCATTTCAATTCCATTAGAGAGATGATGGATCCTCAGAACTCTATTTCAACTTTTAAATTGACTTGTCTAAATGAAGAATTGAAACAGTCTAGAATCCAAGCCAAAGAATACAAAAAGAAAACATTGCACTTGAAAGACCTCATTTTGAAGCATCAAAACAAGCTAGAAAACGATGGGAAAATGATGAAAGTTCAACAAAATAAGTTGGATCAGCCAATTGCCCAAAACTTAGTATTGGAGAAAGAGAAGAAGGAACTTTTAAGAGCCCACAATTTTCAAAAGCTGGTCTCTGAGAATTTTAAAGGATGTTCATAATATTCTCAAACAATCTGTCATGGATAAGTACATCTATCAATCCTTGGTAGAAATCTTTGATCCAGAAGGTAACCTCACATTGAACCTCAAGGAGCTACAAAACTTAGTGAGGTCCATAAAGTATCACTTGGAGGAGAAGTCTGAGGAATACACGGCCACACTAGTCAACCAAGCGCTGATGGAATATCTGCAGAACCAAGACAATGATGAGGAAGATGAAGATGAAGGTAAAGGAGGATGTACCTGTAACAAGTAATCACAGGGATGATCATGGTCAACCCCCTCCTCCAACACCCATTTTGGCCATTGGTGGACAATAAACTAGTAATACACAAGGACTAAAGGGGAAGGGTGGACACTAAACTAGTAATACACAAGGACCAAAGGGGATAGATGGGTAAGCGATAGATTAGACTCAAAACTGACAGATTAAACTTTGTCTAATCAAACTCACTAGCAAACTCAGTAGGAGTCCACGAGCAACAAGCTCAAGATGCTCAAAGAATCTGCAAAGGCAAAGGCATTCCCATAGATTTAGATTTAAACACTGATTTGGATTACTCTACTAAATGTCTAAGTATGAACAAGTGCTTATGAAGATAGAAGGCAATGTAGATACAAAAATACTTACATGATGATGATGCTTATTTATATTTAAAAATATTCTAGATACTTTATGTGGGAGTCAGACGAATGAAACAACAATGGCAAATGATTAGCTACAAGATGATGGTCAACCCCCTCCTCCAACACCCATTTTGTCTACTAGTGGACAATAAACTAGTAATACACAAGGACTAAAGGGGATGGGTGGACAATAAACTAATAATACACAAGGACGATTAGGAATATGTGGGTGAGCTATAGATTAGACTCAGAACAAGACGAATGAAACTTTGTCTTATCAAACTCACTAGCAAACTTAGTAGGAGTCCACGAAGAACAACAAGCTCAATATGCTCAAAGAATATGCAAAGGAAAAAGCATTCCCATATATCTAGATCTAGACATTGATTTGGACTACTTTGCGGAACCTCTAAGTCTAAACAAGTGCTTATGAAAATAGAAGGTGATGTAGATACAAGAATACTTACATGGTGATGATGCTTATTTAGATTTAGAAAGATTCTAGATGCTTCATGTGGGAATCAAACGAGTGATACAACAATGGCAAATGATAGCTATCATGAAAAAAATACTTGTCAATTATCCCCTCATCAAACCATTCAGTTGTTGGAACGAGTACCAAATTATTTGCTATTACTTGCTTACTGCTAATGTGTCATGGTCAATTCTCAATTGCAATAGACATCCACTACAAACTTTCAGAGAGGACTCCAATTAGAAATATTGTTGGGCGAAGAGCTAACATATAACTAGATGAAGGATCTTAGGATAGACATAAAAGCCATGCTTGTCAAAATGCAGATTGCCAGACAAGGTTTAAATAAAAAAATAAAGATGTTCTTGGAGAACAATGCCTGTATAAGCAAAGGGGCCAAAATGAGAATGAGCTTAAGGGAGCAAGAGATGGATTTGAAAAGTCTTTTCCATATGGTTAGGATTTTTAGAAAGATGTCTCTGCAAGTAGCATCCCACAACATGGTTACTGTTTAAGATGGACAAAGGAACAGTCTAAAGTGGGCACATTAGAGCAAGAGACAAAGAAACAAG
Organism: Adiantum capillus-veneris; assembly: GCF_014529385.1. NCBI lineage: Eukaryota > Viridiplantae > Streptophyta > Polypodiopsida > Polypodiales > Pteridaceae > Adiantum > Adiantum capillus-veneris. The sequence goes on from NC_140942.1 coordinate 40,143,773, forward strand.
AAACAACAAATCTATTGCCACAATTTAAGGATAAGTAGAAGACGGAAATAGTGTCAGCTAATCTAAAGTGTGCACTAGCTAGAGCTAATTAGACCAAGGGGACTTCAAGAGATAAAGCTATCAAACTACCTAGACCATCCTTAGAAACTACTTGGACAAAGGGAAGAAACAACCCCAAGCTAGTACTTCAAAAAAGGATTTGGTGGTACAAACCTTGTAACATCTGGTAAGGACTGCCTACAATGAATTCAAAAGAAGCCAATGGTGCACAACCTCATTATGAACTTCTAAGAAACTCTTGGTGTTATACCAAACTCCAATGCTAATGTATGAGACAAATCAAAAGAATCGGGATACTATCACTAACAGCTATGTGTCCACCATCCAAGTAGGGTGGAACACTATTGTAAATTCCATTAGAGAGATGATGGAAGCTCAAGACTCTATATCAAAGTTTGAATTGACTTGTCTAAATGAAGAACTAAAACAAGCTGGAAGCCAAGCCAAAGAATACAAAAAGGAAACACTGTGCTTGAAAGACCTCCATTTGAAGCATCAAATTGAGCAAGGAAAAGATGGGAAAGATATCAGAAGAAGTTGGATTAGTTGATTGAAGGAAGAGTAGAAGGTACTGCTCAAAGCCCACAATCCTCAAAATCTAGTCTTAGATCAAAAAATTGCTGCTCTAATAAGTTTAAAGGATGTTATTAATATTTTCAAACAATCTGTCATGGATAAATACATATATAAATCATTCTTAGAAATTTTTGATCCAAAAGGTAACCTCACATTTGTAAGAAATGTAGAATACAATAGGATCTAGTCGAAGGAGATTAGAGAGAGATACGATGCGAAGTAGATTAATGGCAATCAAAAATTTAGACTAGCAGTTATCACAAAATGATAGCATCATCCACCCATGCACTCTCAAGGTAGAGCTTAGATGGCGATTTAGACAACTAGAGCAAATAGGAAATACAAGGGACTGACTATCCTTCAATAAGAATGTGTGTGTGTTTGTGCATCTGTTGTGCACAATTTCTCATAAAGAAGGCCTCCTTACATAGATGTAAGAGAGCCTCTATTTGACGGCGGGTCAACAACACGACATAAATCAACAAAGCCTTATTCTATGAGAGTTATGGAATGCTGAGGATTATGGTAAGCAACATCATTTGTAATAAGTAGGTAGTCTAGTAGCAGAAGCCGAGGTGCAATGGAACTTCCAGATTGTAAATACAAAGCCATTTAACCCTTCAAACTCTATTTTAGGTTTAACCTTAGTATATAAGGTACTTAGGTCATTTTTGTAAACACACAACTATTATCATAATCATAAGTTTTAAGTTGCCGTCGACTGTGTGTGAGAGAGGAGAAGAGAGAGCGTGAGCTTCATCTTGGCGCTACTCCCCGCTCGTTCATCACATTGCGGATCCGACTTCACCACCGCGCTAGCCTCGGCAAGATCTACGCAACAACGCCAAGCATTCCTCGTGGAATGGAGCATATGGCTCACGGATCTACGAGCTATTTGTGGTCGTAAGTATATCAAACGATGTTTGTTTCGTGCCTACAAGTAGTCGTTAGAATTATAGCGACATAAGCTATGCATAGGTACTCATAGATTTCAGTTTTGGATACTTTCAAAATTTTACTCTGTCTTCAAACACATTTTTTGCAGATGGGTTCCAAGCTAGGATTTTGAGTGTAGAGGCTTAGGGACATGTGTATCCTAGTGAGGGGATGGTGTTCCTTAAGTTTCATACGATTTTGGTATGATTTAGTGAGTTTCCTTCCGTTTGTGTGTAGGTGAGCTAGATGGTGTAGTTGAGAGCAGTGAGACTCTAGGTTGTGGTTTAGTTGGCCTTCTATAGTGTTGTATGTGTAGGATGCTCTCAGCCTGACAAGCTAAAGAAATTTTCTCCGTGTGCCTATCGTGTCATCAGTGTCCTTGATTGACATTATGTTGATCTAGGTTGTGTTGCATACACTTTATGGGTGGTGTGACTCGCTCTCGCAACATTGCCATTGCCGGGGATACAAGGACTTAGGTAGGTATTCCTACTAACACTCGTGTGCTTGTTGCTTGCTTTAATTTCGGCTAAAGAAAGCATTTTTCTTAAGTGGATCCGGAAGAGGTTATTCCGAGATCAAGTGGATAGCCAGGAAGTGTGTGTCTTGTCGAGGGTCTGCGACTAGCTAGATTTAGTTAGGATTTGTAGATTAGAGTAGTTGTTGTGGTGGTCGAGTGGTTTGTGAGGTGATAAAAGCGTTTGCTAGTCGGTGTGTTGCATTGAAGCGTTTTTCTACTCATAGATGCAAAACCCCCTATGATTAATAGGAGTAGCTTTAGGTAAGTAATCTGATTCTGATTTTTAGCTATTCATCATTGATCTATTTGCTAAGTGCTTGGTTGCATTTGAAATCACTGAAAAGTTTGCTTTTGAGGAAAAAATTGCAAAAAGCAGCTTTCTCTTGATATTTTTGCATGCCTGATTGGCGCTGAGCATATAAGAGAGCATGTGCAAGGGTTTTGTGAAGAAAACCAATTATTTTGTAAACTTAGACTTTATACGCGTATAAAGTTTCGAGGGACATTTGGAGACCAAATTTCAAAATTTTGAATGTACCAGTGTGTTTAAAAGGGGGTTTTTACCGTAACTATACATTGAAACTAGAGTTTTGACCAACTCTGGACACCCAAAAGACAAAAGGAGTGTTAGAAACAGGAAAAAAGAAAAAACTTGGGATTCTGAGCACATTTTTGCATGAAAAGTGGTAGAAGTGCTTGAAATCCAGTGCTAGAGACTTGGGGATGCTTGTGAATGAAAACTGTCCAAAACATCATCAGCAGACATCATACGCATATGAAGTCTAAAGGGTAATTCTGGCAGAGAAATTTTGAACTTTTGACTTTATACTCGTCTTCAGCATGTTCTGTTGAGCACAACCACCAAATCTCATGTCATTTGGACTTATAGATTGAAAACTAGGGGGATCTTACTCTTTCAGAGGATTTCCTTGAAAAAGTGTTGGTTTTGAGCAATTTTGACATTCAAAATTTGCTGTGAGCACATATTCTTGTTCTACACACTAAGGAGAACCTCTAGTAGAAATAGAACTGAAATCTGAGCAAAAGACATCATTCGCGTATGAAGTCTTAGAGGCCAGATCTGGGGTCAAAAGCTACATATAAGTGTACCCTTATGATCTACATCATTAAAGGAGCATATAGGCCAAATTTCATCAAGTTTGGATCACTTTTGGGCTTGTAAAGACCATAAATGCATCTAAGCAAATGAATGCTTGTATTGGCAATAACTTGCACAAAAAGTGGTCAAATTCAATTTTGAAACTTGTTGTGAGTTGCCAGTGTAGTGAGGAACCTTTGGAGTGAAACTCACTTCATTCTGACCAGTTAGACTTCATACACGTATGAAGTCTAAAGGGCACTTTGAGAGACCAAATTTCTAACCGTGGTGATGATGCAGAATTTCTAAAGAAGGAGAGGTTCATATCCGGACTCTTTCCTGATCTTAAGGTAAAGGTGGAGGCGGATGCACCTGCCACCTATGATGCAGCTAAAATTAGAGCTTCCAAGAAGTATAGAAAACTCAAGTGCTTAAGGGGAGAGGTTCCAATAGAAGGTCTTAGACCCAAAGGTAAGTCACAAGCATCGACATTTAGGGAGCTTCCTGAGGTAACACCTGAAGTAATCGAGAAGTTAAATGAATCTTTAAGTAACCTGTCAATTCACCTTGCACAAGCCATAGGTCCAAAGGCACAAGCAAAGAAGTCAGAAGAGAGAGAGCCATGACCTAGGAGAGTCTTGCAATGTTGGAATTGCGGAGAGTCTGGACATAGGATGTATAATTTTCCTTGGCCCCGTAGCGAGCTAGGGAGACCTAACTTGAATTACCCAGTAATGAATGCAGGTGAAGGAATGGGTTAACAAACAAGGCTTCTACAAATGCCAAATGGAACAAGACCACCTCTACAAGGGGTAGAAGGAGTTCCACCTTTGCTAGAGCCAAATGTGCATGTGGTAGAGGTGAAAAATTCAAATGAGGTTGACATGGAAGCAAATGGCATTAAGCGTGGTCGAGGAAAAGGTAAAGAGAAAGAAGGAGTCACATCACAGAGTGACCATGGACAAGTCAAGAAGGCAAAGGAGACCAAGGAAGCTAAGAGGACTCGACGTCGTATCAATCTCCAAGACTTCCCTCTTGGACATGGTATGGCTCCATACAACTTGTTGGAAGACATGAGAGGTAAGGGTCGTGATATCTCATGGCCTCAGTTTCTTGCATTATGTCCACAAGTTAGGAGGGATTTAACAAAGGCAGTAAGCACTAGGAGAAAGGTAAAAGAGAGTGTGCCTGTTGTAAAAATTTCACAAGCGGAAATGAATGAGGATATTACACCTGTGCTAGATTGTTACATCAAAGGAAGATTGGTTAGGAAAGGTCTAGTGGATGGGGGCTCACAAATTTGCATCATGACAGAGGGACTCATGCAAAGACCAAGCATGCACATCCATGAGACACCTAAAATTAAAGTCAAGATGGAAAACAATAGCAAGGCTAGGTGTGTAAGCATTTGTAAAAATGTTTTTGTGGAGGCCTTTGGCATTAAGAAGGCAGTGGATTTCTATGTCATGTCTACCAAAGGAAATGGTTACCCATTTATCCTAGGAAGACCATGGCTAATGAAAATGCGAGCTTTGCAGGATTGGGAGAGTGAAAAGCTAATTTGCAGGAATGACAATCATAAGAAGGTTGTCTTTGACATGAAGGAGCAACGCCAAGAGGAGCTCCATGAAGAATCATCTCAAAGAGAGACGGAGGAAGGCTGGACCGATAGCACTTCAGAAGGAGAAAGTAGCGGCAGCATTACTGAAGAGGAGTCTTCCATTGAAGTCATGGGGGTAAGGTTTAAGCCAAATAACCAAGAGACCTCTTGCCCAGGTTTGGAAGAGGTAGGTTCCCAAGAGAACCAAAAAGTGGAAGATGAAAGAATGCTAGAAGGTATGTTATCTACAGCACTTACAAAGGATGAAAGAGAGGATCTCAAAGGCGTGTTAAGGAAATTTCCTAGACTTTTTGCTAAAGACTACACCGATGTGCATGGAGTAGATGCTGTTCAACACAAAATTGAGTTGAAGCCAGAGGCCACACCTAAGGCTCAGAAGCTACGAAGGCTAGGAGTCATCAAGGAGCAGGCTTTACCCAAGGAGGTAAGAAAGCTTCTAGCAACAGGTTTCATTTATCCAGTGGAGAATTCAAAGTGGGTCTCTCCCGTTGTTGTCACTCCTAAGAAAAACGGCAAGTGGAGGGTGTGTGTGGATTACCGACCACTCAATGAGGCAACAAAAAGAGATCACTTTCCCCTCCCATTTCAGGATGAGATACTAAATGAGGTAGCTGGTCATGAGAAGTACACTGTGTGTGATGGCTACTCGGGTTACTTTCAAATAGGTATCGCATTGGAAGATCAGTTGAAAACAACCTTCATCACTCCTTGCGGTTGTTATGCTTTTAGAGTCATGCCATTTGGTTTGACAAATGCTCCTGCAACTTTCCAATGCTTCATGAACATGGTGTTTCAAGCATTCTTTGGAAAGTCCATTAGGGTTTTTATTCATGATTTTTGCATTTATAGCTCAAAATCGTTGCATCCACAAAGGGTAGAAGAAGGTTTAAAGAAGCTCTATGACATGGGAGGTCAACTCAACCCCGACAAGTGTCACATAGGTGAGGATGAAGTGATCTTGCTTGGTCACAGGGTTTTCTATAAAGGCATTGAGGTGGATCCTTCAAAGGCAAAGGCTCTTATTGAGCTCCCATCACCCATGAATCTCAAAGATGGTCATCTCATTCATTCAAAAGGTGAAGTATATGTCACGCTTTATTCACTTAGCTTCGGAGTTGCTTCATCCTTTGCTAAAGTTGACACGACAAGTAGAATTTGCATGGTCTGATGAGCTTGAAGAGTACTTTTGTAACATTAAAGTCAGTTTATCAGAGCTACCAACACTCATGTCTCCTTGTTGGGAGTACACATTCTTTGTTAGCTCTAGTGTTGGAAGGGAAACAATTGGTGCTGTGTTGCTACAACAAGATCCCCGCAGTACCAAGATGCGATCCATATACTTTGCTAGTAGGGTCATGAATGCTTTGGAGAGAGGCTACACAGAAGCAGAACTCATGATGCTTTCTCTCATGTTTGCGGTGAGAAAGTTTAGATCCTACCTGCTACCAAACCTTTTGTAATTCTCACTGCAGAAAATTTGTTCCCTTGGGTGTCATCTCAAATGAATCTTAGTACTAGGATCTCAAAGTGGATTATGGAGTTGCAAGAGTTCCAATACTCTTTCAAGGTGGAAGATAGTGTGCGTGCACAATTGGGAGGGATCCTTACTTATAGGGTACATGAGAAGGAGATTAAGGTGCCTGAAATAAAGACCCTACCATTGCCACCACCAAAAAATATTCCTAATGCTTTTACCTTGTTCTTTGATGGAACTTTTCGACGAGCCATGGGAAAAAGCAGGGGGAGGGCTAGTATTGCTCAACCGAAGTGGAGAAGTGGTCATGAAAGAGAAGGTCAATCTACCAGGTTTAACTAGCAACTATGAAGCAGAATACGACACACTACTTCATGGTTTGAAGATGTGCATTGGCCATGGGATACAACGTCTCATGGTAAAGGGGGATGCACTTCTCATTGTTAAACAGATTTTAGGCATTTGGGCATGCAAGAATGAAATCTTAAGGACAAAAGTTCATGACATTCATAGGATGTTTAATCAGTTTGAAGAAGTGCAACTATATCATATTCCTAGGAACAAAATGAAGATGCCGATTTACTTGCACAACAAGCGGTTACATGTGTTGAGAAAGAAGTGCAGGTCATCATGGTGGCAGCAACTGTCAAGCAACCGAGATACCAGGGATTGGAGTCATTGACTCCCATTATTAGCTACATTTTGGAGGGTGAGTTTCCACAAGACTTCACGAAGGCTCAGAAGAGGAGACTCATGAAGAAGGCAAGCGCGTATCTCTTCCTAAAAGGATCCCTCTATCAAAGAGGGAAGGATCAAGTGTGCAGAAGAGTACCAACTATCAAGGAAATTCCAGCCATTCTAAAAGGTTTGCATGAAGAGGCATGTGGTGGTCATTTTGCCCAAGAGTTAACTGTGAAGAAGATTTTGCTTGCGGGGTATGTTTGGCCAAGTCTGCATGTGGATGTCCAACATTGGTGTAAAACTTGTCACAATTGTCAGGTAAATGGGAATAGAAGATTGCTTTATGGTCCAAGGCAAATCGTACCTGCAAATGGACCCTTTGAAAAGTGGGGCACTGATGCTATGGGTCCTCTGCCTAGGACCAAAAATGGTAAACTCTACATTCTAGTGGCTATAGACTATATGACTAGGTGGGTGGAAGCACAAAGTGTGGCAAAGGTAAATGAGAGGACAGTGAGCAAATTTGTCTACACTCATATTTGTTGTAGATTTGGCACACCTTTGGATATTGTTTCTGATAATGGTCCAAGGTTTAGAAAGGACTTGCTCACAGAAGTCTGTGAAGAACTTCACATTCTACATCGTCACAGTACACCCTACTATCCCCTGTCAAATGGTTTGGTAGAAAAAGCTAATGGTGTCATTGCAGGCATCATTAGAAAGATGGTGAGAAACAAGACAATGTTGTGGGATGACTTCTTGGATGGTGCCTTGTGGGCGTATCGAACCACATATAGGGAAGCCACGGAGTTTACACCATTTCACTTGGTCTATGGTCAAGAGGCTTTACAACCAATTAGGCTCAACATTCCAACAATGCGACTTCATGGCAAAGCAGCACAAGATGATCAAGAAGCATGGATGGATCGACTTCTTACCTTAGCTGAGCTTGAGTGGAAAAGAGAAGCAGCATACGAGTGCTACAAGAGGAAAGCTACGCAGGTGAAGGAGAAGCTTGACAAGAAACTAAAGAACAAAGGCATCAATGAAGGAGATATTGTGCTAAGGTAGGACAATCGACTCGATAATCGTTTTGATGCCAAATTTGAAACTAGATGGCAGGGGCCATACATAGTTAAGAAGGCTTTCAATTCAAGTTACTATCAACTTATGGACTTGAATGGGAAAGAGCACTCTAGGAAGGTAAATGGTTATCCCTTGAAGCCCTATTTGAGTTGCCTTCTTTCAAAGGATCTACCAAAGATCTGTCAAAGGGCAGCTATCTCATGTAAGTATTGTTCCATGAAGCCTGAGTGTAACTCAAGCCAAAATGCCGAGCGGCCAAACAATGAAGATCTTGTCAAGGACTATGAAGTACTCTCTTTGGAAAAGATGCTTTATAATGGTACATAAATATACCATCATCTTAGGGGAGGACTAATGATAGCCGTTTTTCGGCTATTATAAATTGTCATAGTGAGCTACCTCACCCTACCAAAATCACCCAAACACTGTGGCTATCCCTACCATTTCACTGTACATAGGCGTATGTGAGTTAGGGGACTTTCCCCATATTTTCTTAAAAACCCTCAATTAGCTAGTCACTGAGCTAGTTGAGCCAAAAGATTTTTTAAAAAAAATTAAAAAAAGGTATATTCTGGCCTCTTTATGTGTAAATATTAAATATAAGGATTTTTTATAATTATTTTGGTATTTATTTAAATATTTATACTTAGGTCTGTGTTAATTATGCTATGTACATTGACTCACCATTACCACAATTTTTCTTACCATACTCTTTTATTCCATCAAGAAATAATTTCATGCAAGCTTCTCTTATTTTTGATGTAACTCCATCCCAACAAAAATCCAAAAAAACTAGTTTTATTTATGTGTATATTTTTTCACTATTGTGATTTTTTTCCTTCCTACATCTATTCTCTATTACTCTCATAAATTAGAACACCAAAAATATTCATCTTTTTATGGTAGACTTATAATGAGAGAGATTTATTTTGACCCCTTTATATTTTTTCCACCTATATTATTTATATTTTACATGTACATATTTTTTTAGACCCCTCAATATTTGATTTCCTTAGTTGTACTATTCATTTATATCATGATCTCAACAATATCTTCAATTATAGACCTACCAAATAAGGTCAAGGTTATGTGGCATGCATGCATACACTACGGAGGGCTCACTCTTGGAGGCATTCAAAAGAATCATCCAAAGAAGGACCCCACAAAGACTTTGTGCAGTGAAAAAAGACAGTCGGTTTTGCTGAATTTTTAAAAGTCATTTGCTCTCCGAATTTGAAAAGGTAATACAAACAAAAGTTGTAGCTCATAGACTGAATTTTTATCTCATATTTTTTCATCTTTTTTTGAGCTACGAGCTAAGATCTATGATTTTATTGGTGGACCCCATTTTGCCCATGCTATGCAGCCACACTCCCTCTTTCACTTTATCATTTTCCTCTTTCACACACACTTCTCCACTCATCATCCACACCTCTCTCACCACTCCTCTCTACACCCTACTCACCTTCTTCTCAACCTTGAAGAACAAGAGAAACCATAATGAACTCATGTCTCCTACACACACTTCCATTCCAAAATTCACCACCTACTCTCATTTTTCCTCTTCCATATTACCCATATCTATCAAAAAAACCACAAAATTCAGCCTCTTCTCTTGAAAAACAGCACCATGTCGATTGATTACTCATATTCAATTACCTTGGCTCTCAAGGAAGGTCAAGAGTGGAGAAAAAACGTACCGTCAAAGCTAGTGGACCGTCAACAAGCGTCAAAATTGACCCTACTCAAGACACTTGGAGCATCAACATTGTAAGAAATCCATGTTTTCTTACCTATTAAGAATTTTTTCTTCCTTATTTGTCTCCTACATCGATACTCCCATTGTAAATATCCAATCCCATTTATAAATCAATAAAAATACTACCTCTACTAATTTACTAACACTAACCTAGTATGAAAAGTCCTGTCACCTCCACTTCTCTCCTCTCTCTTTTCTTCATCTATCCCCACCAACTTCTTGATAATTCCAAGCAAAAGAAATTAGATAAGTGCTGAAAATCTTACCTAACCATGGTTAAAGGAGTAACCCTAGCCCTCAAAATTGCTATAAAAGGAGGGTGTAGCTAGCACAAAAGAGGCGAGCCATAAGCAAGAGCACTATGCTATAGCTTGAGAAGCCAAGCTCAACCTCTTTAGACGGAGCTCTTGAGTGGAAGCTCATTGTCTTATGCATATGCATGTGTTGTATTAGGGGTGATTAGCAAGGGAGCTCTATGACATTGTAAGAGAAAGTGATCATTCAATTGAGAGTAGGAAATCTATCATTTCTCCTACTAGTGTAAGCCCAACATTTGTTGAATCAAAGAGGGTGGATTTGGACTAAGCTTGGATACTTTGTCTCTCTTCCAACGTGAGGTAATGGACAACAATGATGTGTAAGTGTCTTGGTGTTTTTTTTAAGTTCTTGATAGCTTGTCTCTGGGTGTTGTCATCAATTTAGCCATAAATCCCACATACTGTAAGAGGGCGACAGGGTGGAGAGGATTCCCCTGGCCTTAAGACAGCGATTGGGGTGGCTTTTCTTGTGATGTGTTGTGGTGTAATTTACTCAAGCTATGTTGAACAAATACTAATCTCACTTTGATTGGTCATGATAGATTTGTAAGAAGGTATTAATGCAACAAGAACCCCCTCCCCCTTCTCTCTCTTTCTTACATATATAATTGTGTTTGCTTGATCACTGTCGATACAATTCAAAGCAGCCCGAGCTCTCTCTCTCTCTCTCTCTCTTTCTCTCTCTCTCTCTCTCTACGCGTCCTAGTTTGCATACAAAACTAGGTGGTGCCTTAAATTTGTGTAGGGTTAAGTTGCGGGTTTGTATGTGTGTTGTTGTTTTTTCCAACCCCAACCCAATTGAGCAGCATGAGAGCCTAGAAGAGTGCTTAGTGGCCACTCTTCTTGTTGCCCACCCCGGACCGCCTCAAATTGGTGCCCCCGAGACGGAGGACGGCTTGTGTATTTTTGTGTAGGATCAACCTTTTAGCATAGTCAAGAAGTTTGCATGAATCACAAGAATTTGTATGATCCCTTCATTCCCATTGCAAGGCAAAAGGTACACATAATTGTTAGTACTAAGTTGCAATTTCAACGTGTAATTCGTAGAATTTTAGGTCCTCTTAGGTTGGCCGAGATAAACACTTCAGTAAATCCTTTTATTTTGCCTCTCATTAGGTACGACCTTAGTCTGGACGTGTATATTTTTGTTTTGTTTTAAGAATTAAAGCATGCATAGACCATGGACAATGGCCCAAGAATTGAGGTTTTTCCCTTCCATTTCACTCCACACATTAGAGTAAACATCACAATTAGTAGAAAAATCCATTTTCAACAACGTATGGTGTTCATGTTTGGTGCCCAAAGAGTAGGAGAAATTCTCGCGTCACCAAACCCTGTCATGTTTGGTGTTCATGTTTGGTGCCCAAAGAGTAGGAGAAATTCTCGCGTCACCAAACCCTGTCATCCTACCTCTCATTGATTATCATAGGTCATTTGATGTGAATATTTTTATTTTGTTGTAGAATAGATTGCAATTTAGAAAATATTATTGTGTAAATCTTTTAAAGAAAGAAAAAACAAAAACGTGTCACTTTGAAATCAATTCAATGGAGAGCCAACGCCAAATGTTTGGATATCCTCTTTTCTTTGGAGAGCCTGGAGAGGATGCATAATTATTTTTAGCAAATTTCAAGATGTCTTGCTGTATCAAGAGGATAGTAACTGATCAAGAACGTGTAGAAATGTTTGAGGTGGTCCTTAGGAAAGATGCTAGCACTTGGTTTGACTCTTTGCCTGAGGAAGTTAAGGGGAATTACACAGAAGTTTTGAATCGTTTCAATAAATACTTCTTTCATCCCCAAAACACTCAAAAACTATGGCAAGACATTGTTTCACATAACCAAAAAGACTTAGATGACTACTACTTGTACAAGCTGTAAGAGGGCGACAGGGTGGAGAGGACTCCCCTGGCCTTAAGACAGCGATTGGGGTGGCTTTTCTTGTCATGTGTTGTGGTGTAATTTACTCAAGCTATGTTGAACAAATACTAATCTCACTTTGATTGGTCATGATAGATTTGTAAGAAGGTATTAATGCAACAAGCACCCCCTCCCCCTTCTCTCTCTTTCTTACATATATAATTGTGTTTGCTTGATCACTGTCGATACATTTCAAAGCAGCCCGAGCTCTCTCTCTCTCTCTCTCTCTCTCTCTCTCTCTCTCTCTCTCTCTCTCTCTCTCTCTCTCTCTCTCTCTCTCTCTCTCTCTCTCTTTACGCGTCCTAGTTTGCATACAAAACTAAGTGGTGCCCCAAATTTGTGTAGGGTTAGGTTGCGGGTTTGTATGTGTGTTGTTGTTTTTTCCAACCCCAACCCAATTGAGCAGCACGGGAGCCTAGAAGAGTTCTTAGAGTCCACTCTTCTTGTTGCCCACCCCGGACCGCCTCAAATTGGTGCCCCCGAGACAGAGGACGGCTTGTGTATTTTTGGGTAGGATCAACCTTTTAGCATAGTCAAGAAGTTTGCATGAATCACAAGAATTTGTATGATCCCTTCATTCCCATTGCAAGGCAAAAGGTACACATAATTGTTAGTACTAAGTTGCAATTTCAACGTGTAATTCGTAGAATTTTAGGTCCTCTTAGGTTGGCCGAGATAAACACTTCAGTAAATCCTTTTATTTTGCCTCTCATTAGGTACGACCTTAGTCTGGACGTCTATATTTTTGTTTTGCTTTAAGAATTAAAGCATGCATAGACCATGGACAATGGCCTAGGAATTGAGGTTTTTCCCTTCCATTTCACTCCACACATTAGAGTAAACATCGCAATTAGTAGAAAAATCCATTTTCAACAACGTATTGTGTTCATGTTTGGTGCCCAAAGAGTAGGAGAAATTCTCGCGTCACCAAACCCTGTCATCCTACCTCTCATTGATTATCATAGGTCATTTGATGTGAATATTTTTATTTTGTTGTAGAATAGATTGCAATTTAGAAAATATTATTGTGTAAATCTTTTAAAGAAAGAAAAAACAAAAACGTGTCACTTTGAAATCAATTCAATGGAGAGCCAACGCCAAATGTTTGGATATCCTCTTTTCTTTGGAGAGCCTGGAGAGGATGCATAATTATTTTTAGCAAATTTCAAGATGTCTTGCTGTATCAAGAGGATAGTAACTGATCAAGAACGTGTAGAAATGTTTGAGGTGGTCCTTAGGAAAGATGCTAGCACTTGGTTTGACTCTTTGCCTGAGGAAGTTAAGGGGAATTACACAGAAGTTTTGAATCGTTTCAATAAATACTTCTTTCATCCCCAAAACACTCAAAAACTATGGCAAGACATTGTTTCACATAACCAAAAAGACTTAGATGACTACTACTTGTACAAGCAAGAGTTTCTACGTCTTTGGGCTCTATGGATACGAAATGTTGCTAACCGTGGTGATGATGCAGAATTTCTAAAGAAGGAGAGGTTCATATCCTGACTCTTTCCTGATCTTAAGGTAAAGGTGGAGGCGGATGCACCTGCCACCTATGATGCAGCTAAAATTAGAGCTTCCAAGAAGTATAGAAAACTCAAGTGCTTAAGGGGAGAGGTTCCAATAGAAGGTCTTAGACCCAAAGGTAAGTCACAAGCATCGACATTTAGGGAGCTTCCTGAGGTAACACCTGAAGTAATCGAGAAGTTAAATGAATCTTTAAGTAACCTGTCAATTCACCTTGCACAAGCCATAGGTCCAAAGGCACAAGCAAAGAAGTCAGAAGAGAGAGAGCCATGACCTAGGAGAGTCTTGCAATGTTGGAATTGCGGAGAGTCTGGACATAGGATGTATAATTTTCCTTGGCCCCGTAGCGAGCTAGGGAGACCTAACTTGAATTACCCAGTAATGAATGCAGGTGAAGGAATGGGTTAACAAACAAGGCTTCTACAAATGCCAAATGGAACAAGACCACCTCTACAAGGGGTAGAAGGAGTTCCACCTTTGCCAGATCCAAATGTGCATGTGGTAGAGGTGAAAAATTCAAATGAGGTTGACGTGGAAGCAAATGGCATTAAGCGTGGTCGAGGAAAAGGTAAAGAGAAAGAAGGAGTCACATCACAGAGTGACCATGGACAAGTCAAGAAGGCAAAGGAGACCAAGGAAGCTAAGAGGACTCGACGTCGTATCAATCTCCAAGACTTCCCTCTTGGACATGGTATGGCTCCATACAACTTGTTGGAAGACATGAGAGGTAAGGGTCGTGATATCTCATGGCCTCAGTTTCTTGCATTATGCCCACAAGTTAGGAGGGATTTAACAAAGGCAGTTAGCACTAGGAGAAAGGTAAAAGAGAGTGTGCCTGTTGTAAAAATTTCACAAGCGGAAATGAATGAGGATATTACACCTGTGCTAGATTGTTACATCAAAGGAAGATTGGTTAGGAAAGGTCTAGTGGATGGGGGCTCACAAATTTGCATCATGACAGAGGGACTCATGCAAAGACTAAGCATGCACATCCATGAGACACCTGAAATTAAAGTCAAGATGGCAAACAATAGCAAGGCTAGGTGTGTAATCATTTGTAAAAATGTTTTTGTGGAGGCCTTTGGCATTAAGAAGGCAGTGGATTTCTATGTCATGTCTACCAAAGGAAATGGTTACCCATTTATCCTAGGAAGACCATGGCTAATGAAAATGTGAGCTTTGCAGGATTGGGAGAGTGGAAAGCTAATTTGCAGGAATGACAATCATAAGAAGGTTGTCTTTGACATGAAGGAGCAACGCCAAGAGGAGCTCCATGAAGAATCATCTCAAAGAGAGACGGAGGAAGGCTGGACCGATAGCACTTCAGAAGGAGAAAGTAGCGGCAGCATTACTGAAGAGGAGTCTTCCATTGAAGTCATGGGGGTAAGTTTTAAGCCAAACAACCAAGAGACCTCTTGCCCAGGTTTGGAAGAGGTAGGTTCCCAAGAGAACCAAAAAGTTTAAGATGAAAGAATGCTAGAAGGTATGTTATCTACAACACTTACAAAGGATGAAAGAGAGGATCTCAAAGGCGTGTTAAGGAAATTTCCTAGACTTTTTGCTAAAGACTACACCGATGTGCATGGAGTAGATGCTGTTCAACACAAAATTTAGTTGAAGCCAGAGGCCACACCTAAGGCTCAGAAGCTACAAAGGCTAGGAGTCATCAAGGAGCAGGCTTTACCCAAGGAGGTAAGAAAGCTTCTAGCAACAGGTTTCATTTATCCAGTGGAGAATTCAAAGTGGGTCTCTCCCGTTGTTGTCACTCCTAAGAAAAACGGCAAGTGGAGGGTGTGTGTGGATTACCGACCACTCAATGAGGCAACAAAAAGAGATCACTTTCCCCTCCCATTTCAGGATGAGATACTAAATGAGGTAGCTGGTCATGAGAAGTACACTGTGTGTGATGGCTACTCGGGTTACTTTCAAATAGGTATCGCATTGGAAGATCAGTTGAAAACAACCTTCATCACTCCTTGGGGTTGTTATGCTTTTAGAGTCATGCCATTTGGTTTGACAAATGCTCCTGCAACTTTCCAGTGCTTCATGAACATGGTGTTTCAAGCATTCTTTGGAAAGTCCATTAGGGTTTTTATTCATGATTTTTGCATTTATAGCTCAAAATCGTTGCATCCACAAAGGGTAGAAGAAGGTTTAAAGAAGCTCTATGACATGGGAGGTCAACTCAACCCCGACAAGTGTCACATAGGTGAGGATGAAGTGATCTTGCTTGGTCACAGGGTTTTCTATAAAGGCATTGAGGTGGATCCTTCAAAGGCAAAGGCTCTTATTGAGCTCCCATCACCCATGAATCTCAAAGATGGTCATCTCATTCATTCAAAAGGTGAAGTATATGTCACGCTTTATTCACTTAGCTTTGGAGTTGCTTCATCCTTTGCAAAAGTTGACACGACAAGTAGAATTTGCATGGTCTGATGAGCTTGAAGAGTACTTTTGTAACATTAAAGTCAGTTTATCAGAGCTACCAACACTCATGCCTCCTTGTTGGGAGTACACATTCTTTGTTAGCTCTAGTGTTGGAAGGGAAACAATTGGTGCTGTGTTGCTACAACAAGATCCCCGCAGTACCAGGATGCGATCCATATACTTTGCTAGTAGGGTCATGAATGCTTTGGAGAGAGGCTACACAGAAGCAGAACTCATGATGCTTTCTTTCATGTTTGCGGTAACCTTTTGTAATTCTCACTGCAGAAAATTTGTTCCCTTGGGTGTAATCTCAAATGAATCTTAGTACTAGGATCTCAAAGTGGATTATGGAGTTGCAAGAGTTCCAATACTCTTTCAAGGGGGAAGATAGTGTGCGTGCACAATTGGGAGGGATCCTTACTTATAGGGTACATGAGAAGGAGATTAAGGTGCCTGAAATAAAGACCCTACCATTGCCACCACCAAAAAATATTCCTAATGCTTTTACCTTGTTCTTTGATGGAACTTTTCGACGAGCCACGAGAAAAGCAGGGGGAGTGCTAGTATTGCTCAACCCAAGTGGAGAAGTGTTCATGAAAGAGAAGGTCAATCTACCAGGTTTAACTAGCAACAATGAAGCAGAATACAACACACTACTTCATGGTTTGAAGATGTGCATTGGCCATGGGATACAACGTCTCATGGTAAAGGGGGATGCACTTCTCATTGTTAAACAGATTTTAGGCATTTGGGCATGCAAGAATGAGATCTTAAGGACAAAAGTTCATGACATTCATAGGATGTTTAATCAGTTTGAAGAAGTGCAACTATATCATATTCCTAGGAACAAAATGAAGATGCCGATTTACTTGCACAACAAGCAGTTACATGTGTTGAGAAAGAAGTGCAGGTCATCATGGTGGCAGCAACTGTCAAGCAACCGAGATACCAGGGATTGGAGTCATTGACTCCCATTATTAGCTACATTTTGGAGGGTGAGTTTCCACAAGACTTCACGAAGGCTCAGAAGAGGAGACTCATGAAGAAGGCAAGCGCGTATCTCTTCCTAAAAGGATCCCTCTATCAAAGAGGGAAGGATCAAGTGTGCAGAAGAGTACCAACTATCAAGGAAATTCCAGCCATTCTAAAAGGTTTGCATGAAGAGGCATGTGGTGGTCATTTTGCCCAAGAGTTAATTGTGAAGAAGATTTTGCTTGCAGGGTATGTTTGGCCAAGTCTGCATGTGGATGTCCAACATTGGTGTAAAACTTGTCACAATTGTCAGGTAAATGGGAATAGAAGATTGCTTTATGGTCCAAGGCAAATCGTACCTGCAAATGGACCCTTTGAAAAGTGGGGCACTGATGCTATGGGTCCTCTGCCTAGGACCAAAAATGGTAAACTCTACATTCTAGTGGCTATAGACTATATGACTAGGTGGGTGGAAGCACAAAGTGTGGCAAAGGTAAATGAGAGGACAGTGAGCAAATTTGTCTACACTCACATTTGTTGTAGATTTGGCACACCTTTGGATATTGTTTCTGATAATGGTCCAGGGTTTAGAAAGGACTTGCTCACAGAAGCCTGTGAAGAACTTCACATTCTACATCGTCACAGTACACCCTACTATCCCCTGTCAAATGGTTTGGTAGAAAAAGCTAATGGTGTCATTGCAGGCATCATTAGAAAGATGGTGAGAAACAAGACAATGTTGTGGGATGACTTCTTGGATGGTGCCTTGTGGGCGTATCGAACCACATATAGGGAAGCCACGGAGTTTACACCATTTCACTTGGTCTATGGTCAAGAGGCTTTACAACCAATTAGGCTCAACATTCCAACAATGCGACTTCATGGCAAAGCAGCACAAGATGATCAAGAAGCATGGATGGATGGACTTCTTACCTTAGCTGAGCTTGAGTGGAAAAGAGAAGCAGCATACGAGTGCTACAAGAGGAAAGCTACGCAGGTGAAGGAGAAGCTTGACAAGAAACTAAAGAACAAAGGCATCAATGAAGGAGATATTGTTCTAAGGTAGGACAATCGACTCGATAATCGTTTTGATGCCAAATTTGAAACTAGATGGCAGGGGCCATATATAGTTAAGAAGGCTTTCAATTCAAGTTACTATCAACTTATGGACTTGAATGGGAAAGAGCACTCTAGGAAGGTAAATGGTTATCCCTTGAAGCCCTATTTGAGTTGCCTTCTTTCAAAGGATCTACCAAAGATCTGTCAAAGGGCAGCTATCTCATGTAAGTATTGTTCCATGAAGCCTGAGTGTAACTCAAGCCAAAATGCCGAGGGGCCAAACAATGAAGATCTTGTCAAGGACTCTGAAGTACTCTCTTTGGAAAAGATGCTTTATAATGGTACATAAATATACCATCATCTTAGGGGAGGGCTAATGATAGCCGTTTTTCGGCTATTATAAATTGTCATAGTGACCTACCTCACCCTACCAAAATCACCCAAACACTGTGGCTATCCCTACCATTTCACTGTACATAGGCGTATGTGAGTTAGGAGACTTTCCCCATATTTTCTTAAAAACCCTCAATTAGCTAGTCACTGGGCTAGTTGAGCCAAAAGATTTTTTTAAAAAAAATTTAAAAAAGGTATATTATGGCCTCTTTATGTGTAAATATTAGATATAAGGATTTTTCATAATTATTTTGGTATTTATTTAAATAGTTATACTTAGGTGTGTGTTAATTATGCTATGTACATTGACTCACCATTACCACAATTTTTCTTACCATACTCTTTATTCCATCAAGAAATAATTTCATGCAAGCTTCTCTTATTTTTGATGTAACTCCATCCTAACAAAAATCCAGAAAAACTAGTTTTATTTATGTGTATATTTTTTCACTATTGTGATTTTTTTCCTTCCTACATCTATTCTCTATTACTCTCATAAATTAGAACACCAAAAATATTCATCTTTTTATGGTAGACTTATAATGAGAGAGATTTATTTTGACCCCTTTATATTTTTTCCACCTATATTATTTATATTTTACATGTACATATTTTTTTAGACCCCTCAATATTTGATTTCCTTAGTTGTACTATTCATTTATATCATGATCTCAACAATATCTTCAATTATAGACCTACCAAATAAGGTCAAGGTTATGTGGCATGCATGCATGCACTACGGAGGGCTCACTCTTGGAGGCATTCAAAAGAATCATCCAAAGAAGAACCCCACAAGGACTTTGTGCAGTCGAAAAAGACAGTCGGTTTTGCTGAATTTTTAAAAGTCACTTGTTCACCGAATTTGAAAAGGTGATACAAACAAAAGTTTTAGCTCGTAGGGTGAATTTTTATCTTAAATTTTTTCATATTTGTTTGAGCTACGAGCTGTGATCTATGATTTTATTGGCGGACCCCATTTTGCCCATGCTATGCAGCCACACTCCCTCTTCCACTTTATCATTTTCCTCTTTCACACACACTTCTCCACTCATCATCCACACCTCTCTCACCACTCCTTTCTGCACCCTACTCACCTTCTTCTCAACCTTGAAGAACAAGAGAAACCATGGTGAACTCATGTCTCCTACACACACTTCCATTCCAAAATTGACCACCTACTCTCAGTTTTCCTCTTCCATATTACCCATATCTATAAACAAAGCCACAAAATTCAGCCTCTTCTCTTGAAAAACAGCACCATGTCGATTGATTACTCATATTCAATTACCTTGGCTCCCAAGGAAGGTCAAGAGTGGAGAAAAAACGTACCGTCAAAGCTAGTGGACCGTCAACAAGCGTCAAAATTGACCCTACTCAAAACACTTGGAGCATCAACATTGTAAGAAATCCATGTTTTCTTACCTATTTAGAGTTTTTTCTTCCTTATTTGTCTCCTACATGGATACTCCCATTGTAAATATCCAATTCCATTTGTAAATCAATAAAAATACTAACTCACTAACCTAGTATGAAAAGTCCTATCACCTCCACTTCTCTCCTCTCTCTTTTCTTCATCTATCCCCACCAACTTCTTGATAATTCCGAGCAAAAGAAATTAGATAAGTGCTGAAAATCTTACCTAACCATGGTTAGAGGAGTAACCCTAGCCCTCAAAATTGCTATAAAAGGAGATTGTAGCTAGCACAAAAGAGGCAAGCCATAAGCAAGAGCACTATGCTATAGCTTGAGAAGCCAAGCTCAACCTCTCTAGACGGAGCTCTTGAGTGGAAGCTCATTGTCTTATGCATATGCATGTGTTGTATTAGGGGTGATTAGCAAGGGAGATCTATGACATTGTAAGTGAGAGTGATCATTCAATTGAGAGTAGGAAATCTATCATTTCTCCTACTAGTGTAAGCCCAACATTTGTTGAATCAAGGAGGGTGGATTTGAGTAAGCTTGGATAATTTATCTCTCTTCCAACGTGAAGTAATGGAAAACAATGATGTGTAAGTGTCTTGGTGTTTGTTTTAAGTTCTTGATAGCTTGTCTCTGGGTGTTGTCATCAATTTAGCCATAAATCCCACATACTGTAAGAGGGCGATAGGGTGGAGAGGACTCCCCTGGCCTTAAGACAGCGATTGGGGTGGCTTTTCTTGTGATGTGTTGTGGTGTAATTTACTCAAGCTATGTTGAACAAATACTAATCTCACTTTGATTGGTCATGATAGATTTGTAAGAAGATATTAATGCAATAAGCACCCCCTCTCCCTTCTCTCTCTTTCTTACATATATAATTGTGTTTGCTTGATCACTGTCGATACATTTCAAAGCAGCCCGAGCACTCTCTCTCTCTCTCTCTCTCTCTCTCTCTCTCTCTCTCTCTCTCTCTCTCTCTCTCTCTCTCTCTCTCTCTCTACGCGTCCTAGTTCGCATCCAAAACTAGGTGGTGCCCCAAATTTGTGTAGGGTTAGGTTGCGGTTTTTTATGTGTGTTGTTTTTTTTTCCAACCCCAATCCAATTGAGCAGCACGAGAGCCTAGAAGAGTGCTTAGAGGCCACTCTTCTTGTTGCCCGTCCCGGACCGCCTCACTAGATCAAGATATATTGTTGCGCCTGCTGCAATATAGTTTACAAGATAATACAAAAGTTTGGTTATAAAATCATGAAGAGCTGGTGCAGGCACAAACTCCAAGGGTGGTTTTGGACTACTATCGTGTGAAGCAAGCTTTTCAAGCACAGTACAGATCCATTAAAGTACCTGATAAAGTTTGGCATGAAATTTTGGGGTACACTCAAAAGGTTAATCAAAGTGTTGATTATTTTTTCATGTAGTTCACCTGTTTATGGGATAAATGGGCCCGAACTTTGGGAAATGAAATCCCTCCATCCATATTAAAGAAGGATAGTTTTGTGGCAAACATAAAAAAAATTCTAAAGTTCAAAGTTGAGATGAAAAGGTCTGCTACCTTCGAGGAAGCAGTTTCTATTGCTAGGGAGAAAGAATGAAAGGTTCAAAGACTCAATGAGTATGGGAAAGCGGTCCATGTGCAAGGTAATGGTGGCCAAAATGAGGAAAATTAGGTAGAGACTAGAGCCAGCATGTTCAAAAGGTTGCTAACATTGAACAGTTACAGCGAGATATGCAAGATATGAAGACCATGATGCAAGAATTGTGGCTCAGTTTTCTTGGAGGTGGAGGTGGTTGTGGTCGTGTTTGTGGTAGAGGAATGGCCCAAGCGTGTGAAGGTCAACCCAATTCTAATGCGGTCATGGACAAGGCATCTTTGAGCCGCAACAGAGGTTCATCCCTACCTGTTATAATTTTGGTGAACTTGGTCATATCAGCACTTATTATTCAAATCCACCAAGGATAGGCGGTGATATTTTTCTACTTCCCCAGAAGATTCCTAACAAGGCTAATGATTATGCATTGGATATACGGGGAGATCAAGGTGCTGAATAAAAATCAGGTCTCAACCTTGGTAGTCATGTGAGTATTGTGCGGTTGAAAAGGAAGAAGCAGATATGATGCCCGTAGGCAAAAGAGAGAGGGAAGGCTATGCCGCTCCAATCCTAACAAGAAGAAAGGTAAAGAGAAAGAGGGTAAGATGCAAAATCCAAAAGGAAGAGAAGACCTCGTAGACGGTTTGAAGTAGCAGATTTACCTTTGGGAGAAGGCCAAACAGCTTACAGTTTAAAGGAAGACTTGATTGGGACAAAACTAGATTTTACTTTTGGACAGTTGATGAATATGGTGCCCAAACTTAAGAGGCAATGGAAGTCATTAGTGAATCCAAAGAAAGAGCCAAAGCATGGACAAGTCAGAGTGTTGGATGTGGGAGAGTTACCCGACATTTGTCCTATGGTGAACGCTTGGCACAAAGGTGTGGGCATGGGAGAGGCCTACATTGATGGAGGTGCTCAAGTTTGTGTGATCACAGTCATGTGTCGAGAGACTGGGTCTCATTACATGCGGGAGCTCTGGGTTTAGGATTTGACTAGCAAACCATGTCAAAGTGAAGTGTTTTGAGGGTTGATTAAGAATTTGGAAGTTGAAGTCTTTAACGTGAAGGTTATAGTACACTTTCATGTTATGCCAGCTGGTTTGGGAGTTTTCCTCTCATTTTGGGACAACCTTGGTTGAGAGTTGTTGGTGCTATGCAAGATTGGGGCAAGGGCACAATATGTGTGTATGGCAAGAAGGGTGAAAAGAGGGTGTTTGATACGACTACCAAGCAACCTTTGACATTAGAAGATGTGAGTGAAAATAATGAATTTGAAGTTACCAGTGAAGTGCTTCCATTTCCAGTGATGAGGGTGAAGTATCATTCTTGTTGTTGGATGAGGAGAAAAGATAAGTGGGTGAAATGTTGCAAGTGTCAGGGAATATAAATGCTTCAAGCCGTTTAGAGCAACTGAGCGTTGATTTAACACAAGGAGAAAGCAAGGAGTATTTAACAATGTTGGAGAGGTTTCCAAATCTTTTCATCACTTCATATCAAGAAATAAGGGGTTTTGTTGGAGATCCTGTGAAGATCAAACTAGTCAAAGGGGCAAAGCCAATAAGATAGAAATTAAGAAGGATGGGTAAGGAGCAAATGAATGCTTTAAAAGAAGAAGTGGATAAACTTTTGGATGTAGGGTTCATTGTGCCAGTTGATAATGCTAAATGGGTGAGCCTTGTAGTGGTCACTCCAAAGAAAGATGGGTGTTGGAGAGTTTGTGTTGATTATAAGCCATTAAATGCACTCACCAAGAAAGATCCTTACCCTTTACCTTTCATTGATCAACTTTTAGATGTAGTGGCTGGCTTTGAAAGATACAGTGTCTGTGATGGTTATTCACAGGATATTTTCAGCTTATCCTTGTTCCTGAAGACAAAAAAGGACTACCTTTATCATGCCATGGGGTTGTTTCTTCTTTTGTTGCCTTCCTTTTGGGTTAACAAATGGGCCTAGAGATTTTGAAAGAAAAGTGTATTGGGTCCTTACCCCGTTACTTGGGAAGTTTGAAAAAGGATTCATAGATGATTTTTGCGTATACAGTTCAAGGAAAGAGCATGTTCAAAAGCTTGAGATGACTTTCGCAAGGTATGATGAATGCGTGGGTCAATTGAACCCTAAGAAGTGTCACTTGGTGCAGCCAAGGGTGAAGCTTCTTGGATATGTGATTTTAGAAAATGGGATAGAAGCAGATCCAGAGAAAGTGGAAGCTTTGATATTGTTGTCATCTCCAAAGGATACCAGACAATTGGTCACTTTCATACAAAAGGTTAAATGTTTCTCTCGTTTCATACCTTTGGCATCACAGTTATTGTATTTATTGCAACAAGCAGTTAAGAATGATCCCTTAGAGTGGAACAACTTTGAAGATGTTTTTGATAGAGTCAAAGAAGTTTTGAGTACACTACCCATTATGCAAGCTCTAAACTGGAAAAAGGGTTTTTTATGTTAACCCATCAGTGGGAGACGATGCCATTGGGGTCATGTGTTGCAAAGGGGGAAGGAATCTCAGTATATGAAGCCTGTTCATAATGCTAGTAGAGTGAAGACTCCTCATGAAAGAGATTACTCTAAAATTGAATTGGTGATGACCAGTATGGTTCATGCTTGCAGACGATTCAGACATTACTTGTTGCAGAAGTCGTTCACTTTTCTCACCAATTATTCATTGTTTCCTCAGTTGTTCAAAAATTTAAATATATCAAAAACAATGATGAAATGGGTTATTGACCTTCAGGAATTTCAATTCACCTTTCTGGTAGAAGAGAGTACTCAGGCTACCCTAGCAGATTTACTCACTTATAAAGATACTCCTGTTTTGGTGAAGGAAGAGGTGGTGTGAAAGAAGAAAGTTGAGACTCTTGCCATATCTTATGCTTCATTGTTATATTTTGATGGCTCTGTGATGGCTCTTATTGAAGAATTCATGATCCTGCTTTGGGAGGCATTGTCATTTATGATGCACAAAGAAAACTTGTAAGGAAACAAGGACTGAAACTTGATGCAAAAAGTAACAATGAAGTAGAGTACATTGCTCTTGAAGGTGGTTTGCACATATGTTTAAGGGTGGGAATTAGACACTTATAGATCAAAGGAGATGCCTTGTTGGTCGTGAAGCAAGTACTGTGAGTATGGAATAACAAGAATCCAAAATTGAAGAATTTATGCTTCAAGGTGAAATCGTTGCTCAAAAAGTTTGAAGCCTGGAGTTTGCAGCATATTGAGAGGTCTCAAAATGAAGAAGCTCATGATGCTGCCCAAGAAATGATCACTTGTGTGCCCCTTTATATCATGGGAGAGAAGTATTATTAAAGGAGATGGATTTTCTATTGACAGGTGTTTTACCTGAAGGTCTACCATCCTACAAAAAGTATGATTTTATAAGAAAAGCTAGAAAGTACAAAATGTTTGATTGGTTTTACGTCGTGTGCCCTGGAAAGATGAAATCTACAAGATTTTGGAAGAAAATCATGAGGGATCTTGTGGTTCCATTTTTCCATGAAGCTCATGTTACATAAAATTTTGCAAGAAGGCTATGTATATTCAGCAGGATGTTAACCATTGGTGCAAGTCTTGTTTGCCTTGCCAAAAAATGGGAAAGAGAATTTTGAAGCCCAAATTACGAAAGACAATTCTAGATTTTGATTTGTTCGAAAAATGCGGTCTTGATGCTATTGGACCCTTACCCATGACTAGAAAAAGAAATGCTTATATTTTGACAGCAGTGGATTATTTGTCGCATTGGACAGAAGATAAAGCTGTCAAACAGATTAACAGTAAAGAAATGGGAAAGTTTGTATATGAGCATATATGCTGCAAATTTGGTTGCCATTAGAACTAATTTCTGATAGAGGACTGGGATTTAGAGGAGAGTTGTTTGATTTCCTATGCGAGAAGCTCAATATACAGCACAAGTACAGTTCTCCTTATTATCCACAATGCAATGGTCTCAATGAGAGGTTCACCGGAGATTTGGTGAAAATCTTAACAAAGATGACACAGGCACATGGGAAAACTTGGGATTCAGAGTTGCCTTGTGCATTATGGGCCTACAAAACTGCTATCAAAACGAGCACAAGGTTTTCTCCTTACCACTTGGTCTATGTCAAAGAAGCATTATTTCCAATTGAAGTGGAGATTCCTGCACTCAAATTGTTGTCATTGGGAGATGAAGAACAAAGGGATACCTGGTAGAAAAGGGTATTGAATCCACAATGTTTGCAATTGGACAGAGTTTTGGCTTTAAGCTACTATGAGGAAATGTCAAAGAAAGCTCAGATAAAGGCCAATGAATGCGTGAAAGATAAAGGAATTGAAAAGGGTGATCTTGTGTTGCGATACAATAGTAAGTTGGACAATACCTTAAGAAAAAGTTTCAAATTAAATGGGAAGGTCCTTTTACTGTTGTGAACAAGTTTGATAATGACACATATCAGTTGGTAGATTTGAGTGGTGCACATCATAAATATTGTGTTAATGGTTACAGATTGAAGAAATATCTGGCACATTGATGACAATTGTGACATATGAGATGCTATCAATGAAGGAAGATAGTGTGACGACATCTGAGAATGTGAATGAGGTTTCGGGCAATGAGCTACAACAGTTGTCCGCCATAGAAACCTCTGCTTGTCATGAATGATCAAGCAAGCTAGGGGGGTTGGCAACCTATGTCATGCATTTTGGTGGTGTAATAGTTCTTCCTTATGATGGTGTGATTCGTGCAAGTGTATAGAGGCACTCATTTTCCTTGTTGTTTGCATGATAATGATGATAGCAAGAAGCAATCAAATTGGGAAGATTATCTCCCTATTCTTGAGTTTGGTTACAGTAATGCTAAGCATGTGACAAATGGTTTAGTCCTTTCATGCTCATGTATGGTTTTCAACCTAGGTCATCAGTTACGGTGGGATTGGCAACTAAAAAGCTTCAACAAGTGAAGGATTTTCTCCAAGACCATATGGACATGCTGAAACTAGCTCATCAATATGTCCAACAAGGACAAGATCAGTATAAGAAGTATGCTGATGAGAAACATCAGCAAGTTACCTTTATGAAAGGGGAAGAGGTATTTTGTGTGTCCTAGAGCAGTAGAGAGTTTGACAATTGGTCCAAATCCTAAAATATTGTAAGGGCCTTCTCCTAGCCCTTACGCAAGGCCAACACATCTAAGCCACCGGCTTAAAAGATGAAAAAGAAAAAGAAAATAATATTTAAAAAAAAATGTTCGAGAAAATTAGGGCACAATTTAAGCACCAAATTATGCTCACAAGACACTCCCGCCTTATGCCATGAGAACATGGACATAACCAATGCATAGGAAATTAGCTTTTCATTTTGAGAAAAAATACCACAAAGGAAAGATAAGATAAGGGAAGAGAAAAAAGAAAAAGATAAAGGAGAAGATAAGGATAAGGTGGGCCCAAGTAACTTGTTAAAAAAGTTTTGATAAGTAAAATAATTTATCAAGATAAGTTATCAAAGAAAGATAAGTCATCAAGATAAGGAAGATAAGCTATCAAGATAAGTGAAAGCACTTATAAAAAATGTGCATAAAAAGAGGGCTTCTCTTCTCATTTTTCACTTCTCTCCTTCATTTTCTTAAGGTTCAAACTTGAGAGTAAGCTTGAGAAATCCATAGCCAAACCTATTTTACACACACATCTCCTACACACACACACACACATCTCTCCAAGAGAAGCCATGGCCAAAACCCTAATCAAGTTTGTCAAGAACTTGATCTTCTTCGTTACAGTACTCTCTCCCTCTCCTCTCTCCTAATTCTCAAGCTTTCCATAGCTTGCATTTCTTTTTCCTCTTACAATTCTCTCATTCCAAGTAGCCAAATTGGTGGTCTTCAAGAAAAGTGAAGAGCCGACTACATCCAAAGCAAAGAGAAGACTAGACCATACACACACTAAGGTAATGTTTTCTTGTTCTTTTATGCTCTTGCACTTGCTTGAAAGTGATTTTCTTTCATGCTTACATAAATTTATGCTTAAGCTCTCATTTATCCATAAGCAAGCATTTTGCTTGGGAAGAATAAATAACTACTTAATTTTGTTGTTTCCCTCTAATTATGGTTCATTACTAATCATAACTAACCATGTTGCTAACGACTAACCCCGATGTTATTTCAAGTTCCATTGTTTCAAGTTCTCTAGATTACCAGACTAATATGGCATAGAGAGAGTAGAAAGCACTCTCTTTAACCATAGGTGAGTGGAGATCATACTTATATTTCAAGTTCTGTTCTCTAGATTACCATACTAATATGGCATAGAGAGAGTAGAAAGCACTCTCTTTAACCATAGGTGATTGGAGATCATACTTATATTTCAATTTTCATTCTCTAAATTACCAGACTAATATGGCATAGAGAGAGTAGAAAGCACTCTCTTTAACCATAGGTGATTGGAGATCATACTTATATCTCAATTTTCGTTCTCTAAATTACCAGACTAATATGGCATAGAGAGAGTAGAAAGCACTCACTTTAACCATAGGTGATTGGAGATGATACTAAAATAGCATGCATGTTAGATGATGATTAATATCTATGCGTACCCTTAACACTAGGTTGGTAACCTAACATGACATAAAAGTGTCCTTTCAGGGTTTTGAAAAAACCTCCAAAACCATAGTAGATCCACTCATTTTGTAAAATCCTCTCATGAGGTTATAGTTCAAGTCCTACTACACATGGAAAAAATTAAGAAACTTGTAAAATTTCTCATCTTTTGGTCACACCAAGCCTCCAAAGTTGATGGACCAGTGCATTTTCATCAAAACAGTCATTTCTTACGTTTTGTTGCATAAAAATAAGATTAGGGATTTTTGTAGGACTTGAGATAAATTCCCTACTTAACTTCAATGGGTTGGTGATCAGAACATATGATTGCTTCTCACTCACCATTTTTTGTTTTGCCAAAATAAATACGTACAAAAAAGTTGAATTTTTACCATTCTCCAAACATATCATCAAAGTTTCTATAGCCACGCTCAATACAAATAATATATGCATTTTTTCTTAGTTCCCTATTGTCCTTTATGTTCATAAGGAGCCATGGAGCATGTCAAAATAATAATACATCTCATACCAAGGGGAATCTTGGGGACAAAGATGAAGTGTTAAATACAGCAAACATGAAAAAACTGGGTACAACATTATGAGTTGTAGAATCCCATAGAAACTATTCAATATCTAGCCAAATTTGATCCTTATGACTAGATATGGTTCCTACCTACAAAATGCATGTAGTTGTCAAAAGAAACTAACAATATTGAAAAAGCTATAGTTGATATACTAGAATGTTTCATTTTCTTCTATAATTGAAAAAATCAACCATCGTTGTGTACTATGCAAAATAGGGTATTAGGTGCCCCAAAACTCAAGGAATGTTAGCTTTATGTTACAATATGCGACATAGAAAATAAAAAATGCATTTGGATATCATGAAATCCACCAAAAAAATCATAGAAGAGCTAAAATTGGCTAAAAACCAGGATTTGACAATTTTTGTAATTTGGTCATAACTTACAATTTTAATATTTATTTCTCCCTAGAAGCATCAGGACATGTTGAGGACTACTAAAGATAGTTCTCTAGCATTATAGACCTCACAAACATGAATTCTAGAGTGGTATAGTTGCAAAAAGTTTAAAAAAGCCAAAAATTGGACCCATTTTTTCACACAGTTTAGGTTGTGAAATGTTGTGCAAGGACAATGTTAAAGATGGAATTGATATTCCAAAAAAAATGTCGAGTTTTTTTCAGCTCATGAGACAACTTTCTAGATAGATAACACCTCAAAATCCATTTTGAAACTCTTGACATAATTCAAGGAAAATGGTCACTTAACAGGACATAAAAGTGTCCCATTACCAACCTAGTGTTAAACCCCGCTAAAAATATCTTTTTCTATTTTTAAGATGCACAAGATAATTGCCACATAATCGCGAGCAATTAAGTATTGGAAATTTTGGAATTAACTATTATATTCAAAGTGGCATTATAATTTACTCTTTAAAATAAAGAATGCTCTTATGGAAGGTTCACAAGTTTTTCTTTAAATTTAAAAAAGAGAATTTTTCTTATTTCCAAGAGAAAAAGAGCATGTGTGTAAGATTTGTTTAGTGATACCAATAAAGTTAACACTAATTCTCTCAAGGAGAGTTAAATTTTGAAGGGCAGCCCTATCTTAATCAAAGGAGTTTTTCCTTGGAAGTGGAAATTTCCTTCCAATTATGGTTATCCCCCCTTCTTATCAATTGGAAAGTCCTCGAACCATAAGATTCTTCTAGCTACATAATTAATCCTCTCCACGGTAGCAAAGGTATGCCTAAATCCCTTCTTAAAGAAGAATTTGCTAATCATTCATACACTATTACATGAGCATTTTTCACTACACTAGCATGTCCACTCTTAGAAATTGTCGCATTTTTGCTCTTACACTACCATGCATGGAAGGGTTTCACTCTTGCATAAGCACTCAAAGGAAGTTTCTTGATTATTTGTCTCAAGATTGCAAATTGGTGCATTTTGAAGTTTTGTGTTTACCATGCATAGATCACACCAAACAAAACTCATTGTAGAAAGCATATGTATTGTTCATTTCAAGTTCGTCTACTTTCAAGTTTGGTTTGCGAATTCAAAGGGAGGAGTAAGGGGATAGCTCACGGATGTCGTGATCATGTTGCCTGAACATAAAACTCCCATCGCTTCCATAGAGATGTCCCATGGATGGAAAATGATGCAAAGGGACCAAAATGCGATTCATCGAAGTCAGGGTTAACTTGAAACTTACATCAAAACAAAACCTTAAACTCCCAAGAGACGCGTTGTATTTCTGAAGGTCTTGTTTTATTAAAGATTAAAATGAACTAGGAAGTAAGAGATTATAACTCAAAGAACTTAATCTAAATTTAAACTAGGATTAAAACTTTACTGAGAATATTTGACGTGGATAGCCCTCGCATAATATAGAAGATTTAAGTGTGAACTTTTTTTTCCATGCTTGGAAAAGGCCGGTGCAGTTGTTTACATGTGGGATACAACGAGAAATGGTCCTTTTTTGCTAAGACTGATAACCGTTAGTCTATGTTTTGAGCTCGGGTTCATTCACTGCCATAGAAATGGGATTGAATGGGAGTGAGTCCCGACCAACGGGTGGTGAGACCGGCAAAAGCGTCTGAAAATCGGCCTACTCTAGTAGGCTTGATGCTGACGTTTGGTTTTCGAAACATCGGCCACAAGAACCAACCCCAATCGGGAAGGAGCACAATACGAGAAAATGATTTTTTTAAAAATGTTTTTTAGTATGCACCACCACCCCTTCCATGCTTGCAGGCGGTGGGTCGCCCCTCATTTTGGCCACAATCCTCCATTATCACCAAAGGACAGCTCCTTCTTCTCCTTCTCGGCTCCGCCAACATCATCTCTCTCTCTCTCTCTCTCTCTCTCTCTCTCTCTCTCTCTCTCTCGCTCATGTGTCACCAAACCCATGAGGGCACATAAAATAATATTCTCCCTCTAAGGGGCCACCATGCATGGACAAGATCCTCTCTCTCTCTCTCTCTCTCTCTCTCTCTCTCTCTCTCTCTCTCTCTCTCTCTCTCTCTCTCTCTCGCATTATTCTCACACCCACACACTCTCACATTTTCCTCTCTCTCTCACCCCTCTCGTCCATATTCTCTCGTCCTCACCAAGCCCCCTCTTTTCCCCTCTTGTTTGTCAATGAAGGCGGGCCGACTCCCACTATGAGAAGGAAGCCATGTCCACAACCTGACTCCAAGGGTTGCCACACATACAAGAGAGTGGAATCTCCGTGCTTATGAAATCACCTCTAGAGAACGCACTATTAGGCTCACTATCTCTCTCTATCTCTCTATCTCCCTCTATCACCATAATTGCCATCTCATTGAAGATAAGGTTCTGTAAATATTGCATTGAATCAGTTTTCCCTCACATTGTGAGGTCCCTGCCCCTTTTTGAGAGGAGCGGAGTACCTTTGATAGGTCTCCAATCCTGAAAAAGAAAAACCAACGGACATTGCCTTAGCTACTACGTAGCCACGGGCATGAACCGTTAGTGAAGGATTGGTCCTATCTCGCTATGGCAGAGCGTGACCACCATAACCCTATCTAAAAACTATCTATAATTAATTATACCTAACAGTATAAATCTTAGAGTGATCAACCTGTGTGCTTTTTTCTCCATGTTTCAGAAGCACAGCCGCCAAGGTTTGTCTCTTTTAAGATTTATGACTAATAAAAAAAAATTCTAGGGTTGGAAAGTTACCCGACTCATCGGGTCCACCCGTCCATAGAATGATACCGTCGGGGTATCATTCTCCCACTTTCGACACCACACTCACCCTTCTTTTGTTATCTAATTACTACCACACTGTCTAAACATACATGTTCCTTTACTTTATTTATGATACTGGTTCGTTAAAACAGCCCTTCAAACAGTATTACAAACAATAGTCAAACAAGAAGTCATCCAATTTTAAACCAACAACCTTTGGATTAAGTTCACTCAAGAATCTCTACTGGCGCTATTATGTCCGATCGGTGTATACATTATTTATAAAAACCCTTGTCCTCATGAGCGTCCCATACCGCTCGACAAGTACTCGTTGTGCTAATCTGGACGTACTCCCGTCACAGCAACAACGGTGCCAATTTGGGCGTCATCCTCACGGCACGGCAAAACAAAACTGCAGTATCTAGCTGGGATAATCTGGGTGTACTCCCACCACAGCAACAGCGGTGCCATCCTGGGCGTCATCTCACGCCTCAACAACTACCACATAATGCCAACGCTAATAAGTAGAGAGACTTGAGAGAAACCATACCGAAGGTTTTGGACAAACAATCTTTCCTACAGCAACCAGTTTAACCGGACATTCTTTCCTACTTGTCAAACATATGCCGAATTTCTTGGGGTTAAGCCCCTTGGTTTCGGTCCGTGTTTTCTTTTCATAAGGTAGATAATATATACCTATGGTCTCACATATGCAATGATGCATAACTTGAATTGCAATACTAACCTATACCATAGCTCCGATTGGTCCGATTGGTGGAGACATAACATGTTCCGCAGGAGTTCCACCGTTACTTGTACCAGTTTCATGATCATTAGCGCCTTGGGTTCGAGCACGCTTTGGAGCCATTTTTTTGTACTACACTTATGATATACACTTAGAAATTTAAATTAGTCAATTTTCCTAGTAATCTCTTGTTTCCAAAGAGAGTCTGTAATTTGAACCCTCGCCAACTTGGATTCACACTTAGTGTTGTTGTTCTACATCTAATTTCTATGTATCAAATATTTTCTAATCGTAATTAATCAAAAATTAAGTGTGTAAACTATGAGTGAAAGTTTAGGAATGCATTACTTTTATGCTTCACATTTCTAATCCAATTCTAACTTCAATTTCCATACTTCAACTAAATCAATTTTTAGTATTATTCAAAATTCTACTTGATCTAATGGACAATAAAATTGGTGAATGAGAATTTCCTCATGTATAATAAGAATATGATGAGTTCTCTTATGTATTAACTTTCAATTAACTATGCATAAGTTAATAGTGAAGATGTACTAACTAGAGAGAGTAGGTATACTTAGAGAGATTAGAGTAAGAGAAAACATACACACACATCTTTTCTAAAGTTAATTGAATCTTACTAATCTATTAGAGAGATTAGAGTAAAAGATAGCACTCATACACACATATCCTTCTTAAAACTAATTGAATCTTACTAATCTATTAGAGAAATTAGAGTAAGAGATAGCACACACACACACATAGCTAATTGAATCTTACTAATCTATTAGAGAGATTAGAGTAAGAGATAACACACACACACACACACATATCCTTCTTAAAACTAATTGAATCTTACTAATCTATTAGAGAGATTAGAGTAAGAGATAGCACACACACACACACATATCCTTCTTAAAACTAATTGAATCTTACTAATCTATTAGAGAGATTAGAGTAAGAGATAGCACACACACACACACACATATCCTTC
This sequence comes from Adiantum capillus-veneris, assembly GCF_014529385.1. Classification (NCBI taxonomy): domain Eukaryota; kingdom Viridiplantae; phylum Streptophyta; class Polypodiopsida; order Polypodiales; family Pteridaceae; genus Adiantum; species Adiantum capillus-veneris. The sequence goes on from NC_140942.1 coordinate 40,177,251, forward strand.
TTAAAACTAATTGAATCTTACTAATCTATTAGAGAGATTAGAGTAAGGGATAGCACGCATACACACATATCCTTCTTAAAACTAATTGAATCTTACTAATCTAGTAGAGAGATTAGAGTAAGAGATAGCACACACACACATATCCTTCTTAAAACCAATTGAATCTTACTAATCTATTAGAGAGATTAGAGTAAGAGATAGCACACACACACACACACATATCCTTCTTAAAACTAATTGAATCTTACTAATCTATTAGAGAGATTAGAGTAAGAGATAGCACACACACACACATATCTTTCTTAAAACTAATTGAATCTTACTAATCTATTAGAGAGATTAGAGCAAGGGATAGCACACATACATCATTCCTAAAGTTAATTGAATGCTCAATTAATACGCACCTTATTAGTCTACTAGAGTTTTTGCTCTCTTAGTGGTTTGTGGATGCCTTCTCTCTAAGAGAAGTGGCAGCACTTCGTAAGCACTATAGAGGCAATCTCTATGTTTAAAGTGTGAGCATGGATGCTCTATTTATAACAGAAAAAAAATGTCCAACTTTTTTTCCCAAAAAAAATAATTATTATTATTTTATATATATATATATGTGTGTGTGTGTGTGTATGTGTGTGTGTGTGTGTATCCCAAAAATCATACCCGCGTTTTTGGTACCCTTGTGGTACCCATCAGCTTGACCACTTTGTCATTATCATCAAAAGATAAGGCCACACAGTCCCCCCTCATTAAGATAAGTCAAGACTAGCCTCTCCTTTTCATGTGACAGTGTGTCCCACTTTGTCCCCTCCTATGTGAGTCCAGGTGAGTCCATGTACCTTCATTTGTCATCCCTGTGTATTCTTTTGTCTTTATAATTACTTTATTTATTTCCTTAATGATAATTTACTTTACATTTTTAAGTTAAACTTTACAGTCTTATATTAACTTTACAGTAGTAAAAGAAAATTCTACAATCAGTAAATAAGTCTTGCAATAAGTTAATTAGTGATTCATATAGCTAAACATGTGAGAATTTTGTAGCGTAAATTTTAAATTCTAGGTTTTCTCAACCTAGGATTCATAATTTGAACTTGAATATCTTAAATAATGATTGATGGTTAAAAACAATTCAAATGCGTAATAGAACTTGTGTGAAATTCGAAAGTAGAGACCTTACACACATCAAGGGGTCTTCGTCACCTGCATCTCTCTCTCTCTCTCTCTCTCTCTCTCTCTCTCTCTCTCTCTCTCTCTCTCTCTCTCTCTCTCTCTCTTTGTGTGTGTGTGTGTAGAGTTTGTGCTATTTCAAATCACCATTGTCCGCGTCCTAGCCTCCCAAAGCTAGGTGGTGCCCCCTATTCATTTCACCGTGGCCAGCTCGGTGTGCATCGGCTCCTAGCGTTTGAGGCCGTCGGGGTCTGTGTCGCACTTTGCGCTCGTCAATGCCAATGGGAAAAGGAGGAAGGAAAATAGATCCATAAAGGGATCAAGATAAGGGAGGAGGTTGTGATTTAATTAAGGAACTCTTCTAATATTTTGGTAAAAAGGAACATTGGAAAGGCTAGGAACCTAAATGGGCTATTCCGCAATTGTCCTCATCGGCCAGACCTTTGCTCTGCTTCTTGGATTATTCATTTAAAAAGAATCTAGTGTAGATTATTTTTGTAAGCCTTTCCCACACATGATAAAGAAAAATAAGAATTGGAAATTGTGTCAAGGCGCCGCCTCCACACGTGGCAAAGGAGATAGGATACCCAAGTCCTGGGACGAGGATAGGGATATCCTGGAGGAGTATATGTGATTGCTTGAAAGATAACTAGATAATTTTACTACTGCTCTCACAGTTGTGCTTGGCCATAACCGAGAAAAAAGCATCAGTGACCTTGAACCAAGGGTGAGTTAGAGGACTCCCACCAGTTGACCCTGGAAGGTTGAGTTCACATTTAGTCTGATGACTTTGACTAGAAAGTTTGAATGTAAATAGGAAAGATATTTCGGGGCTAAGGGATCCATATGAGATGAAGTGAGTGTTATCACCCCCTTGAGTTGGCATCGAAGAGCATGAGGAGTCTTGTCTTGGTATGGGCCTCAAGCGGGAGGGATGTCAGGAATCGTGGTGTATCCATTTGGAGATGGTGCAGGCGACGGTCCCTGGTATGGCCTTCACAATTATCTCCAAGATTTTGTAAGCCTTTCAAGATACTCAAGCGACTTGGTGATAGGGATTACAAACTCTCATTACCTACACACTCTTGTATTCATCTTGTATTTCTTGTGAGTCATTAAAGCTTACATGGGGACGACAATGTCATTGACCAATAGATTCTGGTTGATTTCATTGAACCTCCAACTCAACCACATGAACCTGAATGCACCTTAGACTATCATGAGTTATGTTGTCGGGGGTTTAAGGGATTGAAGATGAGTCGAGACAGCATCGGGTTGCTAGCTGTGAGAAAAGTGAGGAGACGAAGAAGCACCACACCGTACAGTAGACCAATAGTTGCCTTGAAATAAGATTATTTATGAAAACAGAATAATATGCTAACATGAACAAGAAACGATGCACAATGACCAAGCAACACCGTTATCAGCACCATAATGTAATTAAGTTGTAGAATATGGAGTTTAAACTCCCTTACAATGTGTTAACCCGGTTGATTACAGGTAAATAGAGAAATTAGCCAAGGGATATACGTCGAGGAAGTGTCAGCTCTCTCCGCTCAATAATCTCCCAAGAACAACAACAACCTAACAAAAATGGCTAAAAAAAATTGTTTTATAGCCCATCTCCTTGCTTTTTGCTAAGTCCCCTTATTGCATGTCGAACTCCACCTTTTATAGGGCACCGGACACTTGTCCTTGCATCACATGTGGAACTGCCCCTTAGGGCGATGACTTCTCTCTCTCTCTCTCTCTCTCTCTCTCTCTCTCTCTCTCTCTCTCTCTCTCTCTCTCTCTCTCTCTCTCTCTCTCTCTCTCTCTCTCTCTCTCTCTCTCTCTCTCTCTCTCTGCTTTATACACCGCGAGGAGGGCCCCTTGCAGTAGCGATATCGCTATTGGGGCCCCCTCTTGCTCTCAAAAGATTGGGTCCGTGGCGCGCCAATGCGAACTGCCTCTAGACGGCATGTGGGATTTTCTTCCCCCCTTCCTCTCCATGTGGCAGTAGTAGGGTGTGCTCAATGGCACGCGGGTATAATTCTTTCTTTCACGAAATCACCCCCGCGTGCCGTAATGCCATTTTTAGGGGGAGGGAAAGAGATAGCTCGAGAGAATGTTCATTAGGTATTGGGGGGGGCGGGGGGGAGAGAGAGAGATTACCCTCCTGTAGGATTTGATTCTCCACCTTTGAAGATCCCCATTGAAGCTCCCCATCATCCATGGCATCACTCCCTTTGTATGCAAGTGGCACCTCGGCTCACCTTCATGCTCACTGTGTTGCACCCTTTATAGCTCCGAAGCCACTCACCTCGGTGACCACCTCTTCTCCTTCTCTTCAAAGCTCCCCACTATGTTCTCAATGTCGCGCGGACATAAGTATTTCTTTTGCTAAATCACCTCCGTGCACTGTAATGCCACTTTTAGGGGGAGGACACTCTCCATGCCTGACCAGTCTCCAACATAATAATGAAGCTCTAGTCTTAATTGTTGGCTTGTTCTGGCCATCACTTGTCCATTATCATTTAAATGAGCATGGTGAGAATGGGAATGTTCTAACTTGGCAATCACATTGGGAATTGTTATACTTCTCAACACCTCTGCACTAAGGTCTTGGAAGTGAACCTCAACTGCCCCATTTAAACACGCAAAAATATCGGGCAGACCATGACCACTGATCACTAAATACATAGCTTTCAAGAAGCTTATTTTGCCTCCTTCTACTCACTTTCCCTTCCTGGAAGCAGAGCTGCACGACATCCACCCCCTCTGAACCTGCACAGCCTCTAGTCTGAGCCAACTGGTCTTCAATCTATATCTGCTATAATCCTCTTAAGTTGCTTGCCATCAAGATCACATAACTAATAAGTACATATAAAACCAAATAAGGCTTAAACCATATCATCAATGGTCTAACTCAATTATTTGGTAGCTACCCCATCAAAAATCTTTGAACCGTATTGTTCGTATCTCCAAAGCGCTCAATTATGAAAAACCTGTGTAGTGAATCTCGCCAGACTCAAGTTTTCCAGTTAATGATGCACACGGCTTGAACATCAAGCTCGCTTTAGTGACCCTATCAAGCTCAAGTATGCCTTGCTTTGTCTGCACAGGAATGGCCATCAAGTCCTTTACTTCAAGTTCTGGTAGCAGAACCAACTCAAAAGATGTGAAGATACTTCATCAACTGTCCAAAGAAGTCAATTGGAAGCTAGCCATGTAAGATTACTGACCACAAAACCCAAAACTCTTTTCTTCATAGCATAAATGCAAAAAAAACTAGTGCCAAGTAACCTGCTACAAAAAATAACCGATATCCTTGAATTCGCTAGTTGCACTTCAATAGCCCCCAGGATCAAATGGGATAATAAGAAATTTCCCCAATAGTGAAGCATCATAATACCCACATGAGCATTCTTTTTTTTGTATCAATCAACATTAAACATTCTGGTGTAGGTGTGCTATTCTTGGATCAACTAGCATGCAACCAAAATGTATATCCTCAAGTAACCATCCGTATTGAACCTGCTTTTGAAGATCCTTAATACCATTAAGATAACATAGCATTGATGAGCCCCACAATATCCTGGAGCATCACCTGAAGCATAGTGTAGCACCCACATCCCATAAACTCTTGGCAACTTAAGCTTGTTACCAGTAAGCATTAAAGAGCATTGACTCTCTTTTATTGGTAGCCAAACCATCATGGACATAAGCATCATTAGGAATGGCATCCAAATCCTACCATAATTGGCACATTGTCCGAGAAAATAAAGAAACCTGTACAGCTTTTTCAATACCCATGGTGATTTAGTATGATCACCCCCTCTAGCTTCATAGCCATCATGAAGAACCTTGGAACAATCTAGACCTGTATCAGCAGAGGCATCTTTACTTGGGATTTGAGCTTGATCATGGAAATCAACTTTAGCCTCCTCTTGCTGTATAAACATAGAAGTAGAATCTCCATGGATAACCTGCTCACAACCGATATGATTTAAACAATCTTCAAACTCATCAATGTCGTCCTCTACTTCCTCATCTGCATCCATGCTACTTAATAGCCTATCATAACACTGCAAAGGTTCATCTGGCACCCCTTCTAAAGGGAAGCCCTCAAGCATATCCTATGTTGTCTCATCAACCTCCAACACTTTTTCAGGTATTGTGTATATAATAGCTTTATTAATGCAATCATCTGCAATAAACATATTGTCCTGCTCAGCTATAGTGCCGATAAATCCATTGGTGGCCTGTAGTGGCTCATCTTCTTGATAGACTTTTTGAGAACATCCCATGCCAAGTTCAGTAGCTTGAAAAATATTTGTTGTACAATCTTCACTAGAAACATTATTGGAGGTAGCTTCCATGTGAGAAATCTTTGAAAAAAAATCATATATTTTTGTTTCAGCATTGAATTCATTGTTTACCTTTGCTAGGTTGCTCAAAATATGGTTCCTCTGAAGATGAATCTACTACTTCCACTTGGCTACACATGGGCGCATGGATGACTATCGTTCATGAGAGAGGGCAGCTTATAGAGGCTCCTTTACATCTATATAAGGAGGCCATCTTCATGAACCATTGTACATCCCACATTGAAGCGAATCCATATTCAAGGATAACCAATCCCATATATTCGTGCCGACTTGCTCTAGTTATCTATATCGCCATCTAAGCTCTACCTTGAGAGCGCATGGGTGGATAACACCATTGCTTTGTAATAGTGCTAATCTAGATTTTGAGTTTTCGTTAATCTACTTTGCATCATATCTCTCTACTCTCCTTGCTACAAGATCCTATTTTGTTCTTGCATGTAAGCGGTCTTTTGTTGTTTTGAGTCACGTAGAATTCTTATGAGATCTTAGGAGAATTTTCCATGCACATTTTTTGGCACTTCCTTGCATGCCTTGTTGTCCTCTGGCATGTGCTTTCTCTCTCTAGTATAGTCATTTCCCTCACTGTCCTTTGGCATGTGCTTTCCCTCTCTAGAATAGTCATTTCTAGAGAGAAAAAGGCCATGGAAAATCTTAAAATTCATCCAAAATAAATTCTAATGACAATCTCCTTCCTCTCTCTCTCTCTCTCTCTCTCTCTCTCTCTCTCTCTCTCTCTCTCTCTCTCTCTCTCTCTCTGTTTTTTTCATACTCAGGAAGATGCAAAAGCTCACCATCCTCCTTGTATACTTTTGCTTGTATAGTCATTACATAAAGGAAAGGTCTATGCTTATGAAAATCTCAAAAAGGAAACCTTGCATTGTGTATAATCACGAGCCACTTGAAGTAGGACAAAGTTTCAAGTATATTGGCCTTAAGATTCAGACCCACCACAAATTGTATGAATGTACCATGTATCATCTTGAAGCCTACAAGAGAACGTACTATCCATTTGAACACGTGTCAATGAGAGAAAACCAAATTTTAGATTTTCCAAAAAATATCTCTTTAACACCTTGGTAAACCCTATACTTTTTTGTGGGGTTAAAGTATAGGGTGGTGGCATTAGTATCTTCACTTGGAATGAGTTTGAACTTATTCAAAACCCTTTTCTTACAAACTTTGTCCAAGTAAGTTGCAAATACATTAGATGGTCTTTCTCCTTGAGTGTACGGGATCACTTCCCATTGAGTTTTGGTATGAAGAGAGTTGTGAAGTACATAATAAAGATGTGCCTAAACTCTCTACATCAGATTCTTAGAAGTGCATGGGAGGCAAGTGCATGGGAGATGGAATGGATGCAAGACATGAAGAATTGGTTTGGAAGATGGATTGCATCACTAGGCGCCATAATGCATGAGGCTTTCCTACAACACCAATGTATCACGACATGGGAAATATCTGGAGGTTTGCGATTTATTCATTACGCCACCCACATTGCCTCCAATTACAAAAGCATGTTCTTCTCTAAGAGAGGAGATTGTACTCAGCCCATACGTACCTGAGCCTATCCCCTTCTCCGGAATCCGCACAATAACAACAATCCAAGCAGCTTAGCTCCCACCTTCCATATGAGACGGGGCATAATGATATTAGGGAAGAGTCCCTTTGTGTATGCATGCCCTAAGCGAGTTCAAGAGTTTGAGCATCACACTGAGATCACACCTATTTGAATGCTTAGATTTTGATCACATTTGAGCTTACTTTTGTCTACTTTTAAGTTTATATTACTCCCAACATATCTCTCTCTCCCAAATGGATCATGGCCTATCATGGGCTCTATTATTTTTGTTGAACCATAGTTACCATTTACAATGGTTGAACAATTGTTACCATAGTTACCATTTACAATGGGCTCATGCTTGAGCTCTAAAGGTTTGGCTACCTTGATTCAAAATTCACGGCTTGCTAATAAGGGACGTTACACACTACCATTGGGAATCGACATACAAAAGAGTGGACGATGTTGCTATGTGTGCACATGGTCAAATCACAAGGCTTGCCAAGCTTACACTATGATGGAAGTCATAAGAGGATTTGAGCCTTTTCAACTCAATGGCTAGTCATAAATTTTCATACACAATAAAGGTATATTGGATGAATTTTTAAATGCAACGAAGTGTTACCTTGAGAACCACATTTTCTATTCCTTTATGCACATAATAAATGGCCACTACTGAAAACTACTAATTGTATATTTTGTGTTCTTCCCTTGAATGTACAAGTGACCAAAAAATAGGTGAACTCAATAGATTGTGTGATATCATATCAAGTACATTTCTCTTTATCTACCAATAGCATAATCTTTAGAATGCAAAAACAAAATTGTAGTTTTAATTAAGCCATACAAGGTTATCAATGGCACCTACGATAGGATTTGATGCCCATTCGTGCTTCTCAATGCTTTTTTCATTGTATAAAGGTCAAAATTTTCATGAGTCCGTCATTAGAAGGGCTTGTATAGAAAATGCACTTCTATAGAAGAGGGGAATAAGTAGGGTATTTGTCAAGCCACGGGCCTAGGGGCTAGGAGTTGCCTATATAATGGGATTCACAATCTAGATGCAGTCAAGGAACTGCAAACGAGTTTGAGACTAGAAGGGAAGGGCTAAAAATGGTGGATGTCTCTCAAAATGAAGGGCCTCATACCCTAGTCATGGGCAGCCTTGCAAGATGTGTTCAACAAAGAATTCCTTCCTACCAATGAAAAGGATAGAAATTGGTTTGCATGGGCAAGTGCTCTACACATCCGCATAAGACAATGCTAGAGTATATCTCGCACTACTGTGATGTCATTCTCAAATTGGAAGGTCTTGATGACTTTCAACGAGTGCATGGTTTTATTCGTGGGTTGGCATCACAGCTTAAGAAGCATGTCAAAACCTAGGATCCCAAGATGCTTGAGGAGGCTATAGTGCAAGTGCATATACACGACGATCCTGATGAGAAAGCATTGTATAACCTAGTGAAGAGTTTGAGAAGGCTAAAAAAGAAAAATTATGTTTCACATGTTAGTGGACATGGGAAAAAGGATTGTTCCAAGGGGAAATTTGATGCCCAACATAAGGAAAAAGCAATAAAGATGGTGCAACGGTTACCTCTTGAGTCCTCCTCTTGTTTCTCCAATGTGGAGGTAACACACTCGAAAGCGGTGCACGAATGCTGTATAATCGCCTCAATGTGTCAACCGACCTTTGGTCCACATGAGTTGGTGCATATGCATGGGTCTATCCAAGGGCACAAGGTGCAGATATTGGTGGACAATGGTTCTTTGTACAATTTCATTAACTATAAGTTTGTGAAACATCTGAAGTTGCCCCGGACTCCAAGTTCCTACCGTTACAAAGTAGCAATGATGAATGGCCATGACACTGAGGTGTGAGATACTCAAGTGAAAGATGTACGACTAGAGATTCAAGGGTGTAACATTTAATGGTCTAGTAACTTGTGTGTAGCGGAAAATAGCATGAACATAGTGAGCATTTCATTAGAATAGATTCCTAATGAGAATAACAAGAGTGCTTGGGTGGAGAGAGCAACAAAAAGCATAACACCTAGTTAGATGGCATGAACAATACTTCAAAAGAGAGAGAAATTAAGCAATTGACAACAGTTGAGGACCGGATTTGCATGGAGCCAGTCCCCCCTCCAAAAGGCTTTGTATTATGGTTTCTCCCATCAAGAGAGACATTTTACAATACAATTTCTTGTGTTCCTTCAATACTAGCTAGTGCAATGAAGATGGAAACTTCATGCACTAAGCAAAACACTTATCAAACACAACATCAATTCCCTCACGGTCTCAAACCCAAGACCTCACGCACCTTCAAAGATGGTGAGAGCTAGCGGGGTATGAGAGTAGATTGAGAGGAAGAAGGAGTATTCTTACGAGAAAGATGTACATCTCCTCACATAATCACTCATATTAGCATAGCTTAGCTTAGTAATTAGCATGGTAGAGAAGGTGAGCATGCATTGAATCTTGGCTCTTGGTTGGATTTGCATCACAAATCCAAGAGTTGCTGGTGTAGGCCTCCCTTCTCACAAGCTTGGAGTAGGTGGTAAGCTTTCCATTAAAGCTTGAGAAGGAGAGAGAGTCTTCTTTGCTTCACACATCAGATTGTGTGAGTGTATGTGTAATAATCCTTGCAAAAATCAGCCCCCTCTTTCTCTTGGTCGACCCCCCTTCCAATTTGCTCTTGCTACAGTCCTATTGAACCTCCCCAGGCCTAGCCAATGGGAATTAAGCAGTATAAGTGATAGCCTTCTGACATGTGTCCCCCTTTTCCCTTTTGTGAGAGCTTTATGGAAGTCTTTATGGGCTGAACCGTAGGGTCTTTTAAGCCCATTTTTGCACATGGCTCTTTTACATATGCCCCCCCCCGCCCCCCCCCCTTGGATCCCTATTTTTCCTCCTTTGGATCCCTACTGTGGCCGATCTGCTAGCTTAACCAATTTCTAGCTTTTTTCTCCCCCCTGGAACTTCCCCATATTAAATGATCAGTTTAACATGAGAAAATCATTTAGGAGAATTAGATATTGATTATTATGACATTACCTCTCTCTTGAAATCATAGTCGTCCTCGACTATGGGGTAGAGAAGATAAAGCATATTCATTAGTCCTTTTCTTAGCAGGTAGAGGATCCCTATGTTACCCTACAACATCGTTCCATAATGGATGACTAGTCCATTTGGTTCTTGAGAGCCTTAGCTGCTGCAAGCATGTCTGCACATTAGTCCTATCAGTCTTCCATAGTAGAGTGGCAAGCTCTACTTGGTGTTCGAGAGACGTCGTCTCCGCAAACTTGATCTAAGCATGCATACTACTTCATTTTTGTGCACAATAAAGAAAAAGAGAGTCTTATAAGACAAAACCTTTGTTCATTTTTAACATTTGTACATTTGCTTACTCTAGGGAAGCATCCTAAGCATTGACAAGGTTTAGGTTATCCTTTGATTGTATGCCTTGCATCCATCTAGCATCTTCAAAAGGATAAATTTTAAACTTAATAAGATATCGTCGGATAGTCTTACCGCCTCTTAGTACCTTGTCTTCATGTTGGAGAATGGACTCAGGCTGCAGCACCTCTTCTTGGTCCTCGATCTCCGATGGGTCTTCAATAGTTGGTTCTTGAGGTGGCTCTCCTTTGTAAGCTTTAATAGGCTCACATGGAAAGCATTGTGTATGAGCGAATGACTGGGCAACTTGAGTTTATAGGCCATCTCATTGATTGGCCTAAGAATCTGGAAGGGACCATAGTACCTTTTTGCTAACTTAGCATAGTACTTTTGGTGTCCAGTAGGATTCTTGCCTGTCTTGTGCCTTAATCGAACCTTGGGAAATTTTAATAAGACCCAGTCATTTTCTTTAAAGGCTTGGGCTCTTCTGTGCTTGTTTGGAGCAGCCTTTTTCCTTTCCTGTGAGATAGAGATAGCATCCCTAATCTTTTGGAAAGATTCTTGTAGGTCTCAGCTATACTCATCTGCAACGAACATCTTCCCGTGTACCTTAAGTAGCAAGGGACTTTTTGATCTTCCCTCAATCACCTCAAAAGGTTCTTTTCCCGTGGAAGTATGTACAGTGTTATTGTGGGCATACTCCACTAACGGTAAGTACTTCTCCCATTTGGATCTTTGATCTACTTCCGTTACATAGGCTTTTAGTAGATCGAGAATTGTTAGGTTATCTATTTCACTTTGGCCATCCGTTTGCGGGTGATAGGCCAAAGAGAAATTTAGCCTTGTTCCTAAATTCTCAAAGAGACCCTTACAAAAAGTATTGGTCATTCTAGGATCTCTATCTGACACTATGGACATTGGCAAGCCATGGTAATTGAAGATTTGTGAAATGAAGAGGGTTGCCATTTGATGGTCTTTGATAGTCTTTTTGACATGTATAAAATGAGCTTGTTTATTGAACCTGTCTACTATCGTCCATATTCCCGTATTCCCATGGATAGACTTAGGGAATCCAAAGATAAAATCCATGGATATGCTCTCCCATGGTGAATTAGGGATTGGCAAAGGTTGAAGCAATCCAAGTTGCTTCCCTCTATCAAACTTCGTCTTTTGGCATACCACACATTTAGAAACATACTCTTGTATGTTTGCTTTCATGGTAGGCCAATAGAAATATGTTTCAATCCCCTTTAGGGTAGATTGAATCCCTCTATGCCCTGCATAAAATTCATACATTACTTTCTCACATAGTGAGCTAGTGACGCATAGTCTATTGCCGTAGAGAAGATAACCATCTTGTAAAGTAAATGGTTCCTCTTTCTTCCCTAGTGCAAGGGCTGAAATCACATCTCTAAAATCAGGATCAATAGGATACTCATCTATCATAGAAGATAGATCATTGTGAGTTGCTATGGAAACCGCATTCACTCTCGGCCTTCTTGAGAGTGCATCGGCTATTTGATTATGCTTGCCAGCAATGTGAGCAATATGAAAATGAAATTGCGAGAGAAAGTTTACCCACCTCATTTTTTTTGTTGGAGAGCTTGGTCTGCATCATGAAGTACTTAAGACTTTGGTGATCCGTTCGTAGAATGAAAGGAGTCCCCAATAAATAGTGCTTCCATGAGTCTAAGGCATGTAGAATTGCAAGGAGTTCCTTTTCATATATTCCTAGAGATTGCTCAACAGGGTCGAGCCTTCGACTTTCATAGCCTATGGCGTGCCCTTCTTGAAGCAAAACAGCTCCAAGGCAATCACCACAAGCATCACATTGGACCTCAAATGGCTTTGAGAGATCCGGTAGTGTAAGCACAGGTTGAGAGATAAGCTTTTCGAAAGCATTGTTCTCCTTGGCAGACCATGTGTACCTAACATTTTCCTTTGTTAGGTCATGTAATGGTCTTGCTATTAGTGAGAACTTTTCTATGAAGCGTCTATAGTATGCACACATACCTATAAAGCTTTTTAATTCATGAAGATTCCTTGGTTTAGGCCATCCTTTTATTACCTCTAACTTTGATGGATCCATTTAGATGCCATCTTGAGAGATAATGTGACCTAAATACTGAATCTCTTGTAAGAAAAATTCACTTTTCTTTCGATTAACATAAAGTTTATTCTCTCTTAGAACTTGAAATATTACCTAGAGGTGTCGCTTGTGTTCGTCTAATGAATTAGAGTAGATGATGATACCATCAAAGAACACTCCAGTAAAGGTTCAGTGAGGCCTGAATAGCTTCTCCATCAAGTGGTTGAATATAGCTGGTGCATTGGTCAAGCCAAAAGGCATGACAATGTATTCGTAAAGACCAAACGTAGTGCGAAATGCGGTCTTTACAATGTCTTGATCAACTACCCTTATTTGATGATAGCCACTTTTTAGGTCAATCTTACTGAAGTAGGTAAGGTGTATAACCGCCGATATGGTGCGTGGCCTTTGGGAGTTAACATACTCCGCCATTTCTTCAGTTAAGCCTGCACAATATTGTTGCTTTTGCTCTTCAAAATCCAACTTTTAGAAGACAGTGGCTTTGAGTTCTAGGTCCCAAAACTTGTCTACATATTTGTGAATGGATTCATAGGGAGAGAGCTTCAAGATTTTCCATTCGGTGAGTACTTTGTCTTTGGCTATGTCAGCTTGCTAACTATCTCAATAAAGGGTTTATCCAACACAGTTCTTCACCATGGGCCTTTCCCATCTTATTGGTGAAGAAAAAAGACGATAATATGTGCATGTGCATAGACTATTGTGGTTTGAATGTGATTATTGTTAAGAACAAGTAGTCATTATAATGATTGGATGAGTTATTTGATAAACTCACCCATGCTTGTATCTTTATAAAGATAGACTTGCAATCAAGGTATCATCAAGTACGCATTAGGCTTGCTGATATACCCAAAACTGCATTCCGAACAAGGTTTGGACACTATGAGTTTTTGGTTATGCCCTTTAGGTTAACCAATGCACCCGTAACTTTCATGACTTTTATGGATAGTGTTTTGAAACCATATTTGAGCAAGTTTTTCATGATTTTTCTCGATGACATTCTTGTGTATAGTGCCTCTAAGGAAGAGCACTTACAACATCTGAAGCAAATGTTTGAATTGTTACGAGAAAATAAGTTCTTTGCCAAAGAATCAAAGTGTGATTTTCTCAAGGAGACAATTCATTAGGTAGGGCATGTTATTTCAGCTAATAGGTTACACATGGATCAATCCAAAGTGGATGCCATTTGGAGGTGGCCTTCTCGTAGAAACTTGGAAGAGTAACACATTTTCTTAGGATTTGTAGGTTTTTATTGAAAGGCTCGTTAAATGCTATGCTCATATTGTTGTTCCGATGACATACCAACTAAAAGCCAAGGGAAAAGCCTTTTAGTGAGATGAATCTCAAATACAAAGTTTTGACGCTCTCAAGGATGCATTAGCTACAACTCCTATTTTAGCTATTGTGGATCCTTTGAAGCCATTTGTTTTAGAATGGATGCCAGTTATCGTGCTATTGGAGTAGTCCTTCTGTAGGAGGGAAGGCCAATTTGAAAGCAAAAAGCTTGATTTTGCCAATTATGATTATTCTACTTACGAAAGAGAACTTTATGCAGTAGTGTCAGATTTAAAGACATGGAGGCATTATTTGTATAGAGCTCAATTTGAGATTGTGTTTGACCATGAAAGCATAAAATAATTTACACGACAAACATATTTGAAGGGTCAAAAGGCAATATGGGGTGAGATTCTTCAGGAGTATGATGCAAAGCTCCGGTATCGTAAAGGATGATACAATGCGGTAGCTAATGCTCTTAGTCATATGCCGGAGATCAACTCTCTTCTTTCATGGAACTTTAAAGTGAGTATCTGAAATCTTTTAAGGGCAAATATAAGCATGATGAGGAAAAGTCCAAAGTGTGGAGTCATGTACAAATTAGGAATCCTTCTCACTCCAATGTTGATATGTGCATATTTAACCTCCACACTCAATTCTCCTCTTTCGAGTGATGAGATGCAGAGATGGAAGAATTTTTCCATAGATGATGGGTACCTACTCCACAAGGGGAGAGTTTGTGTACCGACGAATGCGAACATTCGGTGCCAAAAATTATTTATGAATGTCATGACAATCCAAGTGCAAGGCACCAAAGCATAAAGAAAACTTATGCTCTCGTAAGACGATAATTTTACTGACCAAGTTTACACGGCTATGTTCAAGAACATGTCTTATATTGCTAAAAATATCAAGTAAATCAAGCAGAGTGCCTGAAGGCAGGAGATCTTTTGCATCCGTTGGAGATTCCTAATGGTAAATGGGAAAGTATCTCTATGGATTTAATTGTGGGTTTACCAACCATTGTATGAGATCATGACTCGGTATGGGTGGTCGTAGACCAATTGGCTAATCTTTGTAAGTTTATACCAACTAGAACCATCGTCAGTTAAGACTCCAGAGTTAGCTAAGTTATTTGTGGACAATCCATACAGGCTGTATGGGTTGCAAAGTAACATTGTGAGTGATCGTGATCCCAAGTTTAATAGTCACTTTTGGAGGTCTATGTTTAAATGATTGGGTACACTGTTACCATATACATGTGGTAGTGATGTGTGTGAACACACTAGGACCGTCGGGGCATTTTTTCCCTCTGTAGGAGTTTTTCCCCGCCGTTCATTGTATATACGCCCATCACTCTAGGGCTATCTATCTTTCCATTGCACACTAAGTAATACACTCTCTATTGTGTGCCTTGAGCTTCCTTCGCCTTCTCCAAGCTGTGTGTGTTTTCCTGCAACCCTAATTCCAACAATTGGTATCAGAGCAGGTTGCGTCCTCCCGTATTCGCCAATGTGAGGGGATTAGATTAAGATGTCCATTTGAGTTAGAGAAATAAAGACATGCTACAAGATTGAAAACAAGAAAGTAATTATCAAGTAGAAGTTTCTTTTAGTATTCGTGTACTTCCAAAATGCTACTGGAGAATGTTTCGACCAACACTAAGGTTTGTGTGAAAAGAGATTCTACTCAAAAGTTCACCAAACATGTTGTCTGATTATATTCTCAGGGAAACATATTGCTAAGTTACCAATGTGATATTTTCGTCTTGAGAAGGGGAATAAGCCCTTCCAAAAAGAAGGTAGTACCTCCAACTCCTTGTCTTTTGAAAGAAGAGGATGCCGTTCAAATCCTAACAAATGCATTGTTTTTTTTTGTTTGCAATTCCCACAAAGCCCTTAACAGTGAGAGCTAGAGATGAGATTCGAACACATGGCTAGTGTAACAACGATTATGAACTTATGGCCTCAATGGGTGCGGTGCAGTGGCGGTACTGTGTACCGGCCGATGGAGGAGTTAAGGAGGAGGGAGAGAAGCGCTTCCTGCGTAAATGAAGAGACGGTGACATGACAGGTTTGTAATCACATGAGACCAAGTGCAGACTCGCGGAACATGGAGCTTCTCAGCTACGGGACCGAACCAAAAAGGTAGGTAGTCTTTGTTGAAGATCACGAGAGCAGAGAGCAAAGCTTGTACTCAGACATAAATGCAGAACGCGCTTTGCCTCTATGTCTGTCTGTATGAGTTTAAAACGATGTGTGTGTGCAAGTGAAATCGAGAGAGCGAGAGAGAAGGAGAGAGGGAGAGGGATAGGCGAGGCTGCTCTCTTAGCATTGAAGTGCCTTTGGCTTAGAGCATCTCTGCTCTTTTCATTGTCATTTTGACATTTTGCAGCAAGAGCTTGTCTGTGTGAGTGTGTGCT
Organism: Adiantum capillus-veneris; assembly: GCF_014529385.1. Taxonomy (NCBI): domain Eukaryota; kingdom Viridiplantae; phylum Streptophyta; class Polypodiopsida; order Polypodiales; family Pteridaceae; genus Adiantum; species Adiantum capillus-veneris. Next base: position 40,193,546 of record NC_140942.1, read on the forward strand.
TGCGCGCCCTTGTGTGGTGTTGTATGCACGCTGCCCGTGCATGCGATTCCTGCAACCAGCCCGTTATGGTGTCCATTTTGAGAATGTGCTGCCCAAAAGCTGTGATGATCTTACTTGTAGGACTGCTATGTGCAGCTTCCTCTGTTTCCTCCTTGGGAAGGGGCTATTATGCCACCAGCTGCCCCAATGTTGAGAGCATTGTGCGAAGTACTATGCGTGGACTTTTCGTGCGCGATCCCACCTCGCCTGCTGCCATGATCCGTCTTCTATTTCATGATTGCCAAGTCTTTGTAAGTGGAAGTGGCTATGGAGGCAATTAAATGTAGCAACTTTAACAACTGAGAATCAAAACCCCACGGTCATAAATGCAAGAGTTACGTATATATAAAATGCATACATTGAGCTTGGCTAGGGAAGTAACTACGCCATCTTTGAAGTTCCGAACCAGGTCTATAAATTCATGTATGCATATGTTTGTATTTGTGCATATGTAAGCTGCATGGAATTCATGCATTTAATTGCTGAAATTTGCATGGAAAAATCACAATTGTACACATGCACATGCGTGCACACGTTTGCTTAGTTTCCTGTGAAATGCAAAACAAAGCAGATTGATCTCTCGGTTTTGGATGTTCTTACCTTCTCATTCATGCTCTATGCAGGGATCTGGTGCATGCTTTAATTGCTGAAATATGCATGCTAACTGTATGTGTGCATGCGTGCATGCATTCGCTTAGGTTTCTAAATTTAACTGCTGAAATTTGCACGAGAAATCTCAATTGTATGTGTGTGTGCACACGTTTGCATTAGGTTCCTGCCAAATGCATGGAAAGCAGGCTCATCTTTAGGTTTTATAATGTGCTTACTTTCTCATTCATGCTTCATGCAGGGATGTGATGCATCCATATTGCTTGATAGCGGGGATGATGGCACGGCAGAAGTTGAGGCAAGTGCTAATTTGGGAGTGAGAAGGCTGGATTTCATAGACAATGTGAAGAGGCGGTTGGAGGCAGCATGCCCACAAACAGTGTCATGTGCGGATATTATAGCCATTGCTGCAAGGGACGCGGTTGCGCTGAATGGTGGCCCCGACATTGCCATACCGCTCGGTCGGCTTGATGGGTTCAGGGCAAGCTCCTCTGTGGCACAATCGTCACTCCCCTCTGCCTCAATCAGCGTTTCAGGCATGCTCTCCCTCTTTGGCTCCATGGGAATGAACCTGCCCGAGAGTGTTGCGATTCTAGGTACAGTCCTTCAACATCTCTTCTCATTGTTATCCTGTCCTACATTTTGATTTCTGTTACCTAATTTTTTTTCTTTTGGAAAGGGTCTTATAATGACTTGTTTTTGGAAAGCTCTACTCTTTGTAGTCATACCTAGTGACCTTCACCTACAAAATCTGATTCTTTTTGAAAGGGAGAGAAGAGTAGTTGCATGAAAGTTTGGGCATTTTCCACATAAGAGTAAAGCAGCCCAATCGAAATGGCTTATTCATACAATACAAGGCTGGTGGAAATGTAGTGTATTATGCTTGAATAAGTGACCATTCAACCTCTTGCTTTAATAACGTGCCCAAGTGAAGCATAGAGTTCGGTGGCTCCTATAATACATGTATCTAGTGAGATATGGCCGTTATCTCTCCCTATGTACCACAAGAGGTAGTTCTAATTACTATTATGACTTAGGCCTTTATTGACAGTGTAGTCTGTCCATTATAAATATGGTTAACCAGGAATATATGTGATTGCTACATGTGTTCTAACTTCTCCTCATTGAATAAATGCTTTCATGGTTAAGTCTTTAGGGACAAAAACCTCAACATTTGGAGGACATTGATGATTGTGTGAGTACAACAAAAGAACTGTCATTTTCATTTGAGATTAGGGGTTACCTCAATTTGTTTTATGAATAGATTATGAAATCACTTGTTGCAAGATTTGCACCACTTTCACACTCCCTTTTTGCATTAAGCCACCTAGGATCCAAGAGCCTTGTGTTCGACACTCCATCAATGTCGTGCATGTAGTGGAAGAACACATGAGAGAGAGAGAGAGAGAGAGAGAGAGAGAGAGAGAGAGAGAGAGAGAGAGAGAGAGAGAGAGAGAGAGAGAGAGAGAGAGATCTACATAACTAACCAGGTCTAGTGATGCATTTGACAATGGGGTAGGGTTTCTTATGGCAACATGTTAAATAAGCTCAAAAAATACCTTTAAAAAAATAAACTACTATAGAAGTTTAAAGAGATTAGCGAGACAAATTCATACGATGATCTCCCACAAATAGAAGCTTGTTTGTAGAACCCATGGAGCTCAAAACTCTTAAAACACCAAAACCTTGCTGTTCACTCTTAAACATGGGCTGTCGAGTTTGTGTATGTATGAGCAAAGGTTTCGATTTCCACACATTTATCTCATTTTCAGATAGGTTCTTTTTTGGTTGCTATTGAAATGGTGGAACCTGTAAGCCTCAAGTTAATTCTTGTAAGAAGTTGGTCTTGAGATCCTAGCTGTGGCTAACCATTTGTACCTATCATGTTTGCCATCCTTTTTTGAAGGGCCTTCAGGAAGCCACTCTAAGAGGAAATGCTTTGAGGGTCTAAGGGATTGTATGTATGTAAGCTCATGACACATGTATCTGTATATGTTGGAAGAACACTCCCAAAAGACTCAGATCTTTTGGAGACGAGTCTTTAACTGAAGACCTCTTAAGAGAGAGAGAGAGAGAGAGAGAGAGAGAGAGAGAGAGAGAGAGGTGACATTTGTGTAAAAAGAAACAAAGAAATGAGGAGGCAATAGTAACTGTGTGTGTGTGTGTGTAGGTGCCCATACCCTGGGGGTAGCACATTGCACCAACTTTGTGGACAGGCTCTATCCAACCAGGGATCCCAACATGGGGCTACTCTTTGCAAACTCTCTAAAGGCCAGGTGTCCCAGAAGGTTTCCAAGCAACGCGTTTGCGGCGCTGGACACCTCCAACTTGAGGTTTGACAACAGCTATTTTCGCAATGTGCTCAACAGGAGGGGCCTCCTCACCATCGATTCAGAGCTCGGCCTGGACCCGCGCACAGGCCCGATTGTCCAAAACTACGCCGCCAATCCTTCTGCCTTCTTCTCCAACTTCGCCTCTGCCTTCGTCAAGCTCTCCTCCTTCAATGTCCTTTCCGGCAACCAGGGAGAGGTCCGCGGCGACTGCCGCTCCTCTAACTAGCTCAATCTCGTAACATGTCTTGAGTTCAAGACTCGTTGCATAGGGTAAAGGAAAAGTAGGCCAAGAATTGTAAGAACGCAATCCATTCTTGAATAAAAATATGAGGAAATCACTCAAGTCTCATGCTTTCCTCGCACCAAAGGCATTTTGGTGCTATCCCGTTGTGTACATCCAAATAGTAACAACGATACAAATAATATTAAAGATACCATGTTTGATTTTATTTTATTTCATTGATTTTATTTCCTTTTGCGATTTCAAACTCTCGTTGGTTGCTTCTTTACTTGGGTCCATTGATTGCTACAGACTTCAAATATTGTATACAGTTCCACAGTGTTAAGGAAACCCTATCTACATATTGCCAACAAACTCTAAAAAGAGGGAGACTCTACATGAGAGCAAAGAAGAAGAGAAATGCAATGGATCACCTCTTTATATGGACATGAAAAGTCTTATAGTCTCAGATGCTTGCATTGCATAAAACCATAGCTTGATCTTCGACTATACTTCGCCCTGACTTCTTAGATGATGATGTGAGTTGGAAAGTGTTTATTTGCACTTCTCTACAACTTTAGATGCTTGCCTTGCATAAAACCCCATAGCTTGGTCTTAGTCTACACTTTGCACTGACTCCTCAAATGGTTCTAGTATCGTACCAGACATACTTGCACTTCTACCATGTGTTATACTAACATAGAGGTGTACCTTGTTATACGAGCACAGAGGTGTGACACAATTGGCATCATAAAGGCTTGATTAGGTCGGCACTTCCAATGTAATTTGATATACTCGTGAGGAAACCTAACAAATTTTTTCGTTGAGTGGTCCCATTTCAGTCAATCATCTTTCTAATCTTTCGTTAACTTTCTCATTTAACTTGTTGCATAGGCATAATATAAGGATCAGAGGTTCTATTAAATGTATAGTCTCTACCAATTTGCTAATCTGAGTCACTCCTAGAGGAAGTTCGATACCATTTATGAGCATAGAAACATCCATCACTTGCTTTGCTTCTATCCATTCATATGGTCACCTAGAATCAAAAGTCCTTAATATTTACCACCATCTACTCAAAGGCGAAAGAAACAACACCCCCCCCCCCCCCCCCCCGCCCCGGCGGGCTTCTTCTTCTTCTTCTCCGAAACCAAAAACCTGTACCTCAAAGAGGTGCAATTAGCATTCTCACATATTATCCCCACCCTCATTGTGTGAGAAATCTAGGTTTATATAACGATTGTCCCTTTCCGTGTGGGGGGCACCATAGTTACCAATATGCACTCCTAAATAATATTTGTCTCTTAAAAGAAAAGAGCTTAAAAGTACTTTTGTACATTAGGAAGAAGTTTTCAACCATTTCTCTTAAAACAAAAGGGCTTTTTTTTTTTTTTGGGTGCATTTGCAAGAAGTTTTCAACAATAGTTGCCAAGCCAACGTTTACTAGTAAGATGGTAATTCCCATCATTGAATTCTTTTTGCGGAACTCACCAAAAATATTTCTAATTTCAGTAAAAGCATCTTGTTCTTCCTTTTACCATTAAAAGGAATGTATCCATTGGTTGAGATTTTGAAGAGAACAAGCATATACCGCCAAAGCATCCATGTGACAAAAGAACTATCCTCTCAAGGATACAAAAATGAATCCACCTTCTCTTCTTTGTTCTATGATATCTTTGCCATTTTGAGACTCTGGCATGAGACCTAATTAGAGTTGTTGGATTAGTTTGATCATGGTGATTACTTTGGGCATGTAATAACTCATTAGTTCTTATGTTGTCTTGAAAATCTTGCTATTAAGGCAAAAATAGTGAACAAACCTGTGAGATATTGTTGTTCACCGACGACACTACGTCACATGGGCTTGCCCTAGATCCCTTCCCCCATGCCACCATGGCTCCCATTGCTGCATAGTGCGAAGACTCCCATGGCTTTGCCATCATCACACTTTGTTGTTGATTTTGCCACTAGGGACGATGTTCATCACCCTTGACACTATCTTTGTTGTCGATGTTACAACCGTGCCCATTACCTCAAGAAGAAGCCTAGAGTTGCTTTTTCTAGTTGTAAGGTTTAGTACAAGGTAGCTCTCATTAAGATGGATACATATTTCAAAACGCAGGAGGATATATATTTCAAAACTATCTTTATAGGAGTAGCTATAGGCTTGCAATCCTCAAGGCCAAATCTATAGACAACAACATCTTGATGTATTGTCTGACATAACAAATACATGTAGTTCAAAGCTTATCCATGTATAACACAAGGGTCACTAAGAACAACTAGTGAAATGATTTAAGATTTAAGCTGTAGATGACTCTCTGTGACATGTCCTTTGATTGCTTGGCCTATGCTTGGTACCTCCGTAACATCATATGCAATTGGATGATAGGATTATGAAATGTGTTTTTGTTGGTCACAATTAAAAAAGAACAGGTTAGATGTTGGATTGCGAGTCATAAATCTCCATCCAGAAGGATCTATGCTCGATAAGCACATGACTCTCAAAAATCTAGCTGCATGTAGTACTACATCAAGAACCTTACTGCTTTGACTTAGGCCTCTACTCATGTGAATGATAGCGGCTTCAAAATTGTCCTATAAATGTAGACGTTCAAGGGATCTTTCATGGTTTTTTGAAGCTTAAATCTATGTGTTGGTAAGCACCAGGGTCTCTAGCCCATATCATGATTCATGGGAGAGGGTATGAGAAATCACCACCCCCGTGAAAATTAATATATGCTGATGAGTAGCCACAAGGGAGGGTGTGGCAAGATAATTTTTCTTTTTTTGCCAAACTCACAATTACGATGAGTGGATGTATTGTAATCTCTAACTTAAATGTACAAAGCAACCTCAAGCTCGTGTCGAGCCTTGAGGGATTTTGCAATACAACAAAAAGCTACCTAGCCTCATCAAGAGGTAAACAACTACCCATAATCTGGTTAGCACTATTTGATCAGTACGGTGTCGATGGCCCTGTACCACTCGTCCGAGTCCTTCCTTTTACCAATGAAGAGTATCCATTTCCTACTTCCTTGAACAATGTCTATGAAGCTAGCTATTTGATAGAGCATTCTCAAGCACCCAACAGTTCTTGGTCTTTCAAATTTGCTTGAAGTAATAGAACATCATTAGAGTGTGGTAGATATCCTTGGATTTTGGTTTCAAGAAGTGGTTGCTCTTGGGCCATCTCTAGGCTTTCCACTCAAACTTGGACTCGTACACATGCATACAATAGTTTTCAAGCCCTTCACAAGCTCTGTAACCATTAGCCCTTCAGTCCCACTAAGGTAGAATAGGATAACCAGTTGGTCTATTACTTTCCACCTTGAAAACTTGAAAACTTGAAATGATAAAACTTGAAAACCTTTGCTTCTTTCCAAATTTCGTGCTTGTCATAGATGTGTGTATGTGTGTGTGTGCGTGCGTGTGTGTGTGTGTGTGTGTGTGTGTGTGTGTGTGTGTGTGTGTGTGTGTGTGTGTGTGTGTGTGTGTGTGAGAGAGAGAGAGAGAGAGAGAGAGAGAGAGAGAGAGAGAGAGAGAGAGAGAGAGAGAGAGAGAGAGAGAGAGAGAGGAGGTCCCTGTACATTAAAACATCCCTCTAAACATTACAATTGCTGGTTAGAGGATGAAGGCAAGTAGTTTGGTTCTTACGTGAGATGGATTGAGCCTTTTTAATCAAAGGGTGAGGATTAGACACAAACAAGTTATAAACTTTTGTTGGGTTAATTTGGAGAAATTTGTATAAAGCATACTATTGGTTTTTGAAGTGGTTAAAGCATCATCAGAAGAGCCCAACTCCTCATAATAGCTTTGGGCTCTGGGCCGCGCCTCTGCCAGCTTACATACACTTTGGGAGCTGGCAGCCAATCTGAGCTCTTGTTCAATGATAGAATCGTGGGCTCCTTTGAAGCCAAAAGATTGATCAAGAAAGGATTCCCCCTGGACCCTCTTCTCTTTGCTATCGAGTCGCACCCTCTGATAATGATGCTCAAAGTTGCTGGTGAGCGGGGGAAAATACAAGGGTTAACTTTTCCCAGTAACGACCAATCCCTGGCCAAGATGTTTGTGGACAACTCCCTTATCTTCTTGAAATCCTATCCTCAAGTGCTTAGGAAGGCCTTTGAGATTGTGCAGACATTTGTTGTGGCTTCTAGGTTGAAGTGTAGTATTGAGAAGTGTAGACTAATCTCCCTGATGGAAAATGACTCATTTGACCCATCGGTCTGGTAAGGGGAGATTGTGTCTAAAGATAAGAGTTTTAGACATCTGGGAGCCCCCTTAGGGGTGGACATTACTCACAAGAAAAGGTTCCAATGGGTCCTTGAGAAGATTCATAGGAAAATGAGAAGGTGGGAGTATGTGCTGCTTGCCTTCTAGAGTCGGTTCAGAGTGATCAGTTCACGTATGATTCCTTATATTGGGAGTATGTGGTTGATTCCCTTCTAGAGTCGGGTGAGAGTGATCAATTCATTTATGATTCCTTATATTGCCTTCACCAGCCCGCTCCTCAAAATAGCCAAATGTAACTGGAAGGAGTTTCTGAAACCAATCAAAGGTTTCTTATGGAGGAACAACACTAAAGCCGCTTTGCCATGGCAATGGGAAAAGTGGGAAGGTATCGCTCGAATGTTGCTCCAAGGTGGCCTTGAAATACTCAATCATGTTGTTCATGTGGAGGCCTTGTGTGCCAAGTTTGTGGTCTCAATCGCAAAACAAAACTAGTCTTGGGCTATCATGACCAAGGATATGATTGGCAAGGCAAAACTTTGCTCTGAAGGTGGTCCGTGGAAAGGGATTGAGGTGCACGACAAGCTTTTGGCTCCAGAGTGGGCCAGCCTAAGACTGAGCGGCATCACAAGAGAGTTGGTGTGAAAGTGCAATAGAGCAATAAGGGTATTGGAATGGGGTGAATTAACTAGATACTTCAAGAACTCCATCTTGCACTAGTCCCCTGGCTATCTAAAGATGCTGGGGTTATCCTGAATCCTTATTGGAAAGAAATTGTGAACAATAAAGGACTTCAACAACTGAGCCACTTTTGGGATATAAATAGCAAGTGTTGGAAATCTTCTAACCAAGTGGTTGCCCAGATCCAACTCAATGGCATTGAGAAGCTACTTGTCAACAGGGTTGTAGAAGTCCTGGACAATGTTTTGATGCCAATCTGTGATTCTATTTTTGAGTGTAAATCTTGGAAATGGCCCATGAGTAGCCGATTCTGTAAACCCCATACCAAGGGAATTTACCAAGTGTTAATTCATGAGGTTGATTGGTTTGCCCCTCTAAAGAAGCAGCGAAAGATGCATAGAGGTCACAAAGAACATATGGAATCCATAGTGGGCCTCAGTTTATGAAGATATTCCTATGGAAGGTACTTTGGGGGGCCTTGTCGATGACAGGCATCAAGATTCAAGCGCGCGGTATTGGACCCAATAGATGTTCAAGGTGCAGATTGGCGAGCAAAGACCTCGGCCATGTCTTCAATGTTCATGGAATGCCCTGCTATATTAGAGGCCTTGCGAGAAAGATATGCAAATGGATACAAAGGACGTGGAAGATAGGTTTTTCCAAGAGGGATTTTTGCCTTGGTGGCAAACACTTTCAAAGCTCTGCACTGCTTATTTGTACTCAAATTGTTAGAGTCTATTTCTTCAGCAAATTTTGGAAGGCCAAGAACTATCATGTCTTTGATTGCAACCTCTCTATGGCTAGCTTTTTAGAGATTGTTAAAGAAAGCAAGGACATAATATATGTGGTAAGTAAAAGGCATAACTCGGATGATTGACTGAGCGCAACCATCACCATTTGGTCAAGCCCTACTTTGTAAAGATTTGGGCTATTAGCAATAGTACGCTACTAGTACTTGTGACCAAGCTCGGATGTAACCCTCTATCCCTCGATGCGTGGCTTGAGCTTGAGGCTAATTGTGTATCTTTCGGTGACTTTATAATATAATCACTCACAATCGTGAGTTTTGCTATAAAAAAAGAAGAAGAAGAGCCCAACTGCTATAGAAGTTAAATCAAAGAGCTATTGCATGGAACAATAGCCAGGGTTTTGGCGAGCAAAGCCCTCTTTTGCCTTAGAGAATGCTTGCAAAAAAGGTTGATGAGCTTACTACTTCATCAAGCTTTCTCTTCATCTATGAATTTTGGAAAGTTGGTTTGGGAGTCCATCATAATATGGATGAAAATACATGCCTTTGCAAGTAATTTATTCTTTTTGCAATTCCAAAAAGTTTGTATTACAAAAAACAAGAAAGATACAAGAGAGCCCATGCTTAGGTATTATGCCATGGGACCAAAAGGGACTACAGCTCTCCAGCTTTTGATGGGAGGAGCCAACAACCCATTCAATTAGAACCTCAATAGATTAGAGGGAAAGTTCAACTATTTTTTTTCTTCCTCTTCTTTTTGGTCAAAATAGTCCTAGTGGACGAGCTAGGAATATGGCCTTTGCAACTTTTCTACAACAAAGAGTAGGACGAGCAAGCTTGGTAATCAAACCATGGCCAAGGCTTCATGTAAAATCTACCTTGATCCCAAATTTAACCCAAATCAAAGGCCACGTTGAGGTGAGACATTCGTGTGACATTTATTGCTTCTAGACTTTTTGTGAAGCATCAATGTCAATTGCTATTGTGGCATTTGGTACAAATGGTACGCCTTGAGCTTACATGTGCTGCTTATAGAAAATGGTCACATAATGCATAGTTATCCAATCACTTTTTACAATGACTGTGCCTCTTACATGGTCACGCAAGCATCATTTATCTGTCTTACATGAAAGTAGGGCAATTTCGGCATACTAGCACCAATAACATGTCACTAATACTTGTTGCTCGTGTGACCATGCACGAACCTGCACACGAGCATTTTGGATTGTGGGAAACCAATTGGAGCACAAAATATGATAAATCAATGCAAGAGCTGATAAAACGCACATTGGGTGTTTCCTCACATCAGCCAGTTTTGCATAGTAGTGTGCCACCCTAGCTTAATTATTCATGCATCACTATGGCTACTCCCAACTCCCCATGCCACAAGATTTCACATCATATATTACCATCTTGTATTCATTTTGTTTAGTCTTCAAACTTTTTTGGCAGGGTTGGTGGTTGTGCTACAGGTCCTGGTACATATGGTATTTCTCTCATGTTTATTTTGTTCTTATAGTGCTTGTTGGTTTCATCATTGGTCCATTTTCTCTATAGTGCTTAACACTTTGGTCAACATGCCATAGACCGTGAGAGGTATTATGTATCCACCTTGGTTTCTTATGTCTATGGTTGAGTTCTTCTCTATTTCAAATTCAAAATTTATGTTTTGTTCCATTCATTCCCATTCTATCAACTTTCATGGGTTCAATACCAAAAGAGGCAATTCTATTAGAATATTTGTCCCTATTATAGTTAACTAGGGCTTCCAATCTATGATCTATGGCTTGGTCTTTGGTGCAAATATTTTTTAGAGGACACTTGACTCACTTGGTCAGCAAAGTACACACCAAAATGTAAAAATAAGCTACAACCCAACTCTCACTTGATAGAATGGTTTCTTGTTCTTGTTACCATAGATGTGGTAGTGAGTGTGTGAACACAATTAGGACTATCGGGGCACTTTTTCCCTCACTAAAAGGTTTTTGCATTGTATATATATACACCCATCACTCTAGGGCTACCTTATCTTTATTTTTGTGCACTAAGAAAAATACTCTCTATTGTGTGCCTTGAGCTTCTTCATCTTCTCTAAGCTATGTGTGCACCCTTACAACCTTAGTTCCAACAATTTGTATTAGAGCACGCTGCGTCCTCCTGAGAGTGTCACCAAAAACCCCTCTGCTCACTTTCTCCAATTTGGGTGAGTTTTGGCGAGCATCAGTAGTAGGTAGATAAATACTTTGGGATTGCCTGTAGAGCTTGGTGTGCTTAGAATTTTGATTCTGGCTCATCTTGGACTCCATTTCCAATAGACAGTACTATGCATGAAATTTAATCCTTTTGTGCATAATTTTTGTCTATTTCAATGTTTTGCAAAAAAAGGTCCCTTACCGTCCTCTTCGGGTTGTGCTATATAGCACATGTTAGTTCTACTTTGTCTTTCCTCTTTTGGGGAAATTTTTGCATCAAGTGCAGTCACTCACCTTGCAACAACACATATATTTTTTGTTGAGGACAAATTGGATAGGGATAACTACCTAATGTGGGCTTACATGATGACACATGTTCTTGTGTCAAAGGGCATCTAGAATATTATGCAGGGCATTGATGTGCATCCACCTTTTGTGGATATAGGCTTTGTGAGGATGTTCTAGGTTTTTAACAGATCTATTGTAGATAGAGTTGTTTTGCCTACAAATGAGCAATCTCGATGGGATATAAGAGATATGTAGTCTTGTGCATTGATTGAATTATCTATGAAGTGCACTATTACTCCTCACATTCTCTCAACAAAATTAGCAAAACAGGCTTGGGATACTCTAGGTGGGCTTTATGCAAGTTGTAATGAGGCAAAATTGCATTGTTGCGTAAAGAACTAGTGTCAAAGATAATGCAAGAGGAAGATGACATGGACACTTTTCATGGTGGTATCAAGGATATCAATGAGAAACTCATTTTTGTAGGTGAAGTTATTTATGATAGTTCACTTGTATAGAGTCTTCTCAATGTGTTGTTAGACTCTTACCAGACTTTTGCTAAAACTTGGAGACCTATGACCCAAGCTAAAGTTATTTATGATAGTTCACTTGTACAGACTATTCTCAATGTATTTCTAGACACTTACCAGAATTTCGCAAGTACGTGGAGACTTATGACCCAAGGAGATCCTCAACTTGTCAAGTTTGACGCATTATGCACATTACTATAATAGCAACCACTTTCAAGAAAGAACATGGCTAACAACATGCAATTGAATAGGCTTTTATTACTACTCAAAGAGGAAGGAAGTGCTAAATATGTTGCAGCTACTTCTTGCAATTCTTCTATGAGTAGCACGTCACGCGTGTCTAGTGCTTTTGTTGGCAGCAACTCGTATGGGAATTCTGCTAAGGCAAGAAGAAAATACATTTCCATTATTACAAGTCTAATGATCACTTGATCAGGAAATGTACTAAGTTGAAGGCCAAAGAAGCCAAGAAGAAAGAGGCCGGATCTTCTACCAATGTAGCTATTGCAAAAATCTTACGTGAATGAGGATTGTGATGATGATGTAGATGCAAAATGGGCGTTTATTGTAGAGTGTACTTATGATCCTTCTGTCCAAGATGCATGCATGTCAATTGCTATAGAGTCACATGAACGGTAATTTGATAGTGGTGATACAAAGCACATTACTTTGCTTTGTGACTGTTTCACCTCTCTCAAGGCTCCTTGATGGGAATATGGTCAGTTGTACCAACAATGCCTTTTATCCAATCAAGGGAATTGGAAAGATTGTGCTAAATGCTATGAATGGCAGTTCTTTCACAATTGTTGATGCACTTTATGTACTAGGGATAAAAAAGAACCTTTTGTTTGAATTTGCACTTACAAGACTTGGTCTTGTTGTCAAATTTGTGGATGACAAATATATAGTTCATGTAGTTTTGGTGATGAAATAGTTACATCTAGCATTTATTGTTTTGCACTCTATAAGCTCACTTTGTATGACAAGTGTGGGCATAATTTTGCATATGCAATTGTGGATTCAAAGGCTATTTCAGATGCAAAACTTTGGCATGGGGTATCTGAATTTTGCCAGTTTACTACAAGTAATTTTTTTGTGTGATATGGTTGCTTCTTTGCTGCCTCTTGAGGCACCTTCTAAACATGTTTGTGAAGTCTGTATTTTGGGTAAAATTAAGCATTCAAAGTTTTCAAGGGATGGTTTATAAGGGCTACATATAGGTTACAACTTGTGCATGATGCTTGTGGGCCTATGAAAATTCCATCCTTGGGTTATTACATGTACTTTGTGACTTTCATTGGTTATTACTCCAAGAATGCATGGGTGTATCTATTTAAATCTAAGTCCGAGGTGTTCATGCCCTTCAAGAAATTTTTGGTTATAGCTAAAAATGTCCCAAAAATGTACTATGGGAAGCGTCTGTTCAGCTTGAGGGGGGGAGTTTATATCTCATGAGTTTAGTGCATTTTTGGCTAGTCATGGGATAAAACATTAGTATATCATTATCATATACACCTCAACAAAATGGTGTTTTTGAGAGAAAAAATAGGTTTCTTACGAAGATGGCACAATGTATGGTCAAGAGTCAAGATTTACCACACATAAGGAAAATTTTGAGCTCATTTTTGGGCCTTGTAAGACATTGCTGATGTGGCAATACTTCAAAAAGTGGGGACCTATAATTTTTTTGCAAATAAGATCCAAATTTGTTGGGGCTTTGATATTTAGAATCTACTCTTCATATGCTATCTATTGATATATAGTATGCATATATTAGACATTACCTTCATATAGATCTAGAAAAAGGCAATTTTGATTACTGTAATGATAACAAAAATTAATTGATTGAAAAAAATGGAATAACTTTCATAGAACTCGTCCAAACTTTTTGGACCTTGGCTCTTTAGAATCCATTTTTCAAGAGCTTTCCAATGATAGGTCATATCATGGGGTTCTGAGCAATATTTAGAGGGCTTTATTGGATTGCTCTCTTTTGTGTAGCTTTGATGATGTGACACCCTTAAAAGGACCAAAAATAAGCTGAAAATTTTCCTAATGTTGATTTTGGCTTGAGGTTGTCAAGTGTGCAACCGATACACTTAACATGTGTCCTACTCCTTATGTTAACGGGTCGTCGAACGTCTATAGCATAGCTTTCTGGCACTAACATAATGTCAATACTCAGGGAAGCGACTCGTATAGAGCATGAAGACTCTTTGAGGATGTCAACCTCAAGAAGTGACCCTACGGAACGACAATATCTCTAGCACATGCAAATCTATCACTCTAGGATCTGGCAACCTACCTATGTCCTATGTCACCACACTCGGTCATTAACCTATTTCAGCACTTGAACAAAGTCCAAATGCTACAAAACTTTAGGAGGAGGTCTAAGACACTTAGGGTCTCTAACCTACCAAGTTTGGTTGCAATCCAAGGAGGTACCAAAATCACGATCCATCATGATCAAGGTCTTGAAAACTGCAACAGATTATGCTAGAAAGGTCACCCTAGGGCTAGGAACACTCTCCTATGGTAAGAATGTTAGAAAACAATCATTAGTGCACTCAAAAATAGCAGATTTAGCCTACTAATGCGTAGTCATAAATCATAGTAGAATCGACAACTTGAATGAAAGAGCAATGGACAAGGAACACAATGCAAGTTTATCTTCGTCATCTTCTTCATCATCCACCTGAGCTCCCAAATTTCTCTTTTCTTCAGCTTTCTTTTTGTGGAGTTCCTCTCTTTGTGCTTGTGCATCTTCCATGGATCTTTGTGTTTGAGAGATCGGTATATGATATAAATGCTCAGTAGATCTTTGTTTTAGGTGTACCCAATGGAGTGTGTATTCCTCCTTTTCCTTGTTATCATCTTTCTCTTCAAAGGTTTGGTATTCACAAGGAGTGTCCCTATTCTTTGGCTTAATTTCCAAGCTGAACTTTATGTTGGACTCTATCTCCTCACTATCTAATTATTTTCTTATGGAGCTTGCTTTCTTGGGGGGTTGCACTGCTGAGGGCCTTGGCACTCATCTAACAACATGCTTGGACCTATGCAGTAATTCCAACCATGTTTCAGCCTAGGGTAGCTTATCAATTATTTCCAATGCCTGGTATGAAATTCTTGTTAACACATGTCCCCCATTCATATAGGTCTTGTTTCTGTCATTGTTCTTGAGATTTGCGTCCACCAGATTCTCTAATATGTAAGTGCTGAGATCACATATAATCATCCTTTGTTCTGATAGTCCGATGGCCAACAACACAACAATGTGAAGATTAGGTTCAATGTATCTAGGTGGCTGTGAGATGAGACACAATGGTAATTTTGTCTTAGAGTACACAAGATCTTTGTATGTATATTTATGTCCTTGCTGCTTGACGAAAGCTTTGTCATTGTTTGTAACTTTTGTCTTTAGAAACAAATTGTGGTTGCTTGGTGGCAAGTGTAGGTCTTGGTTGATTGTATCTGTGGTGATTCAGACTTTTACGATTTCTCCATCCTTATGTGTTAGAGTTGCTTCTTTGTTGTATTGAATTGATGACATCAATTCATGTGCTCTCTAGAAATCTGTACCCCATGGCTGTAGTCAAAAAAACATGTCCATTTGAAGACACCTCGTTCCCTCAAGCACTTTTGGTTGTTGATGTAGATTCCAGAGTTCCTTAGGGAAAATGGTGGTCTTCACTTTTGTGCCGTCTGCTGCTTTGAATCTGCCAATGAAATTGTTTCCTGGGATTTGAGCCAGCTCCTCCTATGATACATGAGCTTTCTCGCTCAATGAAATTTCCACCACTTGGTAGGATGGTGCTTCCCATTGTCTCTTTGTTTGTCTTTGAGTCATTCTGTGATCAGCCATTCATGAGATTAGATTCAGAGATTGACCAACAAGTTGTCAAAAAAGTTTACAAAAAAGTAAACTTTGACCATAAAATGAAAATTGAGTATAACTTTATCAAAACAACTCCAAATTTGTCCAAACTTCACCAGTGCATCTAGGATAGCTATAGGCACTAGGTCAAAAGGCTGTAGGTCAATTTTGGCTCAGGGGATAATGGATCGCGATCCATGTTAGACAACATTTTGAACTTCTAGTGGTACCATCTAATTAAGCATGATTTGGGAATGCTATCATTTACTTCTTTTTGAATTTGGATCACTGGTTGGGATTTCATTCTATATTTCTCAAACTTAGAGATTTTTGGCATTTTGGCAAAGATTTTGAAATCCAAATGACTTGAGACTTAGGGTTAGGTTATCCTTGATAATTGGGATCAAGTGATATGGTTTTGACTTGGACAACCCACAAGGGGTCATGGATCATGATCCATTGTGGACACCCTTTTGGGGTGAAACTTTGGGAGTCCATTCCTAAAGTCTATCCTAACACACTAGTGAAGTTATTTTCAAATTTGCACAAGTTTATCTCTCGTTTTCCCAATTTCCCAGGTTATGGTCTGATTTGGACTTTTCCATATGTGGTTCAATGGGTGGCACTTTAGATCCCTGTTTATGATCAATCTGATTAGCATTTTGACCATCAAAAGCTTGGGAGCTGAAGAAGAACCCCAATCCCAGCTGTGTGTTGATTTTCACTGCCTTTGAAGTCTGTTTGGACCCTTCCAGGCTCTGTGACACTTTGATTCATTTCTTGGGCATTCTTAGGCATTGCTTGAGTTACAATAATTTTGCAACTTCATTTGATGCCCAGAATTTTGCCCATGGTCACACTTTCTACAATTGACAATTAGACAATGCTTAAACTTGAGAATCATAGCACTTGCCACTAACAAATATTGAATTTTGCCACATATCATACTCTTTGACTTGTGCACACAATTTGCAACAATGTGCTCACAATTCTAGCTCAGAAGCTCATGGATCACGATCCATGTTGGGAACCCAAATTTGACCAAACCTTGGGAACAGCTTGTGGACATGGTATCTATCCCTAGATTTTCCCATTTTGGGCCAAAATGACCATTTGGAGACTGAATTTTCCATCTAGCTTATTTTTTGGTGGTTCCTAAGTCCATTTCACCCCAAATTTTACAAAGGTAAATTCAAATTGTGTGGTCAAATATTTCCCCATTTTGGCATCTTGGGGGACATGGATTGCGATCCATGTTCCACCCCCTCTATGGACTATAATTACATGGTTAGGTTCTGATGGGTGAGAGGAGCATTCCCATGTACTTACCTTTGAATTTGAACTTACCTTATTTTCCCACTTTTTGCATGATATACCACCTGCAAATGAGATGGCTCGTTGTTTGGACTTCTAGTCGTCATTTGCTCTTGATTTGCAATTTTGGTCTATTTGAAGTTAGCACTAAATTTGACTTTTGCCAAATCATTCCATATTTTTCATGCTCGAAGCGCTTGCTTTGTAGGTTTGTGTTTGCTTTCAGATCTTGAATCTAAAATTCCTGGCTTTGCTTATTAAATTTTTATCATTATTAGGTTAAAAAGCAAAGAAAATCACTAAAATTCATTATTATTTGGCCAAAACTTTTGCCAAAGTTATTCGGCACACTTCTATATACACACTCTCACTCTAAGTATCTCTTCCATCAAAATTTTCCGATATAGCTCAATACTTTGCCAGACGAGTAAAAATATGCTAAAATTTGTCAAAGAACAAAAATTTTAAGCATCAAACACATGTTATACATTGTACACATAATCTCTCAGCATCTTGCAGCCTATTATCTTGCAACTTGTTACGTCAGCTATTGCAACCACTATTGTTACTCCCCTCTTCCCATTCTGAGTCGCTCCGGACGAAGGTCGTGCTATGTGCATGGGAGAAAACAAGGTGTCTATGCACGGCCATGTAAGATGGCCTTATTATGCTTAGAGAAGAGATGCATTGGGTAACACAATGTTGTGCAAGAGGAGAGTACTGAACCAACTATTCAGTGGTTATTGTTGGCGAGGTTTCATGCTGTGTACATTTGCCGAATAGAAGTTTCTAAAGCGCGAATACCCTTTCTTTAATAATTGGTTTTGTGATTAGCCGTTGTGTGCCAAAGGGATGATTGGTTTTGAGAGGTTGCAACAAGATCGGGTTGCTTGTTAGTTTTCTTTTCCATTCCCATTTGAATGTTGTTGATTGTTGTTGTAGCTCCACTTTGGCTTTGGGAATCCATTTACAATTTGTTAAACCTGTTGAAGCTTGAATTGGTTGATTTAAGTTCTATTGTTGGATTTGTTTAGCTTTGTTGTTTTGGCATTTGAAAATTTGTGTGGTGGCGGTGAAGTGTAGGATCGAGTAACAAGCAGTGTCTTTGAAATCCATATTTCTGTTGGTTTTGATGCCATGATTGATTTTTGGAACCGAACTTTGGTAATTCTGTTTGCGACATGATTACTGGCAGGTAGTTTTAGTGTAGAAGCAAGCAACCTTTCCCTTGTTTCACAGTCGATTGAATCCTTCTGTTCATCCTAGATGTAATCTATTTGCACAAATTGTGTAACATAAGACTGATTCTTGAGATGATAGTGAAGTGCATCATATTTCCAATTTAGAATAGCTTTGTAAGTTCACATCCATGAAACACCCAAAATGATGCGCTTATTGAGATTTGTATCAGCCATAATGTGGAATCGATGTGGGAAATGGTTTCCATCAACATTAATTTAGACATTGGCTTGTCCCAAACTAACCATGGTTTCCCTATTGGCTGCTTTGAGTTCAATCTGGGTTGTTTCAATCATGGACTCTAATAATTTTAGGTAGGTTGAATATTGCATATCATTAGCACGTGCTCACGTATCCACAAGTTCTCTTTTGGTTGTTCCATCCGCTAGCTCGACATTGATGGAAACATCCATACCTCCAAGCCAGGTTTACTCAACTTGAACTATTGCAACAAGAGGTGGTGGTTGATGTTGTTCCTTTCTCTTTTAACTCCATAACTTAGCTTCCTCCCGTGCTTGATCTTTAATTACTTGAACTCTTTTTTGTTGCTCCTTAGCTAAATGTATCTTTTCTAGCATGTCCGCGGTTGATATTTTTTCAATCTACAACCATTTATCCAGTTAGACATCACCTCTCCCTCCAATGCTGCAAGTTGGATGCCTCCACTTGGTGATATGTCATTGATCACAAATGGACCGTTACCCCGCTTTTTAAGTTTCTTGGAATGTTGCTTAAGGGTGTAGACTAATACGTAGTCACCCTTTTGAAATTCTTTGTTTTTCACATGTTGGTCATGGAATTGTTTTGTTTGTCATTTTTGCACATATATAGCTATAACCGACTGAAGTCTCATCTCAACCAACTGCATTAGCTGGTCCAGCTGTCAAACAACTCATGTCTTGTCCACCCCAAGTGTTGAGCTATGCATAATGTAGGAATCAATAACTCTATCAACAATATGGTATTTATCCCAAACACTAAGTTGAGAGGAGTTGTATTTTGTGGCATTTTATATGCTACTCGATATGCCCACAAGGCTGAATACAAATTCAAT
This sequence comes from Adiantum capillus-veneris, assembly GCF_014529385.1. Taxonomy (NCBI): domain Eukaryota; kingdom Viridiplantae; phylum Streptophyta; class Polypodiopsida; order Polypodiales; family Pteridaceae; genus Adiantum; species Adiantum capillus-veneris. The sequence continues at coordinate 40,212,900 of NC_140942.1, forward strand.
TCCCCATCCGATCTAGATTCATTGACAATCTTTGTGAGCACTGTGCATAATACCATATTGGTGCTCTCCGCTTGTCCATTGTCTTGAGGGTGATATGGAGCTGATTTAGAATGAAGTACCATAAATTCATGCAGCAAATAATCAACCATATCATTGAGGAAATGAGTGCTTGATCACTCACAATTTCAATCTTAATGCCATACCGCGTGAAAATATTCTTGTACAAGAATTGTGATGTGGTTCTAGCATCATTTTTTTGTGTCGGTAGCCTCGATTGATTTGGTCAAATGATCCATTGCCACTGTAATGTATTGAGCATGTGTTCTATATGCCGATGAGATAGGCCCTACAAAGTCTATTCCACATTTGGCAAAGCGCGTGCTCCCATTATTGGTCACAATGGAATGTCATCACGTCGTGTTAGTACTTTAGTACGTTGGCAAGTGTCACATTTGTGCACTCCTTGCCGCACTGTCAAAGCAAGGGACTTGCCAATACACCGTGTGCGAGCCACAAACGGCTCCAAGCACACAACAAGCCTAAACTAGCAAGCTCAAGAAAACAAAGGGTGTGTCGCTCACCGCTCTACGCTCGCCTTCGTGGTGGATTCCTCGCCGCGATGAAGAAGAAGCTGCAGTCGTGCCGCACTCAACCGCTTCGCCGCCGTCGTGCCTTCGTAATGCTCGATCGCACACACACTCTCCCTCTCCCTCCCTCTCTCTCTCTCTCTCTCACACACACACACACACAAGGAGGTGAAGAAGAAGAAGATGGAGATGGAGCAAGAGCACTCTTCAATTGCACAAATGAGAGAATGAGTAAAAATTAGGTTTAGTTGGCTTTTATAGGAGCTCACCCCATTCACACTTGGGCGCCCATGCTTAACCAACTAATCCCTTGAATGTCCAAGTTAAAGTGCGCCTCTCATCGACGATCACTCTACCTTTCCCTATTGGACCGACAAGCCCGGTACCTGACTCTAAATAATACAACGTTTATAGATCATAGGGTGTCCGTGTGCCGTGAGGGTTAACATGCCCCCCTTCCTGATGTAGATTCCGTCCTCGGAAGCTATTGAGTTGAAGCTGGTTCGTCGAGGTGGAAGAGCATTTGAGATGAATGTCCTTAGCCTTCTTCAGTCACTGCAAAATCAAACAACATTGGCACAGTAATTGCATTCTCTTAAAAAGCATATGCAGTTTTAGGTAGACACATTGATTGGTCAAACAATTTGTTAGCAATGAACATTAAATTGCAATGTAATCAAATGCATAAACAAATGTAAAGGCAAAAAATTAAACAAGTCTGGGGTCACTAATTTGACGGTCGAAAAGCACTAGAGATCGAATATTAATACCATGGGTAAGCTTCTTAATTTTCTGTGGTCAATTAAGTTGTTCAATCGCGAGAGCCAAGTACTCATGTTCGAGGGCTGACTAGAGGCTATACCTAGAAGACTTTGTAGTTAAGCTACCATAAAAGGAATTTCTCATGAAATCATCGCCTGACTGATTACTTTTTCTTTGACCCCCCAAGGTCTTTTCACATTGATTCCATTATGATGTGTGTGCTTATTTTGTATGCCTTGGGTTTTTTGCTTCTCAAGGAAAAGCGCCCACACTGGGAACCTCTAGGGCTCTAGTACCATAGGCGATACATGTGAGTGAAGTACCAAATCAAGCCGAGATTTCTCTTCCAGCTTAAAATTTTACATTGTGGCACTTTGATTTTTTGCTTGTTCATTTTCAACATTTTAATTTTGTAACTTTGGGGGGTCATATAACACTGTTACCCTCCCCAGGCTCATCACATTAGTAAACTCCCCTTATAATACTTAAGCTAAAGGTCAATAGGGTTAAGCCCACTAGAAAGCCCTAGTACATTTCATACAATGCTGCCTAAATCGGATTAAGAACCTAAGTAACCATTGCTTATTAGGAAGGCATTCCCCATGGTATTAAGAGAAGATTTCTAATATCTATCTTGGTCAAACTAGCTTAGTCGGACTGCTTGATTTTTACCCCTAAACAAGTGACTATGACAAAACACTACACTGAATTAAATGTTTGATACTAACCAATGCGCTGAATATTATGCTACCAATCACAATCAAAGCAGACAAACATGCATGCACAAAAGATAAGGGCAATGCTAATGGACAAGAAACACCTGTTTGTGTTGATGGTCGCGCTTGATTTGAAGGTTCCATGAAGGTCCAAATCCTATCAATAGCAACACGCTCCTGTACACACTAGGAAACAAAAGGAATACCTCCAGGAGGCACATTAGTGGGAAAAGAGAACTTCGCTAATCTCTCAACTCTAAAACAGAAACACTCTATCGTACTAATCTTACCTACCCTCCATCACTCAAGTGATGAGGATCAAAGGTGTTTTATGGCATAGGTTTCTGTTCCACTGTACCAAATGTGACATGTGTAGGTCTGAGTCAATGTTTTGACTTTTATTGTGCATACTTGTTTGCTAATTGCTCTTGCTCTTTTTTTTTTTTTTTTTTTTGTGAGTATAAAGCTTTATATGTACATTCCCTAAGATCGGAGATTGAGAGGTCAGGGAAAAAGGTTGAGAGGGAAACAAGTGAATAATGGATGTCAGCAAACACTCCCCCCTTCCTTGGGTAGATCATACCGTTTGAAATGAGCTTGTCACCCTCTGAAACCAATTATTCCAGTTGGTAATAGGTGAGGATTTTTGCCAGTAGTTTTCTATTACCCTAGGTGCCTTGTCAAGTTGCAAGGGTGGTAAGGTACTCTCCCAGGATTGAACTTGAAGTGGTTCATCAGGTGATTCTTGAACACTGGGAGGTGTGGATTCTTTTGTAGCTTCATGGAGGTCCACTACTACAGATGGAGGCGGTGTAGAAGCTTTTACCTCTATGGATGTATTACATGATGAGCTAGAATCTTCATGGGACTCCCCCCTTCCTGAGCTAGGTGGAACAAATCGTTCTTTCTTTGGTACCCAAACTAGCTCGGGAGCGGGTGTGTAGCATTCTGTGATTTTTCCTTTCCGCGATCATTGATTCGTTTTGGAGCTACGGGATTGGGATCACTTGGGTCAGGTGATAGGTAAGAGCACAATCTACGTTTTGGCACCCAGATTTGATCATTTCCTTGATAGTAGCCTTGGGCTTCCAATAGTCGTTTAGGGATCCATCGCAACATTTTCTTACTTTTCTTGGAGCGAGTGGTACGTTTCTTACAAGGCTTCTGTTTTTTAGCACTAGCTATGGTCACTAAAGAAGCTTTAGGGACCCACTTGTATGTTTTCTTCGTTACATTAGGATGAGTCTTGTCAGAAGTGATATGCATTGCTTGTAGCATATTTAAGGGTATAGGAATTTCATCCCCCTCAGGTGTTACCCAGGTCGTCCCCCTATTTCCCCAAGTGTCTATGGTTGATGCTAGGTGGACCCAATCCACATTGTCTGATTCCGTCATCCCAGGCAGGATATCCATATAAGGAGAATCTTTGCCAATGTCTGTATCCTTCTTACAAGTGTAACAATATTGTAGTGGGGCCGAGTGAACTGTGGTGTCAGAGCGATGATCAATAATGGTTTTACTCCCTAAGGGGTGTACCTTACCAGTCACCAAATCCACTCTAAGGACAGAGTCTTGGAATTGCAAATAGACATGATTTTTAGACTAATCGTGAACCATTTGTGCTTCCCTCATGAATGGTCGTCCTAAAATCATTTCATATGACATAAGGTGTTTAGAGAAATCCATTACAATGAACGTATGTCGCACCTTGTATCCTAGAACTTTGATCTTAAGATCCTTGAGCATCCCCATAGGTTTGGCTATGGTACCATTTGCCATCTTTACCACAATGTTAGTAACACTGAGGCGGGGTTTTCCCATGGATTCCCAACAATCTTTTGTAACGATGCTAACTCCCGCACCACCATCAAGAATTACCTTTATAGTTAATCCCTTGGTAGTGATGGGTAGGGTCGCATTAGACTCGTCGCCTTCAAAATACTGCCCTAATTCGTTAATGGGTACCTCGATCACAGACTCGTGTCCATCTAAGTCAAGTGATTGCACATGATTTTCCTCATCAATCATAATCGAGTCAGGCCTATTTGGTTGCGCAAACTGCGGTAATCCCGTTCGTAGCTCTCCGTTAAGGAATACTCGAAGTGCAAGGAATAACTCAGGATCTCCATACAGCTTTGCTATGATCGTGGTTCGGACCTCAGAAGACATGAAGTCCACTAGTTTGGCAACATTCATTGGCGTTTTGCAGGGTGTAGGTCCTTGACTAGGAACTGGTGAGGATGGAATCTCATATTCCTCAATGGGATCAGGTATTCCTTCGTTAAACATCCTTTCCAACAAGAAGGGTGTATGCTCACTTTCTGATGTCCTGTCCTCACTCCCTTCTTGGATGATACTAGATATGGCTAACGGTCTATGGTTCATGTGGGGTGGATGAACTTGCGTGGGAAACGCTTTGTCATGAATTTTGACATGCATGGGTTCTGGTTCTAGTTTCCTTTGAGTCTCCTCCACTAAACCTCTTAGATGTTTCACCTGCTCAATCTCGTCTACTGGGTTTGGGTACGTCCCAATCTTCTTTTTACGATTTTTCCCTTTTTGCCCCTGCGGTTTATCTTGGGGGTCTTGGATTGGATTTGGAAACACTTGTGGTGTTTTCAGAGGCTCTTTATGGTTTTCTCTTATTCGGTTTTCATTTGGTTCCATGTTACGGTTTTCTTTGTCGGTCTTTCCCTTTGTGGTATTGGTTCTAGTCTCCATTGTCTCGACTGAATCTGAATCATCCTCGAGGTCATTCATATACACGGGGTCATCTCCTGTTCCTATGTTTGTTTTGGAACTTGGCTTTGAATTTTCCGTATTCTGCGACTTCTTCCTTCGTGTCTTCTTTTTCTTTGCTTGGATAACTGAAATGGTATCTCTCTCTTCGAGGATATGTCCTGGCCCTTGAAGCATGGACCGTGTAATCGCATAAGCGGGTGCGACGGGTGGTATTGGTGATGTCACACTAGCAATTTCGACCAAATTCAGGGGTGTGATTTTAGGCGCATTTGGGTTATAGGGGCATTGGGCAATCAAGTGATCTATGCCACAACGATTACATGTGAGTATTGGCATTGCAGACGTGCTCCCTTGATTCACTTGCATCTGTGCAGCATTCTTTTGCAGCCTAATAGGGCACTCCGCTACTCGATGTGGTCCACCACACTCGTAGCATTGAAGAGGTGGCCTCCTAGCCTGGGTGTTGATATTTTGACCTCTGGATGCGAGAGCAGCAGCTTGATAAACCGGCTTGACTTGTCCCCAACAATCTTCCATGTAGTATATAGGACACTCTTCCAATGTATCAAGTCCGTAGGCAATACTAGTGTCTATTTCCTCCTCACAGCTATCTGGATAAGCATTTGATGGCTCGCAACCCACTTGGTTCATAGGGGCGACTCTTGGATGCGGGGGCTGCGGTCCTAGCACAGGAGGTGGTAGCGGTGTAGCTTGTACAACATTTTGAGGTCTAGGGACCATGTGTTGCGGTAGTTGCTCAACAGGTGGAGTAGGCATCAATACAGGAGCTCGAGGTGCATCCGTCCAGGCTACAGGTGGTCTATTTGCCATCATACGTTTGATCATTAAACAATCCTTAGCTTGGTGACCATACCTACCACATGCGTTGCAAGTTCCATTAAATTTTACTCTAAACGTAGGGCACTCACTAGTGCTATGTGGACCTAAGCAAATGGAACACCATTGTTGCTCCCTTCTTGGATACATGTGACTATTTTGAGGGGGTCGATTATCCTTAAGAGACTCTTGGATTGCCTTGGTGAGGTCTGTCAAGAATGTCTCAAATACCTTTGGCTCATTGGCAATGGGCTTTGCAGTCATGGGTTCATACTCAATGGCTTGTGAGCTAGTGGATCTCGTGTCAGTAGACACCCTCATGCCTGCTATCATCAAGTTGTCCTCTAATTGGATTGCATTGGCAGTGACATCTTCCCAGGTTGTGATACCTCTAATCACTAGTCCATTATAGATTCCTTCATTCCTCAACCCTCGAATGAATCGATCAAGCAGTTGGTTATTGTTGAAGCGCTCATTTACAGGGCAACGAGAGTTTAAGTGCTTTAGACGACTAATGAAGTCCCTTACTGACTCTCCTTCCTTACGTTCGGCCTTCTGTAGCTGAGATGCTACACCCCAAAGCACACCTTCTCGTATGTACTCCTTTAGAAACAACCTTCGAAGGGTAGGGTAGATTGTTTTCTCGTCCACCCTTAGGGTTCTATACCAATCTCCAGCCTTCCCACTTAATGTCAAGCTTAAGGCATTGCACTTATGTAGTTCGTTGCGTTCCCCTAAGGAATCACATACTTGTTCAAACACTTCAATGTGTTTCCTAGCATCTTCGTCCCCATTGAATTTTTGCGTGAGTTTGGCAATTCGTACTGCCTTACTTCTAGGCTCTCTATCAGATGCGTGACGCATATTTTCCGCGATAGATCGACCTATGGTTTGAGCAAACGCTGCCAAGTCACCTATGTGAGGAGGCAGGGCCGGTGGAGGTACTCTTGGAATCATATGTGGGAGAGGAACGGGTACCGGTCTTGGCATATGTGTAGATGATGCAGGATATGGAACATAACCGGGCATAGGTCCACTCGGATAAGAGCTAGGGAGCGGCACTCGAGGAGCATAAGCAAGTGGTACAATTGGAGGTGTGGGGGCCATGTGTGCATAAGGGGCTAGAGGCACATATGGTCGAGGCCCCATATTAGGTACTACGACACTAGGTAGTGGCACTGCGCTAACCGTAGATGTCATCGGTACATTCTCTGTCAGGCTTATCCCTGGAGTGAGCACTGTGTTTTCCTTGATAGAGGGTTGAGCCAAGTTAGGGAGGCTAAAGTTTTCGCTCGGAGGCTCAGATTGCATAGAGACCCCAAGTGAAATGACGTAAGATGGGTCCATGGGACTCATTAGAGGAGTCTCCATTTGTGATAGAGTAGGCTGTTGAGCCTTGCTCGTATCCAGAAATCTCATGGGGCCAGTTGAGAGTATATTTATCCCTCGGTTTTGCCTTTCTGATTGAATAATGCCATGGATAACATTACAGATCATTTTCTGTTGATCTTCGATGCTCGTGGCACTAGAGGTGGATTGTACAATCTCTATCCATCCTACATGGTAGGCGTGGCCAGAGTGTAGATCCGTCAACACCTCAGTGTGGAGGTCGTATGTCCAATGATCATTAATGAACAATCCTTCTAGAGTCAACGTGTTAACGGTTTCTTGTGAGGTAGAAGCAATGTTGCTCCCCGTGGTTTTACTTGTCACCAACGGTACTCTAGAGGGAACTTCTGAAGGAGGCAGCTCAACAGGGCCTTCTTGGTAAGAAGTTGGTAGGATATCCACATGGACACTCTTTGGGGGTGTGGGGTCCACGTGCGATGTGAAAGGAGAGTCCACTTCCCCACCCCCTTCGTGTGCTTCATTTGCATCAGGTTCCGAGCGAGTAGCTCTACCTAATGTTTCCATGAAACGGCTAAACATACTAGTACTAGGTTGTGGAGCTTCGGGAGGTGCATGGCCTTCTTTCTCAGTGTTTTGGGTAGGGTATGCTTCCATGATTTCTGAGTCGGAGGAGGAATCACTAGCGGCTATTTTAGGGTCTTGGGTGGTGCTACCTTGTGTCCCCGCTGAGGGTCTAGATCCTATCGTGGATGGGTAATGGGTGTCCGTATGAACAGAAGCACTACCAATGTGCTCGTGTTCTAGCACCCGCCCAGAGCGTAAGTGCATGTGCTTTTGATACCCTAAGGTGTCAAAAAGCTGCTCTAGGAGGCCTTGTGACTAGTTTTTAGTGTGTTTTTTGTTTGTTTTTTTGCTAGATTTTTTAGAGCGTGTCGTGGAATGGGCCGTGTGATAGCTCGAAACGAGTGTATTGGTCAGAGGGTTGTGCCGTGCTTTACAACCCTCCGTTTGGTCACTCTATGCCCTCGGAATCCCTAAAACTGTCAATTTCCAGTAGGGAACTAGGCCCAAACTAGAAAGTCTAAGGGTGCAAGTGGGAAGAGAAAGGAGGAGAGTGGAGGACTTGTCCCACATGCTCTCATTCTCTCTTGAGGGAGTAGGGTATATATATAAGAGTGAGTCTAGTATATATCATAAGACTGAGGACTGAGGCCTGGGCCTGGGCTTGGGCGTGGGCAAATGATCCCGATCTATCTTTTATACAAACCAACCCGTCCGTTTTAAGAGTCACGTTTTTTATTTTCGAAAAATTTAGCCGCCCGCTCGCCCGCGTTTTTATTTTTCAACTTTTTTTTTAAAGATTTTTTTTTACCCGGAATTTTTTTTTTTTGGTGCAGAAAATACAGAAATTGAAAACGCAGATATGCAAAAATTGCAGAAAACGCAGAAATTGAAAAAACGCAGATATGCAGAAAATTGAAAAACGCAGAAATGCAGAAATTGCAGAAAATTGCAGAAAAAAACGCAGAAATTGCAGAAAATGCAGAAATTGCAGAAAATTAAAAAAACGCAGAAATGCAGAAAATTGCAGAAATTGAAAACGCCGAACTTGAAAATGCAGAAATTGCGGAAATTGAAAAAACGCAGACAATAGCAGAAATTGAAACTTGACAGCAAATGCAGAAAACGCAAAAAACAGAAATCTCCACACACTCCTTCCCTGCCTTTCCTATGATAGAAATTGCACCACAAGGAAGCGTAAAGTGCTAACCGAGCTTAGTGTAGGGCATATCCCCGGCAACGGCGCCAAAAATGTGCGCTCCTTGCCGCACTGTCGAAGCAAGGGACTTGCCAATACACCGTGTGCGAGCCACAAACGGCTCCAAGCACACAACAAGCCTAAACTAGCAAGCTCAAGAAAACAAAGGGTGTGTCACTCACCGCTCTACGCTCGCCTTCGTGGTGGATTCCTCGCCGCGATGAAGAAGAAGCTGCATTTGTGCCGCGCTCAACCGCTTCGCCGCCGTCGTGCCTTCGTAATGCTCGATCGCACACACACTCTCCCTCTCTCTCTCTCTCTCACACACACACACACACACACACAAGGAGGTGAAGAAGAAGAAGATGGAGATGGAGCAAGAGCACTCTTCAATTGCACAAATGAGAGAATGAGTAAAAATTAGGTTTAGTTGGCTTTTATAGGAGCTCACCCCATTCACACTTGGGCGCCCATGCTTAACCAACTAATCCCTTGAATGTCCAAGTTAAAGTGCGCCTCTCATCGACGATCACTCTACCTTTCCCTATTGGACCGACAAGCCCGGTACCTGACTCTAAATAATACAACGTTTATAGATCATAGGGTGTCCGTGTGCCGTGAGGGTTAACAACATTGTTTCATGTAATATTAAGCCATCAATAGAGTTGGCCACCAGATCCTTGCTAGGAGTATTGCCTTCACGGTTTTGTCAGCCAAAAAGTGTCCTCCAGCTAGTGGGCCTGCGTGAACTTGCTCAAGAATGGGTAGTACTAATGTTTTGTAGCATAAATTCTTAAGTTGTCATCTATTCCTTTTTTATAAAGGTGTTTTTTAATAATAGAATAGTTCTGTGGTAAAACACCATGCTCTAAGTACTTCACAATGTACTTTGTCCATTGGGGGCTATTTCTATCCTGAAGAGTGTAGCATGCTCAATTGGCTTGTTGATCGTGCAAATATCACATGAGCTAACATAGTTATGGATGCTTTTCTGCATGTGAGGCCAATATACTCCAAGTAGCACCAGTCTCTTATATGTTTGCATTTTGGCATTATGAATGCTAGTAATTTGTTTATGAGATTGCTGCATATATATCTATTTTTTGCATGGCTCGATGCATAACCTGAGTATGCAGCCATGTCCTTGCTTATACAACCGTCCTGCTATCATCACTAATTCACAAGATTGTTCAATAATTGATGGTTGTCTTTTGATTTGCAGTGAACCAATGGTGAGCAATGTCATAACTTGTTCAGTCCACAAAGGTACCATTTGGATGTTGAAGAGATATGAGTCATGTAAATCATCTTCAATTCCTAAAGGAGCTTCCCCATGTAGCATTCATGACAAATGGTCTGCTTTCTGGTGTGTAGTCCCTTTTTTGACCACCACCGTGAAATCAAACTTGAGCAATATTAGGAACCATCAAATGATGCGACCCATGTTGCATGATTTGTTTACTAATTATAATAATGCCGATGATCCACAAAGAACATGAACTTGTTGGCGAGAAGATAATGTTGAAATTTTTTGACAGAATAGATCATTCCCAAGCCCTCTCTTTCTATGGTCATGTAATTTTGTATCGCATTGTTGAGTTGTATACTGGAGTAACAGATTGGGAAATCCATGTTGTTTTCTCTAGGTTGAGCCAAGATACATCCAATAGAATAAGCCAATGCATCTACATGGACGTGAAAAATCTTGTTCAAGTCAGGACCTCGGGGGGTGTACCTTTAAGAAACTATCAATATAACGTGCGTTCAAAAGCTATTAGAAAAACCCCTTTACTTACATGCTTAAGGTAATAAAATGACTCCTTTTTTTTTTCAAAAACTTACCGTTTTTTTTCTAAAATCAATTAAAAAACCCTTTTGTTAATATAATCTTGTTAAAATTTAAAAATTTGACAATTAATGAACCCATTTATTTGAACTCATGTGGTAACTTACATGTCTGAATCCTTCACTAGCCAAGCAAGCAATTGTGTTTCGTCGTCCGTAGTGACATCAAAGTATTCTATCAAAGTTTTCTTTGCATCCCTGTAACTTGGTCCTTGGTGTTTACCTTGGTTATGGCTCCCTTGTGACGTAAATAGAGATGGTCGTCAGCCCAGTCTTGAACCATCTCGAGTTGATGCATAAAGGGTCTCCCCAAAACAACTTCAAAATTGTTGCTCTTTTCAAAATCTACTACCACAAAGGTGTGTTTGTATTCTATCTCACATGAGGATACTATCACCTGTTCCAACATTCCTAAGGGTCTTTCCACATATCTGTTGGTTAATTGTAGTTTCATTCGCATTTTCCTGAGAGATGGCCTTCCCCATTTCTTTTTGTAGTAGTATTGTTGTCATCTTTACTCCTTTGTATTCCAAGGGTAAGGTGGTGTTTCCTTCTTCCCCTTTGCGATAATTGCCTACCTTATTCACTGGGACGGGTTTTGCTTTTGGTTTCTCAAGGTGATTTGTGTTATTAATTTCCTCCATGAGGTCATTTTTTTAATGGATCTTCACCCCCATCTTTTCTAGATTGTTGCTCATTTGTCCCCATAAATATGATTTGATTTCAGCAGCTCTGCGAGAGTGATTGTGCACCTTATAGGAGAAGTCAATAAATCATGCAAACTTTTTGTATCCGTCACTTGCGGAATAGAATTCTACAAGTGATGGCACAAACCTTACCTCAAATTTTGTCTCATATTTGCCTATAACGGACGGTAAAGTTCTTAAAGTTTCCTATTTACTCTCTACAAAAGCCTCCATTTATGCATCTACATACAAAGACTGAATATCTCCCAGATAGATTTCATGGTCCATGTTTATTTTAGGAATTGGTACTAATAGCAATGTGGCACTTTTGTCTCGTTTACTTCTGATTGTCTCCCATAGTGATTGTGGCCATTGTTCTTCTACTTTTGGAATTGGTTGCATCTCCAAAGAGATACCCTCATCTATTGTGTTTGTGACAATCCTAGTAGTATGGGGCCCCTCTTTGTTTGTTCCCATAGATTTGATTTTATTGTCTAAATTCTGAGGGTAATTTATGAGCAAATGATCCCTTCCACATTGGTCACAAAATCCTTGAATTGCCGCTTGTTGAGTTTGTGCTCTATTCATCACTTTGACTAGAAGTGTTGGCTCAAACTCTGGTCTACTCGTGCATGGTAAAATTCCTATGCCATTGACAGTAGCCTTCCCTGGATTGTCAGGGTTCTTTGCACAGTTTTGAATCAAGTGATCTCTCCCACACCTATCACAAAATCCAAAAAATATTATTCATTGACCTTTATGGGGACACTCTCTTGCCCAATGGTCACCTCCATATTCATAACACGGGCCCTTGGTTGAACAGCTAGTGGTGCCCCCGCTGGCTAGCCTGCCTTAGGCGGGTAACCCTTGGGCTTGTAGTTTTAGTTTGCTATGAACATGAGTGTACTTTCAAATTGTGAACCGATTTCTAGATGTTTGAGTCACATATGAAGGTTCAATAGGTTATTCAGCACTAGCCCAAAATGGACTCTCTTCCAGGGAATAAGCTACATCCTCGGTCTCTCTCACATGGCTTTTGACTGGTTCCTCATAATAAACAGTTGGTGGCATCATCGAATGAGTTATGGAGGTTTTGCCGGCTGCACATAACGCACAATGGCCCGATTATCACGAGGTAAAGGCGATTGTTTCCCCAATACTGGTTGCAATCTGTGCCCCACTTGTATCATGTTGTTAGGTCCAATCTGGTTCCTTGGAGGTGGTGGAAATTGTTGCACTACTACTATCGATCCATACTACCTTTCCCTCACATAGTTCTGGTTATAGAAGGACTCACTAGTGTCATGGTTTGTGTATTTTTGCTCTATGGAACACAACGTCAACACTCTTAGAGCATTGACTACTTGTGGTTGCTGCAATCCTATTAGGATTTTGCTTGTAGGTCTAATTCATTATGCGGACCACTTCTTCGGCTAAGTGGTCCACATTTTGTGATTACCGTGGCCTCATATTAGGATTTTTCGTGTAGGTCTGATTCATTATGTGGACCACTTCTTTGACTAATTGCACCACATTTTGTAGTTGACTCCTTGGTGGTAGAAGAGGCACTGCTAGTATTGGTCTCTACATCCTCGGTTACCTCGCCATATGTTTTGCAGTTGTCAACCAGGTACAATGCTTCCCTAGTGACTTGTTCGAATGTTGTGCATGCTTTTAAGTGTAAGTCCTTTTTGAGAGTTTTGTTTCTCAAGCCCTTGATAAAGAGAACCGATAGGTGATCATCCTATGGTAACTCATGCACTGGACATATTTCAATGTATTGCTTGAAACGAAATGAATCTTCCTTCACCTTTTCATTTTCTTCTAATTTGAAGGCATAAATTTGAGAAATCATGCTGTGCTTGATTCCCCTCTTAAAGAATTCCTTAGCAAACGCTTGTAAGAGTTGATCGATGTTCATGAAATCTCTACCAATTAGTGGTTTGAACCAAGTCAACACCATTCCCTCCAATGTTAAACCAAATCTCTCGTACTATGTGTGGAAATCTGCCACTTGTTCCACTCTTAAGACTTGTTTAAAAATGGAAACATAAGCATATGGATCTCCCAATCCACTGTACTCCTTTGGCACACACTTAGCCACTTGAGAAGGTTGCATTCTTTGATTTTTTGCTACCATCCTCATCATTCTAGGTTCTTCCACCATTATATCTCTTGTCTCATCCATTGATAGGTGCTCTGGAAGGGGTTCAATCAGTTATACTTCCTTCGGGTCTTACATCCCGGATTTTAGATATGATATCCAAAACCCTCATACTGAAAATCATGTCTACGATGTCACTACCTCAATGTGTAGACATAGGAACCTGGGACTCTAGGGATCTCATCGGTCTTGGTACAGAAAGATGCGGTCCACTAAGTGAGTTTTCCACATGAGATGTCAGAGGACTCACTCTTGTAGTTTTTGAGACTGTAGGTCTATGCACGCTAGGGGTGACATAGTACTGATGGAGTGGGCCTCCAAATTATGTATATCCCTCAAGCTCATTACAACTCAGTGCCAAATACTTTCGACCATATTTGTCTAACATGATTATTTGCGTATCTCTTTCGATCTCAAATGTAAATACGTACAAGCATTTTTGCTTAGTTAACTCCCTCACATTGGGCTCCTCACATCTATATCACATCTATAGTAGAGCATTTGCTCTCCGTTATCATACTTATATAAGCCCACATGCGTGTTGTCGGTGTTGACGTGTATAGCCACATTTACTCGTCTAAGCTTGGCATTTGGAATGTCTAGCTTTGGCGGCTTCTCCTTAGGCTCTAAGTCAACTTTTTTTTTTGGTGCCTATGAATCTCCACTTGTCTACAATAAAGTATTAAGCAGAACTATATACATGTTTTCCTCTTCATTGAAATATCGATTGCCACTATAATCTACGAGCACTAAAAGCTTAACCTCACTAGGCCTCTCTTCAATTTTAACATAGTATTGATCCATACCGTCTTTATAGATTTAAGCAACCTGCTCAATTTCAAATTGATATTGTAGGTGCAAAAGTTTCAGGTTTGGTGCACGCTACAATGGTCCTGCTTTCATTTTGGTTTCTTCTTTGAAACTCACATTTTTGGATCCCTCAATCATATAGGTGTGTGATCTCTCCGTATCAGAAAGACACTTCTCCAAGATTGGCTCTAAGGTGGGTATGGTCCCTTTATTGACACTACCCTTGGTTGAAATATGGATTGATTGGTCTCTAATACTAGGGTTTCTACTTTGATAATACTTGCCTGATCGCAAATACATCAAGAAAACAAGGCTTACAAAACCCTGACCTGCTACCTTTTATGGTGCATTCAATCCTCCGACCAAAGACAATTTACAGCAACTCTGATCCACAAAACCTATACAAAATTCACTTGGTGGCTATATCTTTACAGTCGCTAGGTTAGTCAAAATCTACTTGAATCAAAATTTTGTCGAAATTTTGACACAACTTCTATTTTGCTTGCAATTTGCAAAATTCAACTCCAAATTGAATTTTGAAAACACCACTATTCTCTCAAGGACTAATGCTAATTCTGGTGTCAATCTGGGCAGTTTCTATGATAGGGAGTCATGGATCGCGATCCATGTCCCCCAATGTCATAATCACTTGAAACTTGGCACACAAGTCTCTCACAAATCCTCAATAGCTATTAAGTGAATTTTAGATGGTTTGATTCCCTTTAGGTCTCCTAAAAGTCATTTTGTTAGCTTGTTTTGTGGCTTTTGGTCTTGATTGTCTCTGATCTTGTCTGAGACTCTTTTTGATGCCTTTTGCTACTCTTGTTTTGGATAAAATGTTGGTGTTGGTCTCTACTACACTTCTGTAAAGCCACAATTCCAAAAACTAGCAGGACATGGATCATGATCCATGTTCCACCATGTATGAACCCCAAACTTGGTCAAATTGTTACTTGAAGTCTATGGAGACTACATGTCTACTTATTTTTGGATTTGAAACCCTTTCACCTTGCCAATTTTTAACTTTTTTTTGTGGTTGCTTGTCGTTTTTGGCTGACAACTTGTATTTTGGTGTTTTGGTCAACTTTTTGTTGTTTTTTGGCTATGATGACCTTCACAAAAGTTGTTCCAAATGATATCAATTTCTTATTGCCCAAACCTTAGTCTTAGATGCTTCAAGGGATCACGGATTGTGATATATGTTCCACCTCATCTGGTCATGGAATTTGGTCAGCTATATGTCTAGACCCTGTAGAAGTGAGATTTTTACTAATCTTTGATTTTGGACACCAAAAAGTCAAAAAGCCCTAATTTTTGTTTGTTTCCAAAGATTTTTTGTGTTCTTGCCCAGTTTCCTTGATTTGGGTGATGTTTTGTGTCAACTTTTCTATGAAAAGTGTATCTTCAGTGATCTGGAACCACACTGGACCCAATGGTATCAGTTCTCGCTCAACAATTCACAGGAGGACATGGATCGCGATCCATGTTCCTGCACCAAACTACATGTAGCTTTTCAAATACACTCTATGTGGCTTGGTTATGCGGTTTTTGCACTTATTTTTAAATTTAGATTAGCTTTGGAATTTTGACCATTAAATTTTTAGTTTTTCAAAGTTTATGGTTGTTTTGTCCAAAATATGGTTTTCACCCTTTTCTTCTCTATTCTTTCAGCCTAAATTTGATGGTGGTAGTTTTAATTTACCCCGATCCTAAGTACTGAAAAGAAACATAAACAAAAACAGACAAAACGGTACAAAATAAAGTCAAAACAAAAAACGGTACAACACTTTGAAACTAGCGAGAAAATCAAAGATTGAAATGCTTTTGACTATCTTTCTCACAACCCTGTTTACCTCGAGAATAGATCTAGCAAGTCCTTGACTTCTAAACTCTATCAAGCACTAAAACCTGTGTCTAACTGCCTAATTGTGCTAAAGTATGAATGAAGTGGATGTCAAAATCAAAGCCTCTAAGTAAAAAGCTACAACTAGGTCACTCACCACCTCAGGATCGGTATCCCCGGTAACGGCACCAATGTTAGCAGGTCATCGTGATTGACGTGTATATCATAACTTCTTGGCACTAACATAATGTCAATACTCAAGGAAGCGACTCGGATAAGGCACGAAGACTCTTTGAGGGTGTCAACCTCAAGAAGTGAACCTACGGAACAACAATATCTCTAGCACATGCAAATATATCACTTTAGGATCTAGCAGCCTCCCTCTGTCCTACGTCACCGCACTCAGTTATCAGCCTATTTCGGCACTTGAACGAAGTCCAAATGCTACAAAACTCTAGGAGGCGGTCTAAGACACTTAGGGACACTAGACTACCAAGTTTGGTTGCAATTCGAGGAGGGACAAAAATCACGATCCATCATGATCAATGTCTTGGAAACTGCAACAGAATATACCAAAAAGATTGCCCTAGGATCTAGGAACACTCTCCTATGGTCAAAATGTGAAAAATAGTCATTAACACACTCAAAACAACAGATTTAGCCTACTAACATATAGTCACAAATCACCACAGAATCAACAATGAAGATACTTGAATGAAAGAGCAATGGACAAGGAACACAATGCAAGTTTCAAAATTGAAATGTGATTACCAGAGCTCAAGATATGAGGATTACAAGTTGCAAGAGAGTAGTCACTCTCAGTCGTACGCCTTAAACTCAAAACTTGATAATGATAAGGGGGTCCTTTTTCCACTTTACAAAATAGACTTTATACCTAGGGCTCTCTTGGCCAGTGGCCGACTTTACAAGACTTAGACTACTCCATTACAGACTTTGTAAGGTTTCCAGTTTTTGAAACCTTAAAGATTGTATAAAGCTTAATCAAACTGATATGATTATTGAAAAAGCAATGTAGAATTGTCCGACCATGGCAAATATTGGTATTTTTGGAATCTTAAGCACAACAAACTCCGGGCTAGAAATTTTCAGAACAGAATTCCGATAAAATCTTGAAAAGTTACGGGCTCTGAAAGGTTACACTATGAATTTAATTAGTTAAGTAAAATTGGATGGTTTCAGTAATTATTATTAATAAAGACTTTCTTATCCTAAGGTTCTAGAAATTACTGATATTTCCAATTTTCATCATTAAAAATCAATGAAATTAATAAAAATCGATTCTGGAAGCTAGGGAGACTGTGTGGAGCTGTGGGGAACCTGCACAGGACTAGATTTCACAGTAGGGGACGTTTTTGGAGCTGTAGGGCTACTTGGGATGCAAGTTACTGCCATTTTCCAGCTTGTGAGTGCCCAACAACCTATAAATATGGCCCCTTGCTTCACAATTTCAGACAGACTCAGAGCCTTGGCACATTCTCTCTCATCTAGAGAGACCGCTACGTAGAAATCACTAGAGATCAAGCTCTAGTTGGTTAATTAAACGATAATTAGCCTAATCTTTCTTAATTAGCAAAGCTAGGTTAACCTATTTTCTTAATAAATTGGAGATTAATCCTATGTATACTAAAAAATCCTCTCTTAATAAAATATTCTCTGCTGATTATTGTAATTAAGATTAAGGATATTAAGCTAATTAATTATCATATCATATTAGGACTGGAATTATCCATTTTAACAATAATTTAATGGGAATTATACTAATTAAGTTTAGATTAAGTTGAGATAATTATCAGAGATGTGTTAGACTATCATTATGCTAGAAAAATTATCTTATAATTTTTTGAGTAATTATCATAATTAATTAAGCAGAATTACACTATTTTTGAGAGAAATATAAAGAGATTTGAGAGAAAAATAAAGGGGAAAATGATCAAATTGATTCAAAATGTTTTAAGATATTTATCATAGGTTAATCACATGTTAGAAAACTTGTGATAATTATGTTAACCTCAGATAATTAGTTTACCTAATTATCTTAGCAAAATCACACTATTTTTAGGACAAATTAAAAGGGGGAAATAGAAAATTGATTCAAAATGTTTTATGTTATTTATCAGAAGTTAATCACATCTTATGGGAACCGTGATAATTATGTTAGCCTCAGATAATTAAATACCTAATTATCTTAGCAAAATTATACTAATTTTAGGAAA
This sequence comes from Adiantum capillus-veneris, assembly GCF_014529385.1. Classification (NCBI taxonomy): domain Eukaryota; kingdom Viridiplantae; phylum Streptophyta; class Polypodiopsida; order Polypodiales; family Pteridaceae; genus Adiantum; species Adiantum capillus-veneris. The sequence goes on from NC_140942.1 coordinate 40,231,235, forward strand.
AATTAATAGGAGGAAAATAGCAAACTGATTCAAAATTCTTTGAGTTATTTATCAAAGGTTAACCACATCTTAAGGAACCCGTGATAATGATGTTAACTTCAGATAATTAGTTTACCTAGTTATCCTAGCAAAATTACATTGTTTTTAGGACAAATTAAAAGGACGAAAATAGAAAATTGATTCAAACTTCTTTAAGATAATTATCAAAGGTTAATCGCATCTTAGAAAACCCATGATAATTCTGCTAACCTTAGATAATTAGTTTACCTAATTATCTTAACAAAATTACAATGTTTTTAGGACAAATTAAAAGGGGAAAAATAGTAAATTGATTCAAAATTCTTTAAGATAACTATCAAAGGTTAATTACATGTTAGGAAACCCGTGATAATTATGTTAATCTTAGATAATTAGTTTACTTAATTATCTTAGCAGAATTACACTGTTTTTAGGACAATTGAAAAGGTGGAAAATAGCAAATTGATTCAAAATGGTTTAATATAATTATGGGAGGATAATTACATCTGAAAAAATCCATGATAATTATATTAACCTCATATAGTTAGTTTACCTAATTATCCTAGCAGAATTACATTATTTTTAGGACAAATTAAAAGGGCGAAATTAGTAAATCATGTGCTATGATTACATGCTATTTATCAGAGCTATATTATAGAATAAAGAGGTCATGATACTTATGTCAAGGTTAGAAAAGTAGTATAGATATTTATCTAAGTCAAATTATACTAATTCTAGCTAAAAACTAAAGAGAGAAATTAGTAAATCATGCTATATGATTACATGCTATTTATTAGAGCTAGACTACATGATGAAAAGGCCGTGATAATTATTTCAAGGTTAGAAAATTAGTATAAATATTTATTTAAGTCAAAATATACTAATTATGGCTGAAATTGAAGATGGAAATTATATAATTAAGTTGGAAAATAATTAGATAATTAACATAGGTCAAAAATATCCTTATCTACTTGTGATAATTATGCCATAATTTATTAGTAAGTTTAGAAAATTATAATTGACTAAAAGTCCTATTTTTGGCTAAAGATTAATTAAATTAAATAAATTTTACAATCAAAAGTTTTTAGGAAAATTATAGTAAGTGTAAACCTGTGATATAAACTTGAGGAAATGAAATCTTTGAGAGAAAATAAATAGAATAAATATTAAGCTCAAAATAAGTAGATTCCAAGCTTAAGATTCGATGGGGAAATTAGGAAAAAGATATAGAAAATTATAAGAAAATTAGGATAGCCTAGAAAACCGTTAGGGAAGCTGTGGGAAAAAGTTATCATGCCAATATAGACAAATAAGAAATTACTAGGTCAAGAATTTACCAATTAAGAGTATAAATTTAACCTTGGATGGGTTACGATTGATGGGTTACGGTTGAATACAAAGGTTGAATCTAGATCTTGGATAATTTACCTAATGATTAGACGTCCTTTTTTTATAAGGATAAGAAGTTATGGCACCTAAAAGGACCCGAGCAAATCCTACATCTAATGATGAAGACGTAGCTCCAAAACGAATTAGAGCGTCGCACGACGACGAAGCCGGGCCTAGTAGTAGGCCTATGGAGGAGAGTCTTCAAGTGCCAGCGTAGCAGCAGATGGCCGATCATTCCCGGGTAGGTTTCCCATTATTCAATTAAGTCTTTAAATAGTTTAAGTTCTTTCATAAGTTAGCATTGCATACGTAAGAAGTGAGTAGGAATCAGGAAAGGAATCATTGACCAAAAATGGAAGGTAACTTCCAACGTGCATTTGTTTATAATGGAGGAAAGAATTGTTTGGGTTAAAACTGGTTGAATTAGGAAAGATACGATTGATCATCCTTAAGACAGCTTGTCTCAAGACACCTCCGACTCCTTGGTATAAATTGATGATAATGATGGCTTTCTAGCCATGGATAAGTCGTTACCCCCATGAACGATGAGTTTCTACTCCGTGTCATGTCTTGATGTTTCTACATAAGTTAGGATACTGTATTTTATCCTAGGGGAGCCGCCCGGTTGTATGGGCAACTGGTTTGGTGTATGGGCACCCGGAACCTTGGGTGGGGGTTTATCCACTCCGGATTATGAATAAGGAATGGGTGCCGTTTTTTTTTCACCCTTAGGTGATCTTGAGACAAGAAGAGTACTGGTCATGGTTATTATGGACAATGTTTTGATTGATAGTATCCTGTCTTAAGTTTAAAGATGTCTGTTTGCTAAAAGAATGCTTTACAATGCTGTCTTTAATACTTGATTGAAGGAATTACTGTGTCAAAAAAAAAGTTAAAAGAACTCATTATTTTAATTGTGATAAGAATGTGGTAGTAATTAAATAACAAATGAATCATGTGTGAGTGCGGGGTGGTAAGTGGGGATTGAAGGAACTGTGTAGGAGAGAAGAGGAAGGAGAAGAGCACACGACACACAGATATGGGTGGGGAGACTCAAATCAGTGAGCAACCCTCTATACACTTATGCTATGTATAAGGTATACAAGTCAGTGGGCGCCCAGACTCTGGGCGGCCGGGCAAGGCACATGCACCTATACCCCAATAACCTCCCACTTAAAGGCGACTGTGCCTTTAAGCAAGGGAACCTAGTCTAAAGACTACAAAAGGCGAGAGAAAATCGCTCTCAACCAATTCCCACTAGCTGCCTGTGATCGTGTGCATCCGGCTGTCGTGCTCCCATGTAAGTCCATACACCACCAGACGTACGACACACGTACTGCAAGTATGTACGCAATACCTGCATATCTCCCTCGTGCACTATGCCATCATCAGTCAACAAATGACTGACAACCCTAATTGCGAATGCTCCCACTGCATCTGCGATATCCGGTCTCAAGATCAGCATCTCATACATGAGACCACCGAATGCCGATGCAATGCTAGTGGGCCCTACTACTCTACGGAGCATGCATCATCATGTATATCCTTGGCAATAGGCATCTCTACTGACAAGGCGTGTCAGCCACATTCATCTCCTGACTGTCCGCAAAAGACGCATCAACCTGTCGTGCAACCTCAGAGCAAACCAGCTGCTCTAGGTGTCTGCTAGAAGACATATCCTACACAACTATATCCCCATGCTCACTGTCGAGCATAGAAAGGAATGACTGCATAATCGCTGACATCTCAATCATCCACTGCAAACATGACCACTCAATCTGCTGTGACTCACTAGAGCTCTCATGCTCTAGCTCCGTATGCATAGACTCTTGCACAACGTCCTCCTGTCGTGACTCACTAGAGCAAGACCGCTCTACCTGTCTATCCTGCATAGAAGTATCTCACACAACTGACTCTCTGCTTTGCTCAGTCACTAGCAAAGCATGCATGTTGACTACTCAAGTCGTACCCCAACTGTGTGCACAACGAGCTCACTACTCTGCACTCCATGCAAAGCACCCTGCAACCCATGAGCAAAAGAGACTTTCCGGGTCTCTTGCTCTCTGCATGGCTGTAATAACAAGATTGAGACTCGACCATCTCGCACCAGTACTACATGCAATGGGTACCATGTGCCAACTCTAGCACCTCTCGCAATCACTAGCGAATCCAAATGCAAGGCAAAAGATCGCTCAAGCAGTGATACCCGATATCCACTATCCCTGAGCTGACCAACAGAGATCAAACTCATTGTCAAATCTGGCACATGTCGCACATCTCTGAGCACGTACGATGCACCGCTCGGTAATGACAGTCTCACATCTCCTGAACCATCAATCTCATGCAGTGACCCATCTGCCAATCACACACTACCATGCACTCTGCTAGAATAGCTATTGAACCAGTCACGATAAGGAGTGACATGAAAAGTAGCATCCCTGTCTAGCACCCACTGCAAAAGAAGTGCACTATCCTCAGACGTCAAAAAATCAAGAGTAATACAGGAAGCAAATGTGACCTCACTGTCAGTAGGGTACTCAGACACTGTATCTGATCCTACAACTGTCAAGTCAACAGAGCCTATAGCATCTATTGCATCCTTGAGACTAGCCTGTCTCCTATGATGTCTCATACGACGAAAGCATCGCCGTCTAATGTGTCCTGTGTGACCACAATGCCAACACGTAACCCGTCGGCGCATATGTGAATGCCGTTGTCTCACAAGAGTCTCAGATGACTCAGATCTGTCATACGTCTCATGAATCTCTGCCAACATTCTCTCGTAGTTGTCTCATACATAACAAGAGCAAATATAGACTCCGCAAGGTGCAAACATATCGTAGATAATGCCATCTCATCTAGCTCCTACCACTGATTGTCAGACAAGCATGAAGGTCTACCTGCATCACCACTCAATGGTCCATGCAACCCTCGTTGTGTCAATGCATCAAGCATACACTCTCTCCATGCTGCAAAGTCTGACCCATCAAACATGTGCATTTTGGACAGATCATAATCTGAGCGATCACCTGTCTCTGCCATGAGCACAATGTAGCAAACTAGAAAGCAAAATCAATGTCTCTGTACCTGCCAACCGTCCAAGAATATGGCAAAGTCACGATACAAAATCTGTGAGACAATCTGTGAGCATAAAGCTCCCACAAATGGCAATGACGCAAATCCCAAATGCCAAGTGTACGAGGCTCTTGTAGAGTAAACCAAGCTCCTGTATGGCTGTAAAATATGGCTGCAAATCAGCCCCAAAACAGTCCCAAAATTCAGCTCTTAAACAGCTGCATAAACAAGTCACAAACGTATCCCAGATCAGCCTACAACTGAGCCATACATGGACACCTGCAAAGAGAAAACAATGGCTGAAAATTCAGCACCCAAATAAGCCCTCAAACCTGCCTCTGCTATAAACTTGTAAACCTGTAGAGCTGAAACCTGCTGAAAAACCTCAAGCCATTAGTGCTCGAATCCGGTTACCTAGCTCGTAGCCACACAAGCATACATCACAATATTCACTCCTGTGAGTGTGCAAGGATAACTATATGCTTGTCAAACCGTGAGCTAATCACCAAGCCCACACTGTGCGGTATTGATGCATACATGCACTAAGCTCCCTCCTGTAGAGAACACCGCACATAGTCACTTAGTGCAATCGCAATCACAACCTGGATCGCATCAACTTATGCGCCTAAAACTCCTGGGAAAATTTTTCCAGAGTTTCAACGCACAATGACTATCAACACAAAATAACCATTGTCCTACAACCTCAATACAATGAGCAATCAATGCGCATCAAACTACACTCAACATACATGCATAAGCTTTGCAAACTTGTGTTCAACAAATGCTCACAAAGAGTACCACAGGTGACCATACATATCATCCACAACCAACCTTTGCACTTACTCACAAGATCTACTGCTCACCACATAAGCATACATAGAGCATTACCCGCTCAAAGACCATGTATGCCAGCCACAACACTGCAAAAGAACCACTCAACTGCAACTGGCAACACCTGTGGGAGTACTAGACTCAACCTGTACCTGGGAGTCAAACCCGATCTTGTAACACCTCATATGTGCCTGCTACCTGCAGTGTGCACTGGTAAGCTGTCTGCAGCAAAGAAAACAACAAAGCCCAAAACTGTCCTGAAAAACAGTCTCTGTGTTTTTAATTTCAGACCCACTTGCACTCCGAATTAGAAAACAATTTCTTCTACAAAGTCGTAGAGCTTGAAGCCAGATCCGTTTTGAACCAAATTTTTTTGGAATCGAAGCTTTGTAGCTCAAGTTATGAGCAAAACAGTAGACTGCTGTCAAACTGCCAAAAACTGAACGACTTTCTTCTATGCTTCTTTGAGCTCATAGAAAGGCTCAAACTCACTTCCCACCTCGATGCGTGAGCTGAATGTATCAATCTCACAATGCTTCCATGTCTATGGAAGCTCCAAGCTCCAATCTGCCGTCGATGTATCCGTTGCAAAGCTTGCTAAGAAGAGGGAAGATGTTGTACACAGTGGGCTGATATGTAGAGGAAATATGGACTGATCTGTGAGCACTAGGAAGCTCCGGAGAGCTCTCCTGCAAGCCTCTTTATGGCTGTCCACAAGCCTCCTCTATTTCTTTGCTCAGATATGTGACCTCTCCGCCATAGCCATCGAGTTCATCACGAAGCCGCCCATCTACGCTCTCACACCTGTCGCTCTGATACCAATTGAAGAAACTGTGCAGGAGAGAAGAGGAAGGAGAAGAGCACACGACACACAGATATGGGTGGGGAGACTCAAATCAGTGAGTAGCCCCCTATACACTTATGCTATGTATAAGGTATACAAGTCAGTGGGCGCCCAGACTCTGGGCAGCAGGGCAAGGCACAGGCGCCTATATCCCAACAGGGATTGACTAAGGTTGTCAATCATGGATGGGTGGACCTGATTAATCAGGTAACTATCCATCACTGCACATTAAAACGTTTATAAAATTTTTGCACTTGGAAGAGGAGTCCACCAGCGGCTGTGCCCACACATCTGTTAGGGAGAAAAAAGCGTTGGTTGAGAATACCTTAGCCCAATTGTGACAGTTATAGGGCCGAAATAGTTTTTTGGACTTTTAATACGTTGTCCCGTTTTCGCTACGAGACAGGACTAGGTCTTCTTCTAAGGCTATAGACCCAAGCCATTGTCAATGGTAAAAGTCTATTCCTTGGATTTTTCTTGTTTAGAGACTCTGGTTTTTATTAGACCTAGAGACCTGTCAAGGCTCCCATCCCGAACTTGGTGTTGGCGGGTTGGGGATCTTATAGACTTTATAACTCAGCTTCTCAGAGATTGCCCATCTATAATCAGAGATTATCAAGCAATTCATTAGGACTTGTTTGGGGTCTTCTTGGGCCCTTTAATCTGCCCCAAGCCTAATGACACTGTTTATAGTGGAGCAATAGGACGAAGCCATGTGGACAAAAATGTTGGCTTTGTTAGCCCCTAATTTCTAGAGGTTTAACTAGGAGTGTAGGCTTTTCTTTGTTGTAAATGGACATGAAAATTGTAACATCTTCAAAACTAAAAGATTTGGGTCTATTTTTATTCTAAATACTGCTGGCTGGAGTAAATGGGCCACCCTCACAAAGTGGGCTAGTCCCAAAAATGCCCCCTCATTAATTTGACGTTCAAGTCTACTTTTCTCTCCTTTCACTCTGTCCTTCTCTCTCTACATACTAGATCTCATCCCTCCTCTCTCTAGAACCAAAAATCTCAGTTTTCACTCTCTCTCCTATTGAAAGAGTACCTTTCTGGCCTCCTCTCTCTCCAATCTACCTTCCCCTTCTCCCCCAAGCCTAGTTTTCAGTTTTGGCTTCTTTTTGGCTATGGAGAGCTTGTAATACAATCCATTTTTCCCTTCCTAGAGGTCTTTCTCTCATGCTTGCACCCATTCTCCACTCTCATCTTGGGGGCTCACATACATCTTGTAGAGCTTAGTGGCTTCAGTACCCAAGCTTAGGATTTAGGGACCTTTAGTTTGCAAATTTTTAGGGTTAGAGAGCTTCAATATACATTCCTATAACAAGGCTGGAAAAAAGGCAGGGTTTCTTTATCCAAAGCCTAGTCAAATCAAAATCTGAACACCTCAAATTTTTGCAAGCAAGATTTGAGGCCGGCTCAAATTTTGAGAGTTTTAGTTGAAAAGTTTCACCTTCTCTGAAAGGGGTGAAAGGGAGCCAAAGACAACTCCAAAAAATCATTTTCCCAAGCCTTGTCCTATACAAAGGTGAGAGTAAGAGTTCTTAGGTTCAAATTTCATTGTAGATCTTTAAGATCTCTTGGGGTTGTTCCAATGACTCTCTCTCTCTCTCTCTCTCTCTCTCTCTCTCTCTCTCTCTCTCGGATGATAGACTCGATAGATGTTGCTTGCTTGTTTGTTTGTGTCCAGCTTGACAAGTTGCATTGTGATTACTACTACTACGATGTTCCCTACTCACCAGCTCATACTTGCACACGTCTATAATGAGGTAGAGAAATATACCTTGCTCTTGTGTTGTAGCCTCATCCCAACAATTTGGAGCCCTTCTTGAAGCAATTTTCTTCAATGCACACCACCATTATCCTAGGTTGCTTTGCTAAGCATTCTCACCCTATAACACCTCTTTAAGGCACAATTTTAACACATTCAAAATAGAAAATAGATAAATCCTTCAAATTTTGTTACTATTGTGAGCAATGTCGATGACTTGGAGTTGTATACTCCCTGACATCAAGAGTTTCTATTCCTTTATCCTCCTCCTCTTTCTCGCCCGTAGACTAAAGCCCATTCCTTGCTCAGCTATGCACGCTACTTTGGATAGCCAACTGCAAGTATATATCGGTCGGGCTACCCCCCCTTCTAGCTTGTAGGCAGTCCTGAATCCTTGTCTTGTGACTACAATGTATCTTGTATCAAGTGTACTGTTGAGAGAGAGAGAGAGAGAGAGAGAGAGAGAGAGATTCAAATTAAAAAAATTCTTGAAATACCCTTGTATCATTTTGGGTTAAATTTGCCCATATTCTATAATTTGTGGAAATTCCCAAAATACCGTTCAAATCTCAAAAATTCCCAAAATACCCTTGTATCATTTTAGGATAAATTTGCCCCAATTTTAGGTGTCTTAGACAATCTATTCACCAATGAGCTCACAAATAGGGTAAAGGGGCCAATAAGGAACCACCCCCCAAAAGGAAGATGGCTCCACCCCCAAAAGAGAGACGAAAAAAAGGAATATGCTTGGAATCTTGCTTAGGTGTCTACATCTGATTTGCTAAAAAGTGTACTACTATTGGGGCTTGAGTGTCTTTGTTTTCTAAAACGCCCTCAGAATTACGCTTTTTCAAATAGAGTGCTGAGGCAAAATCAAAAAAATATCAATCTTGATATCATCTAATGCGTCTTTTCATGAGGAATTGAATGCACTCTTCAAATTTCAAATCTAGCCGGATATGAAAAATCCCCCCCCAAAAATACTATTTTTTTCTTACATGGCCTTATATTGGCCCCTTTACCTGAGAGGCATTTGTGTCTAAAAATGATGAGCGATTTCATCTTATCTACCCACAATATCATTTATACTCATATTCTCTAAAGATAAGAAAACGCTAAAGAGAAAATAACAAAAGGAAAAACACAAATGTATTAATGTGCACTCGACCATCTCTTCTTTATATGGATACAAAGAGTCTTTTGACTTTCATGGGTATTTTCATTTCTTTTTTTTTGGGTGCAAAACTCACTATAGTGAGTATGATTGAATTAATCAAAAAATTTACAAGCTAAGCCCTGCACACAAACCGAGCCATGGCATCATCAAAACACAGTCAACAGAAGCACTATCAAAACCATCCCACAAACATCGGTCGAATAGGGGAGGCCATCCTCAACATCACAAAGAACAAAGGGAGCCACCCTGAGACAACATGATCCATAAAACACATTAGGTTTGGAGGTTTCCACCAAGAAGAGTACCCTATCAATGCAAACCCCTTGACCACCAAACAACAGGGAGCATAACATCACATAAAGAGAGCCTTGCAAGGGGCAGGGCCTGCAATCCCTATCACCATGAGTATTCTGAGGGTGCCACCAAAGAGACATATTTATCATTGATGCACTCCTTGCCCCAAGTGAGCCTCCACCAAAAAAGCCACCAATAAACCCAAACTAGCAACCAAATCTAGGCTCTTTGGGTGATCCAAGAACCTACTTCCAAAGGATCGAAGCTACCCATGAAGGCCACAAGACAACATGTGTTGCCACCAACACCCCGCCTCTTCATATTCCCCACACAACAACAAGAACGGAGCAAGCACATCCGCCATTGTAGCACCCATGGGGCTCGGAGGGGAGACCTCAACCACTTCCAAAAAGATGGGGGGGGGGCGGGGGGGGGGGGGGGGGGGGGGGCAGAAATGGTGTACACAAGGGAGGGGCAGTACGTGCCCCTGTTGGAGCCCCATTGGTCCAACTGTTGTAATGAGCCCATTTTTAAAGCATATCAAATTCCATTTTTTATGTCAAAGACGTCTTATCAGTTTGATCCATTCGTATGGATTATGTAAATATTAGTCAGTTAATCAGGACTCAGAATTATTCCCACTTTTGTAATCACGAGCAAGAGAATCCCATGTACATTTTTTGAGCTAAGGTGACTAAAGTATAAAAGTCACCTTAGAACCATTTTTTGAATAACATTCGAATTAATCCTGTGTCGTACGAGTCTGAGAGAGAGAGAGAGAGAGAGAGAGAGAGAGAGAGAGAGAGAGAGAGAGAGAGAGAGAGTGAGTGTGTCTTATCCTCTTCGCTACGCGCTTCTCGCTCACCGGATTCACAACGCGACCACACCACCGCGATAGTCTCTCCGAGAGCTACGCGCCCACGCCACGCATTTGTCGTTTCGAGTTGATCGCGATCGATTCTTCCTCGAGCTTGTTTTGCTTGTAAGTAGCACAAACAGTGTCTGTTTTCAATAATCAAGTGCTTCATGGAATGAGAAAGAGATTAGCTACACATAGATACTGATAAACTTAAGTTTTGCCCACTTTTGGATTATGACATGTTGGTCTATCGCGACAGCATTCGAGATAGCTAGGGTTCAAATATGGTGAGATTAGACTTATAGGTAAGTATGTCCTAGTGAGAGGATGGTGCCTAGTAAGTCTGATGCGAATCGAAGTTCATTGGACGTGTAAACTGTGTTGTGAGAGTTAAGGGATAGGGTGGGTTGCATTCTACCAAGGTTAGTGATTGATGCATCATAAAAGTGCGTATGTGTAGATTGGTCTCAGCCTGACAAGCTAACGAGATTGCCTACGTGAACCTACGGGTTAGTCGTGTCATTGGATGATAAGTATGTTGTCTGTGTCGTGCTCGAGAGTATGAACAGGGGAGTAGTTAAGCCCCAAAACATTGGCGCCGCTGCCGGGGACACAAGACCTTAAGTAGGGAGATCTACATCACTCGTGTGATGGTTAGCTTACTTTAGTTTTGACTAAAGAGAGCTTAAACTTTTAGAACAAGATCCAGGATAGAGTATCCTGAGGTCTAGTGGATAGCCAGGAAGCCTGTGTCTTGCCGAGGGTCTGCGACTAGTTAGATTTAGTTAAATAGGATAATGAGGAGTTATGGTTTTTGGTTTTGAGTGCTTGTTATACTTGTGAAGAAATAGAGTAGAAAAACGCTGTAAAACCGCAAAAAACAAACAAAAAGAGGAAACAATAAGGCTGTTTGCTTGCCTTGAAAGCAAAACCCACCTCATATACCCTTGAAAGGGGTGAAAAGAGTCGACATTGAAATTTATGAATCAACACTCGAGAAAACATAAAAACTATGACCAAAACCAACAAAAGAAAAAAAAAGAAAAAAAAGAAACAGGTGATTGTCATAAGGAAACACTAAGTGAACCTAAAAGAGGCCAAGATGAGATATAACCATTAGCCAAGGGTAAAATGACTGTGTCATGAGGTATGACTGATGTGCACAAGTTTAAGATGCAGTGTCATCAAATTTGCATCACTTCAAGTGCAATGGAGTTGTGAATTGTCAGAGAAAAGTGAAATTTTTGAAGTGCTTGAGTTTGAGGTCAAAATAAGTCCAAACTTCACAAAACTTGGGGGATAGACTTGTATGGGCACAGGGAACAAGACTATGCAAAAACAAACAAAAAATTGAGTTCCTATTGCTCACTGCCTGGTCTATCGCGATAGACTGGTGAAGGTGGTGTTTGTTTAGCAACAAGCAAAAAACCCTTACACCACAAGCTTAACACATCAATACAAGGGTACTCACAAAAATTGAGTGAATTTGAACACCAATTTTGACCCCAAAACTTCAAAACTGGTGTTTGGAGTCTGGATTCAGAGACAAGGGCAAGAAGTCTTTGACCAGATGTCCAAACACTGCCAAAATTGGTCAATGCACTACACAAGGGGAGACTAAACTAACTGTGGGGAAAACTTTGGAAAAAAAAGCTGAAAATGAAGAGAACGCAGTCTATCGCGATAGACCAAGGAACTTTCTGCTGGGGAACTTTTCTTTCAAATTTTCCCTAGGGAGAGCTTTATCAGGGCCTAAATAGCAGACACACCAAAATTCAAGGCATTTAGATCACTAAAGGTCAATCTGAGGGTCAGATAGAGAATCAAGCTCTGATTGAAATACTAAAAGGGGACCAAAACCCAACCCAAGTGTCCAAACTTCACAAAACTTGAGGGATAGGCTATAGAGGGTAACTGGAACCCAAGGTTAAAGTCACAATTTTGAACTGACTTGTGCTGAGCAAACTATCAGTCTATCGCGATAGACCAAGGAAGTAGTGAGTCATACATTTTTTGCATTTTGTGACTATACTGCTAGAACATACTCTCTATATAGATCCCAGCCATCATTTCATCATTGAAATTGGACCACCAGAAGAGTGACTAAGTGGTTGTTGTATATACTTGAAAGATCTTTTGGTAATTCAGGGAAAACACTTGTGAACAGACTAACCATCCTTGTGTAGATCCTAGAAGGAGGTCATCACAAAGCTATACAGGAAGAAGGAGTCCAGGTAAGCTTTAAGTTTGCAAGTAAACTTTAATTCTTATGTATTTGAGGTCAGGAGCCTTTGTTAAGTCGGGAGCTAAAAGTGTCAAAAGTCAAGTTAGCACCACGTCCACAGAAGAGAGTGTAACTCAGACGAGACTAGACCCATTGGCACCAATCATTGAAGAGGGAAGTGATACTGACACTTCGTCAGAAAATTCCTTCTTCATGATGGGGAGTCAACAGCCAGTAGGTTTCAACGGTGAAGGACCAATGCCACGGGGGAGCACCTCCCTACATCCTTTAAACGAAACCAAGTTCACTATAATCTTCTTTGAAGGAACTAACTTGAGGGGAGCCCTAGTCTATTCTGACTATCGGGGACGCAAGTGTATCTGTATTGAAGAAAGACCGGCTCAGAGACTAGAGATAATTTGAGTCTACGATGATGGAGACAGATTCAGAGACAAAAACGGAAACCACTATCTGATAGTAAGTAACCCTGAGGATTACAACAGATATGGGGATAACATGGCCAAAGGGAAAATGGTTTCAGAAACCCAAGAACCGCCTCCTAACATTGATCGACCTGGAGCGCTTTTTATGTATGATAAGAAAACAACCAGAGTCCCAACCTATAATGAGAATGTAGGGATTTACAATCATGAAAGTGAAGGAATAGTCTCTTACTTTCAATGCAAGGAACCCTACCCGAATGAATTAAGCAAAGACAAGGTTCTTTACTTATTTTCTTATGAAACTGCTATGGGGAAGGATATTGTTTTTGTTGACAGATACGGGCGAGAATACAAACGTATTCTCCCAGAAGAGGTTGAAAAGGCAACAGTTCCGGGAGCATCGACCTATGGCCCCGACGAGGTACCAAGAGCCACCTACTCCCCTAGCAAGTCGACTAATCCCTTTTCAGAAGAGTATGATGCTACCTCACATTCTACCCGACCACCGACGACCAACTACCAGGACCAACCAGCTACTCAGCCATCACTGCAGGCATGGCTTCGACAGAGTGCTACATTAGAACAAGACGGAACCCGAGAGGGTTATCAAACCGCATGAGGGTTAAGGGATTTACAAGAACCACCACTCTATGCACAATATCAAGGAGAGAGTAAGCCAAAGACTCAGGGGTCAACTGAGCTTGAAAGAACACCCCGAGAACGAGTTCGGAGAGATGAACCATCTCTCTCGAGATCTGTTAGAAATTATGGATTAGGAGCACCATTGGGAGAAGAACCTGGCCACTACAGAAGACCAGAGGAGGTATATCGACTAGGATGGGGAGATCCCATGATGAGATTTGGAGACCATCGTAGAATTAGACCTTCTCAAGTGCAAAAATGGGTAAACAAGAAATATACGGGAAGTAAGGATCCAAGAGATCATGTAGCAGCCTTTGTGCCTGTAATTAGAGATGAAGAGGTGCTAGACTTTCCTACCCAATTTGCAAGATTTGGTTTAACCTTAGAGGATGATGCGGCTACATGGTTTGACTCGGTGGAGCGAAGAGACTTTGAGTCTATGGAGGAAGTGTTTGACGAGTTTATCGAGGAATTCTCACAAAGGGGGATAGCTCATAATGCCGTTTCGCAAATCCATAAATTCAAACAGAAAGATGGAGAGTCCGTACGAAAGGTCGCCCTCCGATTAAAAAGATATGTTAAGTTTTGTCCTGTGGAAGAACTGCCAACTCAGTCCAGACTTATGCTTATATTTATACAAGGACTAAGGAATGCAGATCTTCAAAAGGACTTACATATGAAAAGGAGCACTACGTTGAATGATTTGACCAAGGAAGCGCTATACCTTGTGGACAATTATGCGGTCTACAAAGAGGGTGAGTTCAAGGATCTTGACGATGATTCTTCCTCACAACAAAGCGGGAGCAAGTATGCTAAGACAACACTGAAGGGGGAAGTAGCGGTAAGCCAAGAGCAGCTTGTAGAGGAAGTGCTTAAAAAGATTAACTTGTATTCCAAACCACAAGCTAAACAACCAAAATGGTGTGCGATTGAACAAAAATGGACAAACCATGGAACGGAGAAGTGTTATTATAACAAGGGATATGTGAGAGAACGACCATATGCTCCACAAGCTTAGGCGACATCTCCTCAAGTCCAACCGATGCCTAGATATCAGACTGGCAACCTATGAGGACCTGTAGGTGCAAAAAGACCACAACCAGTGTTGGGAAAACAACCACCCCTACCAGGATTACGACCAGTCGGCATAAGATACACACCCACAATAACTGAGTCGGACGAGAAGGCTTTGGTACCTATGCATGCATACTACGACGAGCGCAATGGATATGCGGAAGACTCTGTCTATTATCCACAAGACGAACCCTCTAGACCAGAACCATGGAGCATGATAGGAAATACAGGACCACCAACTGCTGCATAGGCAGCGGGAGAAGGACGATATAGCCTGGATGAAAGAACACTGTTGTTCATAGCCAACGGAGGCATGAGCAGACAAAGAATTGCGCACCAACAAAGAGGAGCTCCAGGAGCACCTCAATAGCCTAAAGGACCATGCTACAAGTGTGGAGGAGACCATTGGCTGAGGGATTGCCCTCATGACGAAATCATTAGGGTCAACGCATATTGCACGGAGTGTGGAATTACTCACTTGATCCCTGATTGCCCTAAAAACCCGAGCAAAGGAGCAAAAACTACCTTGAATATGCTAGGAGCGCTACCGTCCAGTGGAGGGTCAGAAAACGAAACTCCGATTCCTGTTAAGGTCTTGACAAGAGCCCAAGCAAGGAAAAATGACAATCAGCCCAAGAGTAACGATGAAAATCAAGAAGAAATCAAGACTGACAAGTCTAGTGTCAGTCGTGATAATCCTTGGAAAGAACGAAGAGCGAAAATGAAAGCTAGACGTGAGCGAAAACAAAAAGATGTAGAAGCTGAGCTAACGATAGCTCGAGAACAACTTAAACAGCAAAGAGAGTCAGACTCTCTAAAATCAACGGAAGGACCAAAGAGTGCAAGCTCAGGAGGGTTGGTATTGGTAGATAAGATCAATGAACCCTTAGATGCAATCTTGCAAGCATATGAAGCAAGATGGAAGAACAGACAGACCCTAGAGCAAAGGTGGATGACATATCCATATCCAGAGATAGAAAAACAGAGACTAGAGATGTGCAAACAGCTGATTGAAACTGCACAAGCTTTACTGGAGCCTCCACCTAGGGAAGTGGGAGATAGAGTAATCAAACCACCAAACCATGAAACACCTCACAAAACCGAACAAAGGATACTCGACAAGATAGAAAACATTAAATCCTTGCCGGATGTAGAGGATGCAAAAGACGTACCTAATAGCACTGATGAATCACTGAAAGATTTTCCACCATATTCGCCTATTGTGAAAGAAAATTGGCCTGAAGAGCTATGGGAAACGGTGCGAAAAGCTCAAGAAAAATATGAGACAAAAACAATTGAGTCAGTGCCTTTCTCGGAGCTGAACTTGAATAAGGCTCCATGGGATTTGGACGTTAAATCATTTCAAGGGGATAATGGTTCAGTTGTATCCGAAGATAGCAGACCACAATCTCTCAGAACTTTGCCATCATATATGGGGGACTATGAGGCAAGATCAGATATTTGAAGAGTACCTTCTCAGAGAATAGGCGGTTCAAATCAATTGGACACTAAAATCCTGACAGACTTGTTGACCACTCCGGTCAAGTGTACAATCACATTGGTAGAATTGTTTAAAATTAGGCCAAGCATGTGGACGGAAGTGGGCAAATGTCTTGAAAAATTTGGCATAAGGACGCCTCTTAAGTTCTTCGAAACCGAGATTAATGACACAGAACCAAAGAAAGTCAACACTAGACCAGTGCCACTCAACAAGGTAGGAGAGTATTGTGAGGGTGAAGACGGCAACACGACCCTACCAGTTGAGTATAATGGCATAGAAACTAAGGCAATACTTGATAGTGGAGCTGGCATTGCCATTGCCACCAAATTGCTATGGGAAAAATGGGGAAAACCAGCAATACGAACAACTAGAATGAAATTGCAACTGGCGGATGGGCACATAGAAAGGCCTATAGGATTGCTTGAGGCAATCGTGGTATCTTCCTGTGGCATAGAGTACGAACATACCTTTGCCATAGTAGATTTCGGCAAGAAGAACAACTATGAAATTATCCTTGGTAGGCCGTTCATGAGGCAACTCAAAATGGTGCAGGATTGGGGGTATGATTATTTGTATCTAAGACATGCTGAAACTACTACACGCGTAAACATGAAAAATCATAGCTACCATGATGTCACGAGAACCCCTGTGGAAGAATTTGACTCAACCACCATTAGTGGATCAGAAGTCCCAGCGTGGCTTTGTAAGAAAAAAGAGATATGGATGTGTGGGGCATCTCAATGTAGTGAATTTGACCACGATGAAAGGACACTAGAGAGGGTCTTGGAAGAGGATGTCTATATACGAGAAACTTTTCCTGAAGAGAAGCTCGAACCCCTAGAATGGTCTCAAATTTTAGCAACATTGGATGTATGCGTCAATGAAGTCACTCCCACCAAATTTTGTGATGAGAATGGCTACGATATCATACCATACTACATGTTGAGCAAAATTGTGGAGGAGGACGAGGACGAGGTAGATACTGAGAATACGAGGATCCATAAAACAGAAACGAAACTTGAGATTAAGATAGTGGGCTATGTGGACATCCCCACTAAAGAAATCAAGCAGGAAGGAGAAGAATTTTATGATTCTTCTGATCAAAGTGAAACAAGAACAGATTGGGATCAGATGCTCTATTCGGCATTGTGGGCTTCTCGAGTTGCATATAAAACAACACTCAATGCTACACTATTTAATATGGTATATGGGTTAAATGCAATATTGCCTATTGACTTTTTGATCCCCACACTAAGGGTAGCAAAACAGTTGGACTGGACGTGGCATGAACTTTCAGAGCGGTTAGAGGACCTTGAAAAATTAGATGAGTTACGACTCAATGCTGTAGCGGCCATCTATGCAAAAAAAAGACAACAGAAAGAGTTTTTTGACAAACATGTCAAGAACAAGGACTTTAAAACGGGCGACTATGTCTTAGTATACACCCTTAAACAGCATGCCAAAAAGATAAAGAAAAGGGGCATGGGACCTTATTTGATCCAAGAAATATCGTCCAGCGGAGCAGTAAAACTATCGACACTAGATGGAAAATAAATGCCGGACTGGATTAGTGGGTGTCGTTTAAAAAAATATCATCTCCCTTTAACACCGGAAATGTTGTTTCAATTGCATTATGGAAAAACATATAGACAGGAACAACATCGAATTCAAGACCAAGCACAACAAGAATCAAAGGAACGGATTGCTAAACGAAAGCAGTTTCTCAGGACAATAAACATGGTCACCCCAATGATGACTGGCGAGTATCCTCTTTCAACATCCCAAACAATCGAATCGGATATACAAAGCGACGAATTAGAAAAGACCATGACAGACCTTAGGGCTCAGGACGATAGCATCATCAACGACTTGGAAGATACATGGTGTAGTCCTTACATAAAAGCTTATGCAGGCACAAAACAAGTTGAAATCTATGCATTGCTTGACACTGGAGCAAAAATGAATGTCATCAGCTTTGAGCTCTTTCAGAAACTTGGACCAATGAAGACGATTCCAGAGACACACAGGTTGAAAGTAGCGTCGGGTGATGAGGTGACCACGATGTGGTCTATTATAATACCAATCACAGTGCAGGCACACCTGTACACTACAAAATTCCATGTACTGCCACCAAGTAGGTCAGCAACTCCGTGTATCTTAGCAGTGTCATGGATGAAAGCTAACAGGGTATTCATTGATTTGGATACGAATGGGGCACTATTCAAAAAGGAAAACTTTTCAGAACCCTTCTTATCATATAACCAATTCATATCAAGGAGGAAACAAAAGTCAATACAACCGCAAAAATCTGTCCAACAAAAACAAAGTTTACAAGTCCAGCAACGTCTTATAAAAAATCAGCAACCATGCAGGGAACCAGGCAAGTTTGGGTACGGCGTACAGAGCTGACCGAGGCACAATTACATCAAAAGCGGCAATACAAAGTGTGGATAAGGCGCGACAACCTAATTCCTATAAAAGAGGAGTTTGAAGAACAGACACAACACCAAAAGCCAGCAAATCTTCAAAGAAACATAGTCAATCTGTCAAATACGCAACGGACAATAGCGATTTCAAAGGAACCACATACGCCAATTCAAAACCAGATATGACAATAGCGATTTCAAAGGAACCACATACGCCAATTCAAAACCAGTGGAAAACAATCAAACAACGGGCGGCGGAGTTACAACTACTACTTGCAAAGAAAATCTGCCAGCCAATTCAAGATACCACAGGAAACCTCGACGACAAATGCCAATAAGCGAATCACTTATACCTTCCTCTTGCACTGCATACATTCTTTCTACATGCATTGACCGTACATGCATATAGGGCTATATTACAAGGCCTGCATTAGCACGAGTTCAAACCCATGCACAACACATACCCTTGAAGATAACCTGTCGTCCGAGAGGACTCCGACTAGGAGGGGGAGAGGCATTCCAAATGCGGACTCATCATGTCATATATTAGAGGGCAATGTTTGCGAGCAATTTTTCAAACATTTTTTGCGTTTTATTGTGTGATTTTTGGAAAAAGAATATGCCCTCGTAATTAATCAAAATGGGGGACCAAATCATCATTCATGAGCCCCTAGGGATGTGTATAGACTATAAAGAGAGTCAAATCTGGCCAAAAACTGTCTAAAAACATCAAAAAATAGGCCAAGGTTGACGATAGTGAGCGAGATTGTACATAGACGAGAGAAAAGTGAGCAACAAAGTGTTTTGCTTCTCATTGGTATTTTTCTAGGTTAGAATTGCTATTTGCGGGTTATTTTGGGATTTATTTGCTTTATTTTAGCCATTTTCTAGCAAAAATTATAGAAAAAAATCCGCAATCCATATGGAAACACAAAAGAAGAGATGCCTGATCAGAGCAAGGTAAAGAAGACACAGAAAAAATAAGGACTGCAAAGGTGACAGAGAAAAATGACCACCGTCATGAAGGGACCTCCAAAAGGAGAAATCTACAAAAATGGTAAAATTGGAGCAACCGAAGTCCAAATCAGGAAATTTGCGAGCCTAAACCGCATCTCGCAAAAAGTTATGGCCACAGGTAAAAGATGGGAAAATTTGGTGTCGGAGTCTCGATTACATATAGAGAGACTAGGCTAGAAATCCCTCATTTGAGTCATTTTCCATAGTGTGAGAGAGAGAGCTTCCTACAGCAGTTGAGAATTCCAGGAGCTCATCCATTGCGCACGGTCGCCAGATCGACATCAGATATGAGAGGTATGCTCGTCAACACTGACTCTAAGTGTTGTTTACTTCAGTTAGTCGCAAAACCTAGCCGGCATCACAATCACAACCTGTGCACACATACGGTAGAATGGTTGTTAGGGAGACCTAGAGGCCACCAAATGGGACCAAAAGTGAAAGGCACAATGCTAATAGCTTAGGGATCGAGCCTATGACCTCGGTAAGCATGAAGGAAGCCGCTCAGAAAACCCTAATTTAGCAGGACCTGCAAATGGGCGACAAAACCAAGGTGATCGGAAATGAGCCAAAATTCATAGACAGCAAGCCAATGACCTCGACAAACCGACTGAAGGGTTAGATTATGAAAAAGTTCGTCAAAACGGAGCCTAAAGTCCCTATCTGACAAAAACCGCACAAAGCGTCACGATACTCTAACGGGCCGACCAAGTGACAAAATTACACCAAATTCAACAAGGAACATCCAAAGGAGGTCAACTACGAGATGGAATGTGTCCACTTAGGAAAAAAATTTCTTCCACTAGGGCAAATGCCGGCAACAGGCCAGAAAGACGTCCAAATGGTCGTTCTTGGTGTTTCAAACACCAAAACAACAACCGACTGCTTGGATGGAAGGTCAAAAGGAAGTAGAAGACAGCCGGAATCATACAAAGACCAAAAGGAACCACGACTATCACCTAAGTGGTCTACTTCGACTTCAAGACCAACTAAGTGCTGCAAACAGGGAGTACATTCTGCTAAATTGATTAAAACTTGATGTGTGTGTCTAGGAGGGCCTATTAACACCATGAATGTCAACTAACATAAAAAAACTGGTAAAAATGACAAAGTGCCCAGTCGCGATAGACTTGAACTTGCACTTAGATAAGGGAAAATTTGACTTTGGCTTCATGAGGGGTGCTAACAAGGAATGTTAACCACCAATATCAAGTCAAAGTGCCAGAAAAATCTATTTTGGCCAAAAAGCTCAGTCTATCGCAATAGACTTGCTGCAACAATTTTTGGGGGGAAAGACTTTTCAAATTTTTATAAGCTAGACTTGGGGAAGCAAATGAAGGCAGTACACCAAATTTGGTGCCAAGATGGACTCATATAGCAAGCTGAGAAAGACATGCAGACAACTCAGAGTCAGAACAGAAATTCTCAAGGGCAGACAGGTAAAATTTACATGTAAGGGGTCAAGAAACCTTGCATCAACTGGGAGAAGGCAGACAGATGGTCACAAAGCCAGAAAATGACAAACTGGCACTAAGTCCCAGTCTATCGCGATAGACCAAGCAGAGGGATAGTGGACCATCTTATCAAAAATCTGAATTAGCAGCTGTCTTCAACATGATGCAAGATGACCACCCACTAAGTTTGAGCCCAAAACAACACAAAATGAAGGAGATAGACCAACATCTCTCTGAAGGGAATCTGGAAAATTGGGAGTTGATCCAAAAAGGGGTCACTTGACATTCATTTGAGGTGAAAAGGGGATTAGACCATGTGCAAGGTATGGGAAACCAAGTGGTGGAGTCACAACTGCAAAAAAGGACCCAGATCAAAAAAATGCCAATCTATCGCGATAGACTAAGAAAAAGTAGCAAAGGGACAGATTTTGAGCTTTGGCTTATGGAGTGACCTTATATGCCATGAGAGAATACACCACACGTACAAAGTTTCAAGGCATTTGGACTTGTTCTCCTTCACCAACAACATCAATTTAAAGCCGCCAAAGTCGCACAATGGAAGAACTTTTCTATCTGCTAACATTTTATCTTAACTAATCTTCGGATTAAGAAGGCTCATCTAGATGCATGATTAAGTGGTAATCAATTTAGGAGAGTAGTACTATGTTTGTGCATTAACTGATAATTGTGATGACAGGATCTATGGAGGCTTCTCAGGGAAAAAGAAAAGGCAAGAACCTGGCAACGGAAGGTGCAGCACCCTATGCACTTCTACCCAATTCTTTAAAGCCAGCAGCCACATGGATACGTGCATATGTGCAACAAGCAGCGGCCTTTCAGATATATCAAGGTTCATATGTGGATGACAAAAGAAACTTAGTGGATACGGTGATGATTCCCAAGGAGGCAGAGAATTACTTGAAAAGATCACCGCAAAGGTCATGGCTCAAAAAAGTCGGCTTGTGGAACTTTGTGTCACTACCACCAGTAGGGATAGATTTCAAGAGGGTACAGCATCTAATAGAGACTATCCAAGAAGATGGAACTTGCAGAGTGGCAGGCATGGATAATGAAGTGATGGAGATCCAGATCACCAAAGAGATCATCAAAGAGGCATTGAAACTGTCAGATCAAGGAGCAAACATGAGAGAAAGAAGGAAAAATCTCACAGTTTACTTGCAAAAGTCCAAACTAACTTCCTTCGAACTCATAGCAAACCCAGAAGTAAGAGAGCTGACAAAGATCTACAATCAGTGTTTGTTGAGCTACAGCAAAAGGCCGCCAAGATACACTACACCGCACGGGAGCATCTCAACCACATTGACATGGGCTATGGGAATGACCCGTGAGTTCTACATAGATCACGCATCATATCTGTTTGAAGAAATGACAAAGCTAAGGCAGGACAGACCCAATTACATTGCAGGAGGAGAAGTCCTAACCAGAAAAATATACCATGCCATAGGCGCGGCAGATATTTTCCACCTGCCCCTCATCAGAATGACTGGCTGGTATTAAGGGAAAATAGCGAAGACGGATCACAAAGGAAAGTACCGGCATCTATTAATACCATTGGAGGACGCAAGCTGGAAAGAGTGACAAGAAGTACACAAGAAAAGATGGCTGAAGAAAAAAGAACTGAAGAGGAAGATGCCCGACTAAAGAAGCGAAAAGCGGAAATGGAAAACAACACCAGGTTGCAGAATATAGCAAAGATGGAAAGGATGCTAGAAGGGTTTGCTCTAGAAAGATATCTACGAGGCGATGTAGGCGCCACTTGGAAACCGTCTAGTAGCACTTTCACACTGAGAACGAAGAATAGAAACAACCCAGCTTTTGAGCTGGACTGGTTCGAGAAATATATCCAAGAAAGAAATGTGAGGGATGAGATAGAACTGCTACTAGAAGAGGAGGATCTCCAAACTTTGAGAGATCAGCTGAGGCCGACTTCACGTGTTCAGGAGACACCGCCGCCATCTCCAAGGCCAGATACAAGTGAGAGGCAATCTAGCCCACCTGCTGAATCTACTTCGCATTTAGAAAGCTCACATCGAGATGACAGAGTTCACACACCGCCCAGTGAACAGGAAGAAGAAGAAGGAACAGATAGACGCCAAAACATTGGAACCATATCACAAAGTGATAAAGGCAAGCAAAAGGTGGTGGATCAGTCTAAAGATAAAGCTTCCTCCTCTCAAGAAATTGAGTTGGAAGCTACTATAGATGAAGATTTGCAGTCAATGGTGACAATACTAAACTGAACAAGACTGCATAGTCAATGGTTAGCTGATCAGAACCGGTCCAACAAAATGAAGTTACAAAAAACTGATGAGGAAGTTCAGAGACTGCAAGAGCAAAGGGAAGACACTCTAAAGCTGATCAGCATCAGAGATACTGAAATATCGGGGCTCAAAGGCACAGTAAATATTCTCAAGGACAATTTACAGGAATCTGAAGACTTCAATGCCATATGTGAAGATACAATAAACGTGTTCCTTGAAGATGTCAGTGAAAGAGACAAACACATCCAACAATTGGAAAAGGAAAAGCAAGATGCGCTAGAGGCCATCACAAGTTTGCAAGTCGTCATCGATGACTTACAAATTGAAGTCAAAGATTTAAGAGCAATAACAGATATCCAAGCAAGAGAAATCGAACGCGCTAAAAAGCAAAAAACATCGCTACCAACAACACCAGTAGTCCATCCAGAAGAAGAAGTGGCTGCACTAAAGAGGGAGCTGGAGTTAGAAAGAAAACAGCGTTTAATGATTGTTGAAAGTGCGCTTAGAGCAGAAGGTGAACTACAAAGACAAATTTCAGATTTGCAAAGTGAACAACAACAAGGACCAGCTCCTGACAGTGAAATGGAAAGCATTGTTTCCAAATCACTCAGGGAAGAAAATGAAAACCTGCATATCAGGATAAAACAGTTAGAGGAGTCGGCCGCTAAAAAAGACATGGAATTTCAAGCTCTACAAATCAATAGTAGAACAATGACCGCACAAATCGCAAGTCTACAAAGTGCAGGGCAGCACCAAGGACAGGGACGAGTGCACATGGAGCCAGTAACAACGAATTTGGTTGGACTCACCGAAGTTTATGGGGGTCAAGATGAGTACGACGAAGATTTAGATGAACAGAAGGCACATACGCAGAGTGATCAAACCGGCTCCAAAGACCAAGAGACAGAAGAAGATTCAGTCACGAAGATGGAAGATCAGAGGCTAGCCGAGAAGATGGAAAAGCAAACAGAAATGATATGGTACAAGGCTATGAAA
This sequence comes from Adiantum capillus-veneris, assembly GCF_014529385.1. Classification (NCBI taxonomy): domain Eukaryota; kingdom Viridiplantae; phylum Streptophyta; class Polypodiopsida; order Polypodiales; family Pteridaceae; genus Adiantum; species Adiantum capillus-veneris. Next base: position 40,255,549 of record NC_140942.1, read on the forward strand.
CTCGAAAAGGAGTTGCTACAAGGGCTTTCCAAATCGGGCAGAACAGCAGCAGAGCTACGGCAAGAATGGAATGCGCCTATGTTACCTTATGCTCTACTGAAGTATGAGACTCTAACACATCAACGGCAGCTTGAAAAAGAAGAACAAGTGCCAGTATTTGAAGGAGAAGTACAAGATAGGGAACGGCAAAATAGAATAGTGGACAGCCAGCCAAAGTGGAGGCGTCAATGGCTATTGGACCATCCTCATAACTTGATCCACTTAGTCAACGCACTGCCTGAGCTGAGGAATGACAGAACGTTTTGCCCAACTCCCCGAACATACACCTACAGCCAACATAAAGCACTACAGAGCAGAAATCCAACATGAATGAATTATCCAGTAATGCTAGGGCCAACAGAGGGAGAGAGAATATCCGGTTCTTACATGGTGAAAACCCTGCAGGGCGCCATAGCAGAATTCAGAGGCTCTCCTGACCTATCCTGCAAGATGCTATGTAAAATAGCTCGCACATTTTTGGCCTGTCTCACAACCTTCTCAGACAGCTGGACATCAGAGTATATGAATACTGAAAGAAGCATCTCAGAATACTCATACGATCTAAGTGGGCCACCGACAGAGCCAGTATTGTATGCTTATTTCAAACGACTGATGTTTCTGCCAAGCTACCATATCTAGACATTTGAAGAAGCATTTTACACGGGCTTCTTCATGTATAAGTCAAAAAAATTTCGCCCATTAATGGCAAGTGACTCTATGCGCTATGATGTGTTTCTACAGCAAATCACCCAAGAAAGGCGACAACGACAATAAAGACAAAGACGATCATGTCATGGTAGACATGAACGAGGAGGGGGGGAGTGTTGGAGCCCCATTGGTCCAGCTGTTGTAATGAGCCCATTTGTAAAGCATATCAAATTCCATTTTTTATGTCAAAGATGTCTTATCAGTTTGATCCATTCGTCTGGATTATGTAAATATTAGTCAGTTAGTCAGGACTCAGAATTATTCCCACTTTTGTAATCATGAGCAAGAGAACCCCATGTACATTTTTTGAGCTAAGGTGACTAAAGTATAAAAGTCACCTTAGAACCATTTTTTGAATAACATTTGAATTAATCATGTGTCGTACGAGTCTGAGAGAGAGAGAGAGAGAGAGAGAGAGAGAGAGAGAGAGTGTCTTATCCTCTTCGCTACGTGCTTCTCCCTCACCGGATTCATGACGCGACCACACCACCACGATAGTCTCTCCGAGAGCTACGCGCCCACGCCACGCATTCGCCGTTTCGAGTTGATCGCGATCGATTCTTCCTCGAGCTTGTTTGCTTGTAAGTAGCACAAACGGTGTCTGTTTTCAATAATCAAGTGCTTCATGGAATGAGAAAGAGATTAGCTACACATAGATACTGATAAACTTAAGTTTCACCCACTTTTGGATTATGACCTGTTGGTCTATCGCGACAGCATTCGAGATAGCTAGGGTTCAAATCTGGTGAGATTAGACTTATAGGTAAGTATGTCCTAGTGAGAGGATGGTGCCTAGTAAGTTTGATGCGATTTTGAGTTCATTGGACGTGTAAACTGTGTTGTGAGAGTTAAGGGATAAGGTGGGTTGCATTCTACCAGGGTTAGTGATTGATGCATCATAAAAGTGCGTATGTGTAGATTGGTCTCAGCCTGACAAGTTAACGAGATTGCTTACGTGCACCTACAGGTTATTCGTGTCATCGGATGATAAGTATGTTGTCTGTGTCGTGCTCGTGAGTATGAAAAGGGGAGTAGATAAGCCCTAAAACAGCCCCCTGTTGGGAAACCTCTGACCCTTCGACAGTGCCAGCTCCTCGAAAGACCACCAACGATGCTACTACAAGATGGTGAACGTCGCTCCCTGCTACATTAGGCTCCCTGAGCCTCCCCGTTCTAGCTCCTTGGAAGCTGAGCGAGCCTTGCCACATCGAAGATCTCTCAGATCCACTTTCATGGGTCTTTTCATTTCCTAAACTCACCCTTCCCTTATGCACTTAAGATGTTTTGAAAGGCTTTTTTTCCCCTATATTGGGGAGACCTAATCTATTATGGGAGAACAATCTTCCTAAAAAGAGTTGCAAAAAAACTTGTCTTTAGAGATATCTGCGAAGTTAATGAGGGGTATTTTGGGAATTTTGGAGAAATTGAAGGGCATTTGGGGAATTTTTGGTCATTTAGAGATATCTGAGAAGTTAATGAGGGGTATTTTGGGAATTTTGGAGAAATTGAAGGGCATTTGGGGATTTTTTGGTCAAATATGAGTGGTATATTAGGAATTTTTAAGATTTGAAAGGTATTTTGGGAATTTTCACAAAATGAAAGAAACCCAATAGTTTCCAAGTCAGATTTCCCTCCCCCATCCTTAGTAAAATACCCCCCCGCCCCCCCCTTTTTCTTAGTGCGTGTCTATTTGGACTACAACAAGCATACGAGCTCTAGCCCCAAGCCCCACTCCGTCCCTTTTCTATACATCGCTTCCCCCTCTGTTGTAGTACCTCCCTCTATGCACCTCGTCTCCCCCATCCCACCCTCATGTTGATGCACTCAAATCCTCCTCAACTTCTCCTGCATGCCTGGTCACAACTGAACAGCCCCTAGCACCTATCTCAACAAAGAGAGAGAGAGAGAGAGAGAGAGAGAGAGAGAGAGAGAGAGAGAGAGAGAGAGAGAGAGAGAGAGAGAGAGAGAGAGAGAGAGAGAGAGAGAGAGAGAGAGAGAGATCCCCTTCGCAAAGGGTGCGCATGCGTCAATTGAGAGAATGGAGTGAAAAGGGAGAAAGAGAGACCGTAACACAATGGCAGGGGGCCCATTTTGTTATTTCTATGCATTTTTTAGGAGAGAGAGTGTGCATGCTTTTTGGAGAGTGTGTTGCCCAAGTACTCCCACTAGAGGCTTTTGAGCTCCTCTTCATCCCCACGATTCAAGATTTCTTGACCCGCTCCTGTGAGAATATCTGTGTATGTGTGTGTGTGTGTGTGTGTGTGTGTGTGTGTGTGTGTGTGTGTGTGTGTGTGTGTGTGTGTGTGTGTGTGTGTGTGTGCAGGCGGTGCATCTTGTTCAGTTAATGGCAACCCCACGTCTACCTCTTCCCCCACAAATGGCTCTTGAACTTTTGTTCTCTGACCACCCGGTGCATGCCTGATTGATCTTGTGAAGCCAAGTGGCATGCCTGAATTTTGTGCTCCTTAATAGAAATTTTCTTCAAAGCACACCACCATTATTCCAGGTTGCTTTGCTAAGAACTCTCACCCTGTAACACCTATTGTAAGGCGCAATTTACCACATTCAAGAGAAAAAATAGATAAATCCTTCAAATTTTGTTACAGTTGTGAGCAGTGCTGACAAATTGGAGTTGTATTCTCCCTAACATCAGGATTTTCTACTCACTTAGCCTCCTCCTCTTTCTCACCCAAAGATGGAAGCCCCTTCCTTGCTCACCTCTGTACGCTGCTTTGAATAGCCAGCTACATCTATATATCGGCTAGGCTACCCCACTTCTAGCTTCTAGGTAGTCATGAAACCTCATCTTGTGATTGCAATGTATCTTGCATCAAGTGTACCATTGTGTGTGTGTGTGTGTGTGTGAGAGTGAGTGAGTGAGAGAGAGAGACAGAGAGAGAGAGAGAGAGAGAGAGAGAGAGAACATTCAACTTTCATCACTCTTGCTACATTGGAATGATTGGCTATCGCAATAAGCCAAAGCTCTTGCGCTAGGTGGGGGCCATGTAGAAGCATGTTAATACCACCTCTACATCTCATCAAATGGTTTACTATAGTCATCAACACCCCCCCCCCCCCCCCCCCCCCCCCCCCCCCCCCCCCCCCCCCCCCCCCAACACACACACACACACACACACACACACACACACACACACACACACACACACACACACACACAATAGATAGATAGAGATAGAGAGAGAGAGAGAGAGGAATGTCCTCCTCCTCCACCTGCAAACTGCTCAAGAAGAGAGAGGGAGAGATGGAGTGATAGTTCAAGACGTACAATCTGTTGTAGTTGGAGGCTATGAGAATCATTTGAATAGAGAGGGCATGTGCAATTGTTGAGCGTTTTCAAGGACAAAGAGAGTGTGTGTGCTTGTTGAAATGGTGTGTGTGTTCCTCAAGTACTCCGACTAGAGGCTTTTGAGCTCCCTCTCATCCCCATGCTTTAGGATTTCTTGACCGGCTATTGCAAGAATATGTGTGTATGTGTGCACGATGAGTCTTGTTCAGTTATCAGCATCCCCACATCTACCTCTTCCCCCCCAACTCCCCACCAACGGCTCTTGTGCTTCTCTTCTTCCACCACTTGGTGCATGCCACCTGAATAGTCTTTTGAAGCAACGTGGCATGCCTAAATTTTGTGCTCTTCAATAGAGTGGAATTTTCTCAAAAATAAAAGGGAAAATTATCAATATGCCCCTGTAATTTGTGGAAACTCCATATAGTTCAAATTTCCAAAATACCCTTGTATCATTTTGGGATGAATTTGCCCCAATTTTAGGTGTCTTAGAGAAATCAATTCACCAATGAGCTCCCAAATAGAGGCATTTGTGTCTAAAAGTGATGAGCGATTTCATCTTATCTGCCCACAATACCACTTAAACTCCTAGTTAAATTTTCTTTAGAGATATTTGAGAAGTTAATGAGGGGTATTTTAGGAATTTTGGAGAAATTGAAGGGTATTTGGGGAATTTTTGGTCAAATATGAGGGGTATATTTGGAATTTCTAAAATTTGAAAGGTATTTTGGGAATTTCCACAAAATATAAGGGTATTTTGGTAAATTTCCCAAAAGGAAACAAACCCAATAGTTTCCAACTCAGACCCCCCCCCCCCCCCCCCCTCCCTCGCACCCCTTTTCACTGCATTGCCTCCCCCTCGCCCACAATATCTCTCTATGTGCACCTCGTCTCCCCCATCCCACCCTCACGGTGATGCACTCATATCCTCCTTCCGCTTCTTTGGCCTACCCGCTCACAAAACTGAATAGCCCCCAAAGCCTCACTCCATCATGTTCCCTTCTCCTCCCCTAATGCATCCCTCTATCTAGCAACAACGAGAGAGAGAGAGAGAGAGAGAGAGAGAGAGAGAGAGAGAGAGAGAGAGAGAGAGAGAGAGAGAGAGAGAGATCCTCGTGAATCCGGATGGTGAGGACAGTTCCACCGACGTAGCCTTCTCTCATGCAACCCCCCCCCCCCCCCCCACACACACACACACACACACACATAGAGGGAGAGAGAGACCCTTTGCAAGAGTCCACAGGCATCAATTGAGAGAAAGGAGTGCAGAGGGATAAATAAAGACTATAACACATTGAAAGGGGGCCCATTTTGCGATTGCTATGCATTTTCAAGGAGAGAGAGTGTGCATGCTTATTGGACTGTGTGTGTTGTCCAAGTACTCCCACCATAGGCTTTTAAGCTCCCTCTCATCTCCACGCTTCAAGATTTCTTGACCGGCTCCTATAGGAATCTCTCTGTTTATTTCTCTCTCTCTCTCTTTGTGTGTGTGTGTGTGTGTGTGTGTGTGTGTGTGTGTGTGTGAGAGAGAGAGAGAGAGAGAGAGAGAGAGAGAGAGAGAGTGGATCTCTCTGTTTATCTCTCTCTCTCTCTCTCTCTCTCTTTGTGTGTGTGTGTGTGTGTGTGTGTGTGTGTGTGTGTGTGTGTGTGTGTGTGTGTGAGAGAGAGAGAGAGAGAGAGAGAGAGAGAGAGAGTGGGTGGTTCGTCTTGTGCAGTTATTGGTAGCCCCACGTCTAGCTCCTCCCCTACTAATGGCTCTTGAGATTCTCTTCTCCCACCACATGGTGCATGCCTGAATGATCTTGTGAGGCCAGGTGGCATGCCTAAATTTTGTGCTCCTCAATAGAGGAGAATAGATATTGATTGAGTTGTTTTTCTTCAAAGAGATTGTATGACTCGTTAAGTCATGTGATTGACAAGAGTCATGACTGGTTAAGTCATGTGACTGAGTTTTTGATGGACTGGATAAGTCAGAATTGGTTGTCATATGGTTAAGTTTTAATAGACTGGGTAAGTCAAAATTAGCAAAGTTATGTGGTAGAACCTTAGTGGATTGGATAAGTCTAAGCCTAGAAAATACCCTAATGTTTTGGGTTGTTATGAACATTAATGTTAATATATGCGTATACTCAGGAGAACCCTCAAATTACTCCTATAATGGAAAACCCTCAAAATGATGCTGTCTATATGGAGATTCAGGAGAAGAAGTTATTGCTAAAACAAATGCAACCACCTTCTTTTAAAGGAGAGGGTATTGATATTGAGAAGGATGCAGAAGTTTGGATTGAAGCTATGGATGATTTCTTCTTGGCTGCAAAGACTGCACCTGCAAATCAAGCGATGCTAGGGATGTTTCACCTCTCTGGTGAAGCAAAATTATGGTGGAAACAACATTGTCGTGACATGGGAGTATTGGAGAACTCCTAGAGTTGGAGAGAAATTAAACATGCTGTGAAGGAAAGATACTTACCTCCTGCACATGAAGCATTGAAGATGAATGAGTTCTTTAGCTTGAAGCAATACAGTTTAACCTTGGAAGAGTACTACTCAAAGTTTGTAAGGCTTAGGTGTTATGCTCCACCGATGACCATAGAGCAGCAAGTAGCCCGTTTTTGTCAAGGTTTAAGAGAACCAATCAGCTCGCGATTAGAAGCCATGAAACCTACTACTGTGCAAGATGCTTTACTACGAGCTAAGCCCTTAATGAAGGAGCAAGGGATTAGAAGGAGAATTATACAAAATCAGAGTTTTAACGGTGCTAGATGTCCAATAAGGCTACCCAATAATAATGGACAAACACAAAGAGCTTATGCTGCTAATGCTCAAAATCCTTCATGCTTGGATGTTCGATGCTTTGAATGTGGAGAGTTGGGACATTATCGAAGTAGATGTCCACGTCTGACTAATAGAGCAACAGCAACAACTGAAGTAGATCAAAGACACCATCCTTTTGGACATAACAATGGACGAGGTGGTGGACGACGTGTTAGGATTTGGATCGTGCTAGCTATGGTGGATGAAAGAGAAACATGGTGCAAGTGTGTGAGTGTGTGTAATCAAGGTTATCACTCAAGTGAATTAGGTTCCAAGATAGAATTAGCTTGGACTCATAAACACAATCTTGAGTATTGACTTAGCTTAGCACAAGCTCACCATAGACAAGCATGTAGTGCAAAATGAAGTTGTTGTTTATTGATTCAAGAAATGAGCTTTAAGTAGCTCTACAGCCTTGGTCCACAATATGTGGGATAAATCCACTCTCCTCTCCTTGACTCACACCTTAGGACTAGGATTTGGATCGTGCTAGCGATGGTGGATGAAAGAGAAACATGGTGCAAGTGTGTGAGTGTGTGTAAGCAAGGTTATCACTCAAGTGAATTAGGTTCCAAGATAGAATTAGCTTGGACTCATAAACACAATCTTGAGTATTGACTTAGCTTAGCACAAGCTCACCATAGACAAGCATGTAGTGCAAAATGAAGTTGTTGTTTATTGATTCAAGAAATGAGCTTTAAGTAGCTCTACAACCTTGCTCCACAGTATGTGGGAGAAATCCACTCTCCTCTCCTTGACTCATACCTTAGGACAAATCTCACACTTTACAATCCTCCCCTTGAGGTTTGGACTAAGACAAGATACTGAAGATGCATGATCCACACAGGCTAACAAAATCCACACAGGATGGTGATATCCACACAGGAAAGTAAAGTCCACAAAGGATGGTGATATCCACACAAGATGGTAAAAATCCACACAAGAACAATCCACAAAGGATGGTGATGTCCACACAGGATGATAAGCTGGTATCCACTCAGGAAAAAGTCCTCCCCTACAAGTAGAGAGTCTACATCTTCAAAATGGGTCTTCCCAAACGCTTCCTTCGTCTTCGTACTTTTTGTCTGTGAGCTGATCCTCTATCAGGTCTCTTGTCTTCGTTGCTTCTACTGTTGTTTTTAACTGCTTCATGATCTGACTTCGTATCCTCCCCTCGAATGAGTACTTCTGTCCCCCTTTTTGTGGTACAATCAGGCTTTATTCCATGCTGTTGGGGTATAAAGCCCAATGTGGTCGCCCAGGTAAGTGGGCGGGCCGCCAGGTATGTACACATATTCTTTTGTAAAAACCTAATAAGAACTCACTATGCTCTACACATTACAGTAGAGCGAGTTCACCATATCGTCGTGCTCTTCTTCTCGCACTCTCTCTCGCGTCGCACTTCCGCTCGTACTCCTTCAACTGGTATCAGAGCTCAGATCTAGGCTCGAGGCAGCACTGCAGGAGGCTAGAGTCACCAACTCATATTGGAGTGAAATTCAACAGGTGAAGACACGGCCCCAAATCTCATGGGCAAGCCCGAAGGGCTTGGTGTGCTCAGAATTTCATTCTGAGGTCATCTCGGTCACCGTTCGGCTTCGACAAAGGTCTGCGCAGGCCATTTTCGGCTACGTCGTCTTGACGGCCGACTCTGCAAATTTGGGGTTTTCGGCCTATGACTGCAGGTGTTGAGGATATCGACACTCCCAGAGTGTTGATTTGTGGCTGTCTACACATCGAAGGACGGCTCACAGTTCTTGGAGGCGTGTCACATACGACACGGGCGCATCTACACACAGACTGTAGGCGACATCCACTAGTTCATCAGGTAGCTTGTGTTTGCTGCTTGATATTCCAGATTTCATCTTGACATTGCAGGTACTTCCACATGGGATGTATTGTCAGAGATGATGTATGTCTGTTGAGGGTTTGCTGGCTGTGAGTCACGCAGCAAACAACCGCCGCAGCGGTTACAACATACGGTGGGAAATTTGTGGATGTATGACTTTGTGGGAAGTATATGTACTGTCAGATTTACTGTAGCCTTTGTTGAGGGTCGAGTGAGGTTTTATTGAGCTGGGGGATTCTCGAATGTTGAGATCCTTTCGGTGATACAGGTCTTGGAGCGATCCCTCGAGCACCCTTAGATAGGCAGCTAGGATGTATTGACTGTGAGTTAGACAGTTGGGATTGCATCTTTTCTTTACAGCCGTTGAGGCATTGTCGCAGTCTATGCTTACAGGACAGTGACAGGACAGTCAGAGACAGTACAGGTGCAAGACAGGTTTACCCGCATCTTACAGTGTCAGAGAGACAGTGTTTTTTGAGCTGTTTTTTGGTCTGTTTATTAGTACACCATAGCCATTTTACAAAGGAGACTCTGTCAAAATTTATGCAGAATCTGAAGCTTTCTTGGTTCATTTGACAGGTTGATATTGGTTCAGAGGTCAGTTTACAGGGGAAACTCTGCCGAATTTTTCCCAGGAAAGTAAACCACTGTGAAGCGTAGCTATGGCTGGATCACAGGACACTGCTCTTTACAATATCAAGAAGCTGGATGGAACCAATTTCCCATTGTGGAAGAAGCAGATTTGGCACGTGTTGGTACAAAAGAAGCAGATAAAACCTATAAAGCTCAAGGGGATAAAACCAGAAGATATGGACGAAGATGAATGGAGCGAAATGGATGAATTGGCACTTTCTACCATTATGCTGACTTTGGCAGAAAGTGTTTACTTCAATGTAGCAGACGAGATGTCGGCTTATCAAGCTTGGTTAAAACTGAGTGATCTTTATGAGAAGCAGAGTGAAGCTTCACAGGTATACTGGCTTAAGAAGCTTGTTGACTTGAAGATGAAAGAAGGGACACCTATGTCCAATCATTTGAATGAATTCAACACAATCTATAGTCAGTTGTTAGCTCAAGGTGTCAAGTTTGATGAACCTGTTAGAGCTATGTTCCTGTTGATCACATTGCTGGAAAGTTGGGACACTTTTCGCATAGCTTTGAGTAATTCTGCACCTCCAGATGGTTTGAACATAGCAGGTGTAGAAGGAAGTCTACTTACTGAAGAAACCAATAGAAGGACAATGGACAAAGGCAAAGGAACAGCCTTAGTTGTCAGGGGAAGGACCAAAGAAAAGTACAAAGGTGGAAAGAGGAATCAGTCTCGTAGCAAGTCCCGCAGTGCTAAAGGCAAGAGTGACATAGAATGCTACCATTGTGGCAAGAAGGGTCACATGAAAAGAGACTGCAGAGAATGGAAAGCAGAAAAAGGCAAAGAGAAAGCTGAAGACCATGGTGAGAAGAACAAGTCCTCAGTGAAGATTCAAGAAATAAATGTGACAAACACTGTTGCAGAGGATGACAGTCTAGTGTCAGGAGACATCTACTTCTTGAAGAATACAATGGACTCAGCTCTTCTTACAGCATCTGATGGAAATGCACTGAGTGACTGGATTATAGACTCAGGGGCATCACTTCATGTGTCTCCAAACAAGGAGTGGTTTACCTCTTATGTGACCACTAAAGATCATGTTCGGCTAGGCAATGGGCAGACATGTGAGATCTTAGGTGTTGGAGATGTTCAATTGAAGTTTCAGAATGGCTCTTCTTTCACGCTGAAGAATGTGAGACATGTTCCCGCAATTACAAAGATCTTGATCAGCACAGGTTTACTTGATGATGCTGGCTACGTTACCACTTTTGGACAGAACATGTGGAAGATATCCAAGGGTTCTATGACAGTAGCACATGGAGTAAAGTCTGGAGGACTTTACATGATTTATGTATCAAATGTCTCTAAAAATGTAATCAATGTAACCGAGCAGCCGAACGTTTCTTTGTGGCATAGCCGATTAGGACATATGTCCAAGAAGGGAATGGAAATCTTGTCTCGTTCTGGTTATTTGCCTGGCTTTTCATTTAATGATTTTGAATTCTGTGAACATTGTCTGTATGGTAAGCAAACACAGCAGCTACATAAGCATAGAAGCAGTAGAAGAGATACACAGTTGGCACTTGTTCATAGTGATTTGTGTGGACCTATGCCTAACCTATCTCTATGGGGACCTTCTTACTTTATGACATTTATAGATGATTACTCGAGGAAAGTATGGGTTTACTTTCTCAAGCACAAGGATGAAGCGTTTAGTGTTTTCAAAACGTTTGTGACACTTGTGGAGAATCAGAGTGGCAAGAAGCTTAAATGCTTACGCACTGACAATGGTGGAGAGTACGTTTCAAAGGCCTTTCAGGACTTTTGTGAGTCAAAAGGTATAAAACGTGAACTTACTACTCCTTACAATCCTCCTCAAAATGGTGTTGCTGAGAGGATGAATAGGACCATACAAGAGAAGGTCAGAAGTATGTTGTCTAATGCACAGCTGCCAAATGGGTTTTGGGCTGAAGCTGTATCAATAGCTGTTCATCTTGTAAATAGATCTCCTAGCAAGGTTTTGCAGAAGGATTCAGTGCCAGAGATGGTATGGTCAGGAAAAATGCCCTCATACAAGCATCTCAGAGTCTTTGGCTGTGAGGCATATACCCACGTTCCAAAGGAATTTAGGAACAAACTTGAGCCAAAGAGTAGAAAGTGCATCTTTCTAGTCTATGGTAATTCTGGTGAGATGGGGTACAGACTTTGGGATCCCGAATCCAGAAAGGTTGTCCGCAGCAATGATGTTCACTTTAATGAATCCAAATATCATACTAAACCAGAGAGGGTTGAGGAGATTAGAAGAGTTGTCTTCCAAGAAGATGGACCTGCACGTGCAAGACAAAATGTTAGGGCTCAAGAGGAGCAAGGACAGGATAGATTGGAACCACAGGTTGTGGCTGAGCTTGAGCCACCTATTGTGCATAGATCTGGACGTGTCACGCGACCTCCTGATAGGTTTGTTCCATCTATGAACTAGGTCATGTTGACTGATTGCAATGAGCCTTCATGTTACAAGGAAGCAGTGCAAATGAAGGACTCCGGGAATGAGCAATTGGCCATGCAGTCAGAGATGACAGCTCTGCATAAAAACCAGACATGGAAGCTAGTTAAATTACCACGGGGCAAAAAGGCTCTACCCTGTAAATGGGTTTACAGGTATAAGATCACCGCTCATGATAGTCAGCCAAAGTACAAAGCAAGGCTTGTTGCCAAGGGCTTTAAGCAAGAACAAGGCATTGACTTTGATGAAGTCTTCTCTCCGGTGGTCAAGATGACTACATTCAGATGCTTTCTTGCATTGGTTGCCATATTAGATTTGGTGTTGCACCAAATGGATGTCAAGACAACGTTCTTGCATGGTGATTTAGATGTGGAAATTTACATGCAGCAGCCAGAAGGGTTTGTTGAGAAAGGCAAGGAAGATTGGGTATGCCAGTTGTTAAAGAGTCTTTATGGCTTAAAACAATCACCGAGGGCATGGTACCATAAATTCCACAAGTTTATGCTTTCTCAAGGCTACAAACGTAGTGAGTTCGATCACTGTCTATATACAAAGAAGGCTAAGGATGGCAGTTGGCTGATCCTTATTTTGTATGTAGATGACATGTTGATTGCTGGCAAGCACTTGGAAGAAATTTCAGCTTTGAAGTCAAAGATGGCAAAATCGTTTGACATGAAAGACATGGGTGAGGCAAGTCATATACTTGGTATGCGCATTGAGAGAGACAGATCAAAGAAGTTGATTTGGTTATCTCAAACATAGTATATTGACAAGGTTTTGCAACGTTTCAATATAGAGAAGGGAAAGGCATTGAGTGTTCCATTGCCACCATATGTGAACTTAGCAAACAAGATTGTCCTGTGTCTGAGGAAGAACAGGCTGAAATGGATAAGATTCCCTATGCGTCTGCAGTGGGTAGTTTGATGTATGCAATGATTGCTACTCGCCCAGACATTGCATTTGCAGTGGGAGTAGTAAGTCGATACATGTCAAACCCAGGCAAGAAACATTGGGAGGCAGTGAAAGGAATATTGAGATACCTGAAAGCTACAAAGAGTATGCGTATATGCTATGGGAGTCAGGAGCTAAGTGTAAAGGGTTTTACAGACTTAGATTATGCAGGTGACTTAGACAACCGAAGTTCTACGTCAGGGTATGTCTTTACATTGGCTGGTGGAGCAGTATCATGGCGTTCTAGATTACAAGATTGTGTTACTCAGTCTACTACAGAGGCTGAATATGTTGCAGCATCAGAGGCATGCAAAGAATCAATTTGGCTTAATCGACTAGTAACAGATTTGGGAATCAAAGAAGAGATGCCTGTGTTATATTGTGATAGTCAAAGTGCTATACAATTGGCTCGCAATCTAGTTTATTACTCAAAGACAAAGCATGTGGATGTGAAGTATCATTTCATCAGGGAAATGCTCGAGGATAAGCAACTTCAGCTTGTCAAAGTTCACATGTACCACAGAAAATCCTGCTGATCTACTTACAAAAGGACTTCCCTCAGAGAGCTTTGCGCATTTTCGCAAGCAGTTAGGTGTAGGGTAGTACATCACTTCTCTACATCTCTTGTATATTAGCTTGTATAGTAGCTTCTCTCACACTTAAAGTACCACATTGGACTTTAAGTGGGAGGTTGTTGGGGTATAAAGCCCAATGTGGTCGCCCAGGTAAGTGGGCGGGCCGCCAGGTATGTACACATATTCTTTTGTAAAAACCTAATAAGAACTCACTATGCTCTACACATTACAGTAGAGCGAGTTCACCATATCGTCGTGCTCTTCCTCTCGCACTCTCTCTCGCGTCGCACTTCTGCTCGTACTCCTTCACATGCGTCATAATGACATGCAACAATATGCTGAAATATCCTATGAAAAGGTTGATGCAAAAATTAATTCTCTCTTCCATCTTGGTTATAATCCGAGAGCCCAAGCATGCGGAACTTCTCATACAATTTGTTACAAATTCTTCACACATGGGGAGATTTTAGCAATTTGGAGACTCTCCAATGCCAATTTCTATCCCATTACAAAAGCACACAATGTCATCCATGTAGACAAATATAATTACATACATTGCAAGAATTTTGTTGTGCTTGGCTGCAAGATTAATGTGCACTTTGGATTTTCCCTTCAATGTGAAGCTCCTCTTCACTGTCAGTGAAGCCCCTCTTCACACATAGGGAAGATAACCTTTGTTTTTTGCTTTTGATGCTTGAAAGAACTTCCTCTTTGAAGCTGTTGAAATGGGTGTTCAAGCTCTTTTGAGCGCCTTGGAGAATCTTGATGAAGCCTTAATAGTTTGAATTCTTCGACTTTATGCTTGGACGAGCATTCGGTGCTGCAGTGAGAACGGACTCTAGTGGCCTTGGAGGCTTTTGAGGCCGGATGCTAGGCAGTGGGACCCGGTGCTTAGGATGAGGAGCACCCCTTTGTGGGAAGATGGGAGCCCTTGAGGCTTTGAGGCAGGACTGCCCGCTTGGAAGGTTAATGGGCTTGAAGCCTTTGAAGCAGCATCGTGGGAAGGGGGGCCCCGTAGGGGCAAACCCGAAACTTCTTTTAAGTGCGGTTGAGCATACGGGCAATTGCCTTTTTGTGGTCCGGGCAGCTCGGGAAATCGAGCAGCGACACTAGACAGGCGGCGGGCTACGGGCAGGGGCGCCAGGCGCCGTGCAACGGGAGAGCCAAAAAGGAGCGCGCTGTCGTGGCCGTGGGAGTCCTCCCTAGCGGACCCGCCCGCTTAAAAAATCGGATTTGAAGCCTTTACAGATCCGCCCGCTCTCCCCAATTTGGCCAAGGGCATTGACCCCACGACCTCAAGCCAATTTTAGACTCCCCAAATTGGGCTAGCCGACAAGCCAAGGTTCTTCCTTGTGAAGATCTCCGAAAGTTTAATTATTAAGCAAAGCTCAGCAGGCTTTCCACACACACACACACCTAAATATAGGCAATCTTGAAGAAGGAGTTTGAGATGATTTTGAGCTCGGATTGCAGGGCTTGAAAGCTCTATGCCAAGCTTGCAAGGAAGGCTTCAAGATGGGATGATTGAAGCTTGATAAGTGCAAGATCGGGAAGATTAATTGAAGGTGCAAATCACTAGAAAATTGACACAAAAGTGGCTTAGGAACGCAAAAAATTGGATGCTAATCTTCTCCCTAATCAAACCTATCTAGCCATGGAGGGTAGTGGCCTCTTGGGTGTGCCAAGGACATGCCCACACATAACTAGATTAAGGCCTAATTAGTGAGATGCAACTAATAATGAAGAATGTTAATGGGCCGTGATAATGAAGTGCAAATCGATCTAATGGAGATGCTAGTGATTAACACACACTAATGCATAATGAAAATCCTAGCTAGGACACCATAGCTTTGATACAAAATGTTAGGATTTGGATCGTGATAGCTATGGTGGACGAAAGAGAAACATGGTGCAAGTGTGTGAGTGTGTGTAAGCAAGGTTATCACTCAAGTGAATTAGGTTCCAAGATAGAATTAGCTTGGACTCAGAAACACAATCTTGAGTATTGACTTAACTTAGCACAAGCTCACCATAGACAAGCATGTAGTGCAAAATGAAGTTGTTGTTTATTGATTCAAGAAATGAGCTTTAAGTAGCTCTACAGCCTTGCTCCACATTATGTGGGATAAATCCACTCTCCTCTCCTTGACTCACACCTTAGGACAAAGCTCACACTTTACACGAGGTAGAGGACGAGGAAGAGTAGCGAGAGCCTTTGGAAGAGGTCAAGGTAGGAATGCCCATATACTTGCAGTCTTAGGAGAGCCTACCCTTGGTGAAGAAGAAAAGAGAGCAAGAATTTATGCAGCCATTGACAACCCTGGAGCCCAAAAACAATTTGTTGTTATTCAAACACCAGCAACCCATCAGGGTAAACCTTTTAACCTCCTCATCGATTGTGGCGATACTCATTCTTTTCTATCCCCGAAATGCTTGCAAAAGTTGAACCTAAATAAAAAACAAGATAAACCCATGACAGTAGAATCGGCTAATGGGAAAATCGTGGTATCACGATATTTTGTGGGAACCCTAGACTTTGAACTAGGAGGGCATGCTACTTCAGCTTTTTTTAGAACCTTACCAGTTGATGGGAAGGAGGATTTCCAAAGATCGAGCAAGATTATTCGAGGGAATAAAAAACCGAGCAAATCCAACGTTTCAAAGAGAACAACTAAAACATTATTATTAACTTTGTATACATTTATGTAATACTAAGTGTCGCTCAAGATTTCCAAAAATTAAGAAACACAATTGATTTTTTGATATAATATAGACAATACCAAAGTCTAAAAATGTGTGTACTATACAAGATAGTGACGTAGCATGGTAATAGATGTACATGGTTATGGTTTTGGTAGAAAGATCTTTATGTTATCTAAGGTTTTTGTTTAGGGCCGCACCTGTTGATAGGAAGATCTTTATGTTATCTAAGTTGAATCTTCTTTTCAATTGAGTATTAAATTGAGCATAGAGTTTTTTTTGTCAAAAAAAAAAAGCTTGCAAGCAAGGTCATCAAGTAAATAAAAAATTAATGCAAGATTTTGAGCTTGCAAGTAAAGAGAAATCCATGACTGTCAACTATTCATTATCAGATGAACAATTCTCTTCTCTTCTTCTTCCTCTCTCTCTCTCTCTCTCTCTCTCTCTCTCTCTCTCTCTCACTCAAAGGGAAATGCACGTTCAATAGCTTGGATCATTCCATTGCGGAGTCGTGGCTCTCCGTTTGGTTTGCTTGCCGTCATTGGCTTTCTGGTGGACGGATAGGGACACTCTTCTTTGTAAAAATAAAGGGAAAAAATGCTTCGTGAAACTCGAGCTATTCAATCCAACTCATAATCAAGCAAGAGCTCGCCATATGAGAGTAAGTGGTCATGTAGTTGCAATTTGTTACACCATCATCATCACACTTTACATTATACCCATGTACATACCTACAAGCGGTGAAAGGAAAGGTGGTAGATGGTGTTGCCTACATGGAATCTCAAAATATTTGGTGAATTTTGGTACATCATAGCCCAGAGAAGGTGGTGCTTAACAGCTTCCATGTCCTCTTGAAGTCGCATAACCTCTTGTTGGACATCCCAGGAAAGGTCTCCAAGCTCCACAACACCCAGTCCATGGTCGCCGATAGCAGATGGCATGCACATCGCAGCCAGAATGGCCAAGAGCATGAGTTCGTCTCTCTCTCTCTCTCTCTCTCTCTCTCTCTCTCTCTCTCTCTCTCTCTCTCTCTCTCAACCCCCAACACGCTTTCAGGAAACAGCAGGTGCGTTTGCATTCCTCGATGACGATATATCAATGAAGGCGAATGATCTCCTTGGTAGATGGCGCGCACAACGGCGAGAAGGGCCAAGAGCAAGAGTTCAAGAACCAAGTACTTCTTGAAGACTTCCATCCTCAGCTTCTCTGTAAGCAATGTCGGTAGTATGCTATAGCTCTCTCTCTCTCTCTCTCTCTCTCTCTCTCTCTCTCTCTCTCTCTCTCTCTCTCTCTCTCTCTCTCTCTCTCTCTCTCTTTGTGAGGTCCACCAAGTCAGGATATAAAAAACTCCCAAATCAAGACGCGGCTCCGCGTGTTGATTTGGAGGTGTTTATTTTGATCGATTTCTTGCAAAGCTGCAAATTTCAAGAAAAAGACCATGCCATCCTGGGGTGCTTGGAGCCGGTCTGCAATCTCATCTCTTGCCCTACTATGCACCCTCACTGTTGGAAAAATAGCAATGCCTCCCCTATTCTACAAAATGATGCACAATATAAGAGCATGGTCATAGGAGGCACAATTATCAATAATTGGTAATTACACCTTCTGCGCTCAATTTTAACCAAGCACCTACGGTGATCGTCGTGGTCACGTGCAAGATACTTACCTTGCCTCACCACCACGTGGAGGTACTTCGGGCAACTACAGTTGGTTTTCATCTGAGCAGAGAGAGAGAGAGAGAGAGAGAGAGAGAGAGAGAGAGAGGAGTCTTGTGTCCAAGAGACTCCTCTCTCTCTCTCTCTCTCTCTCTCTCTCTCTCTCTCTCTCTGTGTGTGTGTGTGTGTGTGTGTGTGCATGTGGACACATGGCATCTATATTTCGTCATCTCTTCCCCTTCCATGTGCCACCTCTCTCCTCAAACCCATCTCTTCCCCTTCCATGTGCCACCTCTCTCCTCAAACCCATGAGAGCATCTCGGTAGACTCCCTTAATTAACCACAATATCAAAATGATTTGTGACACCTGTGGCTCTACGTTAATAATAATACTTGATTTGTTCAAAAGATTCTCTCGAATCTTCTCAAAGAGACAGGTAGGACAGATGGCAAAGCAAACATGCAGACCTCACGTAGATGTGCACACGAGAAAGCCCTCTTCCCTTCTTTGTAGGGCCTTCATGTCGACTAACTCTCCTCTCTCCACCCATGTCAAAGCCTTGGGCAAGGCCACATGCCACCATCCCTTTGCATCTGATGGAGGTAGCAAAGAGCTTTGTCTTGTGCAACCCTTTGCAATTGCTAAAATGATCTTTCTTCCATGGTAGTACTAGCAATGCTCTGGACTTGGGCAAGAACGCAGCCAAAGCTAGGGCCTCACAGGCAGAGAGAGAGAGAGAGAGAGAGAGAGAGAGAGAGAGAGAGAGAGAGAGAGAGAGAGAGAGAGAGAGAGAGAGAGAGAGAGAGAGAGAGAGAGAGAGTAAATGAGCCTCTTCTTTTGAAGGGCCTCCTTGCACACACACACACACACACACACACACAAAGAGAGAGAGAGAGAGAGAGAGAGAGAGAGAGAGAGAGAGAGAGAGAGAGAGAGAGAGAGAGAGTAAATGCACCTCTTCTTTTGAAGGGCCTCCTTACACACACACACACACACACACACACACACACACACACACACACTCACAGAAGGATGCCATGAAGCCAAGCTATGTTTTGGGCATCCAAAAGAGAGCATCTGAAGGGCTAATTTGGACTCCCTATAATATTTGAGAGCATCTCCTATTTATTTCTCTTTTTTGAAATAATTCTTGTCGGTACCCCCAAATTGAAATTCTTGAAGAAAATGGGTGTCAGCTTCTCAATATTAAACTGGGCTCACAAGAGGCTGTGGAACTCATGCAAATCCTGAGTATCCAATCTCCTGGAGCCATTTGGACTTGGCTCTTCACAAGAGGATTTGGAATTAACCACGTCATAGAAGCAACAAGCTTTGTCCCCCCCTGCCTAAAGTCTTTTAACCCCTCGCACCTCGCTCAAGCACTTCTTCCACCCCTCCAAGTAGCCCTACAATGAATCACATTGCCAAGCACTTGAGATATTTTTAACGAGCATCCACCTATTGCATCCACACTCGTGATTGAAAAATGATGATCAAAAGCACATGTGCAAGGGGTACTCTTGTTTCATCTTTTATAGAAGCACATTTAACACTTTTTAGGTTTCTCATGCATTTGTCTGTACACCTATGTGGGTATCAAGAACATGTATATACTCAAAGCCACCCACACAAGTGCCCATTATTTTGGGAGATTCATAGCAAACACACTATGAGTACCTCATGCATGGACAAAGCCTTACCAAGCTCATCATTCTTGCATCTTATATTGCCAAAATCATTTTCTTTGAGTTCCTTCACGTCACAAAACTTTTTTGTCTCATTTTTTTTTGGGTAATGCCATGATAAAGCTGCTAAATATGTCCAGTACTTTTGAGTTATAACATTGAATTTCAAAATGCCTTTTAGTGTCCACCTGGATCCCTTTTTTTTTACATAGATGTCTCACTCTCCCAAACATAAAGATTAGGCTAGTTGAGAATAAATGGCTTTTGGAAAGACCTCTATGATCACCTACTAGTGCTAGTGATATCTTCATATTAGTCAATTGGCAACCCATTCTAATCCCGATGGATTTTGGAAAGACCTCTATGATCACCTACTAGTGCTAGTGATATCTTCATATTAGTAACCATTCTAACGCCGATGCCTCAAATATCATTGAAATTTTCTTTTGTGCACTTGCGACTTTATATGCATTTGAGAATTAATTATTTTACTAAAAACATTTCTTGAAATCTACTTGCTTGCCATTATTTCCTTTGGTGGATCTGCTCGACATTTACTTTGCTCGGAAAAACTCGCTCGGTGTCTGGTAAAACTCATGGGGAGGAGCTGGGAGCACAACGGAAGAAGAATACGCACGCACACACTCACGCACACACCACCATAGCCACACATAGGTTGAAGGGGGAGAGCCAACGTATTGTATGCCCCCTTTCTTTCTTCTCTTATCTTATGCACTAAGGCACAATACACATTGTACTTAGTGTTAGTGGCTCACACAAGTGTATAGCTGTACACTTAGGGTTAGCAGCAGTTAGTGATGGGCGGTCGGCCACATGGCCATTAAACCTAATATTCTCCCACTTGATGGCCAATGTGGGAGACTATAAAAAATGGAAGAGCACCACTCTTCACCCAATTCCCATCAACTTAGGACAATGTTGAAACTGATGGCTGGAGAGATTCTTAGTGAGTGCATCTGGTGTGTTCTCTGATGTAGTAATCTTTACTAAATCAAGGCTCTTGTTTGCCAGGCATTCACGATTGAAGTGATAGCACACATCAATGTGTTTCATTCTGGAATGAAAAATTGGATTGTTAGCCAATGCAATAGCACTTTGACTGTCACAATGAAGAACTGGTGTACACTGCTCCAATCCAACATCTTTCACTAGGCGAGCAAGCCAAATAGCTTCTTTGCATGCTTCACTCAATGCAACATACTCTGCCTCTCTGGTAGAAATGGATGTACAATCTTGAAGAACAGATCTCCAAGAAATAGCAGAACCAGCAAATGTGTAAATCCAACCTGTTGTTGATTTACGATTGTCAACATAGCCTACATAGTCACTGTCTACAAATCCCTGAATGGATTACTCTCCACGGCCATAGCATAATTGTCTATCTGCAGTGCCACTCAAGTATCTGAGAATCGACTTGACAGCATCCCAATTCTTTTTACCAGGGTTAGACATAAATCTGCTAAGAACTCCCACTGCATGTGCAATGTCAGGTCTTGTAGCCACCATGGCATACATGAGACTACCACAAGCTGAAGCATAAGGAATTTTAGCCATCACAGCTTTTTCCTCAGCAGATTTGGGACAATTGTTCTTGCTAAGTTTCAAATATGCAGGCAATGGAGTACTCAAGGCCTTGCCCTTCTGCATGTTGAAACGATCAAGAACCTTGTGCACATACTCTTTTTGAGAAAGGTACAACAACCTCTTCTTACGATCGCGAGTAATGTGCATACCCAACATGTGATTGGCTTCACCCAAATCTTTCATTTTGAATTGACTTTTTAGCTTGGTTTTCAAGTCAGCAATGTCCTTCTTAGAATGACCAGCAATAAGCATGTCATCTACATAAAGGATAAGCATAATAAGCTGTCCATTTGGTTGTCTTTTCATGTAAAGACATGGATCCTCATTACTGCGCTTATAGCCTAGGGAACACATAAATGCATCAAACTTTTGATGCCATTGTCTGGACTATTGTTTCAAGCCATAGAGATTTTTCAGAAGCTTACAGACCAAAGTTTTCTTGCCCTTGAGCACAAGCCCTTCAGGTTGCTGCATATAAATCTCTTCCTCAAGATCACCATGTAAGAAAGCTGTAATGACATCCATTTGATCAAGCTCCATATCTTCAGTGGCAACCAAAGCAGGCAACATTCTTAGTGTCATCATCTTGACCACTTCAGAAAAGATTTCATGGAAATCTACACCATATTCTTGCTTAAAACCTTTGGCCACTAAACGAGCTTTGTAATTCTCAACATTGGATGCAATCTTCTTCTTGTAAACCCATTTACAAGGCAAAGCTTTCCTACCTTTTGGCAATGGAACAAGTTCCCATGTTTTGTTCTTTCCAATACTGGATAGATCCCTCTTCATAGCATGTTCCCATTGAACCTTATCATTGGCTAGCATAGCCTCTTTGTAACAAGAAGGCTCACCACTATCTGTCAGCAACACAAAGTCCACGCCTGGAACAAACCGTTCTGGTGGATGTGAGACTCTTTGAGATCTCCTCGGCTGATTAGAGCTTGTACTAGCCTGTGTAGTAATTGGCTCTGGAGCTATCTGTACAGGAGGTGATACATCGAAAAACGTCACTTTCCGGAATTCAACCTCTTTCGTTGGCTGCCTATGCATCTTGGTCTCATTGAAGACAACATCACTGCTACGGATTACTCATCGACTTTCTGGATCCCATAAACGATAGCCAAATTGACCATCTACACCATAGCCAATAAAGATGCATTTCCTGGACTTAGGGTCAAGCTTAGTACGCAACTCCTTGGGTACATGTGCATAAGCTTCGCAGTCAAATGTACGGAGTTTTTCATAAGACAACTTATGTCCTGACCATAACTCCAAAGGTACACGAAACTGTAATGAAGCATGTGGTGATCTATTGATCAAATACACAGCAATGTATAATGCTTCAGCCCAAAACACTTGCGGTAAATTAGCCTGTAATAGCATAGACATAATCCTCTCTTGGATGGTCCTATTCATTCGTTTGGAAACACCATTTTGTGCAGGGGTATAAGGAGCTGTAAACTCACGATTAATTCCCTTACTTGAACAGAAGTCTGCAAACTCTTTGGAGACATATTCTCCACAATTGTCTAAGCGTAAAGCTTTCAATTTATGTTCAGACTGAGTTTCCACACTAGATAAGAACTTTTTGAAACAAGAAAAAGTCTCATGTTAAGACTTCATGGCATAAACCCAAACATGTCGTGTTGCATCGTCAATGAATGTAACATAATAAGACGCACCACCATGGGATTTAGAAGGAATAGGCCCACATAAATCACTATGCACAAGCTCTAAGGGCTTTCTTTCTTTTTCAAAAGACTGTGTACGATGTGCTCGTGTTTGCTTACCATAGTGATAGTGTTCACGAAAGGGAAAATCAAAAAATGATAAAGACGGTAAGTAGCCCAAACGAGAAAGAGTTTCCATTCCCTTGTTTGACATATGACCTAACCGGCTATGCCACAAAGCAACAGTTGGCAGCTCGGTTACAGAAAGAACACTGTTCTTGTCAGATACATAAAGAGGATAAAGTGTACCAACTTTAGAACCATGGGCTAAAATAAGATGACCTTTTGCAATACGCCAAGATTGCTGATGAAAAGTGACTTTGTAACCCAAGTCATCAAGACGTCCAACTAAAATCAAATTTCGTGTCAAAGCTGGAACATGACACACATTATGTATGGTAAACCTCACCCCATTTTCCATAACCATAGCAATATCACATATGCCCACAATGTCACAAGAGTAGCTATCACCTAGCGTAACAATGCCAATGGTATCCTCATATGTAGTAAACCAATGCCTATGAGGTGTAACATGCAACGAAGCACCCGAATCAAGAATCCATGTATGGGACACTTCACCACTAACAAGTAGCTCTACTGGCATAGAACTCTGCAAAGATAGAGTTTCTTGTGCATCATAAAATACATCATTATTTTCAGTCAACATATTGATGTCTTGTGCATCACAATCATCTTGCACTATGTTCAGTTCTTCAATCTTAACCGAACTCTTTGGTTTCTCCTCTTTATCATCATTGTCTTTCCCTTTGCCTTTGCCTTTGTCACGCTTCCAAGCATAACAATCCTACTTTATGTGACCAAAATTATCACAATAATGGCATTGAACATTGCGACGACCAGCAGACTTTGATCTACCCTTTGAAGCATCTCTATTGCCCTCTTTCTTGGATTCACGATTCCAAGAACGACCTTTACGCTGTTTTCCATCCTTTTGCACATAATGAGCTTTGCCATGATGCGAGCTATCCATAGCCTTGCGGCGCATTTCCTCTAACAAAAGAGAACTAGTGACATCAATGTACACTAGTGTACCATTAGGAGCAGAGTTACTGACAACTGTGCAAAAGATATCCCATGAGGGTGGCAACGAACAAATTAAGAAGATTGCTTTCATCTCGTCATCAATATTGATCCGTTGTGCAAGAATCTGAGCAAATAGAGAATCAAAATCATTAATATGACTGGAAACACTGGCTGACTCCTTCATGCGAAGGTTAAACAGTTTTCGCATCATGAAAACCTTTTCATAAGTATTGCATAACTTTTGCCATAAAGCTAGGGAGATTCACATTCTAGCACTGAAAAGTACACTGACTCAGCAAGGTGCAATATAATAGTAGATCTGCATAGCTCATCAAGCTCCTCCCACAGAAACTGAGTCAAATTCATCTCTTCAGTCCGTGTCACATAAATAATAGGCAATTTTTGTTTCTTTTGGACAAGCACATCTTGCATCTGATTCTTCCAAAGCTGAAAACTAGTGCCATCAAACTTCTTTATGTC
Organism: Adiantum capillus-veneris; assembly: GCF_014529385.1. Classification (NCBI taxonomy): domain Eukaryota; kingdom Viridiplantae; phylum Streptophyta; class Polypodiopsida; order Polypodiales; family Pteridaceae; genus Adiantum; species Adiantum capillus-veneris. The sequence continues at coordinate 40,279,784 of NC_140942.1, forward strand.
ATAAATGTCACGGTCTTTGCTAGTAGACATGGTGACTAAACTACCAAAAGATTATGGGAAAATTTTGGCAGAGTCTCCTTTGTATTTGGGACTATGTCAACCAAAATATGAGACAAAATGACCAAGTATGTCACTCACAAAGCATAAAAGAGAGAAATGCCTCTCAAAAGCACACTGTATAGAGACCAACTGAGGCGCATAAACAGTCAAACTGACCATAGACCGCCAACTCGGCGTCAAAAGCACCTATACCACTCTATACATGTCCTATGGCGAGGCCTCGTAAGGGATGCTCCAGCTACCTGTATCACCGAAGGTATCTCCACATTTGAGAATACCCCAGCTCAATAAAAACCTCATGCTATCGACCCTCAACAACATAGGTTATGTAGCAAAATACGTATAGCCAAGTCCCAGAAATGGCTATCTTCTGGACCAAGTCTCAGAAATGGCCAGGACTGCCATACTAGCCAAAAGATGGCTCCATAAAAGCGTACAATGGCAGTATCTACAAAGACATGCAAGTCTATCAAGATGCTCAAACAGGCGTCAAAAGCATGTGCCTGCAACTAAACATCCCTGCGGGGAGTCAATCTGCTCTCAAAAGAGCTCAAACACTGTCAAAAGTGTTAACATATGCATGTACGCATAAACAACTGCTCCCACTGGAACCATAATATCGCAAGCACTAAAACCTGTAGCCTGTACCAGTACATGTACATGTACCTGTAGTCGAAGAAGACAATGTTGTCAAGCTCCCACTCTATGTGTGTGTATGAGGCCACTCCGAAAGAGGCTACACACTCCTGAATGAGCCGTGGGCTCTTGTAGATGGAAGAGACTGCAACAATGGTACCTGTAACTGGCTATGGAAGCACTGCAGCACAAACTACCACAAGAGGGCTGAAAATTTCAGCTCTTGAACCGTAGCTCGAATGGGGTTTCTGATGGCTTGAATGGCTCCGAAAGGGGGGTAAGACTACAGGACACCTGCTGGAAACGCTCTCGGGAAGCTGAACTTGCCAATGGCGGAATCAGAATCCTGTTTGCACTCTTGAAAGTGCGCACGTGCGTGGAAACGATTTCGGGAATGAAACCTCTCTGATACCAGATGATGGGGAGGAGCTGGGAGCACAACGGAAGAATAATACACACGCACACACTCACGCACACGCCACCAAAGACACATACAGGTTGAAGGGGGAGAGCCAACGAATTGTATGCCCCCTTTCTTTCTTCTCTTATCTTATGCACTAAGGCACAATACACATTGTACTTAGTGTTAGTGGCTCACACAAGTGTATAGTTGTACACTTAGGGTTCGCGGCAGTTAGTGATGGGCAGTCGGCCACATGGCCATTAAACCTAACACCAGTTGGGATGTATGATGGAATTCTTGGGATGGATTGGTTATCTAAGAATCACGCTAGCATCCACTATGGCCTAGGTAGTATGAGCTTTAGAGATAGTCAAGCAAAGCAAGTCAAAGCACAAGAAAAGAATGGGATTCCAAAGATTCAATTAGTTAAAGCCAACCATCTACTCAAAGGTATGAAGGCCGGACAAAAAATATTTGTGGTCATGCTGAACAAAATGGATTCAAAATCAAGCGTTACAAAACCCTCTTGGCTTCATGAATATTCAGATGTCTTCCCTCAAGATCTCACATCTCTTCCTCCAAATCGGGAGATTGATCATGAGATAGAGATTCTTCCAGAAAGTGAGCTAGTGTCAAGGAGACCTTATAAAATGGCGCTACCAGAGGCCATTGAATTGAAAGAACAGCTTCGTCAACTTATAGAACAAGGATTTATTAGACCGAGTAAATCAAGTTGGGGAGCTCCAATACTCTTTCAGAAGAAGAAAGATGGGACTTTACGACTCTACATTGATTACAGAGGACTAAACCAGGTAACAGTTAAAAAAAACTACCCTATCCCACGAATCGATGAATTTTTGGACAGATACATGGTTCCAAGGTCTTCTCAAAGATAGATTTAAGATCTTGTTATTATCAAATCAGAATAAAGGAATAAAATATTCTAAAGACAACTTTTAACACCCGATATGGACATTTTGAGTTCATAGTAATGTCATTTGGTCTCACTAATGCTCTGGCTACATTCAATAGATTGATGCAGGATATTTTCAGGCCGTTCCTAGATGACTTTGTTCTTATCTTCTTTGATGATATTCTAATCTACTCAAAGGATGAAGAAGAACATGAAGACCACATGAGAAAGGTGTTGGATATTCTTTGAGAACACAAGCTATATGCAAAGATGAGAAAGTGTTCATTTTTCACTCCAAGGATTGAGTATTTGGGATTTATTGTTTTGCATGAAGGAATCTGAGTAGACCCTACTAAAGTTCAAGACATTGTTGAGTGGCCTCAGCCAGCAAATGCAAGTGAGCTTAGAGGATTCTTGGGAATCACAGGATGGTATAGAATCTTTATAAAGTATTATGTAGTGATTGCTTCACCCTTGACCGATCTTTTGAAGAAAGGAGTGAAGATTATCTAGGGACCACTACACCAAGAAAGATTTGATCACCTTAAGCAGTATGTGACTACAACACCGTGCCTAAAGCTACCAGATTTTAACCAAGACTTTGAAGTCGTCACTGATGCTAGTGGAATAGCAGTTGGAGGAGTATCAGCTCAAGAAGGCAGACCAATAGCTTTCACCTCACGTAAGCTGAAGGTTCATAAAAGGAACTACCCCTCCCATGACCTCAAACTATTGGTAGTCATTCACACTCTGAAGCTATGGAGACACTACTTATTTGGAAGGAAGTTTCAACTTATAACCGACCATAAGAGCTTAAAGTGGATTTTCACCCAAGAAACCTTGAATATGCGACAATGATGATGGGTAGAACTTTTGCAAGAATTTGACTTTGACATTATCTATAGTCCTAGAAAATAAAACACGGTTGTAGATTCACTCAGTCTCGAGAACCTTTTTTGAGCCTCATATCTATACCCAACAACCCAATCATTGAAAGATTAAGGAAGTTGTGTCATTTGACCTAGAGTACCAAAGGCAGCTTAACCTTGTTCGATCTAGGGATTCAAAGAATATACCTTCAATGATACACTTCTCACATGATGGACCTTGTCTCTACTATAGAGATAGGTTATGTGTACCAAAGGACCCTAACTTAAAGAAGGCTATCCTATTTGAGGCCCATGATAGCCCTACTTCAGGACACCCAGGATATGCGAAGACTCTCAATGCTATACGAAAAAGTTTTTATTGGACTGGGCAAAAGGCAGGGCAAAAGGCAGATGTTCTACTCTATGTTTGTCAATGCTTGACATGCCAAAGGATTAAAGCTGAGAGAGTTAAACTTCCTGGTAAACATCAACCATTGGACACTTTCCAAATGAAATGGGAATACATAAGTATGGACTTCGTCATTGGATTACCTACGGTACAAGTGGGTTATAATTCACTCATGGTAGTTGACCTACTCACGAAGGTTGCACATGTCATACTAGTCAAGACAACATTTATCGCCTCTAGCATTGCACGACTATTTACTAAAGAGATTTTCAGATTGCATGGATTGCCCAAATGGATTGTAAGCAATCGAGATGTGAAGTTCACTTCAAACTTTTAAACCTCACTCTTCAAGGCAATTAGAACAGAGTTAAACTTTAGTACCACATACCATCCTCAATCAGATGGTCAAACAAAATGAGTTAACCAAGTCATCGAAGATATTGTTAGAGCTTATTGCAGTAGAAAACCTAAGTGATGGATTCAATTTTTACCTCTAGTGGAGTATGCTTACAATGCTTCTCATCATCAAGTATTTCATGTAATCTTATTAAAACCCTATATTCCAAGTGATGATCAACTCCTCAATGATGAACAAATTGTCATGCCTACTCAGAACATCTTGGAACTCCAACCTTCTAGAATTTTAGAGTCTCGAGAGAAGATCCTTTGAAATAGAGTTCTCAGACAATAGCTTGTTCAGTGGCAAGACTATCCTGAAGAAGATGCAACATGGGAATATGAAGCCACCCTAAAGAAGGACTATCCTCACTTTTTCTCGAGATAAGTACATCTCAGATCCCTAAGTTGGGGAGATTGTAATGTACCCAACATTTTTCAATAAAGGTATTTTATTTACTTTGCAAATATTTGAGGGTTGCATTTTATTAAGTCAAAGAGCATTTTAATGGAACGATCGGATCAAAAATCGGACTTTAGAACTATTAATTATGAGCCTTATTCACTTGAAAACAATAAGGTTGATGGAAAACTTAAGCCTCAAGATTGTATCTAAAGATAAGAGTTGACTCTTTTGGAAAGAGAGAGTAATTCTAGGAAAGGAAGAGCAATTTTAGGAAAGGAGGAGTAATTTTAGAGAAAAAGGAGTAGGAGGAGTACTTTTAGGAAAGAAAGAGAGGAGGAGCTTAATTTAGATCTCTTTTCTTGGGAGCCAAGTTTCATCCAAGAGGTTCAAAATCGCGCATCGCAATTTGTGCCCCTCATCGGCAATCACCTACACACCTATTGGATTGACAAGCCCGGTCCATGACTCAATCAAATAAATAATATGCATCCGTCAAAGGTGATAGGGTGTTCGTGAGGGTTAATAGATCATACATGTGATAGTGAAAGAGGCTATAGTGTCCACCTATCAGCCCACTCTCTCATCATGCAATCTTCCAACTCGCCATATATGCAAACGTTGCAAAAGCATGAGTAGCGCCGAATAAAGATGGTGGGATCCTTGTCTTATAGTGCTTTAGATGTTGTGCAATTGGTGCGCACCTGCTACAATGTCACAATCCCAACTAGTGAGATCAATATCTTGGCTATCCACACACCAAAAGAATCTCCTCACTAAGAATCCATTCATTGTAGATGAGTCACATGCTATGTGTTGTGAGCACCACTCCACAACTTGTCTAGCATCTCTAAATTGGTCACTATCATGCCAAAGCTAATATCGACAAAGTGTGAGTGCTCATGTGAACGGATATTTGCGTGTAGGGTGCAATGCGTGCAGGGAAGGGGAGGAGCACGAGACGGTGTGGGTGGAGCAACCTCTAGCAAGTGAGAGTGAGGTGCTCCTTATTTATATGTATATAATGAACAAGGGCATGTACACACGGTGGGCCGGCAATCGGACACTGAACGTTCAGCCACAGGCAAAGATGCAGTGCCTTTACCCCAACAAACTAAAGGTGATGTGCCGATAAGTGAGACCTACTATCTAAACCAGGTGAGAGTCTCTCTCAACCTATGCCCACTGGCTCACTCTAATCTACACACAATCATATGGATCTGGTGGTAGGCGAGTGTGCGTACCACGCTAGAACCTGCATGTTAATCCTGCAGACAACTCTGTATGGTCTAAAAAACTTCACTATGCATCATGCTAGTGTCACCAATCGCACGACTGACAACCGCTACTGCAAATGCTCCCACTGCAGCTGCTAGATCGAGCCTCGACATTAACAAGTCGAATATGAGACGACCAAACGCTAATGAAATCTACACAAACCAGGTTGTACTCACCTCCCCAACACTATTTACAATCACTGCATCATCAAGGCTACCCATTGTGTATGGATGTGTCAACGCCGACACGGGGAAACCTAAGCCCCTCTCACCCTAGGCCAGACTGTGCGTCCTGGCACCAACTCATCAGCCTCTAACATGAGCATATCAAAGAACTCCATATCTGTCAGCTCTTTCTATGTCTCTAGGGAGAAGACTTTCTCTACCTCTACCTGCACAAAGTCTGACAATGTCTGTTGTGTCTCACTAGAGCAGTGCCGCTCTATCTCTATCTTTACAAAGTCTACTAGCATGTCATGCACAACTAAATGCTCTATCTTGTGAGCATGGTGGAGCTCACCTGCAAAAGAGACATGTCTCGTCTCTCGCTCAAAGTATGCCAGCAACAAAATCAAGACTATGCCATCTCAAACCTCAGACAAATGCAAATACTAGGCCGCTGTTGGCTCCTCTAGTGAACCACAATCCATCTGGAAAGACTACTCTCTAAGCAGTATCTGACAACCAAAGTTCGCTAACTATCTCATTGAGTTCAACCTCTATCTCAACTGTTGAACGTAGTGTACATGTTGTAGCGTGTCTGCTGCACCAGTGGGCAAAGACAAACAAACGTCTCATGCACCCTCTATGTCAAACACCGAACCATCGGCCAAGTGTAGACAACCAAACTCCCACTAGAGAAGGTGCTAAACTAGTCACGATGTGGTTGACATGGAAAATTGCATCCTCATATAGAAACCAGCATGGAGAAGTGTTAGTGCTGAAAGTGACATGTAATGAGGAGGAACACTAAACGCAAATGTGACATTAGTGTCATTGGCATATGAAGCCACTGCTCTGGCACGTGTCAAAACCTCATGTGCACCATGCATAGATCTCTGTTGATGTCTCATATGCCTGAAACAACGGTGCCTTATGTGCCCTGTGTAACCACAATGCCAACAACGCAAGTATCGACAAGAACGAGTCCGCTGTCTCTCTGTATCACACATGTTTTCTACCATAAGTGAACGCCAAAACGACAACAAAGTGGGAGATCACTCGACCACTACACAATCATGAAAACCATGACCAATCGCATCAAAATCAATGCTCACATATTAATAAAACAGCTCCATAATGTGCTATCTGCAAGCATAAACTGGAACAAACTTCTCAACCAATTGTAAAGCGCATAACCTATATACGCAAATAGAGAGAAAACTAGCTCAAAACGTGTTAGCAGCAAGCTAACCTGGATACCATTTTTGGAGCTCTCATTGTAAAAACAATTATTATTTTGATGAATCGGGAATATTGTAACTCCTCTTTTCCGGTGTAACTTTGTAATCGATGAGCCGGGGCTACAAGCTTTCAGATTGTATCAGCTTGTCTTTAGTTAGAGCTCTCAGATTATTAGTTTTGACCACTAGAAACCTTGGCTAAGGTATAAAAGCCAATTTTTGTAAGTTATTATTAAGTTTTGGATATCACAACGTGAGCTAACGGTGCTCACTTCTCTTCTTCTCGTGCTTCCTACTCCCTTCTCGGTTGTCACATTGTAGTCGCGTATGTTGCATTGCAACCGCAGGTAAGAGCTCTACGCATTGACATAAGCATTTCACAGTATTTTGTAGCTTTTGGCATCGCCGACCCGTGGCCTAATCTCATCATAAGTAGAAATTTACACTTCAAAATCAAAAACTAAGTATAGGCAGGGTATTGGGGCATCATTGCTAAACATTTAGATGCATTCTGGGTCGAAAACGACTAGGTCAAAAATCCATTGCTATTAATAATCGTGATTTTTGCACTTGACCTAAAGTGGGATATGAGACCATAAGCATGTGTGTTTAGGTCTTATAAACCTATCCTAGAAGTTTCATAACGTTTGGATGTTGTTGATGCTGTAGCAAATGTGATTTGTTTGCCAATGGGCAATTAGCTTTTGGTGATTTCTATCACTTAAGTGTATCTTGAGTTAGATGCGAGTTGTTTGTTGTTTTCCAAGAGATTGACAACCTCTTGTAGCCTCTATGCACTAGTAGAGTCAGCTTCGTCCCATGGATTGACAATTATATTCATGGTTCTCGCTATTTCTGCAATAAGATAGGAGTGAGGTTAGACACCCGTCCCACATTTGGCACCGTTGCCGGGGATCAAAGAGACCTAAACTAAGAAAAAATATGAGCATCTTTTGAAGTTATCCTTTAGATTCCTCTAGGATCTCCTAGAGTAAAAACTTTCTGCATAGCTTGAGATTGTCGTCTCTTACTGTGTAGAGGTAGCTTGGAAGTAATCATACTTACTGAGTGCCTTTAGGATTGAAGGATTGTAGAATTAGATTAGGGTTTTGAGAATGATTGATGGACAAGACAAGTCTTAAGATCAATGCTCAAGAAACCATAAAAAACAAGAAAACGAGTGTTTGTGGACACTTTCCACAACCCCATTGCAGTAGAACCTAAGAGTAGGGTAACTAGAATCCAAGGTGGGTTTTAGAACATTGATCTCTCCAAAATAATCACTTATGAGTTGTTATATGAAGTTGCAAAATTTCAAGTCTACGGCTAAAGATAGCACGAAAAGACTGTCAACAAGGCAATCCGACTGTAGAGTATGCTTTAAAAGTTGTATGAACCAGTGGGTAAGCTCAAGGACACATTGAGGTAAAAATTTCAAGAGTTTGCAAAGACTTAGATTATTTACTATTTCTTGAAAATTTTAGGCAAACTAAGTTTTGACTTAACTCAGAGGCTTAAAATAGCTCATGAAAGACTGTCCAGTGAAAAGTTCAAAAAATGTTCATTTTAGGCCTAAAGTAAATAATCATGATTATTTACTTCTAGCTCAAAACTGACCAAGGTTGATACCAGTGACTCTATGCATGTGTACAAACAACTTCTGTAAAGGCACATAGGATTTGGATCATCAAATTGACCAAAAACTGGATAAAAACTAAAGTCTTTACTGACTTTCGAGAACTTGAGTGTAAATTGGGAAAAATTTTGTTCAAACTCAATGAAACTTGATTCATAGGCTTATATTAATGTGATAGACATGTATACATGCTCAATTGATCAAAAAGATGCAAAAATTTACCAGAAGTAAATAATCGCACAAATCAAATTTGGTAAGATTTGGATCATTGGATTGAAAATTGTGGCCAAATTTGCAAAGTTAGTCTGCAGATACAAAACAAATGACCATTTTGAACAAAATTGTCCAAACTTGATGAAACTTGGTTAGAGAGCTTAAGTTGAGATACTTAATAGACCTGTGTCAAGATTGGAACAAAAACTTGCAAAAAAATAGATGGAGTAAATAATCGCGATTATTTACATACGCTACAAAAATTAATAATCTTGCACATTTGAGTATACCAACAAGTCAAGCACATCAAGTAGACCCCACAATCAATTTTGGATCACAAAAGTGAGATTTAAGCCAGATTCTTGAAAAACGAGTCTGCAGACACGAAACAGATGCTAAACTTGAACAAATTTTGTTCAAACTTAGTGAAAATTGTCCAGGGACCTTAATAGGATGTGTACTTGGCAAATCAAGCCAAAAAGTGTAAAAAACTGAGAAAAGTAAATAATCACGATTATTGACTGCTACACACAGAGACACCAATTTTGAGTTTTGAACTTGTATAGTGTTAGACCAACATAATACAAGGCCATCGGGCAATTTTGGGTTCTGTTTAGGGATTGCTATAACAATAACTATGTCATGATGATTCTTGAGGAGGTGGAACAAACCAAATACCAAGGGTATTTCATAAGGGATTGGATATTGGGCCAAGGACCAAAAAATATTCCAAGAGAAGAACACCGAGAGAGATATTCTGAGAGTAATGTTAAAAAACTAGAAACCACCTCATCACGAAGAAAACCGGGTGACACTAAGGCCAGTCCAGGGCTACATGAGTCACTATTTCCAACCGACTGGTTTGAAGGACTCAGAGCAGGACCAATTCCTAGGAGACCGGGAGTTGAACCAAATAGATGTGTCAAACCAACTGATTTTTAGAAATGGATTAGAAAATACAGTGGATCTAGGGATCCATATGACCACTTAGCAAGCTTTAAACAAGTGCTAAAATCAAAATACATATTTGATTTTCATACTCAATTCAAAGGGTTTGAAATGACATTAGAAAAAAAAGCATTGACATGGTTTCAAAATATCCCACCAAGGTCAACCATGGACTTGAATACGTTAGCTCAAGGATTTGTAGCTGCTTGTTCCAAAACAGAGATTAATCACAATATGGTAGCTCAAATCTATAGCTTTACACAGAAACAAGGTGAATCTGTTAGGGATTGTGCAACTCAAATGAAGCAATACATTGCAAGAGACCTCGAGATACCTACAAAAGAAATACTAGTATCATTGTTTCTAGAGGGACTGCTAAACAAAGAACTTCATGCTATACTATATAGCAAGAAGCATACGACCCTAGAAGAGTGTGTCTCAGATGCTATTGACTTAGGAGACAATTGTGATATTTTCAACGAAGAAGGTATCCCTAAAGCTAACCAAAGCGAGAAAACAACATCCACCATGTGAGACGCATGTCTAACCTTACCATCCTATCTTATTGCAGTATTAGCGAGAACTACGATTAATTTGTCAAACCATGGGACGAAGTTGGCTCGACTAGTGCATAGAGGCTACAAGAGGTGGTAAATCTCTCGAAAAACAACTACAACTCGCATCTAACTCAAGCTACACTCAAGTGACTAAAATCACCAAAAGCCAATCGCTCATCGGCAAACAAATCACATCCGTTACAGCATCAAATGACATCCAAATGTAACGAAACTTCTAGGAAACGTTTATAAGACCTAAGCACACATGCTTATGGTCTCAAAACCCACTTTAGGTCAAGTTCCAAAATCACGATTATTAAACAGCATTGGATTTTTGACCTAGTTGTTTTCGACCCAGAATGCATCTAAATTCTTAGCAATGATGCCCCAATACGCCGCCTATGCTTAGGTTTTGATTTAAAAGTGTAAATTCCCAGTTATGATGAAATTAGGCCGTGGGTCGGCGACGCCAAAATCTATGAAATACTGTGAACTGCTTACGTCAATGTATAGAGCTCTTACCTGCGGTTGCAATGCAACAAACGCGATCGCAATGTGACAACCGGGGAGGGAGTACGAAGCGCGAGAAGGAGAGGAGTGAGCACCATTAGCTCACTGTGTATTTATTATCCAAAACTTAATAAAAACTGGCTTTTATACCTTAGCCAAGGTTTTTGGGTGGTCAAAACTACAAATCTGGAGTTCTACCAAAGCTGGATAATGACTGGCTCATACAATCTGGAAGATTGTAGCCCAGACTCATTAGTTATAGAGTTTATCCGAGAAATTAGAAGTTACAATATTCTCGATTTATCAATATAATAAATGTTTTACAAAGAGAACTCCGAAAAATGGTGTCTGTGTTAGCTTGCTGCTAACATCTCCCCTCCTCGCCTGTGTCATCCCTTGACATAACTTTATGGACTGAAATAGTCTTTAGGTTGACGGCTGGCGAGGCGGTCTTTAAGCGCATCCAATGCTTTCTGGTATCTGGTTCTTCTTTCTTTGTCGGGCACTTGCAAAAATTGCATGGTCACTTTATTCTTTAGCTCCACCGTTGAGTAGCCTACAAACCTGGATGTAAGATTGCTCATCACTGTTGCAAATATCTTCGTTCGCCAAGTGAAGAATCCAGTGTAGAAAGCTTCTTCAAATGCCAACATATTATTCAATGGCAAGAAAATACATCTGGCATAGAAGCCGTAAAGTACTTCTTCAGAAAGCTGACTACTTAGATCAAAGCATCAGCCTTTGTTACCTTCTAAAAATGACATCCATGGGGCTCCTGCTTGCTCAACCTCATTAAAGACTTGGATGCATGTGAGCAACATTTTTTAGATCTTATATAACATGGCGCAGGAGAGATCAGATAGACTCTTGAAGAAAGACATGGCACCCGTTAGGACTTTTACCATGTATTCCTCTATCGCTTGTCCTCTCTCTAGAGCTCAGTCTGGGGTAGTTAAGCCAAGTTGGCCTCTTCTTTATCAGTGCTTCATGATCTTGCCATGTCCTTACTCTAGATACATGACAAAATGTGGGATCTCTTTGCAGGGCTGCAGGTGCTCTTGTGAACAGAATCAGGTATCTCAGATTCTTGTTCGACCAGCTTAACCTCCACTTTGGGTGGTCTTTATCTGCGCCATCTTCTTGCATGTCTTTGTACTGCCTCTCTTTTACCTGTAATAATTCCACTTTGATGAGAGGGTATGGCAGGGATTGTTGATGCCATTGTGCATTGATCTGATTGGGAGTGAGTTGAGTGATGTTGTCAGAGTGTAAAACTCTCAACTCCCAATCCATTGCGGCTTTCCACTGCTCATCCACCTCTTAAGTGATCTTCTCTTTCAGTGCGTCTTCTTCAGCTTTTGACAACTGGACCATTGGCACTGTGTCTGCATCTATAATGCTAATATGAAAATCCTCATCACCACTCGGCTCTGCTGTGGACTGTGTCTCAAACTCAGCAAATGAGACCGAGGGTATGTCTATCTGCGCGGAGGCTTTGAAGCACCTGCCTCTTCCTACGTATCTGGTTTTCCATCTCTAAGGAGTTGGTTAAATCTCTTGAGCTCTGCTATTTCCTTTAGGAGCTCTTCTTCTCTCTGAACCCAAATCAGTGCCAGGTCCCTGCGCTGTGATTGCTCCAGCTTTAATTCTGTTTTTAGGATAATCTTTTGAAAGTGTCCTCCCTTGTTGCAACATTGTAAGCAATAGGTTTCAATTGGTTTGAGGTTTTTGTCAGGCTCTGGATTTGAGGTCCCCAACCCCAAGAAGATTGGGGCGACTTGATAGATGGCCTTCCTTTATTCTTCTTTTCCGTTGACGACACCCTACTCCATTTCCACAAAGTAAAGATACGAGCAACAGAAGAGAGAAAGTCCTCTATCCATCATTTACGTGGTTATAAGGGTCATACGCCACAAGCCAGGTCGATAAATCTAGGATTCTAATGAGTTGTTTCCTAACATAAGGATGAAATTCCATTGACATATTTAGAATCCATAAGCAAAGCCTTTTTCCCCACATTTAAGAGGCACGGCCGCCATCCATAAACCATAAATATGATATGAAACTTAGTCTAAACTAATTAGTAATTTTATGTCACGTAGATTTGGGCAATCTCGATTCTTGGCACAATGAGTCTCTAATTTCACTTATCTTAATAAGAGGGAGTGGAGAGTTTCTTGACTAATCGAGACCACCCATCCTTGACTAGAAATCTGAGCCAGCCCCCATTTTCCACCCCACACTCACACTTTTCTTCTTGTTTACTAATTACTACCACACTGTTTTACATATACAAACAATGTTCTTTAACTAATTCCAGACACAGATTCTTTCATCTAGCCCTTCAAACATCACCAAAACATTTCTTTCTCAAAAATGTTCTAATGAAGACAGTCCTATAATTCAACAAAAATGAATCTTTCAATTATTCTTAAGAGTTGCCGCTACCCGCGGACTTTCTCAGTCTAACCAACAGAGCATTTGCAAAGATTTTACTTATTCGCTAACCGCGAAATGCGCACACTTTCCCAGTTGCTAACCGCAAGGGAGCATCTCGCTAACCGCAAGGCATCCTGCTAACTAGAAGGTATCTTGCTAACCGGAAGAGACAAAAAGAGAGCTGATAACCTCAGCTTAATCTTCGCTAACCGCGGAATCACCTTGCTAACCACGAGTTCCATCTGGAAACAAGATATTCTTTCAGCAATTGTTTTCTTTATGTGATTTCTCAAACAAGATTGACTAACTTCTAATATCAAACAGAGATAGTTTATCAAACACAAATCATAAATCAAACAATTCCTTCTCTACTCTATGAAATCATATGTTTATTTCTTGTGATATAATCACATTTTTTGGACAGTTTAAGGAAATTCTAGGCTTGACTTACCGGTCATCATGTATAACGATGCAGAATTAGAATTCATCTTACCGGATTAGCAACATGTTTGACTACCTCTTGTGGTTGAGGTTGGACGGCTTCGACTTCTTCTGCAACCAATACCTCCGCTTGAGCCACGTTTGGAGTAGTTGGTGCCTTCCTCTTCATCTTTCTTGGAGGTGGAGCGACATGAGCGTCCTTTGAGCTTTGAGTCACTCGCTTCGGGACCATCATATCGCGAAAGAGGAGAGAGAAAGTGAAAAAGAGAACTCAAGAATTTGAAAGGTAACACGATGCTGGTAGAGAAAGAAGTTGGAGATGGAGATGGCTTGAGGGTAAGAGCTTGAGGGAGAGGAGATAACTCCTACGTCAAGGCAAGAGAGCTTCCGCTTTTGAGAGTGTGTGTACTCAAAGTGAAGGGAGAGGGGTCTTTATATAGGCTCTCAAGGCCAGCTAAGAATAGAGGGAGGAAGGAGAGATAAGTTCGCGCACGTTCACAACTGCAATTTTTTTATTTATTTTTTTGCGGACATGGATTTCGATGCACGATTTTGAACCTCTTGGATGAAACTTGGCTCCCAAGAAAAGAGCTCTAAACTAAGCTCCTCCTCTCTTTCTTTCCTAAAAGTACTCCTCCTACTCCTTCTCCTCTAAAATTACTCCTCTTTTCCTAAAATTGCTCTCCCTTTCCTAAAATTACTCTCTCTTTCCAAAAGAGTCAACTCTTATCTTTAGATACAATCTTGAGGCTTAAGTTTCCCATCAACCTTATTGTTTCAAGTGAATAAGGTTCATAATTAATAGTTCTAAAGTCCGATTTTTGATCCGATCGTTCCATTAGAATGCTCTTTGAATAAATAAAATGCAAACCTCAAACATTTGCAAAGTAAATGAAATACCTTTATTGAAAAGTGTTGGGTACATTACAATCTCCCCAACTTAGGGATTCGAGATGTCCTCATCTTGAGAAAATTTGAGGATAGTCCTTCTTTAGGGTGGCTTCATCTTCCCATGTTGCATCTTCTTCAGGATATTCTTGCCACTGAACAAGGTGTTCTCTGAGAACTCTATTTCGAAGGATCTTCTCTCAAGACTCTAGAATTCTAGAAGGTTGGAGTTCCAAGATGTTCTGAGTAGGCATGACAATTTGTTCATCATTGAGGAGTTGATCATCTCTGGGAATATAGGGTTTCAATAAGCTTACATGAAATACATCGTGGACTTTGTATGAGTTGGCAACTTCAACTTGTAAGCTTGGGTTCCTATACACTTGGTCACTTCATAAGGGCCACAATAACATGGACTAAGCTTCTTATACTTTCCAAGTGATAGGGTACTTCTCTTTGGATGAATCCAAAGAAAAACCTTATCACCTTGTTTAAATCTTCTTTCGGATCTCTTACTATCCGCATACTGCTTTTGACAATCCTAAGCTGCCTAAATATTCTTTTGGATGGCTTTTGTTTGATTTTCCATTTCTTTCAGCATCTTCTTAGACGCTTCAACTCTGATGGTAGGGTCAGAAAATTTGAGTGGAGAGACACATTCTTGACCATACAAGGCACAAAATGGGGTCATACCAATGCTTTGATGATGAGAAGCATTGTAAGCATACTCCACTAGAGGTAAAAATTGAATCCATCGCTTAGGTTCTCTACTACAATAAGCTCTAAGAATGTCTTCAATGACTCAGTTAAATCATTCTGTTTGACTATCTGATTGAGGATGGTATGTGGTACTAAAGTTTAACTCTGTTCCAATTTCCTTGAAGAGTGAGGTCCAAAAGTTTGAAGTGAACTTCACATCTCGATTGCTTACAATCCGTTGGGCAATCCATGCAATCTGAAAATATCTTTAACGCATAGTCGTGCAATGTCAGAGGCAGTAAAGGTTGTCTTGACTGGTATGAGATGTTCAACCTTCGTGAGTAGGTCAACAACTACCATGAGTGAATTATAACCTCCTTGTACCGTAGGTAATCTAATGACGAAGTCCATACTTATGCATTTCCATTTCATTTGGGGAATATCCAATGGTTGAAGTTTACCGGGAAGTTTAACTCTCTCAGCTCTAATCCTTTGGCATGTCAAGCATTGACGAACATAGCTTAGAACATCTACCTTTTGCCCAGTCCAATAGAAACTTTTTTGTACGGAATTGAGACTCTTCGCATATCCTGGGTGTCCTAAAGTAGGGCTATCATGGGCCTAAAATAAGATAGACTTCTTTAAGTTAGGGTCCTTTGGTACACATAAACTATCTCTATAGTAGACACAAGGTCCATCATGTGAGAAGTGTATCATTGAAGGTATATTCTTTGAATCCCCAGATCGAACAAGGTTAAGCTGCCTTTGATACTCTGGGTCAGATTACGCAACTTCTTAATCTTTTCAACGATTGGGTTGTTGGGTATAGATATGAGGCTCAAAAAAGGTTTTTGACTAAGTGAATCTGCAACTATGTTTTCTTTTCCGGGACAATAGATAATGTTAAAGTCAAATTCTTGCAAACGTTCTACCCATCGTCTTTGTCACATAGTCAGGGTTGCTTGGGTGAAAATCCACTCTAAGCTCTTATGGTCGGTTATAAGTTGAAACTTCCTTCCCAATAAGTAGTGTCTCCACAGCTTCAGAGCGTGAATGACTGCCAATAGTTCGAGATCTTAGGTGGGATAGTTCTTTTCATGAACCTTAAGTTTACATGAGGTGAAAGCTATTGGTCTGCCTTCTTGATCTATTACTCCTCCAACTACTATTCTGTTGAGATGTCGAGCTCTACATCTTGATCTGGCATCCACTACGGGTCTTGGCCACTTACGGCATTTGCTTACTGGCATGTTAGGTGACCGACACGGAGGATCTCTGCCAATGATTCTACAACTGGACTACACTTATAGTGCCAGCCTAGTACACTTCTAGCGTGTTCACACTTAGTGACCGCATGTACATATGTGCTACTTTTCAGCTTTAGCACTTAGTCATTTTCTACTCTCTTTTTTGTGCGAAGAAGAAGAAGCTTTCCATCTCTGTGTGCTTTGTGCTTGTCTTGTGTAGCTCTCTTGCATCCTCTTTCTTTACATGGTATCAGAGCCTGGTGCAGGCAAGAGAGGCTAAGTGGACAAATGGTTGAGCAGGGTTTGCAGGTTCGCTTCAATCCAAATGGCTGTTATATAGAAGATTTCCAAAATGGTTGTAAGGTGATCACAGAGGGAAAATGTGTAGGCAGAATGTTTACGCTGAATGTAGACATGCCTGAGGTAAAAGCTGCATTATTTGCACAGGGCACAGGTGTTGTGGCTAATGTTGACATTTGGCACAAACGCATTGGCCATGTCAATGAGCAGAGATTGTGCAGCATGCAATCAAAACAGATTGTAAAAGGTTTGCCCAAATTCAAGGTGGATGGTATGCATAAAGTGTGTGCAGCATGCCAGTTTGGAAAACAGTCAAAGGGCTCATTTCCACATGAGCGCAATGTATGTAAAAAGCCACTTGAGGTGGTGTACACAGATGTTTGGGGTCCAACCGATACTGCAAGTATACATGGTTGCAGGTATTATGTCTCTTTCATTGATGACCATACAAGGAAAGTATGGGTCTACTTCATGCGTAACAAAAGTGAAGTGTTTGGTCACTTTCAAGACTTCAAAGTCATGATTGAGAATGAGATAGATATGCAAATCAAGACATTGAGGTCAGATGGAGGGGGAGAGTACTTCTCCAATGATTTTTTAGATTTTCTGCGAATGCATGGTATACGCAGGCAGTTTACATGTAGATATACTCCACAGCAGAATGGGGTCGCAGAAAGGAAAAACAGGCACATTGCAGAGGTTGCACATGCATTGATGAATGAGAAGAACATGCCTCATCATTTTTGGGATGAAGCTGTAATTACAGTTGTGTACATTATGAACAGGACACCTACAGCTGCGGTGCATAATGTAACACCTGAGGAAAAGTTTACAGGTACAAAGCCTGATTTGGCACACTTGAAAGTGTTTGGCTGCATAGCTTACGTGCATGTACCAGATGAGTTGCGTAGGAAATTGGATCCTAAAGCAGAGAAATGTATTCTTTTGGGATATTCCCTTGAACAAAAGGGATACAGGTGCCACAATCCTACTACACGAGAATTACGAGTGAGCAGAGATGTAGTCTTTGATGAGATGAGCAGCTGGTACAGTAATGCACATGGCACTACTGGGGCTGATGTAAAAGATGATGTGGTTGTACAAAATGTGAGGCCACAGTCACAGGTTTTGAGTGGACCACAAGAGTCCTCTTCTCGTGGCTCTGTTGAGAAGCCATGGAATGGTAGACTACGTATGCAGGTTACTCCACCAACAGGTACAGGGAATGTATCACGAAAAGGAAAGTAAAAGGTTGATGAACCTCCCTTTATGGATGATGCATCATCAGGCTTTTCACATATAGACATGGATTCAGATGGTTCTGAACAAAGTCTTGATGAGGAATTTGGAATTCCGGCTATCAGGACACCTGGTGTAAGGAAAGTACAAGAAGATGCTAGAGGGCAAAGAATTGACTCAGGTTCGCGCAGATCTAACAGAGTCAGAAATCCAGTTCAGAAATTGACTTATGATGGGTATCTAGCGCATCACCAAGCCTACATGGCTAAGGTGATACAGGATGTGGAGCCCACATGTTTTGAGGATGCAGTTGGAAATGTGCATTAGGATGATGCAATGAATGAAGAGATGGCTGCATTGGAAGCAAATGACACATGGGAGTTGGTGCCATTGCCAAGTGGCAAGAAAGCTATTGGCTGTAAATGGGTGTATAAAACCAAGCGTAAGGCTGATGGTAACATTGAGCGTCACAAGGCAAGGCTGGTTGCAAAGGGTTATGCATAGACGTATGGCATAGACTATGAGGAGACCTTTGCTCCAGTGGCAAAGATGACGAGACTGTGAGAGCTGTCATAGCAGTGGCTGCATCTAGAGGATGGATTATGCATAAAATGGATGTAAAGAATGCCTTCTTGAATGGTGAGTTGCAAGAGGAAGTGTATATGGATCAGCCACCTGGTTATGTCGATCCAGGCTACCCAGATTAAGTATGCAGACTTCTCAAAGCTTTGTATGGTTTGAAGCAGGGCTCTAGAGCATGGTATGACAGGATTGCCAAGTATCTTGTTAGTATTGGGTTTAGGAGAGCTCATGCTGATCATTCACTCTATGTACGTGAGAGTGATGTGGGGATTGTGGTCATTACCATATATGTAGATGAGCTTATTATTGTGGGTGACAATGCTATGGAGATTGACCATGTGAAGGGTCTTCTCAAACAGGAGTTTGAAATGAAAGATTTGGGCAAGTTGCGCTACTTTCTTGGCATTGAGGTGATCAGGACTCCAGAGGGTGTATGGCTGTCACAGAGACAGTATGCTTTGGACATGTTGTCAAAGTATGGTATGGCTGATTGTAAGCCAATTTCTATTCCCTTGGATGTGGATGCAAAGCTGAGTGCAAAGAAGGGTGATGTTGTTGAGGATGTCAAGATGTACAGGAAGATTGTGGGTAGTCTAATCTACTTGACTATCACGAGGCCAGACTTGAGCTACACAATAGGCTTGGAGAGTCAGTTCATGCAGCGTCCGAGGAAGCCACATTTGGATGGAGTACGACGCAAACTTCGGTATGTGCAAGGGACTCTTGACTACGCATTGTTCTATGTAGCAGATGTGCCATTAGCATTGTATGGGTATACAGATGCAGATTGGGCAGGTAGCATTGTTGATAAGAGATCTACGAGTGGCTTCATGTTCTCTTTTGGGAGTGCTGTTGTTACTTGGAGCAACAAAAAGTAGCCTACGGTTGCTTTATCGAGCACAGAAGCCGAGTACAGAGGTGCAGCAGTTGCGGCGTGCAAGGTAGCTTGGCTACGCACATTACTTGAGGACTTGGGAGTGCAGGTGGACCAACAGATTGTCATCCATTGTGACAACCTCAGTAGCATGCAGTTGGCTAGGAACCCAGTGTTCCATGCCAGGACCAAGCACATAGAGGTCCATTACCACTACGTTTGAGAGCGAGTGTTGGCGGGTGACATCGACTTGGTCTACGTCAGCACAGAGGAGCCGATAGCGGATATCTTTAACAAGGCCCTCGGAGCTGAGAAGCTTCAACGTTTCCGGACTATGCTTGGACTCTGCAACATCCAGAGCTCGAGGAGGAGTGTTGAGATGTCGAGCTCTACATCTTGAGCTGGCATCCACTGCGGGTCTTGGCTGCTTACAGCATTTACTTACTAGCGCGTTAGGTGACCGACACGGAGGATCTCTGCCAGTGATTCTACAGCTGGACTACACTTATAGTGCCAGCCTAGTACGCTTCTAGCGTGTTCACACTTAGTGACCGCATGTACATATGTGCTACTTTTCAGCTTTAGCACTTAGTCATTTTGTACTCTCTTTTCTGTGCGAAGAAGAAGAAGCTTTCCATCTCTGTGTGCTTTGTGCTTGTCTTGTGTAGCTCTCTTGCATCCTCTTTCTTTACATATTCCACTAGCATTAGTGACGACTTCAAAGGTTTGGTTGAAATCTGGTAGCTTTAGGCACGGTGTTGTAGTCACATACTGCTTAAGTTGATCAATCTTTGTTGGTGTAGTGGTCCCCAGCTTATCTTCACTCCTTTCTTCAAAAGATCGGTCAAGGGTGAAGCAATCACTACATAATCCTTTATAAAGATTCTATACCATCTTGTGATTCCCAAGAATCCTCTAAGCTCACTTGCATTTGATGGCTGAGGCCATTCAACAATGTCTTGAACTTTAGCAGGGTCCACTGAGATTCCTTCATGCAAAACAATAAATCCCAAATACTCAATCCTTGGAGTGAAAAATGACACTTGCTCATCTTTGCATATAGCTTGTGTTCTCGAACAATATCCAACACCTTTCTCAGGTGGTCTTCATGTTCTTCTTCATCCTTTGAGTAGATTAGAATATCATCAAAGAAAACAAGAATAAATTCATCTAGGAACGGCCTAAAAATATCCTACATCAATCTATTGAATGTAGCCGGAGCATTAGTGAGACCAAATGACATTACTATGAACTCAAAATGTCCATATCGGGTGTTAAAAGCTGTCTTTGGAATATTTGATTCTTTTATTATGATTTGCTAATAACTAGATCTTAGATCTATCTTTGAGAAGACCTTGGAACCATGTAGTATGTCCAGCAGTTCATCAATTCGTGGGATAGGATAGTTGTTCTTAACTGTTACCTGGATTAGTCCTTTGTAATCAATGCAGAGTTGTAAAGTCCCATCTTTCTTCTTCTAAAAGAGTATTGGTGCTCCCAAAATTGATTTACTCTGTCTAATAAATCCCTGTTCTATAAGTTGACGAAGCTGTTCTTTCAATTCAATGGCCTCTGGTAGCGCCATTTTATAAGGTCTCTTTAACACTGGCTCACTTCCTGGAAGAATCTGTATCTCATGATCAATCTATCGATTTGAAGGAAGATATGTGAGATCTTCAGGGAAGACATCTGAATATTCATGAAGCCAAGAGGGTTTTGCAACGCTTGATTTTGAATCCATCTTGTTGAGCTTGACAAAAAATATTTGTTGTCCGGCCTTCATACCTTTGAGTAGATGATTGGCTTTAACTAATTGAATCTTTCGAATCCCATTCTTTCCCAGTACTTCGACTTGCATTGCTTGACTATCTCTAAAGCTCATACTACCAAGGCCACAGTGGATGCTAGCGTGATTCTTAGATAACCAATCCGTCCCAAGAATTCCATCATACATCCCAACTGGTAAGGTTCTAAAGAAAGCTGAAGTAGCATGTCTTCCTAGTTCAAAGTCAAGGGTTCCCACAAAATATCGTGATACCACAGTTTTCCCATTAGCCAATTCTAATGTCATGGGTTTAGCTTGTTTTTTATTCAGGTTCAACTTTTGCAAGCATTTTGGGGATAGAAAAGAATGAGTACTGCCACAATCGATGAGGAGGTTAAAAGGTTTACCTTGATGGGTTGTTGGTATTTGAATAACAGAAATTTTTTTTTGGGCTCCAGGGTTGTCAATAACTACATAAATTCTTGCTCTCTCTTCTTCTTCACCAAGGGTAGGCTCTCCTATGACTGCATGTGCATGTGCATTCCTACCTTGACCTCTTCCAAAGGCTCTTGCTGCTCTTCCTCGTCCTCTACCTCGTCCACCACCTTGTCCATTGTTAAGTCCAAAAGGACGGTGTCTTTGATCTAGTTCAGTTGTTGTTGCTACTCTATTAGTCAGACGTGTACATCTATTTTGATAATGTCCCAAATCCCCACATTCAAAGCATTGAACATCCAAGCGTGAAGGATTTTGAGCATAAGCTCTTTGTGGTTGTCCATTATTATTGGGAAGCCTTATTGGACGTCTGGCACCGTTAAAACTTTTATTTTGTTCAAGTCTCCTTCTAATCCCTTGCTCCTTCATTAAGGGCTTAGCTCGTAGTAAAGCATCTTGCACAGTAGTAGGTTTCATGGCTTCTAGTCGCGAGCAAATTGGTTCTCTTAAACCTTGACAAAAACGGGCTACCTGCTACTCTATGGTCATTGGCGGAGCATAACGCCTAAGCCTTACAAACTTTGAGTAGTACTCTTCCAAGGTTAAATTGTATTGCTTCAAGCTAAAGACCTCATTCATCCTCAATGCTTCATGTGCAGGAGGTATCTTTACTTCACTGCCTGCTTAATTTCCCTCCAACTCTGGGAGTTCTCCAATACTCCCATGTCACGACAATGTTGTTTCCACCATAATTTCGCTTCACCAGAGAGGCGAAACATCCCTAGCATCGCTTGATTTGCTGGTGCAGTCTTTGCAGCCAAGAAGTAATCATCCATAGCTTCAATCCATACTTCTGCATCCTTCTCAATTTCAATACCCTCTCCTTTAAAAGAAGGTGGTTGCATTTGTTTCAGCAATAACTTCTTCTCCTAAATCTTTGTATAGATAGCATCGTTCTAAGGGTTTTCCATTATAGGAGTGATTTGAGGGTTCTCCTGAGTATACGCATATATTAATATTAATATTCGTAACAATCCAAAACATTAAGATATTTTCTAGACTTAGACTTATCCAGTCCACTAAGGTTCAACCTCATAACTTTACCAATTTTGACTTACCCAGTCTATTAAAACTTAACTATATGACAACCAATTCTGACTTATTTAGTCCATCAAAACTCAATCACATGACTTAACCAGTCATGACTCTTGTCAATGACACAACTTAACCAGTCATACAATTTCTTTGAAGAAAAACAACTCAATCAAATGACTTAACCAGTCAAAAAATTCTTTTGAAGCAAAACATTACTATTCATAACTCATCAAAAAGCCATATAGGGGTCTACAAGAGATCTCTCCATGAGAATATATAATAGAGGTTTCAACTATAGTTGTAATACACTGTAGCTGACATGTCGTAAAAGATTGGTGGTTGGTAATGTGGATGTAAGAAGCGAAACACAAGAGGAAGCTCGGAATAGCCAATGAAAACTCTCTCCTTGAAGGTCGGTAGAGTGTGATTGTTAATAACAACTCGATTGGCAGGGATAACTGATATCACTTTATCATAAACCCATTGATTACAATTTGTGACTCCATCAGGGGCCATGACAGTCAGTGGTGCTTCGTAAAATTGAAAGTATGAAACCAACTTCAATCCTTCAACCCACTTGATTTGATGTAGGTCAATCTCCAAGTGTTCAATGTGACGTGCTTGGATAGCAAAGGTTATTCCACGAACCCAACGACTTGTATATAACCATGTATTTGGTGGATCAAAGTTGATGTGAGGTGCAAAAACCTTGTCAAGGATGCGGAACACATTCTCACAAAATTCGAATATTGCTGATTGGCAAGCAGTGTGATATATTGCCTTAAAGATAGTTAAACAGTCAATGTCCATAAACTCATGCTACAAAACAGACACGGTAACAATGTCAAGCAAGTATTCATGCAATCAAGACCAAGAATAGTACAGATGGTTAAAAAGCCAAACTTTAAACCTAAGGCTCTAATACCAATTGTGAGGTCCCCAACCCCGAGAAGATTGGGGCGACTTGATAGATGGCCTTCCTTTATTCTCCTTATTCATTGACGACACCCTACTCCGTTTCCACAAAGTAGAGATATGAGCAACAGAAGAAAGGAAGTCCTCTATCCATCGTTTACGTGGTTATAAGGGTCATATGCCACAAGCCAGGTCCATAAATCTAGGATTCTAATGAAGTTGTTTCCTAACATAAGGATGAAATTCCATTGACATATTTAGAATCTATAAACAACGCCTTTTTCCCCACGTTTAAGAGGCACAGCCGCCATCCATAAACCATAAATATGATATGAAACTTAGTCTAAACTAAATATTAATTTTATGTCACGTAGATTTGGGCCATCTAGACTCTTGGCACAATGAGTCTCTAATTTCACTTCTCTTAATAAGAGGGAGTGGAGAGTTTCTCGACTAATTGAGACCACCCATCCTTGACTGGCAACCTGAGCCAACCCCCACTTTCCACCCCACACTCACACTTTTCTTCTTGTTTACTAATTACTACCACATTGTTTTACATATACAAACAATGTTCTTTAATTAATTCCAGACATAGATTCTTTTATCCAGTCCTTCAAACATCACCAAAATATTTCTTTCTCAAACATGTTCTAATGAAGACAGTCCTATAATTCAACAAAAATGAATCTTTCAATTATTCTTAAGAGTTGTCGCTACCCGTGGACTTTCTCAGTCTAACCAACAGAGCGTTTGCAAAGGATTTACTTATTCACTAACCGCGAAATACGCACACTTTTCTAGTTGCTAAGCGCAAGCGAGCATCTCGCTAACCACAAGGCATCCTGCTAACCACAAGGTATCTTGCTAACTGCAAGAGACAAAAAGAGAGTTGATAACCTCAGCTTAATCTCTGCTTACCACGAAATCACCTCGCTAACCATGAGTTCCATATGGAAACAAGATATTCTTTCATCAATTTTTTTCTTTATGTGATTTCTCAAACAAGATTAACTAACTTCTAATATCAAACAGAGATAGTTTATCAAACACAAATCATAAATCAAAAAATTTCTTCTCTACTCTATGAAATCATATGCTTGTTTCTTGTGATATAATCACATTTTCTAGACAGTTTAAGGGAATTTTAGGCTTGACTTACCGGTCATTATGTATAACGATGCAGAATTATAAATTCATCTCAATGGATTAACAACACGTTCACCTACCTCTCGTGGTTGAGGTTGGATGGCTTTGACTTCTTTCGCAACCAATGCCTCCGCTTGAGCAACGTTTGGAGTAGTTGATGCCTTCCTCTTCATCTTTCTTGGAGGTGGAGCGACATGAGCGTCCTTTGAGCTTCGAGTCACTCGCTTCGGGGCCATTGTATTGTGAAAGAGAAGAGAGAAAGTGAGAAAGAGAACTCAAGAATTTGAAAGGTAACACGATGATGGTAGAGAAAGAAGTTGGAGATGGAGATGGCTTGAGGGTAAGAGCTTGAGAGAGAGAAGATAACTCCGACGTCAAGGCAAGAGAGCTTCCGCTTCTGAGAGTGTGTGTCCCCAAAGTGAAGGGAGAGGGGTCTTTATATAGGCTCTCAAGGCCAGCTAAGAATAGAGGGAGGAAGCAGAGATAAGTTCGCGCACATTCACGGCTGTATTATTTTTTTTTTTTTTGCGGACATAGATTTCGATGCGCAATTTCGAACCTCTTGGATGAAACTTGGCTCCCAAGAAAAGAGCTCTAAACTAAGCTCATCCTCTCTTTCTTTCCTAAAAGTACTCCTCCTACTCCTTCTCCTCTAAAATTACTCCTCCTTTCCTACAATTGCTCTCCCTTTCCTAAAATTACTCTCTCTTTCCAAAAGAGTCAACTCTTATCTTTAGATGCAATCTTGAGGCTTAAGTTTCCCATCAATCTTATTGTTTTCAAGTGAATAAGGTTCATAATTAATAGTTCTTATGTCCGATTTTTTATCCGATCGTTCCATTAGAATGCTCTTTGAATTAATAAAATGCAAACCTCAAATATTTGCAAAGTAAATGAAATACCTTTATTGAAAAATGTTGGGTATATTACACTGGACATTCATTTTTCCAATGATCATCAGCACGGTAGTTATGATAGTTTCTTGTTCTTGTCTTCATCATGGGTCTTACCATGGAAGTTCTAACACCTTGATTAGCTACATAATACATTGGTGCGAGCTCTTGTGGAGTATAAGTCACGGTTTCTTCCATTGGTGTTGGGTGTGAATTATACCAATCTCCTTCTACCATTATCGTAGATGGATTAGGCTCTGCATAGGGTGTAACAGGCACTAATGCATGTTCATTTGTGACTCCTTCAGAGTGCATATACTTTATAGGCACTACATTATGTCCTGGATACGGAGGTTGTTGTCCCAACACAGGTTGAGGTCTTCCCATACCCATTGGTGGTCTTTGAGCTTGGGCCATATTAGACTGATATCTGTACATGGGTTTTCCTTGTGGCCGCATGGGCATGTACTGAACATTCCCATAATACTTTGGTCTAAAGTGGCACTCGTGGGTCTCATGGTTGGTCCATTTACCCTCGATTGCACACCACTTTTGTGGCTTAATTGGTTGTCCCTATGGAGGTATCCCTGTCTTGGTCCCCTTATAGGTGCTTTTTGCATGTTGTTCATCATGTCATTCATCCTTTTAAGCACACCTTCTGTTAAGGCGGTTACGCCGCTAGCGGAAGCTAAATAGCGAGAACTCAACCAACAACAGAATTTGTCAGACGAGGACGAAGCTTGACCCGCAGGCGCATGGAAACAACTAGGTGGGTGTCAAATCACCTACTCGACCTTCGAATGACAATCACTACTAAGGAAATCAAATCTAAGTTCTAAAACACGCAAGTGACTGAAATCCGTACTACGAACGAATGCTATACGAAACAGGATCTAGAATCATTGAATCGATCTCAAACTCAAGGGGAAGTCTATGCACTAAGAACAACACCCTAAAGACTTGAACTGCAAAATCAACCTATAACCACTCCGTGCGGTAAACGCGTATGAAGACAGGCCGAAAAATACAGGTGACCGAAACTTGACCCCGATGGTACTAATGTGTAGCTCTACTCGTTGTGGTTCTATAGATATGCTGCACGCTCTATTCCGACACACGAGTTGGAAGAAAACTCACACCGAAGCTCGTAGGATCTTACCACACGTAGAAGCCGATAGCGCGCACTCTTGGTATTTGTGCGTAGCTCTCACCGTTGCTAACGCAATGGCGGTGTCGCTTCTCCAATGGCGGCCCCGTAGCTCGCGTAGCAAGGAGATAAGACTCTCTCTCTCTCTCTCTCTCTCTCTCTCTCTCTCTCTCTCTCTCTCTCTCAAACACAGTCACGGCGCTCAAAACTCACTTTGATTAATAATTCCTCCCTCTTAGGTTACAAAACTTTGGCTTATATACCTGAGCCTTGGAGGTGAGAACATCTCTAATTATTTACATCAGCAGGTGAAATTAAGTCGGGATTACAGGCTGGAAACTCAATTGAGTCCCGTTACTTAATGAATGGCTCAAATCAAAATTAATGTCGGAAAGACATTTATTACAATCAATGGTTACAAAATGATGGGTGTGAGCAAAAATGCGGGTGTAATCCTCTGCTGGCTCAACACTCCCCCCCTCCGCGTTCATGTCGTCCCTGACATGACTTTTAGGCTTGATCAATAGAGTCCTGTCGTCTTGAGCATCTGCAAATGTGATTCGTAGCGTAGGTTGCCGATGGTCAAGGTTGGGCCGAATATTTTGCTTTCGTGAGTGAAAAAGCCGATGTAGAAAGCTTCTTCGAATGTTTGCATGTGGAAGCTAGGCAAAAACATAATTCTTTGGTATAAGAGATGTAATACCTTTGGTGATGGCTGCAAAGAAAGATCATACATCATATCTGTCACTGTGTCGGCCGTCGATAGTAGACTCGAGGTCGTGGCTTTATCTGGCGCGAACACTTCAATGCATGCTAAGAGAGTCCTGCAGATTTTCTTTAGCATCTGACACGAAAGGTCAGGAGAGCCAGTAAAGAGTTTGATGGTGCCCGTTAGGGTTTTCACCATGTAGGCTTTACCTATTCTCTCTCCTTCCTTTGGTCCTGGCATCCTTGGGTAATTAAGCCAATTTGGCTTCTTTTCTGCAATCCTGCCATGCTCTTTCCAGCTTCTGACTCTTGGCACCGGGCAAAAGGTTGCATCCTCCCGAATCTCCTTTGGAGCCTCTACCAAGTAGATGAGGTAGGCTGGGTATTTGTTCAACCAACCTTTCCTCCATCTAGGTTGAGAATCTACAATCTTCTCTGATTGTTCATCCTTTGTGATGTCGCCTTCGTAAAGAGCGACATACTGCTCCTCCTCTATTCTCTTTTTCGTCTTTATCACTTCAAATTTCATCAGAGGGAAAGGCAGGCTGGGTTGCATCCACTCTTCATGGAGCACTTTTGTGTCTAAACCTTGAAGTCTAATGGAGATGAGGAGTCTCCTTTCCCATTCCATTTCCGCCTTGGCACTTTCCTCTGTTGACTTTTCTATTTGGTCCTGGAGCCTTTGTTCTTCTTCTTCAGAGATTCCTGAAGTCGAGGCCACTTCTTGAACTGGGGCTGGATCTTCAATTGTGGTTGCCTCTCCAGTTTCAGGTAGCTCTATGGCTGCTCCCCCTGCTTCTTCTTGTGGTGTCTCTGTTTCTCTTCTTTGTTGCTCTTGGATGTCTTGGAGCTGTTTGCGGAGGGCCTCATTTTCTGTCCTTAGTGTTTGGTTTTCTGATGTGAGCCTCTCCTCTGCAACCAATGATCCCTCCGCCATGTGCAATCTTTGTACTTGCTCTAACCTCAGCTCTCTTTGCAAACTTCTGACCTGCTCTTCCAGAGCTGGTACGAGGGCTCCCTCTTGTTCTATTCCTGCTCTGCTAGCTCTAGGGGTGGTCCTGAGTCTCATGATTGTCCTTTCTTGAAGTTCGACTCTTTCCCTTAGCTCAATGAGCTCATCCTTGGCTGCCTCCAGCTCATCTTCTATTCTCTCCTTTGCTTCCTGTGAACTTGTTACCTCTCTTGAAGCTTCGGCTAGTTGGAGTATCAAGCCGTCTCTCTCGTTTTCGGCGTCGTAGAGTGATGCTTTATGACTTTCAGATTCAGTCATAGCATTCTCTAACTTCTTCTGCAACTCTGCTTCCTTTTGTTTTGCTGTCTCAAGTGCTACTTCCTTTGCTCTGGATATTTCTTTAATCTTGTTGAGCAGTTCATGCACCATGTGCATGTCTTTTTCATCTTCATCTGTCAACTTGATAGCTCTTTCTGCCACCACCTCCAATGGCTTCGGCTCGTCCATTTTCTCTTTACTCTCCATTGTACCCTTCGTCTTTTCCTTCGTCCCTTTTGCGATCATCTTGTTTCCGTAGGGATATCCCATAAACTGCCTCCAGGGCCTCTTCTTCACTGTATCCGATCGCTACCAGATCCTCGTAATCATCTTTCTTTTGCTGAACTGGATCTATCTCCTTTTCCTTGGTCCCGGCCTCCGGCTTTTCCATAACTTCTGTTTCTATTTCTATTGTGGTCTCCTCCACAATAATTTCCATCTTCTTCGGGCTTGGTACAACAGTAAAAGAGGGCTGATTTTCCTCAGTCATCTTGGCTTTCCCTTTGTTTGCTTGCTCGTCTTTCTCTTGAGGTTCAGTAGACTCATCCACTTTCTTCTTCCCCTTGTCGTCCTTTTGCAGCTCAGCTTTTAAAAGCTGTACTTCCTCTTCAGTATAAGGCTCGACAGGTTGCTGCTCCAGTATGGCCTCCGACTCCTCATAAGCTCTAATATATTGATCATATTGATCAACATGTGGCCTGGCTGAGCTGGTTCCGACTTTACTGGGGTCCGCCACCCACATTTCTTCAAAGTCCCCCTTTAGAGCTCTTTCCGCTCTAAACTGCTCCACCAGCCTTTCCATTCTTGCGGCTTTTTGACTTTTGGTTTGCTTGGGATCGGCCTTCTTCTTCACTTTCTTCTTGAGCGGCTCGTCCACGGCCTCTTCAGGTTCTGAAACTATTTCTAGTTTTCGGCGTGCTCTTTGTGGACGCCCTCTTGGATACTTCTTGCTGTTCTTCCTCCTCATCGGCTTCTCTAAGCCACTCATTCTGGGAGGGAATCCGTGGCCCTTGATCTCTAGCTCCAATAGCTTCATAAGCTATTCTTGTTAGGATTTCTCCTCCTCCTATGTACTTTGGTTTCTGGTTGTGCATGGCGATTACTTGCTCGTGGATGTATTGAGCATAATTCACCTCTTTTGGCACGTTGCTCTTCAGTGCCCATGTGATGGTTGTCGCAATGGCATGGGGTGGTGTAGTATACTTCTGCAGTCTTTTACTGCACACATGGAAAAACTGGTTGTATAACCGGCAAAGGGTTGCCGCTCGTTGATCTGCCATATCTGCGTAGGTTGTATTTTGTTTCTTTGATCCATAGACCTCTATGGCCTCCCTTCTTTCTCTGACAGAACTCCCTTTGTTGTGCAGCTTCAGTGCATCTGCAATGAGCTGTGGAGTGATCTGTACTTCAACTGTTTCTCCATCCATGGCTGTCAACGTGGCTTTCCCATCCTTCTGAATGGATGTTGCCAACTCATACACTCTTCTTGTGTCTACACCTGATGGTCTCGAGGTGAAGAACCTGTGTAAGTCAGCCTTTTCCAAGTATCTGCTTATGTTCTCTGTTCTGCTATAGTCCACTAATTCTCGTGGGATCATAGGTACATCGACCGATTGCCCTTGAGGATCTCTGAAAGTCCCCTGGTAGATCTTTATTCCCTCTTTTTCTAGTACTGCTTCCTCCATCCAAGTCTTGGTTGGCTTGAGGGTTTCTGTTGGAATATCAAAAGGTTCTGCTTCTGCAAGAGCATCCTTGATGGTTGGTCTTTTTCTCTTAGTTGCCGATGACTTAGCGGAATCCATGGATCCTGTAACTCCAATTTCAGAAGTTAGAGTCTTTTTAGTACTGAAAGCCGAAATGAAGCTTTTAACTATTCAAATGACTTGAAAATTGAAACATGAGCTATTCAGGGCCTAAGGATGCAATGTAGGTGAAAAAATATGCAAACAGGGCTCAAAAACATGCTTGAGACATCATACGCGTATGATGTCTTTTGTGTCAGAATGACTTCATATTGGTTGTGCTTGTAGCTGATAGTGTATACATGAGTATCATATGCTTGGATTTGAGTTTGGATCCCATTTGGTCAAGTTTTGGCCAGTCCAGTCCAGTTCAGGCTCTTGGCAAAATTTTGAAAGGGAAATGGATTTTATGATCCAAATTGGGTAAAACTTGGTGGATTACTTTCAAATGGCATGTAGAACACTTCTGTTTGGTGGGTGAAGCCCTGAGGTGCCAAAATCACATAGTGAGACATCATACGCGTATGATGTCTTTTAGTGCATTTTTTGACCAATTTCCTCTATAAGCTTGGTTTTGGCTTTAGATAGGCTTATTCAGTGGATTTATCAAGTTTGGATAGAATTTGGACTAAAAATGGCTCTGGAGACATCATACGCGTATGATGTCTTTTTCATCAATTTTTCATGGGATTGGTTCTGTGGACTCTCCATGTGCTAGTGAAGGACTGTTTATACTCAAATCTTGGTTTGGACTTGAATATGTTGGATTTGGGACAAAAATAGGCTTTGTATGAAGGATTTTCTCTTAATTGGGCTAATGGGGTGATCCACTTGACCAAATGGTTCCAAACCTCATATGTAGCATGTATTAGATATATATAATGGATGTATGATGACAAATGAGCATTTTTGGCTCTGTAAGTGCAAATAGACATCATACGCGTATGATGTCTTTTGTGTCAAAATGGTGCTTTTTGGTTCCAGATAGCTTGTAGATGTGTTAATCAACAATCCTACAAAGTTTCAATGAGTTTGGAGTTATTTTGACAAAATTAGGACCAAAAATCAATTTTATGGCCTACTTTGCGTCTTTTTGGTTTTCCTTGGGTTTTCTAACTCCAATTCTCATGATACTTGGTTCATAGGATGTGATTAACATGTGGAATGAGGCTATGCACTCAAATGTTGAAATGAATGTGAAAATCATGCTGTGAGACATCATACGCGTATGATGTCTTTTCTTGAAATGTTGGTCTTTTTGTGCACAGAATGCTTTGTGCTAGTGCCCTAAGCCCTGCTAACTAGTTTTCAACTTAAAAAGTCATCAGTTTAGCTAAAAAGCCCCCTTATAGGCATTTCAGTCTCCGAAGTCGTCTTTTTGCCTTGGAGTTGAATTTCTTCAACTTTTCTTCTTGAGAGTTACATTTCCAGCTCATTGGATATGTTGTGAAGCCATCCAGTTGGTTGGACTTGACTTTGGCTCCCCGTTCTCAATCTTTCTCCATTTGGTTGCCCGAAAGCGTCTTTTTCACCATCGGTAAGTGAATCAGCTTTCTTTTGGGTTTTGCTTGCAAACATAAGTCATCCATGTATAGTTGAAACTGCTCGTGAAGTTTCATGTCATTTGGTCGTCAATTTTAGCCGTTATGCCAAAATGACGCTTTGTGTGTCCGCCGCCGAATCGGTTGTTCCGACCTACTTTTGGTGATTCAAACCCGGAGATACTCCAAGGTTGCATTGCTCTTGATGTTGTTAAGCTTCCTGAGAAGTTTTGTGTCGTTCCGATAACTTTTTTCTGTTTGCCTCTTGCAGGCTCTGTTGACCTAGGGTTTTTCCAGTCGTTCTTTCTCAAGCTTTGAGTGCTAGAAACTCATCTTCTATGTTAGGGTAACCCACCTCTCAGTTCTTGCAAGGTTTGGTTAGGCGGTTGTGCCCCTACCTAGCGTTCTTCCCCATTCCCCGTCTGCTCTTGTTTCTTGGTTTTGGTGAGTTTTCGCGACAAAAGTTAACGATAAGCATCAAAAGCTTATGGCAACGAGTCTACCTCTCATGTCTGGTGTCCTCTGAGCTCTCGTAGCAGTCGTAGAAGGCGGTAGAAGGTCGGATGCTCCTGTGTGCTCTTTGCTCTCTCCAAGAAGGTAATAGTGGAAATGAGCTTGATAGTGAAGTGAAAAATACTTAACTTCGGGCTTCTCGGATCACTTGTTACCAAATTTGACATGTGCTCCTATCTCGTCGTGAAATGCACTTTAGGATTTGAAATTTCTCAATTTGGACTCCATTTGACCTGTTTCTGAGAAATCTGTCCACTTTGCCACAATTTTGTCATTTCGGGCTTTCCGCAACTTTTTCAGAATTGTACCCCATTTTTACCATGGGTTGCCCTTGTCATTAGGATCATCACCGTCTATTCTTTTCTTTTTTCCGATCTCATTTCACCTGCTTTTTTATTTTTCTTTTATTTTTATTAAGAAAATCGTAAAAAATAAAGGAAAATAGCAAATTGAAGCCAAAAAATTCCAAACATACACGATAAATAGCTGGTAACCCTGTGTATATGAATATACACTTCTTTGTGATTTTTTGGACTTAGATTACCACTTTTTTCCACTTTTTAGCTCCAAAAACACTCTTATTTAGTGATATTTACACATCTAGAGACCCAAATTCATCATCTGATCTCTTCTTTGTTGCAAAACAAGGTATATAAGGGCATAAATATTATCAATATCCGCAATCAAACATAAAAAATTGCAAAATCATGTAAGACACTGCCTTTGTAATATAATTTTTGTTTTTCTTTGTTTTTTCCGCTTGTAGCTGCTTTGTAGCTCCTGTATACCTCCCCCCCTCCTAGTCTGAGTCCTCCCGGACGACTATGAAGTGTCTGTGGGTGAAGCATTGTAGTTGTTTTGGTCATCAGTTCCCAATGCAATTGTAGAGCGATGATACAACAGTCTTTCCAATAAAGCTGCTCTTTGTTTGATTGAAAGATTGGTGGTCGGGTTTTGGGTTGGTTTTGGCAATTTGGTAGTAGAATCAGTAGATGGATTCTTCGTTACCTTGTTGTCTTTTTTCACAATCCAAATCTGCTTCCGCTTTGCTTGTGCTTGCCACAAACTCTTTGCGACCCAAACCTGCTTTGTTCTGTGTGTTGATTTCCTTGCTTGAAATACCTAGGAGTTTCCGTTGATTGTATTGAAGGGAGTTCCTTTTTACAAATCTTTGGGATCCAAATTTGCTTGCTATAGCTTTGTGCCGTCATGAACTTCTTTGGAATCCAGATCTGTTTCACTGTCCTTGATTGTCGGGGATCACTCTGTTGTCTGGTATTGAAGACTCTGTTTGTGTTTTCTGGCACAGCCTTTTTTGGTCTCCATACCAATGTTGACTCCGTTTTTCCCAAGGTTGAGCTGTTATATTATTGCTTGTCTTCCTTATCCAATGTTGAGAGTTCCTCGTCGACGAGCAATCCAGTTGTGTAGAAACTTTTGGTTGCCATTGCTTCTTCTTTTCTCTGTTTGTTGTTTGACCTTGTCCGTGGATTCTTCCTTTGGAGTTGGCTCTGCTCCTTTGGTGAACTTAACTGATTGACTTTCACCTTCGTATTTGATAAGCACTGATTTAGAACTCCAGTCAATCATTGCATTGTATTGCTTCTGCCATGGTTGTCCTAGCAATAATGGATGTTGTGTAGCTTGGTCTTCAACCACGTAAAACATATGAGGATACACATATTGGTTAATCTGTATATGTAAAACTGTGCATCCGACAGTTTTGATTGAATTCTCAGAGTAACTCTTTAACTCTTGCTTGGCAGTTTGTAGTTTAGTGTCATTTGTCAATTGTCTATACAAACTGAGTGAAAGTAGGTTAGCTTGAGCTCCTGAATCCAATAGTGCTCTGGCTTTGATTTGGTTGGTTCCTACTTTGCATTCAATGATGGGTTCTTCTTTGTCATTCCCCATTTCTGTTATACTAACTGCGTTTATTCGTATTGCTCCTTCATTGCGCTGTTTCTGACGCAGTAGTCTTCTTTTCTCCATTCTTTCCTTCGCCTCGGCTTGCGCTTCCTCTCAATCTTTTTCTTTTTCTGGACACGCAGCTTTTCTTGATGTATTTTGAGAAGCATGTCTTGGGTTAGCGGCAAAAGATACTTTTTCACTCTGCATCCACTAATCCAATTGGGCATTTCTTCTCCGTCTAATGTAGCAAGCTTGACGGCTCCACTTGGTGATAGATCTTTAATCACCAGAGGTCCCATCCCTCGCTTTTTAAGCTTCTTAGCATGCTGTTTCAGAGTGTAAACTAGGACATAGTCCCCAACTTTAAACTCTTTAGTCCGCACATGCTTATCAAAAAATTCCTTTTGTCGCCTTTTTTGAGCGTAGATGGAAGCTACTGCTTTTAGGCGAAGCTCATCTAGCTTTTCCAGGTCATCTATTCTATCAGAGAGCTCGTGCCCTGTCCACTCTAGATCCTTAGCCACCCTTAAGGTTGAAATCAAGAATTCTATTGGTAAGATAGCATTTAGCCCAAAAACCATGTTATATGGGGTCGTTCCTATTGATGTTTTATATGCTACCCTATATGCCCATAATGTTGAATGCAACTTCTGGTCCCAGTCAGTTCTCGACTCAGATACAATCTTCGTAAGGACCGTGCATATGGTTTTGTTTGTTGCTTCAGCTTGTCCGTTTGCTTGTGGATGATACGGGGCTGATTTCCTATGGATTACCATGAATTCATCTAGAAGGATCTCTATCACTTCATTTATGAAATGTGTGCCTCGATCACTCACAATTTCTATTGGCAATCCATATCGTACAAAGACGTATTCATATAGAAATTGTGCCGTGGTCCTGGCATCTGCTTTTTGAGTTGCCTTTGCTTCGACCCACTTTGTTAGATAGTCTGTAGCCACAATGATGTATTGTGCATGAGTCTTATATGCAGGAGGTGAAATGGGTCCGAACATAATCAATCCCCCATTTTGCAAAAGCTCTTGCCCCCATCATTGGTCTAAGCGGCATATCATCTCTTTTAAGTGGTACTTTGGTCCGCTGACAGTCATCACACCGTTTAACGTATTCCTCAGCGTCCATATGTAATGTTGGCCACCATATTCCTGCGGCTAAGACAAGTTTTGCTGTCTTATCACCTGAGAAATGGCCTCCACCTACTCCTCCATGAGCTTGCTCTAGGATTATCACATACTCAGACTCTGATGCGCAAATCCTAAGCTGGTTGTCTTTACCTCTCTTATAGAGTTGATCTCCTATTAAAGCGTAATCTCTAGCTTCTGTCTCTACAGATTTCTGACGAGCTTTTGACGTTCCTTCTGGGAAAGTTCTATTTGTGAGATATTCAACAATATACTGACTCCATTCTGGAGCGATCATTATCTGATATAATGTTGAATACTCGGCTGGCGGTTTTGATGAACATACAATACATACAGTGACATATTCATGTACGCTTTCTTTCATTCCTGGCCAATAGACTCCCAATTGTAACAAATTCCTATATGTGTTCCTTCTTGAACAATGAAATGCACATTCCTGAACATGTGCTTCGCGCAGATATATACTATATTCCTCAGGATTGATGCATAGTCGTAAAACATGATCATTTCCCAATTGATACAACCTTCCTGCAACCAATTGAAGATTCTTGGATTGCTGAATAGCAATATGTTTCAGGTTGTATTCTCTTCTATCGAACTCTCCTCCATAGGTTAATAGGTCAACGACATTTTGAGACCACTTAGGTATCATTTCTATGTTGAACAAGTACGCGTCTGGCATGTCGTCATCTACTCCTATAGGGTCTTCTCCATTCGTCAATCGCGAAAGATGATCAGCTCTAAGATGTGTTTTTCCTTTCTTTACTACTACCGTGAAGTCGAATTCCAGTAAGATAATGAACCATCTCACTATTCTCCCGGTATTGCATGGTTTATTCACTAGGTAGAGCAAGGCTTGGTGATCCGTAAAAAACACAAACTTGTTGGCTAGAAGATAATGCCGAAATTTCTTCACAGCATATATCATTCCTAATCCCTCTCGCTCTGTTGTGGTGTAATTCTTCTCTGCATGGTTGAGCTGTCGACTGGCGTAACAGATAGGAAAATCCATGTTTCCTTCTTCTGGCTGAGCCAGAATGCATCCTATTGCATATGCAGAAGCATCTATGTGCACATGGAATATCTTCTCCCAATCTGGTGATTTCAAGACTGGAGCAGTAATGAGTGCCTCTTTCAATTTCTTGAATGATTCCTCACACTCCTCTGTCCATTCAAAGTTCACTATTAGCCTGTAAAGTGGTTGGCCTATTATAGCGTACATGTAAATGAATCGTCTATAATATCCGCAATGTCCCATAAAGCTCTGTACTTGTTTCGCATTGGTTGGTCTAGGCATATCCACTATAACTTTTATCTTCTCTAAATCCGTGGATATTCCGTTTTGTGAGACAATATGTCCCAGAATTCTGCCCTGTCGGACCATAAACACACATTTCTCAGGATTGAGACAAATGCGATATGTCCTACATTTCTCAAATACTTTTCTTAGGTGTTCTAGATGCTCATCTCTCAGTAGAGAATGTACACATAAGTCATCCATGTATATTTCGAGAAACAGCCTTAAGTATTCTTTGAAAGCATGCGTCATCAGCCTCTGGAAGGTTGCGGGAGCATTGGTTAGACCAAAAGGCATAACCCGATAAGCATAAATTCCCCACTCCGTTGCAAAAGCTGTTTTATGTTGATCTTCCAGTGCTATGGCTAGCTGGTTATATCCTGAAAAACCATCAAGAAAGGAGTATGCTGTTTTCCCTGATACACGCTCTAGAACATGATCAGTTATCGGCAGGGGATAATTGTCCCTGATTGTTGCAGCATTCACTTTCTTTAAGTTGACACACACTCGGAGTTTTCCGTTCTTCTTAGGTACTACCACAATCGGAGATACCCAATCAGTGTGTTCAATCTCGTATATGAATTCAGCTTCCATTAGCTTATCTATCTCTTCTTTGATTCGCTTAGCAAAAGTATCATTATATGTGTATGGTCTCTGTCTGCTAGGCTTTGCGTCTTGTTTCAGTGGGATTGAGTGTTGGCATATCGATGGGTCAACTCCCTTTAAGTCCTTATAAGACCATGCAAACACATCCCTATACTCTCTGAGAAGACTCAAAAGTCTCTCTTCCTCGCTTGGAGACAAATCTGTGGCTATGTACACCGGTCTAGGTGTCTCACCTGGAGCTGCTAAATCAACTTTTTTTGCATCCTCCGGTCCGTCATAAGATTCGTTCTCCTTCCTCTCTCGAATAGGTGGGGTTAATATCACCTTCCTATCCTCTATTGTGAATTTCCTATAGTGAGAGGGAACATCCATGTTTTCCTTGATTTTGGCGTTTTCGTCCTCTCCACTCTCAATTTCTGTCGTCCAAACTTCTTTCAGAGTTTTCTTGAGCTCTCTGTACTTGTTTCTACGTTCTAACTTGGACTCCGTGTGTTCTCTGTTGCGCTTGTTCTTTTCTGATTTTTCTGTTTCAGTTTTCGTTCCATTATTTTGAACTTGATTTCTTGAGCCTCTTTTGTCTTTTCGTAAGCTCTTTTGATCACTGCCTCTCATTCTTCCAGAAATCTTATCCTTAACACAATCTTCAGCCTTTACTAGCATTAGGAATTGATTTTTTCCTCTTATTCTAGGCATCGGATTGGTTCTAACCCCTTTTGTTTTTTTCTTTGCTCTATAGTGTTTCTGGCGTTGTTTAGTTTGGTTCGGAAAATCATAAAATCGGACATCCGTTATAGTTTCTTCGTTTCCGCTTGAATTGTCCGTTGACTCGTTGTCTGCTTCATTTCCCACTCTGGATGATTGGGAATGTCGTGAAACACCTCTTCTTCATCTTCCTTTTCCAGTGTATCGTTCTTTTCAGTTTCTTTTTCGAGTACAGTTCTCAACATGAAATACGGAACCACGTCGTACCCGTCCTTGTCGCAAAATTTCGTTGTGGGACCATCCGGAATTGCACAAACATCTAGGGTTGCTAGAATGTGTGTCCATTCTAATGGTTCAAACGTGTCCTCTGGAAAGGGTTCTCCTACATAAGTTTCGTCTTCGATAGCCCTTTCTAAAACACATTCTTCTCGTTTCAGACTTCCACATTTCGAAGCTCCACACATCCATAACTCCTTGGGTTTACCTAACCAAGCTGGAAATTCGGATCCCGCCAAAGTAGCTGAATCAAACTCCTCTACCGGTGTTCGGTTCACATCTTTGTAGCTATGGTCTTTCAGGTTCACACGTGTAGTGGTTTCCATATTTCTCAGGTATATGTGATCGTAGCCCCAATCCTGGACCATTTTCAACTGTCTCATGAATGGTCTTCCCAGTATGATATCATAGTTATTCTCCTTGCCAAAATCGACAATAGCAAAAGTATGTTCGTATTCAATGCCGCAAGAAGTCACTACAACTTTCTCTAATAACCCCATAGGTTTCTCCATGTGTCCATCTGCTAATTGGAGTTTCAACCTAGTCTTCCTTATTGCTGGTTTC
Organism: Adiantum capillus-veneris; assembly: GCF_014529385.1. Lineage (NCBI taxonomy): Eukaryota > Viridiplantae > Streptophyta > Polypodiopsida > Polypodiales > Pteridaceae > Adiantum > Adiantum capillus-veneris. The sequence goes on from NC_140942.1 coordinate 40,318,815, forward strand.
CCCCATTTTTTCCAGATTTCTTTTGTAGCAATGGCTACCCCAGCTCCGCTGTCTAGTATTGCCATTGTGTTCACTCCTTGGAATTCAACTGGTAAGGTTGTATTCCCCTCTTCACCTTCGCAATACTCTCCGACCTTGTTTAAGGGTACAGGCTTAGCGTTCTTTTGTGGCTTGCTCAGCTCCTCAATGCTCTCTTGCAATCTCGATGTTGGATCTTTTATCCCGAATTTCTCCAAGCATTTTCCTACAGTGGTCCACATATGTGGTCTTAGCCTCAAAAGCTCAGCTAGAGTGATAGTGCATGTCACTGGTGTTGACAAAATCTCTATCAATCCTTGCGAGTCCATGACTTTTTCTGATGAGATTTTTCGTGAGGGAAGTGCTCTAATCTCGGATTTTGCTTCATACTCTCCTAAGTATGAAGGTAAGGTTTTCAGTGAATGAGGTTTGCTCTCCATTGTTCTAACAGAGCCCCCATCTCCCCAGTAAGATTGCAGATCCAAGTCCACTTGAGATCCTGCCTCAAATTCCACTATGGGAGGATTCCTGATGTCCTTTTCCCAATTTGTCTGATTAGCTTGGCAACTTAGCTCGTTTGCAAAGTTTGCCTCTCTCACTTGTTTCCAAAATTCATTGTAATCCTCATCTTTTCCGTAAATCCTCTGTATGACTGGATGAAAACTCTCTATCTCCTGATCGGTTGTGTTCAATACTATGCGGTCATCCTTTTGTGTATTTTCAGGCTTTTGTGCACTGGGAGTCTTTTCAGCTACCCGTGAAACGATAGTCTCTTGCTGAATTGGGTTTTCCTTTCCACAATTCATTGTTTCTTTTGGTGGTTCTAATAAGGCTTGTGCAGTCTCGATCATTCTCTGGCACATTTCAAGTCTCTGCTTTTCCAATTCCGCGTTTGGGTATGTCATCCACCTCTGTTCTTGTGTTTGGTTGTTCTTTAACCTAGCTTCGTAAGCTCTCATCAGTGCGTCCAATGGTTCGTGTACCTTGTCGACTAGCACTGATCCCCCTGAGCTTAAGCTCGTTGTTTCTTTGATACTCTTTTGTTTCGTTCTTTCCGGGCTCATCTCTCGTTTCCCGTTTTGACTCTCAAGTTTTTCTAATCTAGCTTTAGTTTGCTTTAGTTCCTCAGCTAGAATAGCGTCTTCACGTTCTTTTCTCAACTTCATGCGTGCTTTTCTAGCTTTCCATGTGTTTTTCTGACTCCGCGGTCCTTGACTAACCACTTCAGTCGCTAACTTTCCATTCTCAGGTTCTCTAGTGGTTTTCTTAGCTTGAGCTCTAGTAACAACTTGCGTTGGTATCAGAGTTTCATTTTCAGACCCACTGCTGGTAGGAATAGTTTCTAGCATATTCAATGTCGTCTTTTGCACTTTGTTTGGATTCTTTGAACAATCCTCAATGAAGTGAGTAACCCCACACTCAGTGCAATAAGCGTTAATTCTAATGATTTCCGTATGTGGGCAAACATTCATCAGATGGTCACCTCCACACTTGTAACAGGTCCTAGTGCTGGTCTTGGTCCCATTTGATTCGTCCTTTGTGGATAGGATGGTCTCTGTCCTGTTAACCCTCCATGAGCTATGAACATCAAGGTTCTTGCGTCCAAATTGTATCTCTCTTCATCAGAAGCACTTGTAACTGTTGGTGTTCCAACATTCCCCATCATGCCCCATGGTTCTGGTTGTTTTGGTTCTTCTGGTGGGTAATACACTGTTGGAGACATGTGTGCACCCGATTCTTCATAATAGGCTTGAACAGGCACTAAGGCTTGTTCTTCCTGATTCTCTAAGGTTGGTGCATATCTAATGCCCACTGGTCTTGCTCCTGGTAAAGGTGGTTGTTGTCCCAATACCGGTTGCGGTCTTTCTATCCCCATAGGTCCTGGTACATTTCCCGTTGGGTATCGAGGTACTGGATGTATCTGAGGTGGTGCTAATTGAGCAGGAGGTGCATACTGGCGCTCCCTTACATACCCTTTGTTGTAATAACACTCCTCTGTTGGATGATTTGTCCATTTTTGTTCAATAGCACACCATTTCAGTGGTTTTGGCAATGGTTTTTGGTATGGTGCCATCCTTTTTAGAGCATCTTCTATCATTTGCTCTACATTTGGCATGGTTGTTGTTTGAACATTCTTTTTAGTGGTAGTCTCGCTCGCTACGGAGGAGGAGCTACTGGATGCAAAATCTGTATCCGCTGACACCTCTCCATAAACCGTACAGTTATCCACTAAGTACAATGCCTCTCTCGTTACTTGCTCGAAACTTGTACAAGCTTTCAAGTGCAAGTCCTTCTTGAGAGTGTCGTTCCTCAGTCCCTCAATAAAGAGAACAGATAGTCTGTCATCTTGTGGTCGTTCACGTACTGGACATCTCTCAATGTATTGTTTGAAGCGAAGTGAAGCTTCCTTCACTTTTTCGTGTTCTCTCTGTTTAAAAGCATATATTTGTGAGACCGTATTGTGCTTAATCCCTCGTTTTGAGAATTCCTCAGCAAACTCTCTTAGCAAATGGTCAATGTCATGGAATCCCCCAATGTTCATTGGTTGAAACCATGTCAATGCGGTACCTTCTAGAGTAAGACCAAATCCCTCGTATTGTGTATGGAAATCTGTTATCTGCTCAGCTCTTAAGACTTGCTTAAAGAGTGACACATGTGCATACGGATCTCCTGAACCACCATACTTCTTTGGCATACACTTGGCTACTTGAGATGGTCTCATACGTCTATGATCTGCTACCAATCTCATTGCTCCTGTGTCCCGGCTAAAGCTTTCTCTAGCATCATGGACTTCATGGGTTACCCTTGTCGGTTCCCCTGCCCTGAATCTACTACTAGGAGGTAAATGTGATGGTTCCGCTTCAAACCTTGGACCTGGCGTGGTATAGGTGGGGATTGGAACTGCACTACCTCGATTCGTCTTCATTGACTCTCTGGAATGTAATGATCCCATTGGTCCGAGCTTCGAGTCCCAAGGTTGACTGAAAGAGTCAGCAACCTGAGTTCTTTGTCCTCCTGTTGTCATTGAGTTTTGCACTCCATTTGTTGGTGCTGGTCTATGTGAGCTAGAAGTAACATAATACTGATGTAGTGGTCCCCCAAAGTATGTATATCCTTCTAATTCTTTCTTGCCCATTGTTGAGTATTGCCTGCCATACTTATCGTAAGCGGCAATTTTCACTTCCGATCCCTCTGTGTAGGTAAAGACATAAAGTCTTTTTTGGTCTGTCAACTCTCCGGTGTAGGGTTCTTCACATCTATAATAGAGATCTTGCTCCCCATTATTATATTTGTATAGCCCCACATAGATGTTATCAGTGTTGATCCTTGTAGTTTCATTCTCTCTTCTTAACCTCGCATTAGGGAAGTTCATTATTGGTGCTTTCTCCTCGAGTTCTTCATCTATTTTGGCTTTGGTGCCCATCAATCCCCACTTGTCCACAATGTTAGGATTTAGGACTACCAAGTACATGGTACCCTCGTCATCTAGATATCTATCTCCGCTATAGCTCACAGGCACTAAGTCCTTGAACTCACTAGGTCTATCTTCTATCTTTACACAATAGCGGTCCATTCCATCTTTGTAGATCTTGGCACCTTGCTCATTGTCGTACTGGTATTTTATGAACAATAGCTTCATGGTGGCGGAAGGGTTTGATGATCCTGCTGCCATATTTTCTATGTTGTTCCTGTTCGAGTGTTCCAAGTTTTCGGTGAAAATCTCGTAAGATCTCTCCGAAGAAGTATCAGAGACACTTCCTTCAAAGATCGGCTCTAATGGTTGCACCCAACTTTGGTTTACACTTCCTCGGTTGATATGACACTTGCTGGTTCCCCTTGTTTTGGTTGATTATTCCGGAGATTCCTGCCCGATCTCAAATTCATCAATTCCCCTGAAAGGACTTTAACTTTTTCGTCTCGGCAATTTGTTTTCCCAGGTTTTTGTGGTCAGAATTGATCCAAACTGACTGATACTTGGTCAATTGTTTAATCTTGTCAGTTGGACAACTTCTGTTTCATCAAGTGAGAATTTTGTTACTGTTATGCTGAAAAAGACATTATACGCGTATGATGTCTTTTTTCACAGATTTTGACTATTTTGGTTATGCTCACTCTCAGTGGCCCCTTTATGCTCTGTTCACTCACAAAATTCAGTTTGAACTCTGTTTGAGCAAGTTATGGCTAGTTCAGGCTTTTCTTGGCAATTTTCCGTTTTTGACTTGTTTTTTGGGTCAATTGTGATCCAAATGGTATGAAACTTGAAATATAACCTCTAGACAGCTATTACAATGGATCTGTGTTAGCAAAGTATCAAAATATGTCCAAAATTAGGTCAAAGACATCATACGCGTATGATGTCTTTTTCATCAATTTGGGTCCAAACTTGATATTTATGCTTTCTACAGTGTTTGTAACAATCTTGTCAGGTCAGATTTCAAAAATAAGCAGTGGATGTGACAAAAGACATTATACGCGTATGATGTCTTTTGTCCCAGATTTTGACTATTTTTGGTTTTAAGCCTTCTCCAATGTTTATAATTGAGTTTCAAGTGTTTTTGTCAGGTTTGAATGTAAAAACAAGATTTGAATCCAAAATTTCCTATTCTTTGCGTTTCTTGGACTCCGACTTGTCTTTTTGGGTTTCTTTGAGTGTTAATGCTCTTGTTTTAAGTTGATCTTAGGGTAAAACCCCCCTTCTAAACACTCTGGCAATGTCAAATTTTCAATTTTAGTCTCTGTTTAGGTCCTAAGACATCATACGCGTATGATGTCTAAAGCTGCAGATTTCCAGTTTTTCAGCACAGAACTCTTCCAATAGCTCTTTTAAGTGCTCAGCAACAATCAGTTACACAGAAAATTTTTCTAAACTTTGTTTATTGCATATTTCACTACCAAAGAGACTTTTTCAGTGATCTAACATGCAATCAAACACATCAAGCGAATAGAACACCAATTGATAGCTCTAGATCAGGATCAAATCAGGCCCTACCTAAGCTACTTCTAATCATAAAATGGATTTTTTTGCAATTGAAAATATAAAGAGATTTACTACCGCACAAGGAGTAGCAAATGCTTTTTATGTCAACAACCACTTAAACACCATCAAAAACAATCTAATATAAGCTAGACTAAAAATACTGTCAACACGGAAGACCCAGGAATACCCCACTTCCTAGTATCTCTCGAGACCTTCGGAGTCCACCACTCCTAGATCTTTTCTAACTAAAGTATACAAAGTAGTTTATACGACTCACCTCGTAGGATTAGTCTAAGGTCACCTACTTAGGGCTCTCGTCCCCGGCAACGGCGCCAAATGTTAAGGCGGTTACGCCGCTAGCGGAAGCTAAATAGCGAGAACTCAACCAACAACAGAATTTGTCAGACGAGGACGAAGCTTGACCCGCAGGCGCATGGAAACAACTAGGTGGGTGTCAAATCACCTACTCGACCTTCTAATGACAATCACTACTAAGGAAATCAAATCTAAGTTCTAAAACACGCAAGTGACTGAAATCCGTACTACGAACGAATGCTATACGAAACAGGATCTAGAATCATTGAATCGATCTCAAACTCAAGGGGAAGTCTATGCACTAGGTAAGAACAACACCCTAAAGACTTGAACTGCAAAATCAACCTATAACCACTCCGTGCGGTAAACGCGTATGAAGACAGGCCAAAAAATACAGGTGACCGAAACTTGACCCCGATGGTACTAATGTGTAGCTCTACTCGTTGTGGTTCTATAGATATGCTGCACGCTCTATTCCGACACACGAGCTGGAAGAAAACTCACACCGAAGCTCGTAGAATCTTACCACACGTAGAAGCCGATAGCGCGCACTCTTGGTATTTGTGCGTAGCTCTCACCGTTGCTAACGCAATGGCGGTGTCGCTTCTCCAATGGCGGCCCCGTAGCTCGCGTAGCAAGGAGATAAGACTCTCTCTCTCTCTCTCTCTCTCTCTCTCTCTCTCTCTCTCTCAAACACAGTCACGGCGCTCAAAACTCACTTTGATTAATAATTCCCCCCTCTTAGGTTACAAAACTTTGGCTTATATACCTGAGCCTTGGAGGTGAGAACATCTCTAATTATTTACATCAGCAGGTGAAATTAAGTCGGGATTACAGGCTGGAAACTCAATTGAGTCCCGTTACTTAATGAATGGCTCAAATCAAAATTAATGTCGGAAAGACATTTATTACAATCAATGGTTACAAAATGATGGGTGTGAGAAAAAATGCGGGTGTGATCCTCTGCTGGCTCAACACCTTCTATGGCTGAGAGTGGTGATGTAGTAGCCGTTCCCACTTGTGCTGGTTTAGTGGATGTTGTTTTCTCACTTTGGTTATCCTTAGGGACATCTTCTTCGTTGAAAATTTTGCAATTGTCTCCTAAGTCAATAGCATTTGACACAGACACTTCTAGGGTTGTATGCTTTTTACTATAGAGTATAGCATGAAGTTCTTTGTTTAGCAGTTCCTCTAGAAACAAAGATACAAGTTGTTCTTCTGTAGGTATCTCCAGCTCTGGGCATCTGGCAATGTATTGTTTCATTCGAGATGCACAATCCCTAACAGACTCACCATGTTTCTGTTTAAAGTTGTAGATTTGAGCTACCGTATTATGTTTGATCCCTGTTTTGGAACAAGCAGCTACAAATCCTTGAGCTAATGTGTTCAAGTCCATGATTGACCTTGGTGGAATGTTTTGGAACCATATCAATGCTTTTCCTTCTAATGTCATTCCAAACCCTTCGAATTGAGTACGGAAGTCGAATATACGCTCTGATCTTAGCACTTACTTAAAGCTTGCTAAGAGGTCATATGGATCCTTTGATCCACTGTATTTTCTGACCCATTTCTGAAAATCAGCTGGTCTGACGCGTCTGTTTGGTTCAACTCCAGGTATCCTGGTAGTTGGTCATGTTCCGAGTGCTTCAAACCAGTCTGTTGGAAATAGTGACTCATGTAGCCCTGGACTGGCCTTAGTGTCACCCGGTTTTCTACGTGATGAGGTGGTTTCTGGTTTCTTCACATTACTCTCAAATGATCTCTCATGGTGTTCATCTCTTGGAATTGTTTTTGGTCCTTGTCCTAATGTCCACTCTCGTATGGAATACCCTTGGTATTTGGTTTGTTCTACCTCCTCAGGAGTCATCATAACAAAGTTGTTGTTATAACAATCCCTAAACAGGTAGGTTGGTAGGTCCGTTGATCCCTTATCTTTGATCTTGAAGATATAGATGATCTTCATGGACGTTAGCTGTCCTGGTTTGGCATGAGAAGTCCACAAAAGATCTTTTATGTTTCTATCTTCCCAACAATAGACTCCAATCCTAGGATTATCCGTACTAAGCCGTTTCAAAGTCTTCAGGTCTACTTGATCGTATCCCTTGAATTGTAAAGTTGGTGGACCTTCTTTTGCTGACATATCTGGGATTATGGTGTTTACTTCTAAACCCCATTTGTCTATCACGTCAGGGTTTTTGACTTGTAAATACTGAGTTCCGTTTCGATCCATGTACATTTTTCCTTGTTTGTTTGCCCTAATCTCTTCTTCAAACTCAATACCATGGTCATCAATGCGAATAGCATACTCCTCATTAGGGTCCAAGTAAACCTGGGCTCCATGATGGCTAGTCTTGTAAAAAGATAGTATATGCTTATAGCGCACTATTGGTTCAGTTTTCGAGTGAGTTGAGTAAGAAGACATTTCGGATGTTGAATCTGAAAGACTTCTTCAGGAATTGTGTGCAAGAAATTGCCTTGCTTTACGCTTTCTTCGGTGGATACTCTACTGAAGGTTTCTCCGAGCATGCCCTGATTTCCTAGTACATGACCAGATCTAAGGTTCATATAGACTTATGAAGCCTTGGATAGAGTACTCACCTTTGGATTGACTTGTCGTCAATTTCCACTTGATTAGATTGTAACTTTCTGTCAAGCCACTGATTCCTCGTTTGCAACCTGATTCCTGTACAAATTTGATCAAGTGAGCTATTCTTCTATAAGGACAGTAGAATTTTTGCTACTCTCGTGATTGGTCTCTGTGTATTACTTCAAATCGAGCTATGGGAGTCAAAATTTGACTTTCAAATTCGACTTAGCAAAAATCAAAGGTTTGATCTGCAACCTGGAAAAAATTGAGTGAACATGTACCAATTTTGATCCGATTGAAACCAAAATTGCCCTGTGGCTTTATATTATGTTGGTCTAACACTGCATAAGCTCAAAAGTCAAAATTGATGTCTCTGGATAGCAGAAGTAAATTACGCAATTATTTACTTTTGTCAGTTTTTTACATTTTTTGGATTGGTTTGGCAAGTATACAACTTGTTAGAGTCCCTGGACAAGTTTCAACAAGTTTGGACAAATTCTGATCAAGTTTATCAACTGTTTTGTGTTCGTAGACTCTGATTTTGAGAATTTGGCTTAAGTTTCACTTTTGGGATCCAAATTTCACCAAAATTGATTTGTGAGGTCTACTTGATATGCTTGACCTTGTGGTATACTCAAATTTGCAAAATCATCAAGTTTTGAAGCAAATGTAAATAATCGCGGTTATTTACTTCAGCTATATTTTTGCAAGTTTTTGCCCCAACTTTGACACAGATCTATTAAGCACCTTTAGTTAAGGTTACTAGCCAAGTTCGATCAAGTTTGGACAATTTTTGGTCAAATGGTCATCAATTATCTGACAGCAGACTAACTTTGCAATTTTACTCACAATTTTCAATCCAGTAATCCAAATATAACCAAATTTGGTTTGTGGACTTATTATAACATGTTAAAACTAGTGGTATGATGACTTGATCAAAAAAGTTGAAAAATGGAACAGATGTAAATAATCGCGATTATTTACTACTGATAAATTTTTGCATCCTTTTGGTCAACTAAGCATGTACACATGTTTATCACATCAATATAAGCCTATGAATCAATTTTCAACAAGTTTGGAGAAATTTTTCCCCAATTCACACTCAAGATTCAAAAAGTCAGTACAAACTTTAGTTTCTACCCAATTTTTTGTCAGTTTAGTGATCCAAATCTCTTGGGCCTTTACAAAAGTTGTTTGTACACATGCAATGAGTCAATGGTATGAACCTTGGTCAATTTAAAGCAGAAAGTTAATAATCACGATTATTAACTTTAGGCTTGAAATGAACACTTCTTTGCAATTTTTTCAAAGACAGTCCTTATATGAGCTATTTTAAGCCTATGAATCGAGTCAAAACTTAATTTGGCCTAAAATGTCAAGAAAAAGTAAATAATCTGAGTTTTGACCAACTTTTAAATTTTTTTACCTTGAAGTGTCTTTGAGCTTACCAACTGGTTCAGACAACTCTCAAGCTTACTCTCCAGTTAGACTGAGTCGTTTTGAGTCTTTTCGAGCTATTTCTAGCCATAGAGCTAAAATTCTGCAACTTCCAATAACAACTCACACTTGATTCTTTCAGAGAGAGCAATGTTTTGAAATCCACCTCGGATCCTACTTACCCTACTCCTAGATTCTCATGCAATGGGGTTGTGGAAAGTGTCCACAAACACTCGTTTTCTTGTGTTTTATGTTTTTCTGAGCAGTGATCTTAAGACTTGTCTCGTCTACCAATCATTCTCAAAATCCTACTCTAATTCTACAATCCTACAATCCTAAAGGCACTCAGCAAGTACAATTACTTCCAAGCTACCTCTACACAGCAAAAGACGACAATCTTAAGCTATGCGATTTCTAAAAGAAAGTTTTGAACTCTAGGCAAACCTAGAGGAACTTAAAGGACAACTACACAAGACGCTCGTGTTTTTCCTAGTTTAGGCCTCTTCGAACCCCGATAGCGGTGCCAAATGTGGGACGCATGTCTAACCTCACCATCCTATCTTATTGCAGTATTAGCGAGAACCACTATTAATTTGTCCAACCATGGGACGAAGCTGACTCGACTAGTGCATAGAGGCTACAAGTGGTTGTCAATCTCTCGGAAAACAATTATCAACTCGCATCTAACTCAAGCTACAGTCAAGTGATTGAAATCACTAAAAGCCAATTGCTTATCGATAAACAAATCACATCCTTTATAGCATCAAATGACATCCAAATGTAGCAAAACTTCTAGGACAAGTTTATAATACCTAAGCACACATGCTTATGGTCTCAAACCCCATTTTAGGTCAAGTTCCAAAATCGCGATTATTAACAGCAGTGCATTTTTTACCTAGTCGTTTTCGACCCAGAATGCATCTAAATGCTTAGCAATGATGTCCCAATACCCCGCCTACGCTTAGTTTTTGATTTAAAAGTATAAATTCCTAGCTATGATGAAATTAGGCCGCGGGTCAGCGACGCCAAAAGCTACGAAATACTGTAAACTGCTTACGTCAATGCGTTGAGCTCTTACATGAGGTTGCAATGCAACAAACGCAATTGCAATGTGACAACCGAAGAGGGAGTAGGAAGCACGAGAAGGAGAGGAGTGAGTGTCGTTAGCTCATGTTGTGTATTTCTTATCCAAAACTTACAAAAATTGGTTTTAACTTAGCCAAGGTTTTTGGGTGGTCAAAACTAATAATCTAGAGTTCTACCAAAGCTGGGTAATGACTGGCTGATACAATCTAAAAGCTTGTAGCCCCGGCTCATTAATTACAGAGTTTATCCGAGAAATTAAGAGTTATAATAATCCCGATTTATCAAAATAATAAATGTTTTACAAAGAGAACTCCGAAAAATGTGTTCGTGTTAGCTTGCTGCTAACACACCAAACCAGTACAAGTGGAACGGTTGCTGCTGCACTGCTTTCAGCCATAGAAGACATGCTCAAGAGGATGAATGACATGATGAATAACATGCAAAAATCACCTGTGAGGGGACCAGGACAAGGGATACCTCAACATGGACAACCAATTAGGCCGCAAAAATGGTGTGCAATCGAGGGTACCAACCATGAGACCAATGAGTGCTATTATCGACCAAAGTATGATGGGAATGTTCAATACGTGCCTATGAGTCCACAAGGACAATCCATGTATAGATATCAGCCTAATATGGCCCCAACTCAGAGACCACCGATGGGTATGGAAAGACCTCAACCCGTGTTGGGTCAACAACCTCCATATCTGGGACATAATGCAGAGCCTATAAAGTACATGTATCCAGAGGGCGTCATAGATGAACAAACACTAGTGCCTGTTCCACCCTATGCTGAGCCTAGCCCATCTACATTAATGGTAGAAGGAGATTGGTATAATTCACATCCACCACTATTGGAAGAACCTGTGACTTATGCTACACCAGGCTTGCACCAATGTATTATGTAACTAATCAAGGTGTTGGACCTCCTATGGTAAGACCCGTGATTAAGCCAAGAATTGGAAACTATCATAACTGTGGTGAAAATGATCATTGGAAGAATTAATGCCCAGAGCTTGACAAGAACCTCAAGCCAGTTGAAGCTTATTGCATACAATGTTGCAAAAAGGAGGGACACTTCCCTGAAGGTTGTCCAAAAAATCCTTTAAACAAGGGTAAAACAGTAGTGAACGTAGTCCAAGTGATACCTAGTAGCTCATCTGAGAGTAGATCGATTGTTCCAATCAAGGTAATCATCAGATCCCAGGCTAAGAAAAAGAAAAATAATTCCTCTGATAATTTAGAAAACACAAAAAATTTCTCTCAAAAGACCAAGAGAAGCAGAAACAAAAGGTATGAGATGAGAAAACAGAAACAAAGGGTTGAAATCGAGGAGAAAGCAAAAAAGTTATTCCAAGAAAAAGTGAAAGAAACTGAAAGCAAAATCAAAGAAACCACCGTGAAATCTGGAGGATCAATTTTGGTAGACAAAATTTTTTAGCCTATTAATGCAGCCTTGGAAGCTTACCAAGCGGGACTTAAAGCAAGCCAAAACATGGAAAACAAATGGAAAAAGTATTCTTCTCCGGACATGGAAGCAGACAAGCTTGAAGCTTATCAAAATTTGGTAAGAATCATGCAAGAGATGCTGAAAGAACAAAAACCCAAGCTCGAGACTATGGCAAAAGCTTGTGGTAGAAACAATAAAGAAAAATTCAAAGTGGTGGTAGAACCCCACCTTGAAACAAAAGATCCAGAACTTATAGTGCCGGACATCGAAGATGCCTTAGACGTAATTCCATTCGTGGAAGAAGACTGGCCAGAACACTTATGGGAAAAATATAGAGAGATTAATGATGGTAGCTTAACTCTGAAGTCAACTCCAATAGAGGAATTTTGGTTAGACAACTTACCTCCTGATATGGACATGGATGTACAATCCTTGTATGGGGATTGCGGATCTGAAGCTTCAGGAATGTATAAACCATTGACCTTGAAAACATTACCCTCTTACTTGGGAGACAATGAAGATGAATCCACGGTGTGTAAAACCACTCAAGTAAAAAGAGCGAAACAAACTCTAGAGGTAGACAACATCCATTCAATCATGTCTACACACATCCAATGCACTCTTACTTTAGAAGAACTGTTAAAAATCAGACCATATTTATGGAATGATGTACAGAAAACTTTAGAGAAGGTGGGAATAATAGGACTAATCGCAAAAAAATTGGAAATTTTGAAAAATGAAATGGATAACAAAGAGATTAGATCTATTCCAATGAACAAAGTTGGAGAATACTATGAAAGGGAAGAAGGAAACACTACCCTTCCAGTGAGATATAATGATATAGAAACCATGGAAATACTGGATAGTGGGGCAGGCATAGCCATAGCCACGAAAGCAGTGTGGGAATCTTAGGGACAACCAGCCATTAGACAAACTCGAATGAAATTGCAATTGGTTGATGGACATATCGAAAGACCTTTAGGACTGCTTGAAAAAGTGATAGTTAATTCCTGTGGGATTGAATATCAACACACTTTTGCCATAGTAGACTTTGGAAAGAAACTCAATTACGAAATCATATTGGGACGACCTTTCATGCAACAAGTACAACTCATCCAAGATTGGGGGAACAATTATCTGTACTTGAAGCAAGTGGGATCAATAACAAGGGTTGATCTTAAAGATCACACTTATAGAGATTTCATGAAAACTCCCATACAAGAATTCGATTCAGTCTCTTCGGATGAAACTAAGCCTCCATCTTGGTTGAACAAAGACACTCCTATTTGGATGTGTGGAGCTTTAGAAAATGGAAGCTTAAGACAAGAAGAATGTATCTTAAAAAGGGATTGCACAGACGAAGCCTATGTACCTGAACCCTTTCCAGAGCATTTTTTTGAGCCATTTGACTGGACTTAAATCTTAGCAACAATGGATGTATGTGTAAACACGTCTATGACTAATTAATTTTGTAATGAGGATGGCTATGACATAATTTCCATCCAAAGGATCTCAACCTTTTACATTGAAGACAAAATTTCGGAATCCAAGGACTTGATGAAAGCCCAAAAAGTCTTTTCAGACCTTTACTATGATGCAGCAAACGGGTTAGAAGAACATTCAGCTACCTCAGATGATTCGGGGTTAGAAAAAGAACATGTGAGAGCTAAACTGCTCATGAAAGGAGGGGAGGAAAAGTTTTTTGACTTTCCAAACGAGAAACCAAAAAGACAGAAATGGTATGGATGAAAAAGAGACACAAGAAACTTGAAAGCTAGACCTATGCCAGTAGTCTCCAGTAGAACACAGTTCCTGATGCAGATAGATGCACATGATTGTGTCAAGGACAAAATCACTAGTAGATATTCTTTAAATGAAGAACATGAAATGACGAAAACAGTGAGAAACACAAGAAAGGAAACTCAAGTAAAACCTAAAAACCAGTACAAGGATTCAACCATGACATGAGTTGAACAAAAAAAAGAAATATCAAGAGTTGAAAAAAGCTCTAAAAGATATATGTATATACGATTGAAATAGAAACCACAAAAGAGGATGATACAGATGTAATGAGCGTTCCATCCCATTACAAGAAATATACTCTCCAAGATTGGAAAATCATAGCCGAACAACCTGTCAGAGAACTACAAAAACAAGGTGAGTCCTACGAGGGGCCTAGAAATGCAAGAAAGATAGATCTGGCGGAACCAGGAGAAGAGCCTAGACCAACCTACATTGCAAATGACGTGACATAAGACATTTTCCAGGAAGATCAAAGAAAAGATTGAAAAGCTAAACGAGGCCGAACTCATTTATGAAATTGAACACACAGATTGGGTGTCTCCAATTGTGGTAGTACCCAAGAAAAATGAAAAATTATGAGTGTGTGTCAACCTCAAGAAAGTGAATGAAGCTAGCATTAGAGACAACTTTCCTCTTTCAATCACTGAGCATGTTCTAGAACGAGCTGCAGGTAAAGAAGCTTATAGCTTTTTGGATAGCTTTTCGGGATACAATCAACTTTTGGTTGACCCAAAAGATCAGCATAAAACTGCCTTTGCAACAGAATGGGGTATTTTTGCCTATCGGGTTATGCCTTTTGGATTAACTAATGCTCCTGCCACCTTTCAAAGATTGATGAGCCATGCTTTTAAATAATATCTTAGGAATTTTTTGGAAGTCTATATGGATGATCTGTGCATACATTCATCAATGCGAGCTTATCATTTTGAACACCTCAAAAGGTATTCGAAAAATGTAGAATTTATAGGATTTGCTTAAATGCTAAAAAGTGCACATTCATGGGTAGACAAGAAAAAATTCTTGGACATATAGTGTCTAAAAATTGCATAGCTACTGATATGGATAAAATTCATGTTATTTCTGATTTGCCTAGACCAACAACAGTTAAGGGGGTTCAAACCTTCATGGGACATTGTGGATATTACAGACGATTCATTTGCATGTACTCTATAATTGAAAAACCCATGTATAGCTTGATTACACACTTTGAATGGACTGATGAGTGTGAAGAATCATTTATGAAGCTTAAGCAAGCTCTCACTTCAGGTCCAATATTGAAAGCACCATCTTGGAATAAGATATTCCAAATACATGTAGATGCTTCCAATTTTGCCATCGGGTGTATACTAGCTCAACCAAAAGATGAGAAAATTGATTTTCCTATTTCTTATGCTAGCCGACAATTGAACATGGCAGAAAAGAATTATACCACCGTCGAAAGGGAAGGATTAGGAATGATCTATGCCGTAAAAAAGTATAGACATTACCTATTAGCAAACAAATTTGTATTCTTTGTGGACCACCAAGCCTTATTGTACTTGGTTAACAAGCCATGCAACACAGAAAGAATAGTGAGATGGTTCATCATTCTTATGGAATTTGATTACATTGTAGTTGTAAAAAAGGGCACTACTCATCAAAGAGCAGATCATTTGTCGAGGGTTGTTTCAGGAGAACCACCGAAAGGAGTAGATCATGATCTACCAGATGCCTATCTATTCTCCGTTGAAATGATACCTCGATGGTCACAAAAAATGGTATCATTGATGACCATAGCTCAAGTGGATTCGCAAACACCACTTCCTATTACAATCAAATTAATTGAGCAATCGGTTATGTATCAATTACTAGCTGGTAGGCTATACAAAAGAAATCGAGATGGAATATTGCTGTTGTGCATTAATCTTGAGGAGAAAACCCAATACCTAAGTCAAGCACATGTTATTATAGTAGGACTTCACTTTGTGGAAGATCAAACTATGCGGCGGATCTTGAGACTTGGGGTATTTTGGCCAACTATGAGGAGGGATGTTCATTCTTTTGTGAAAGATTGTCCTCAATGTCAAAAACAAACACCCATACCTCATGTAACATTGTTCCAAATGTCACCTGTTCTTAAGTAGAGTAACTATCTAGTTACTTTTTTGTCGAGCCAAACATTTCCTGAGGATATGAGTAAACACCGTCAAAGAGCAATTGAAACTGAAGCAAGAGATTATGATCTTATTGGAACCAATTGTATCAGAGAGATAAGGATCAACATCTACGTCTTTATGCAAATGAAGACGAATATATTCCCATTATAGCACAAGCACATGCTGGATTAGCTGGAGGTCACTTTTCTAGTGAGACCACAGCGAGAGCAATCTTAATGGCAGGCATATGATGGTCAACACTCTTTGCAGATGCCAAGGAATATGTTACGGACGTGTGATGCTTGTCAACAAGCAAAAATGCCAACCCGTGTAGATAGCATGCCCTTAACACCACTGATGGGGGCTAAAGCTTTCGCAAAATGAGGTATAGATTTTATGGGGCCAATACAGCCACCTGCTTATAGAACCCAAGATCCATATATCATTGTAGCTACGGACTATTTGACAAAGTGGACCGAGGCTAAAGCAACTCAAAAGAATGATGCCATAACCATTGCCGCATTTTTATATGAGTATGTGTTTACAAGATATGGACTACCAATAGAAATTGTTAGTGATAGGGGAACTCATTTCCTCAATAAGGTAATTGAGTATCTCCTTAATGAATTTATGGTCATCCAATACAAATTAGCTCCCTATCACCCATAAGCAAGGGGACAAGCTGAGCATAGGAATAAAATTCTTAGCTCGGTATTGACAAAAGTGGTTAGTTCAGGAAGGACAGCTGGGAAATGAATATCTATGTTGATCTATGGTCTTATCGAGTTTCATTCAAAACAGCTTTAAACGCTACACCCTTTAACCTTGTTTATGGTCTTGATGCCATACTGCCAGTATAATTTCTATTGCCAACACTAGAGGTAGCTAAGGATCTTGAGTGGACTGGACATGAATTGTCAGAGAGACTTGAAGATTTAGAAAAGCTAGATGAGCAAAGGCTAACTATTGTAGCCCACATCTATGCACAAAAGCGAAAAAAAAAGTTTTTTGATTCCCATATAATTACAAAAATCTTCAAAAAGGGGGACTTAGTTTTAATATATTCTCTTAAACAACACATTCCCAAGTTTAAGAAAAAGGGAAACGGATCGTTTATCATTGAAGATGTATCTCCAAGTGGAGTAGTTAAGTTGTCCACCCTAGATGGTGAAGCAATTGCCAATTGAATTAGTGGATGTCGTTTAAAGAAGTACAATTTGCCACTAACCAATGAATTGCTAGCAAGGATGCATGCAACTAAGCAAAGAAAGATAAAATGATAGCAAGTTATTGATAAAGCCCAAGAGGAAGCTCGGATTTGAGTACTCAAAAGGAAAGCTGCTCTTAAGAATCAACAAATACCTATTCCCATCAACACTATGGAACTAGATGATCGACAATGGGAATTGCAAAAAGATGCAGTGTCAACAGATGATGAATGGTTAGATGGAATGGACCTTCGGATCAAAGTACAACTGAACAATCATAGCACAAATGCATTGTTTGACACAGGAGCTTGAGTAAATACAGTCAGTTATTCCACCTACAAGAAAGCCACGAGTCAAGTTTTAACAGCAGGAATAGCAATTATCAAAGGATGCAACAAGAACCCAACACCAACATTGGGAGTAGTCAGCTTAAATGTGATAGTACACGGATGTTCCTGTCCTCATTAGTTTGTATGCGTACCAGATGAACACATGAATGAGACAATGATTCTTGGAATCCCATGGATGCTGACTTACAAAGCAGTACCAGATTGGGATACCAATCAGCTCAAGCTATCACCTAAAGGTGGACAACTCATCGTTCCAATTGGACCAAGCAAAGAGGAATGGAAAGGAGGTTACCAGCAGAGCAAACCACGAAGCAATCAATCTTCTCCATCCTTTTGACAAGCAAATGCTACAAGTAGCATGCAAGGACTCAGACAAATTTGGGTACCAAAAGCACAGCTTAAGGATAAGCCGATTCAAATTTGGGTGTCCAAAGCATCACCTACTGTACCAAAGACGGTTCCAAGGTTCAAAACACAAAGAAGAGCATCTCTGAGCAAGGAACCTAACACAAAATGGATTTGGAAGAAAAATGAGCATTTATCTTCTTCGCAAACTGTAAAACCGATCAAGCAATGGAGAGTTAAGTCTCAAAAGACTCAACCACACCATTCTGCACAAAGCAAACCAAAATATCAATGGCGGGTAAAAGCTCGACAATAGTCATTATTGACACCAATAGCTCAGGGAATCAGCATGACAAAGCATCATGATGGTACAATCAAGCAAACAACACACAAGCTACAAGATTTGCTCTTTGGAAGACATCATCAGAAAACCTCGACATCAGAAACCCTTGAGTTAACTACTCAAGACCCAACTCTTGCACATCATAATGGTTTTAATTGCATTGATCTTCAAAGAATGGTAGAGCCAACCAAGGCCATGCATAGACACGATTCTTGAACCCATACACACAGTCATCCCAGAGTACGCCATCTAGGAGGGGTGGAAGGGAACTAAGTAATTAGGGGCAATGTTGAAGAGGGAGGAAAAAGTTTGATATCAACATGTGATTTTTTACAGAATTACCTAATAATGCCCTTATAAATCATCAATGAAATTGAGCGTCGGGTGAGAGAGAAAGAAAGAGGATGAAATGTCGCGATCCTATTTGCGCCTTTTGGTTTACGTGGCATAGATCTCCTTTCAGCTTTTAAAAAATAGTCTTTGGGCTAACTGCCCTAACAAGGGAAATTTAACTGATAACATCTCCCTGATGAGTGTAAATAGTGTATATACTATGAGAAAATCATCAAAAATTAGTCCATTTTGGTATTTTTCATCATTTTTCTTGATATTGGGACTTAAAAATGGAGGAATCCAACGAAAAACGATAAACCTGTGTTTCTAAATGGATTTTCTTAATTATTGAATTTTCACTTTGCTTTTTCTGTGCTTTTTTTTTAGTTTTTCAATAAACAGGTCAAAAATTAATAATAGGACAAACTGAAGACACGTTGATGATTAGAAGGACAAGGCAGACAGACACAAAAAATTTCAATCAAATTGGTAGATGGAAGCGGGAAGCCTAAATTAAGTGGTCATACCTACTTTTGTAAAATTCTTGCAGAATGAGCTACAAGAATCAGATTGGGAAATTTTTTGAGTCTAACATAAATTTCACGGCCTAGTAGGACTAATAGGGGAATTTGGGAAAAAATGGTTCGAGAAGTCCGAGTATAGATACGCAAGGTAAGGTAAAATCACCTCATTTCCACTTGTGGCCTTTGGAGAGGGAGATTTTTGACCTTCTTCGCATGCATTTTCTGGAGTCCACAGTCGCCTGTTTACAGCGACGGCTCACACAAGACATGAGGGGTAAGTTCTATACTTATCAATGATCCATTTTGTATGGCCAATAGCTAGTCTAAACCCCAGGAAAAAACCCTAGAGTTCGAGCAGTGCACGAAGACCTACGACCAAAAATTGACCATAGCGGCCTGTCAGCTCAACCAAATCAAACAAGACTTGAACTGTAGCATGCCCCTAGATGATAGAACACTTCTAGATCAACAGTTGACCATTCGACGGGGGTCGAGGGGGGTCCCAAGTAGAGAAGCTAGGTTTTTGGAAGATGACAGAATTGGATTATGACTCCACAGACAGATAATAGACTGGGTCTATACACAATGTATATAGTTGGTTTCTTAAAATCAATCAAGCCAAACCCTCAAAAAGTAGAGAGCAGCTCGAAGGCTACAAAGGGTCAAATTTGAAATACGAGGTCAAACTGACTCCAAAGGGGCCAAAATTGGATGAGTTGCTTTAGGACTATGTAGCGGACAAGTCCGTAGCCTCAAAAGTGACTAACCAACTCCACAGGCCATATAGTCACAAAAAATCCGTGATTTCAGAGTTGACAAAGCAAGAAGTGATGCCGGTAACACAAAAATTTACCAAATTCAATTTAGGACTTGTTTTAGGTGTATAGAATATGTTTAGGTCAAAATTCTCAAGTTTTGCAAGAAAAAGTTGACTGAAGTAAATAATCGCGATTATTTACTTTTGCAATATTTTGGCTTGAGAATGATACCATCACCTCACCTATCATTTGTGCACACCTATTACATGTCACATTTCAAGTATGAGCCAAATTGATCAATGATAACTTGGAAAATTGTCAAAAAACGCAAAGAAGTCCTTTCAAACCAATTTCTGAGTTATAACATTTTTTGATCCAAATCACCTCATATCACATACACAGGGTCTACATCTTGCCTAGAACCAATTTGCACAAAAAAAAGTTCATTTTGATGAAAAAGTTAATAATCTTGCAATTATTTACTTTTTTGCCAAGATGGGGGAAATTGCAACTTTGTTTTCATGGGATCAAAGCACATGATGTCCTAAGCCCATTAACCAAGTTTGAACAAATTTGGAGCTCAAAATGTCAAAATTCCTTTATCTATTATTTCAGAGACTGAAAGCCTAACACTAGCACCATTCTCACCATGTGCACTCAAATGATCCCACACTTCACTCAGAGTATCTAATTGATATGTATTTCAAGCCTATGATGCCAAAATTGCAAAAAGTTGAAAAAAATCATCAGCTGTAAATAATCGCGATTATTTACTTTTGTTGCAAATTTTTGCCTTGCTGATGATTTTGATCTTTACATGTTTTTATGCATCTCTGCATGTTTAGAAACTGATTTGAAGCACATTGGACTCAATTTGTCAGCAATTCAGACTGAAGGGCATAGAGCAAAATCTACCAAATTTTCTAACTTTGGCACTCTGTGCACTTAACAGGAGCCATGCAAGCTGCAGAGAACGCCAAGAAGAGGGTCACTCAAAAAGAGAAGCTACAAGAGCTGCTATCTATCTAAAGAACAGTTGGAGGAGAACACAATTGTTTTCACAGGTAGATTTAAAAGTGAAGAAGACCATCATATACAACTACAACTTCTACAAAAAGAGGTCTATGATGTCGTGGCAAAGACCGAAACAAAAGAAGCTAACAGAAGGCTTGGACTCAGAGAATTTTACAAACAAGAGCCATGTGGTGTAGATTTTCAGAAAGCCTATGAGATTTTGTCCACAATAAAGGAAGATGGAACAACCCAGATTACTGACCAGCAAGGGTGCAAGTTAGAAGTGGTAATTACGAAAGAAATAGTGGCTGAAGCTCTCAAGTTGCCGACAGAAGAGATGACCACGAGAGCTAGAGACAAAAAAATAGCAGGTACCTTCACCAAGGAGACTGTTGCGGCAACATTTTGCTGATCTCATCCAGAAATAAGTGGAAGAACCAGCACTTCCACTTTCTTATAGCAAAGAGACCACCAAGATATACGGCACCCAATCATGCAGTTGTAACTACCTTCACACAAGTGTTGAAGTCGACAACCGGGCAACCCATTGATCACGCACAGTATGTGTTATCCACATTGAAGGGTACAAAGAAATAGGGAAAAATAACCTATCTGGGAGCACCAGAGGTACTCAAAAGAATAGCATACCATGCTATCGGCATGGTAGAAAATTTTCCGCCAGCCCCAAATCAGAACACATGGAATGTGTCTACACAGCCATCCCCTCGAGCCACAAGGTCCACAAAAAGAGCTTACAAATCTGATGAAGAAATCACAGAGAGCTCTCCTGAAGCACATAGCAATGAAAGCTCAGACAATGAGGAAAGAAGAGCCCACATTCAAGAGATGAAAAGAAAAGCAGTGGCCGCACATCAAGAAGAGTCTCAGCAAAAAAAGGCGAGGTTTGAAAGGGAAAAAAAAACCTACGAAAGAAGCCGCCAAGCTGCAGGTGAGGACCCTAGAAAGTGGGTACCAAAAGAGTTAAAGGGGCCGAGAACAAAGAAACCTGCATGGAAAGAAGATGAAGACCCAAAGGATTTTTTGGAAAGAATGTACGCGGAAGCGGAAGCATTAAATCTAAAAGAAGCTCAAGAAGCTGAGAGAAAAGCTAGAGAAGATGCATCCGAGCAAGAAAAAAAAGCTGAAGCGACACAACAAAGTGAGGCTCAACACGAACAAAGTGAGATGTCTCCCAGACCATCGTCACCTGCTACGGAACCACGACCACCCCATGCCAAGACTCCACCATCATCGATAGATAAACCCACAAAGGGCAAGCAAACCAAGATAAAGGAGCCTGAACCGCAAGAGGCAGTAGGATATGAACAACAAGCAGCAACTACTTCCGAGCAAGGCAAAGCAAAAGAGCAAGAACCAGAAAGAGCAGCAAGACCTGAACCAAAGGAAGCAACAAGTTTTGAGCAATCAAAGGTGCAAGAAACAGAGGCCACACCATCTACCACCAACTAGCAGGAAACGATAGAGGCATCCATGAAGCCTCAATAAGACAAAGCAGTAGAGGAAACCGCACAGCTTCGAGGAGAGGTAGAACCCCTGCCGCCGCTACCACAAATAGCCGCCACAGACCCCACCAAAGGAGCCACACACAGAGACTACTGAAGCATCTAGGAAGCTCATAGAAACTAAAAACTGGCAAACAAATAAAGAAGTAATTCTCCAAGTAAATGAATATGCAAAGCAGATGCGGAAAATGACAGAGAAGATGTGAACATTAGTACTTAGCCGCAGTGCTAAGGCTAGAGAGCTAGAAATGGTCATCGACGCTCTCCAAGGAGAGCTAGAGGACATAATGAATGTCATCTCCGATTTGCAAAGCCAAATTCAAGAGCTGAGAGCTGAAGCTGAACAACACCAACTAGCCGAGAGAAGCACCAAAAGGAAATGGAAGAGCTAGGTGAACTTCTCACGAAGTTAACATATGCCTGTAAAACCAAAGACAAACAACTGACAGAGGTTACCAACAAACTCTTAACTACAACTCTGTCAGTTCAAAAGATCCAAGTGCAGCTAGACATAGCAAACACTTCATTGCAATATTCAGATTAGAGGATCAGGCAACCTTCTTGCGACAGATAAGAGAAAATCCCGCAGTTGCCTCGATCAGAGGTACAGACAAAGTGTATAAATAATTAGAGAAAAAAAATAAAAATATCAAGCTAGAGCTAAAGCTAGAGTAGTCACAATGCAGAGACCTTGCATTAATGCGGGTACAAAGAGAAGAAGAGCTGCTGAAGAAGATAGTAGAGCTCAAGAGAGTTAATCAGCTACTGCGAGATAAACAACAAGAGACACAGGAAGAAGCAGGCACATCAGAACAACCCCACATTGATATTCCCTCAGTCTCTTTCGCTGAGATGGAAACCCAACTGGTAGAAGGGCTAGGCAGAGAAGATGACTTTCAGGTACCATTAACAGAAGCCGATGAAGTGCCAATGGTCCAGCTGTCAAAAGCTGAAGAAGATGCACTTAAGGAGAAGGTTGCCCAAGAAAAGGATGAGAAATGGAACGCAGCGATGGATTGGGAGTTGAGAGTTCTCCATTCTATCAATGTTACTCAACTCACTCCCAACCAAATCAATGCACAATGGCATCAACAATAACTGCCATATCCCTTGATCAAGGTAGAGCTGACTATACAAAGACACGCAAGCAGAAGGTGAAAATGAAGTCCACCTCAAGTGGAGAAAGAGCTGGCTGAACAAGAATCCTAGATACCTGATTCTGTTCACAAGAGCACCTATGGAACTTCAAAAAGACCCAACTTTTTGTCATGTACCAAGAGTAAGGACATGGCATGCACATGAGGTTATGAAAAAGAAGCGGCCTACATGACTGAATTAAGGAACGACTATACAAAGACACGCAAGCAGAAGGTGAAAATGAAGTCCACCTCAAGTGGAGAAAGAGCTGACTGAACAAGAATCCTAGATACCTGATTCTGTTCATAAGAGCACCTATGGAACTTCAAAAAGACCCAACTTTTTGTCATGTACCAAGAGTAAGGACATGGCAAGCACATGAGACAATGAAAAAGAAGCGGCCTACATGACTGAATTATCCGAGATTGCCAGCTCCAGAAAAGGGAATGCCGACAGAGGAATACATGGTGAAAGTCCTAACCGGCGCCATGGCATTCTTCAAAAGTCTCCTTGATCTTCATGTCCTATGCTCTATAAAACTTGCCGGATACTGCTCACATGCATTGAAGTTTTTCATGAGCCAGAGCAAGCAGGAGCACTGTGGATGTCCTTCCTTGAGGGCAATAAGGGTCTATGCTATGACCTAAGCGGCCAACCTTCCGAAGAAGTCCTCTATGGCTTCTACACCCGCTGCATGTTCTTGCCATCTCATAATATGTTGGCGTTTGAGGAAGCGTTCTACACGGGGTTTTTCACTTGGCAAACAAAGTTTTTTGGGCCAGTGGTGGTCAGCAACCTAACTTCCATGGGGCTACAAGCTTCCAGATTGTATCAACATGTCTTTAGTTAGAGCTCCCAGATTATTAGCTTTGACCACCAAAAACCTTGGCACATTCCCCCCTTTCGATTTTAGTGCCCGTCTCCTCGAGCACTGTTGAAAAGTGTTCGTGGAGGATATGGAAGGTTTTTTGATTGGTTGTTGATGGGCTGGTCGTCTTCAAATGTTGTTGAATTTGTTGATGAGGTTCAATTGGTTGCAGCATCTTCATCGGCCCGAACATGTCTGATGTGAGAGATGATGTTACATTTGTCCGTTGTAATAGCATAATGATGAGGCTACTATTTATTTGTGAAAAGTATGTACAAGGGAAGTAGAATGATGATGTTCTAAATTACGGTCTAAAACCTGGATGACCAAAGGGAAAAAACCCAGTGGAAAAAAAGTGCCTTTGGGATACGTGCATTATTGGGGTACTTATTAGCATGGGAAATATTAATAAAGTACTCAAGGGATTATTTGCTGATAGATATGGAATTAAAAAGGCAGCAAATATGAAAGGATAGCATGATGGAGCATTGGTTTGCCTATTGTAGTCCACTCAAGGTGCATAGGTGGAAGCAAAAAAGAGTGTGTAATGCATATGTCCAATGATGGGACATCTTATGCATACACAAAAATGCATGGAAAACAATATGCAGTGCAAGAATGATTTTGAGGGGTTATTCAGAAAAATGGTGTATCTATAAAAGCATGTGACATGGCTTTGCAATCTGGCACCCCTTTAAGAATGGTTTTCATTGACGAGGATATGTGCTCTCATCTTATTGTGCACTGTGCGTGAGTGGTGGAATCTACGACACTCCACCAATGGTAAGTTAATAGAGTTCGCCTCTTATGCTCATCTCATCTAGCATGAGCAACATGATTTAGATATGCTCAACTCTTCCAGCTTGAGCGTAAGCCTAATAACTATGACTCTTAGCACAGAGTTTAATATGACTTGAAGCTTTGGGACTAATGCCTTGCTCATTTTATGGCTCAGCAGCCCGACTCTGACTATGCCAAAGAGTGTATTTTGCACCATGGCATCTTGACTTTTTACATTCTTGTGCTTACTACAAACATTTCTTCAGGTAAAAGTAAGCTTGAATCCTCAAAAAGAGGATTAGAGAAGGACCAAGTTGGCATTGAAGGTTTCTTTTGCCATACCTATTTTATCATGTTTGAGTTTGCATTCTCGTTGGTTGGATTGCCCTTCTTTGACTGTGAAGACTCCATTATCTGTTTCATCCTCCAAATGGGCCTGTTGATAGGAGTCTTTGATGTTGCTGTAGGCCTCTGTTAACTGTCAGCATTTGGATTTTGACTCGAAGCATTTGAAGACTTTGGAATCCAAATCTTTGAGAACCTTTGTTGTCATAATAACCAATATCTATTTCTCCTAAATGATTTTCTCATTGATCATTTAATATGGGGAAGTGTCAGGGGAGAAAAAGCTAGAATATTGGTTAAGCTAGCAGATCGGCCACAGTAGAGATCCAAAGGAGGGAAAATAGGCATCCAAAGGGGGGGGACATCTGCAAAAGAGCTATGTGCAACAATGGGCTCAAAAGACCCTAAGGTTGAGCCCATTAAGACTTTCAAAATGCTAAGGTTCCAAAATTCAAAGGTTGTATCCAAAGGTCAAACATTAGGGGAATTGGATGCTTTGAGTGTGTCCAGAAAAGTCTTCGTCAAGCCCTACATAGAAAGGGTGAGCCCAAGAAGTAGGGGATGAGAGAGAAACACCCACACACACTCACAAGCTTCATTTGTACACAAGGGGAAAGAGGGACACATGTCAGCTCCCTAGGCCAGATGCCCACAAGGTGTACTCAAATCCTATTGGATGGCCATGGAGGTGAACCAATGAGAATTAGTTAGAGTAAATCTAGTTTAATTAATTTAAAAACACTTAATAAAAGAACCAATAAGAATTAAGCTCTCTAGAAGACTATTGGACAGTCTCCCAAGGGGACCAATGAGCATTCAACAACCCAATGGCTTTCCCAATTCCTATTGGCCAGGAGGCAAAGGGGTCCAATGAGAGTTTAGTTGCATTTATTAATTACCTAAAGCTCTCACAAAAGGGGAAAGGGGGACACATGTTAGAAGGCTATCACTTATGCTGCTTAATTTCCATTGGCTGAGGCTGGGGAGGTCCAATAGGGCTGTAGCATGAGTAATTAGCAAGGGAGGTCAACTGAGAGAGAGAGAGAGAGAGAGAGAGAGAGAGAGAGAGAGAGAGAGAGGGGGGGGGGGGGGGGGGGGGGGGGGGGTTGATTTTTGCAAGGCATTATCACACACACACTCACACAATCTCATGTGTGAAGCAAAGAAGACTCTCTCTCCTTCTCAAGCTTTAATGGAAAGCTTACCCCCTACTCCAAGCTTGTGAGAAGGGAGGCCTACACCAACAACTCTTGGCTTTGTGATGCAAATCAAACCAAGAGCCAAGCTACAATGCATGCTCATCTTCTCTACCATGGTAATTACTAAGCTAAGCTATGTTAATATGAGTGATTATGTGAGGAGATGTACATATTTCTCGTAAGAATACTCCTTCTTCCTCTCAATCTACTCTCATACCCCACTAGCTCTCACCATCTTCGAAGGTGTGTGAGGTCTTGGGTCTGAGACCGTGAGGGAATTGATGTTGTGTTTGATAAGTGTTTTGCTTAGTGCATGAAGTTTCCATCTTCATTGCACTAGCTAGTATTGAAGGAACACAAAGAATTGTATTGTAAAATGTCTCTCTTGATGGGAGAAACCATAATACAAAGCCTTTTGAAGGGGGTACCGGCTCCATGCAAATCGGTCCTCAATTGTTGTCAATTGCTTAATTTCTCTCTCTTTTGAAGTATTGTTCATGCTATCTAACTAGGTGTTATGCTTTTTGTTGCTCTCTCCACCCAAGCACTCTTGTTAATCTCATTAGGAATCTATTATAATGAAATGCTCACTATGTTCATGCTATTTTCCGCTACACACAAGTTAGCAGGCCATTAACTGTTACATTGGTATCAAAGCACAAGGTGTCTATTTTCTTGCTCAAGAAGGGAGATCCTCAAGCTAGCTATAAATGGTTGGTACTATTAATTGCATGTGAGTAAGTAGAATAGGGATTTTTCAGCCTTGCAGTGTGCCTGCCTTTGTGCAGTTAACAGGGCATCAGGTCGAGAGCTATGGTCTTAATAGTGGAGTCCTACGGGGTTTGCCTACGGCTTAACCACTATTGAGCTATTAGAAGCTTGACAGGAGCCAGTGCTATTTTGGTGTTGAACGACCCTCTCTTCTATTCCTTGCAATTAATGGTATTCGAGCCATGGGTACAATAGGTTGAGTGCTTTTTCTAAAGGGGTAAAGAGGAGTAGCAACTAGGGCTTGAAGTGCCAAAGTACACCTAAAAAGTTTACACCTAAAAGTTGTTAGAATGGCTGACGATAGTAAAGAGAGTGAAATTAATGTTGATAACTTTGATTTTGCTAACGAGCAAGCTACTAATGATGCCCCGATGCTTGTTAACTATCTTGTTTCTAGGCTTCAACAAGCCATGGGCAATCCATCCCTCCAAAGTGAAGTGCAACGACAACTTCGTGCTCATGGGATTCTCCAAGCTCTCCACCATCACGAGAGAACACCTAGGAAGCCTCCTTGCGAGACTTCCAAAAGAGGTCTCTCTCCGATTCGGGAAGAAGAAGAGGATCCCTATGAAGGGCTCAGAAATTTTCTCCTTGATGACTCATCTCCTTCTCAAAGGAGAACTCAAGAGCCTCCACCAAAGGAACAAGAAAGAATTGAGTCTCCCGCCACCTCCGCAGAGATGGCTCCACGAAGACGGCAGGCTAAACGCTCTCCATCGCCTCCAAAACAAAGAAGACCATCGCATACTTCTCCACACCATATTTCAAAGAGGGATGACAAAAAGCAAGAGAAGAAAAAGGCGAGAAAGAGGACACCCTCTTCTCCATCTTCTTCATCCTCTTCCTCTTATGAAAGTGATGGTGAAGACAACAAAGATCAAGGCAAGAAAAAGGAGAAAAAGAGGTCACCCTCTTCTCCATCTTCCTCAAATTCTTCATCTTCTGAAGAAAGTGATGGTGCAACTATGCCGCGTGGAAGAGGTCATCCAAGCTCAAGAAGTTCAAAGAGGGAGGGAAGAGCATCTCTTTCCTTACCTACGATGGCACTTTTGGTGCTACAGACAAAGTCTTGGCCTTTATCCAACAATTCGATACGGCGTTCGGAGATGAGGGCTTCACGGAGTCCTCTAAGCTATGCCATGTAGCTATGCACTTTCAAAAGTCCGCCAGACAATGGTGGTTGTAATAGGACTTATTCTGCAAAGTTTTGATGAATATTTTTGTTTAGAGTACATTTTTGTTCATTCCAGCGTTTTTCCACAGTATAGGATTTCATTTTAATCGTTCTCGTGAAGTTTCAAATTTTGACCCGGGACACCCCTCGGGAGCCAGTTTTGAGGGTACTGTGGTCAAAATTTGGAAAAGTTTTGTAGGTAGCACTTGTAGCCCTTGACACGAGGAAAAATTTTGTGTTTTTGTTGGTTCCTGCATTTTGATGCCCGTTTCAGCCCGTAGATTAGAGAAAAAGTGAGAAAATGTTGTTTTAGACTGTTTTTGTGAAGAGTGCTAACTTGCAGGTAAATTTTCGGGCAAACTGAGCAGGATATGGATTTTTTGCATCTCACGGCTTTCGAAGAGCTTGATGAGACAAACAAATTTATGTGAGACAAACCCGATCAAATTCTGAACCGTTTGGGAGTTATGGCTCGCTGAAAATGGCCAAAAATTGTGGACTTTTAAAAAAAAAAAAGTTTCTAAAATTGCTAACTCGCGAGTGTGGGTTGCGTTTTGTGTTTTTTATGCGTTTGAATGCAGGACATCTCTTTTCGGAACCTATTTTGGGCCGCTTTTGCGAAAGACTAATAGAAGGACGAAAATAGCCACTTTTTCCTCGCGTGAAGAAGACAGCCTGTGGAGAAGGAGGCTATTCTACAGTGAAGGCGCCTTGTGATTGAGATTGAGAGTGAGAGTGAGAGTGCGATTGAGAACTGTGCACAGATTGAGAGTGAGATAGCTCGGGGGTGGTCGGGAGGTTGATACGAGCTACGCTCTTCTTGTACTCGGGTATTGATTTCAACATACATCTCTGATTTCCTACGTCTACTCTGTGTACTTGCAATTTTCTGTTATTCAGTTGTTGTATTCCCGTGTCTCGTCACAATGGTCTAGCCTACGGGCCAACGGTGAAGCTCCACAAACATTGAAAGCTTTAAGAGCTTCCATTATGAAGCAGTTTTTGGCCATCGATGCCAAAGACAAAGTACTCACCAAATGGCGAAGCTTAAAGCTCTCTCCTTACAAATCCATTCACAAATATGTAGACAAGTTTTGGGACCTACAACTCAAAGCCACTGTCTTCAAAAAGTTGGATTTTTGAGAGCAAAAGCAACAATTTTGTGAGGGCTTAACTGAAGAAATGGCGGAGTATGTCAACTCCCAAAGACCACGCACCATATCGGCGGTTATACACCATACTATGGTGGCCTCTCGAATCAATTTCCAAACGGGGGCTAAAAGAAATTCTAAGCCCATGGAAAACAAGGGTTCCAATGAGCCTAAGGGGAAGGACAATGCAATGGTGTTGTTTGCTTCTTAGCATTTTGGACGCACACTTGGGTTCGGATTGGCTAGCAAAAGTTTTGTCATTGAAATGGAACCCTAGAATTTGGGCAACATTGGAGAAGATTATCTTATTGCTTTTTTGGATGCTCCAATAAAAAACAAACTGCTGTGGTTGTCTCTTCTAGAGGCAGATAATCGTACTAGAGCTGCATATGGCATAAAAAAAGGAGACCATGTTTATAGAATGTGAGTCTTCTAATACTTCAAACTTTTGATGCTTTGAAGTAAGTATATTGAATGTTTTTTCAATTTCATTTTTGGGTGGACTCAAGCTTCCGTCTGGAGGGTCTCCTGGCTAGGGTATTTGATAGAGCATCGTAGTTGATGATGGATATGTTGGGCACATGTGGAGATGTTGTATTGTCGCCTGATTGTATTGTGATATTCTACTTTGAGGAGATAAAACTCGAGGCTAGGCCTTATCTTTCTCCTTTGGAGGTATCTTTGGAAATGAGAACAAAAGATGATAAACAAGCCCTCAAAAAGATAGACACTTTGCGTATGGCTGCACAGAGATTAGCATAGAGGTACTTTTGTTATCATATTACAGTGAAATTTATTTTATTTATATATGTGCACAAATAATGTATGAATTGCATTTGTTGTCAAGATTCTTGGCCTTTTTGATGTCTCAAAAAATTCTTCTTTCGATTCCACTACTTGCCAGAAAGTGGACACAATCGAACTTACCTGATTCATGCACGTATTCGAAGAAATTGCATAATCTTTCTTCGTGGGAGATTGAAGCTTGTCCTTGGTGGATTGACATGGAGAAAGGCCATGTGCTGGCTTGGAGAGAAACCTTAGAGATGCCATGCTTAGAGATGGGGCTTCTGATGTCATTGGAGCTTGTTTTGTGCTAGCTACATCGAGTGATAGAGCTTCCAACATGCCCGTCAATGCAATCAACACAATCATCTTTAAGTATCGTAAAAAATTATTAGTTGCATATTTTGTCTTGACATATATAAACTTTGTATTTTTAGAGTATTTTCGTTGAAAAGGGCTGTCTCGAAAAGAGAAGGAAGCTATAACAAACACTACTGCAGATGGTTTAATGAAGGAAACTATGCCATCCTCACATGGTTGTACTATCACTTGTACTTACGATCCATATTATAATTTATAGTTGATTACATGGATTTTTGATCTAATTTTGAACAATTTCTTATTCAGATTTTAGTGGATCTTCTCGATTGTGTCGTGTCTTTGCCTTTGATTATCCATATGATGTTACGATGCATGGTCAAACTAATCATGATTTTGATCGATGTATAGCTATCACCTGAGATTACATTGCCGTTTCTGGAGATTTTTCATTGGGAGTTAGGTCTCCATCTTGGTTTTTGATTCATGAGCATATGCTCATGGCCTGCCAAAGAAGCGATCTTGTTTATAGGCGAAGTGGCAAGTCAGTTGCGTGGGATGCATATTTTATTTTCTCGGACCTTCCTTATGGAGGTTTGATTAGTGGCTATGGTGTCAGTCCTATGTGGATAGGATCACAGAGGATCATGTTCGCGCAAGAATTCATCTTGCATGGAACACTTTATCAGACTCGGGATGGTTGTTAATCATGGTCTCTTTCACGGGTTTGTAGTCTTTACCACTTTGAAGTATGTATTTGGAGTTCACATTTGAAAGTCATTAGTTACTCACGTGGTAATTTGCATTTTAGGTGATTCACTTCAACGGGTGGAGAGGGTAGCATTGCTTCCAACATGCAGATTTATCGACGAATAGTGGTGCTTCATCATACTCCCTTCGGCTACATGGAGACAGGAGGAGAAAGAGTTGAGGTGATCGCTATTTCTGATTTGTTGTTATCTTATAATTTTATTTAAAATGTGTTTCTTTTTCAGAAGGTAACGTTTCTTTTATTGTATGTGTACTGTAGTTTGAGACCTGATGTTGTACATGGTGCATCGACGAGGTCCAACGCCGCCCATTTACATAGCTGAGAGCATGCCTTGCTTTTGAGCACTTGCATGAGGCCTACAGATTTTATCATGCAATACTATATCCCAGATACCTCGATATCCATTTCCTAGCTGGGGTGGCTTGGCGTGGAGCATTGCAGCGGAGCACCTCATTTTTGGGCGCTTCTGTAGAGATGTTGTGCATGAGTAGAGGCATTTGCTTGGAGTTCGGGTGCAGGACGACACCTGTGTTGGTGGCATGTGCGGCTTCATGGAGAGTGTGTGGTTCTTTGGACACTGATAATAGCATTATTACAAGTCTTTTGCAACCTATGTTGCGTAGCAAAAAGCAGAGCAGAGAGGATTCTTTGGTTCTTTGGACACTGATAATAGCATTATTACAAGTTTTTTTGCAACCTATGCTGCGTAGAAAAAAGCGGAGCAGAGAGGATTCTTCAGTTCCTACAAATTTTGGAGGATGAGGGTGATAGGGCTATTGGTGGGAGCCCTTTTGATGACTAGTGAGGCTCCCATCCCATAGTTGGACTTTTTTTACACTTTTGGACACTCTATGTGTGTTTTGGTTTTCCTATTTTATTGTGTGTTTAATGATCTCTAAGTATACCTTGGATTTAATATTGCATAGATGGTTGTGAAGGATCTCATTACACTAATTGACTAGTTTATAAATTTTTAATTTTTTTGTGAAGTATATTGCCCGTGTACGTTGAAGCGGAGGTGAGACGAATGGCATCAGATAGTCGCTTTGATTTGCAACTTCTCTAGCAACCTCACATTCACAATTGCAATGTAAAATTAGCATTTTCTTCAAGGTTAAAAGATTAATGGTCTCATCTTTAGGTATATTTTCCATTTTAGTTTTGCATCAATGTGTTGTGTTAAAAAATTAGAACGGAGGATTGCATTTCAAAGAGGTTTTCTTTGCTTTCGAACTCGCTCAATTTTTAAATTTTAAGTATGTCTTGGGTTTACTATTGCATAGATGATCGTGAAGGATCTCACCTATAGAAGTTTCAATTCATAAATTTTGCAATGTACTCTTTTTGTAAATTTTGCAATGTGAAATTCTTGTGTGCCTCAAGGTTGAAAGATTAATGGTTAGATCTTTGGATACATTATATATGTCAGTTTGTATCAATGTGTTGTGTAAAAAAGTTAAAACAAAGGATTGCATTTGAAAGAGGTTCTCTATGCTTTGACGACCCACAAAAATCAGATGGCGTTGACTTTCTCATTCCCCAGTTGGGCATCAAACCGAGACGACCTCCTCGCTGGCAGGCTGATGTGCTAACCATGTGCTCACATGGGTTTTGTTGTTCCCCTCCACTTCACAGCGTGATAAAGTGAACAAGTGCATGCAAAAGTAAACTCAGCCCTAAAAAGTAAACTCTATCTCCATCCAATGGAAGCCGATCGCCATGAAAATTGTGGCTTTGTTGTGCATCGTCGATCCCACGACTTGGGCTCCATTCAAGACCCTGCGGTTTTAAGTGCTGAAGGCGACGTGGTGCTAGGACTGCCCTTGGGGCGACTCAACTCTTAGCACTCGATCAATTTCCCATACGTTAGCTCGTGTCCGTCGGGTTGGTGTGGAATGGACGTAATGTCACACGAGTTCATTCCTCACGGCAAGCGTGAGCGGCCAGTCCTTTTAGTGCGAGAGAGGGGCCCGGGGTCTCATCAGGACCAGGGGCCGGAGCACTGGCTATGATTCGCTCTCCACTTAAAAGCCTTACCTACCTCTCTCTATCGAATGTCATCTCTCTCCTCTTTCGTCTCTCTCTCTCTCTCTCTCTCTCTCTCTCTCTCTCCTTCCTTTTGATTACTAGAGCTGCATAGTTCGTCCATTCTCTCCAGAGTAGGCTGTGGGGATGATGGGGAGCAAGCAGTGGGCCTCTCTCCTGTTGCTGCTGGCCATAGCCGCAGCTGCCAGTGCAGGTGGCAGGCCAGCCGCTGCAAGCGCGAATGGCTACTGTGACGTGATGAGTGGGCAATGTGGGATGGGAGGATTGATGAATGAGGAGGAGATGAGCAGAAGAATGTTGGTAGCCGGTCTAGGCACCCGTTACATCAGCTATGGTGCCCTTTCGCGAGACCGTGTGCCTTGTTCGCAGGCGGGGCGGTCCTACTACAGCTGCCGCGGTTCCGGACCGGCAAACCCATACACCAGAGGCTGCAGCCGCATCACCCATTGCTACCGTGATGTTAGCTAAACAGGACCAGGACCTCATCCCACTGTAAGAGACTTCAAGCTTACACTCAAATTATTGTGTATATTTGTATGTCCCATTTGCACATGGATTACATTAGTGTTGTTTTTGTCTGTGAAAGGCCATCTTTAGATGTTTTTTACAATGTAGCTCACAGTTGAAATGCTAGCTTGTTTTGTGTGGTGATGGATGGTGTGGAAGCGGATGCAAATTGAGGGTTGTGTTTGCAGTGATATGTTTGTGTTGTAGAGGTGTAAGGTATTGGAGGTGTTGTTTTAGCGGAAATTTCGCCCGTGTCGGGGGGGGGGGGGGGGGGGGGGGGGAGAGAGAGTTTTGAGTTTTTTGCACATCTGAGTGTTGTGCCCTTGTTAAATTTGATGTTTTTTTCCTATCAATGCTTGGCAATGTTGGTGTCCTGTAGCCAAAATCAAGGGTTGCTTATTCATCATGTAGTTGTCATCTTGTTACGCCATTGCAGTCCGACGTCGTATAGAGATGACTCCCACTCTCAATGCTCTCTTCATAAACCCTTGAGGTTTCTGTAAAATTACACAGCCATTGGTGCATGAGTTGTTGGAAAAAGCTGATTTCTCTTCTTTGTTTTAAGGCGCATCTGCCTTTTGTTGCAAGTTCAGTTTGTTCTCAATTTAAAAGCTTGTGGGAACTGTGAGGGAAGATGGGACTTGATGAAGATATGGTTTTACAAGATAATGTGATTGACATACAGCCTTGCTGTTTTCTCTGCTTTAGAAGGAAATATAATTCTAAGGTATATCGAGAATTTTTGAATTTCATGGGCATTTTTGGATATTACACAAATATTCGGGGTACTTTGGTAAAATCAATTATGGCCTAAAAGTATGGATGTGATCAACTGTGCTATTCGACATTTTTGAATTTCTACTTCAGCCCAATTTTTCTGAGCTTTGATGAGGCTTGTGAGCTATGGAAGTGTAGATATTTATGGAAGTGTCGATATACTTGGGCGTTCCTCATCTTTTGACCTTGCTCAAAAGCCAATGTTATGTAGATATTTCCTTTCTGTCTTGGTTGATCATTATCTTTCTTCTTGTAGTATCCTTTTGGAGGGAATGGCTTTGAGGTTGAAAATGAGGTTTAGAGGTCAAGTTGAAGGTGAAGAGAAGAAAGGCGCTGAATTGCTGAATGCCGAAAGGAAACAAGAACATTGAGCTAGTAACCATGCATTTGATTGTGTGCAAATTTTTTTGCTTACATTGGATTGAAATGCAATATTGTTATGTTTTAGTAGCTGTAGTGATATTGTAGGAAGTATCATTAACACGGCATTTTAGGATTCTTTTGTAGGCTCTGAAAAATTGGAGAGAGCTTTGTGATTATTCGTGGTTGTTGCGACGTAAAAGCTACCAAGGCCACTACTACCCAAAGAATTTGTTCATTGCATGCCTTTTCTTCTTAGTTGCCTTAACATTTTGTGCTTATTCCCATCATCCCCCATGTTTTTGGCAACTCATCTATTTCCCTACATTCTAGTTGTCCACATATACATGCTAGTCTCGCACATCGAGTCATGTAGATGTCGAGTGGATTTACGAGGTAATTAAGCATTATTGTGTAAATTCTCCTTTAGAATCTTTATGCAATTATGTTAAGTCTTTCTTTGTGCTAAAATCTCTAGGTATTCATTTTGTTTGTTTAAACAAAAGTGATTATGCTAATTATGCTTAGTATATTATGCATGATTAAAGTTAATTGAGAAATTAAGAATTATAATTATGCTCTTGTTAAACGGAAAGTATCATTAACTCTCTCTCTCTCTCTCTCTTTCACTTGACTTTACAAAGATGCACATTTCTACCCAAGCTCCTCCATTCTCTGTAAAGCATGTTGTGGGGATGAAGTGGTGGATGGCCATAGTTGCACATGTTGATGGTGGTAGGTTGGTTGTTGTTGCTGGCTATTATGATGTGATGATCGATCAATGCCGAATGGGAGGCTTGATGATTAGGAAAATGATGAGGAGGAATGTAGTAGCTGGCCTGGCCACATGTTATATCAGCTACGGTGCTCTTATGCAAGACTATGTGCCTTGCTCAAAGGCGAGCTGTTCGTAGAATGGTTCCCAAAGTTTTAGACTAGTGAACCACTATAGCAATGGGCAATGCAATCACATCCTTTGTTGCCGCGATATAAGCTGAATATGAGCTCATCATAGTCCAAGCGTCTTGAAGCTTTTCATCTTAAAATTATGTGTTTGGTTAAAAAAAGGTTTTCTATAGATGTTGAGGCTCTCTACAACATAGTCCATGGTCTAGATGCTAGCTCATCTTCTTGTGGGTTAGGGAGGATTATCTATACTATCATTCATAATAAAGGAGATGGATAAAAAAGTATTTTATGGCATTATATAATACCAAGTATGTCACTATGTCCATAGTGTAAACATGAAAATTGGTACATGCTCTTGTAATTTTCCTCTTCATCTTTTGCAATGTTTTCCACCTTCCGTTGCTATTGTTGGTGCCTTGAAAGGTAGAATCTCACACATGCATCTTCCATATTTTAGGCATAAGGTTAGGAGGGCAAATAGATTTGTTAATAAGCTTAAGATTTGGGGATCAAATGAAAGCTTAAATGTAGGGTGTCAACCAATGTAGTGCAACTTGATTTTCAATGATTTTAGGATCAAATAAAACTTAAGTGCAGGGTCAAGACACATGAAAGTGGAGAACTCTCATTTCAAATGATAATCACCTAAGGGTTAACCCAATCCATAATTTATCAATTGGTCATTGGAAACACATTGGATACAAACAATTAAAAGACAAATGAGTGGTTCGAATAAGGATGCATTTTATGAGAAGAAACGAAGGCTATACATACTAATGAAACCTAAACCTCAAATCAATGAATGCTTGGAGCACGAAGATGATTAGTGGTTCTTGGAACAAGTATCTAAGAACATAGTCAAACTTGGTATTCTCCTCGATGATTAGTGAGTAGTGATATGAATTAAATCCAAATTGATTACCACTTACTAGACGAATGGGTTTTGGATACCCCACTTGTTGACCTAGGGAGGGTTGATTCGACTAGTGTTCATAGTTAACATGATAATTAAGAGTGTACATAATGGCACAAGAGATAACACAAAAAGACTAGATTTGCATTGTTGAAAGTGAAGTAGAATGTGGACGAGATGGCTCTTGAAGTAGGCATGGGTAGAGAATCGTAAAGGTAATATATGAAGGTAGCATAACCATGTCAAGCTATCAAGAGGATCTAAAATCAGCCCTTACAAAGGGGGTTATACTCACAAATCTAGGAGAGTCGTTTGACCTCTTGCACACTTCATTTGGCTCCATCTATCCTTTTTATAAGGACCATATGGAAGTCACATGACTAGGTGCAATATAGGCTCTTACTAGATAAGATGCACAAGAACCATTAATTGGTGCATAGAACAAAGAGCATAGCCAATAGGGTGTTAAGTAGATGGAAATTGAGGGGTTTTTCCCACCTTGGAACATTTGTGTTGTGGAGGTTAGGGCATGTAATATATTGAAATTTGTTGTTGTTGTGTGTGTGTGTGTGTGTGTGAGAGAGAGAGAGAGAGAGAGAGAGAGAGAGAGAGAGAGAGAGAGAGAGAGAGAGAGAGAGAGATATTTAAGTCTCGTTATCTTGGCCTTGTTAACTTCCCCCATAATGGTGTTTATTGGCACATAAGCGAACAAGTTGGACTATTTTGTTCATAGTTGTAAAAGATTATAGGCATATAGTGTGATGAACTCATTTTTTGCGACGCCTCTAAGTAGATACAAGCTCTCTTTGTAATGCATGTTGAATCAAGTTGAACTCAAGTTTTGCTTGTCAATGCTAGACATGGATGCCATAGACAAGCAAATCAAGGGCTTATACACTTTGAAGAAGTTGGCATCTTGTTATTATTATAATTGCACTATATTGTACATCAAGTGGTAATGGATGCATACAAATATGAATCCCATTCTCATTGCTCCCTAGGCTTAAGAAAAATCATGTGGGTCAATTTTAATTTTTTTCTTGTTAATATGTGTCAGCCTTTTGTTGTAAGTTTAGGTTGTTCTTAATATAAACATTGGAATTTTAATGAGGTTGGGACTTGATAGGCTTTGTTGATATAGTATGACAAGCTAAGGATAAATGATTGGCATACTATTTTACTCTTGCCTTTGCATTAGAATTTAAAGCATTCACTTATGGTTATTGATAATCTACCTCTTTTGTTTTTAAAAATAATGACAGTATTTTGTTTTCGATACCATCTTTATTCTTGGTGGGCGAAGTATACAAGAACTCACTTAAAAAATAGCATTTGGATATTGTTATTCATAGAGTACTATGGAAATGTGGGATTGTATGGACATAGTAAATCTAATTTGGCTTTCTTGTGGCTATATAATAAATTGTGGATATATGAGGACTTTATTTATGGTTGTGATGCTTAAACTATTCACTCTTAAGCCATCCATGCTAAAATACAATTGTATACCAACTATCAAGTATGCCTACAATTGAGTTTATGATGTTACAAATGCATAAACAAGCCTAGCAAAAAGTTCCAAGACTTGTTTGTCTTCCATACATTTGATACCAATGATTCAAAAATATAAGTGAAAGTCAATTATGCCAAGAGTTGGGTATACAATGCTAAAGAATTTTTATACAAGCATTGCGTTGCACAGAATTATAATATTTTTGTCATGCTTATCAACAACAAGACTAGCATAGAGTTGATGAGAAAGATGCAATAATAATAATTAGAATGGTATGTCAATTATTGCAAAGATCTTTGCATTGTGTTGATCACATTGGGAGTGAATCTAGGTACCACATAAGATGGTAGACCTAAATGAATTGAGGGATGCATTTGATGCGGTACACTAGTGTCACATCCTTCACAATCCAGTTAATTATTGCGACATTAGAAATTCATAGTTTAAAACGTATCATTTGAACAAACTATTTAATGTATTTTTCCAACATCATTACAATAACCAAGAGCAACAAAAAGAGAGTAATTTTTTGTAGCAATTCTCTCAAAAGAATTTGGAAATCTACATCTAGGAAAAACAAAGTCAATTGACTAGGATTAATTGACCAAAAGTATTAAAAACTCTTGAAGCTTGAATGTGATAACACTTATT
Organism: Adiantum capillus-veneris; assembly: GCF_014529385.1. Lineage (NCBI taxonomy): Eukaryota > Viridiplantae > Streptophyta > Polypodiopsida > Polypodiales > Pteridaceae > Adiantum > Adiantum capillus-veneris. The sequence goes on from NC_140942.1 coordinate 40,357,999, forward strand.
AGGTCTTAAAATCAAGCCATTCTTGAAGTACTTTGTTATAAATCATCAATATGTATAAATTCTAAAGATGTTACAATAGTGGGCATAGTTTGTTACAAATCATAAAAACATACAAATTATAAACATGTTATAATATTGGGCATCTTTTTGTTGTATGTGGTTAGCATTACAATTGGGATAAATGAGCATGTGTTGGTTAATAACTACTGTTTTTATTTTTGTAAAATAAAGTGAATTGATGCAATGTAAATAAGAACAATGAAAACTAAAGGAGTCGAGCAATAAAACCAATACATTTTTTTGGCCGTTTACTTTAACATGAGTGTTTTTATACATTTTTAAAATAAGCCTTAGGTTTAAAGAACCAACCCCATTATAAATCATGCAATAAGTGGTGAGAATCACAAATACATTTGTGTAAATAAGAGCCTCTAATTTGTGACACCAAATTTGTATTGATAAAGAAAGTAAATACAAGGTGTGCCATGGAGTTTGGGGTTAAAATCTTAAGCCATTGAGTTGTAAGATTCTCTTTCCAACCCCTTTAAGGACTATGCAATAAGTAGTGAGACCCACAAATAAACTTGTGTAAAGAGGAGCCTCTAATTTTTGGCATTGACTTAGCTTTAATAAAAAATCAAACAAAATGTGTGCCATGGATTTTGGGGCTAGGAATTTAAGCCATTGATTTGCAAGATGCTCTCTCTCCCTCTTTTATGTTATGTTGTGTATTGCAATCTTATTTACATCTTGCTCTTACAAACTTTTACCATGTCGAGTAGGGTTATATGCATGTGTACGCGTATAGATAAGTTGTCCTTGCCTATTGTGTGTGTACTTGCCAACTTACACCTCGTGTTCTAAAATTAAAAACTTATTGCCAATTCTCTCAAATTGAGGCTCTAATATTGTTGGTGGAAATTTTGAGAGAACAATTGTCAAAATCATCAAGCTTGCGGACTCTCACATACCCCTATCACACCTCTTACTTTAAAATTGGGAAAGGAAGTTTAAGAGTAAAAATTCAAGCTCTTTGCACACAAATCTACTCTGCGGATCATGGGAATTGACTTTAATTTTAAGCACGTGGATTGACAACCATTTGAAAAGGCATAGTTAAGTATTATTTGATTTTCAAAATTTTAATTGCTTGCATACTCTATTATTGGTCATTTTGAGTGAGGAGAGACTACTTGCTATGAAGAGGCTATTGAGATGCAAGATAGCTTGAAGGGAACATGCAATGCAATCAACGTATAACTTGGCAAATGAGACTTGGGAACTGATAGCGTGACTAAAGGGAAAACAAGCATTTCCTTGCAAATGGGTGTGCAAGAAGTACACGACAGATGATCCCATGCCTAAGTATAAGGCTAGATTGGGGGTTTTAAGAAAAAAGAAGACATGGATTTCAATGAAATCTGTAACATTTAATGGTTTAGTAACTTGTGTGTAGGGAAAAATAGCATGAACATAGTGAGCATTTCATTAGAATAGATTCCTAATGAGAATAACCATTTAATGGTTTAGTAACTTGTGTGTAGGGGAAAATAGCATGAACATAGTGAGCATTTCATTAGAATAGATTCCTAATGAGAATAACCAGAGTGCTTGGATGGAGAGAGCAACAAAAGTATAACACCTAGTTAGATAGCATGAACAATACTTCAAAAGAGAGAGAAATTAAGCAATTGACAACAGTTGAGGACCGGATTTGCATGGAGACGGTCCCCCCTCCAAAAGGCTTTGTATTTATGGTTTCTCCCATCAGGAGAGACATTTTACAATACAATTATTTGTGTTCCTTCAATACTAGCTAGTGCAATGAAGATGGAAACTTCAAGCACTAAGCAAAACACAACATCAAATCCCTCACGGTCTTAGGCCCAAGACCTCACACACCTTCGAAGATGGTGAGAGCTAGTGGGGAATGAGAGTAGATTGAGATGAAGGAGTAGTCTTACGAGAAATATGTACATCTCCTCACACAATCACTCATATTAGCATAGCTTAGCTTAGTAACTAGCATGGTAGAGGAGATGAGCATGCATTGAAGCTTGGCTCTTGGTTGGATTTGCATCACAAAGCCAAGAGTTGTTGGTGTAGGCCTCCCTTTTCACAAGCTTGGAGTAGGTGATAAGCTTCCCATTAAAGCTTGAGAAGAGAGAGAGAGAGAGTCTTCTTACTCCACACATAGACTAGTGTGAGTGTGTAATGCAATAATGCCTTTGAAAAATCACCCCCCTCTCTCTCTTGGTCGACCCCTCATGCTATTTGCTCTTGCTAGCACCTCATTGGACCTCTCCCAGCTTAGCCAATGAAAGTTAAGTAGCATAAGTGATAGTCTTCTGACATGTGTCCCCCTTTTCCCTTTTGTGAGAGCTTTAGGTAATTAATTAATTCAACTAAACTCTCATTGGACCCCTTTTCCTCCTGGCCAATAGGAATCAAGCAAGCCATTGGGCTGCTAAATGCTCATTGGACCCCTTTGGAGACTGTCTAATAGTCTTCTAGAGAGCTTAATTCATATTGGTTCTTTTATTAAGTGTTTTTAAATTAATTAAACTAGATTTATTATAGCCTAATTCTCATTGGTCCACCTCCATGGCCATCCAATAGGATTTGAGTACACCTTGTGGGCATCTGGCCTAGGGAACTCACATGTGTCCCTCATTCCCTTTGTGTAAAGGGAGCTTGTGTGTGTGTGTGTGTGTGTGTGTGTGTGTGTGTGTGTGTGTGTGTGTGTGTGTGTGTGTGTGTGTGTGTGTGTGTGTGAGAGAGAGAGAGAGAGAGAGAGAGAGAGAGAGAGAGAGAGAGAGAGTTTCTCTCTCATCCCCTACTTCTTGGGCTTGCCCCCTCCTTTGTAGGACTTGGGAAGACTTTTTGGGACACACACAAAGCATCCAATTTCCTAAGCTTTTGACCATTAGACACAACCTTTGAATTTTGGAAGTCTTAATGGGCTGAACCGTAAGGTCTTTGGAGCCCATTGTTGCACATAGCTCTTTTACAGATGGCCCCCCCTTTGGATCCTATTTTCGCTCCCTTGGATCCCTACTGTGGCCGCGTTTGCTAGCTTAACCAATATTCTAGCCTTTTCTCCCTTGGCACTTCCCCATATTAAATGATCAGTTTAACATGAGAAAATTATTTAGGAGAATTAGATATTAGTTATCATGACAAAATCTTTTCTCCAGTGGTCAAGATGACCACATTGTGTCTCATGCTTTGACTAGTAGACACAAAGGACATGGAATTGGTCTAGATGGATGTGAAGACAACATTTCTTCACATGGATCATGATGAGGATGTCTACATGAAATAGCCAGAGGGTTTTGAAGTTAAACCTGAAAAGCCTACAAGGGTAGAATTGGTGTGTAGATTGCGTTTTGCATTGTATGGCCTAAAACAAAGCTAAAGGTAGTGGTACATAAATTTTGACAAGAACATGCAGTCCCAAGGGTATGAAAAGAGCTAGGAAGATCACTACTTGTATACATGGAGGTTGAACAATGGTTCACTTATCATCTTGATACTTTATGTCGATAATATGCTCATTGTTGAGATGTTTAAAGACAAGATTTCCATCTTGAAGAAGTCACTTAGCATGCAATTTTCTATGAAGTATTTGGGAGATGCAAGTTAACTTCTTGGTATGTGTATAAAGAGGGGTAGAAAACATGGAATATTGCAGTTGTCTCTGCAAACATATATTCACAAGATCTTGCAATGTTAATATGTAGTAATGGAAGGTTACATTGTACCACCCAATGCAAGAATATGCAAAACTTAGCAAGAATGATGCTCCCAAGTTTGATGTCTAGAAAGAAAAAATGGCAAAGGTGATACATTCTTCAACATTGGAAATCTTATGTATGTCATGGTAGTAGCCAAAAGATTAAACATTATGTTTGGAGTGGAAATTGTTATCAGATTTATGGAAAATACTGGCAAAAAACATTGGAAAGTAGTGAAGCAAAGATACGACAGACAAGTGCTCGGGCTCTGGGAATAGTGATGCATCCATTGTGAGTTACATGGATGCAAATTATGCAGGTTTTGTGGTAGTCAAAGATCCACATCTAGCTATGTTTTTCTATTGTTTGGAGTATCTATGTCATGGAGATCATGTATTCAAAACTGTACGTCATCTTCCACCTCAGAGCCAGAGTATGTGGTAGTTTTTGATGCTCACAAGGAAGCTATGTGGCTAGCTCTCCTAGTGAGAGATCTTGGCATTACTTAGACTCTAGTGTTGCATTGTGATAGTAGAGTGTGATTGCATTAGTGAAGAACACTATGTTTCACTCCAACTTGAAACATACAGAAGTCCATTATCATGTGATACACAACATATTGGCTAGCATACGCTTTGAGCTAGTCAATTTTCACATGGATGACAACCCTGTAGATGCTCTCACAAAGAGCCTACCGTTAGAGTGGTTTGCATATTGCATGCAAATGATGAGTATAGAGTGAAGCCACTTGAATGCTTCATGGTTGTACATATGTACATACTTACACATATATCCACTTCGACCACATAGGCCTTTAAGTGGGAGATTGTTAGGGTTTAGGCCAACTGGCCAGACACCCATCACTGATGGTACAAGTAACCTTATCTTGATTCTTTAGGTTACATAGAATAATAAGGATTAGTGAGGATAATCTAAATCCTCACCAAGAGCTCCACCCAAAAATCTCTTTGTTCTCCTTCCTCACACAACATGTCAAGCATGCACGCATCTGTGCATGCTCTCATCACATACCCATATCTCTTATCACATAGAGGTTAATCAAGAAGTTAACTATATTATTCATGGGGTGGTAGGGTTAGGGATCAAATTTCCTTCATTATCTTTGATCTTGGATCTACTCATAACTTAATTTTGGCTGAATTAGTTCAAAATTTGGGCATAAGAATTGAAGAATTGGGACGAGCACTTGATGCATTTGGAGCTTTTAAAGGGCAAAAAGTTTCAACTACAACATTAATTGGAAAACTTAATTTCTCCAAGTGTAGGGCTATGTAGACCAAGAAAAATTATTTGTATTTTCTTTGCTGCATGAGGATGTAATCCTCATGCGGCAAAGAAAATACATGATATCATGGTTATATCGTATGTCTACTCAAACTAAGTATCCTAATAGAGATAAGTTTTCATCATAGAGCAGTCATGAGTCTAATCTATAGAGACTAGGTGTTTAAATTTCAAGTAGTCAAATTTACTATTTAGACTCTGCGTATGATGTTTGGGAAGCCTTAGGATAAAATTTAAACTTGCCAAAGAAAGTCTCAAATTAGTAGGTTATGGGACCAAATTCTGTTTAGGATTTTTCACAGGAGGTGCAACTCCAAAGCCCAAGGGTAAGTTTAATTCCACTAGAGTCTATCCTTATTTAATAAGTCCTAAATTAGCAAGTATACTCTAGGTTGGGTCAGCTTCCTAGAGCCTCCAAACAATAGTGCAAAGGTTTTGCACATGATCTAGTTAAATTGAAGGTAAGTCCATGGTTTTTTATTAATACAAGGGGAAAAGTGAAAGACTAAGATTAGATCAGCCCTACCATATTTAGAAAGTTGACTCTATTATTTGTCTTCTAATTTTGGCTAGGCCACATGTCCGAAGTAGCTCACACTTGCTTCATGGGAAGACGTCAGACAAGTGCGTGTGCATGTGCATGTGTGTGTGTAGCTGTTTTAATTATAATAAATACAAACGAATGAAAAAAATGTTCAAAAAGACGACTAGCTAAAGATGTCTAGGCAAAGGTAAGTACAGAAACAACTCAGTCTTTGATTCATAATTGTAGAACATAATAAGAATGAAGTATCATTCCAAATGAGTTTATACAAAGGTATCAGAACTATCCCAGTTGAATCATCAAGTGTTTTCAAAGTCGGACTGCAGCAAGCTAAACGTTTTTAAGCCAAGATAGAATTCTCACCTGCTTCCATATAGTCAAGACAACAAATATGTTAGACTTGGCTACTAATGGCAGGCTTCAAAGAACCTATCAGTTGTTATCCATGTCAAACTTACAAATTATTAGACTAGCTACTGTCCTATACATTAAAGTAGATATTATCTCAAGATTTTTCTACATACAAAGTAATCCTACCAGAATTTCTTCATATGTTATAAAATAACTTCTTCTTTATAATAACCATTTACTGTGAAAAAAGTTGACTACTCCATATCATTCTATGTATTTCTTTAGCTAAACATTGTATGAAAAAACTCAAGTTTAGGTTAGCCATCAAGAACCTGAGTTTAATGAGTAATCTTTTAATTTGCAACAGGCCTGTTCACCTATCAGCACACATTAAGTACCATAAAAAGATTTTCTTTGGTACCAACATAGCAGCTGGATTATCTTCCTAGGGAAATATCAGCAAGAGCCACAAAAAATGGAGCTAGTTTTTTTATGGTAAACATACACTCAAGTCACCCCTTAATCAGTGCCAAAATGATCCATCAATAAGGTATTATTGAGATAAAAACCAAAGTTTTTAGATAGTATTTTCTCAAGCTCAGTGAGTAGGCCAGAAGTACAACTATCTAGAATTATGTCATATTTAGCCAGAAAAATTCTAGCATGTTTTGTGCTGAAGCCAAATTTCAGTTATTTAAAGAGCACAAGACAAGGAACACAATGCAATTGTCAGAATTGAATTCGAATTACCATAGCTTGAAAAAATCAATTACAAAGTGTTTGAGAATAGCCTCTCTCAGTCGTATGCTAAAAAGCTCCAAAATCTCTTGATAATGATACAAGGGAGTGTGTTCAAACTTAAAATTTGAACTTTATACCTAGGGCTCTTTGGCCAGTGGTGGCCGGCTTACAAGACTCAAAACTCAAAATCAAAGAGTACAACTCAAATTTTACATACATATGGATCAGTAAACATTCGGCTCAATAATCAAAATTTCTCTTAGTTACAAGGCTTTCTCCAGAAAAAAAAAGGAGTACAAAAATGATGGCTTTGTGAAGAGGTTACTGACTAGAAGGGTGCCCTTTTGGTCCATCTTCTAACAACCATATTTATTCAAACACTTCTTTAAATAACTATGTCCCAGACATAGTGTTTTTGTTCACCCACTCATGCTTTCACCCATTTCCATTCACAAACCATTAAACCTATGCAGAATCTATGTTTTCTAAGTACTTATGATCAATTTATGACAATTTTGGTAAAATTATGCTAAAGGTTTACAATAACTTCACCTTAAAACTTATCACAAAAATCTTAATTTTGCAAAGAATTTTTCCTAAACAAAATTTGCCTACAAATTTCACTGCATAACCTACTTAGATAATAAGCATGGCCTATAAACTTGTTTCTAGCTTCACTAAATAATTATGACAAGTTGGTGGAAAATCAAAACACCTTGGTGTCTCAAGACATTTGAGTGTCCAATTATAGAAATAGTGTCAAAGTAGTAACTAGTTAGGTCTACATTATTGGGATGCAAAATTGGTGCATTTCATGTGAACCTCCTCCCATATCATGTGTCAATGTATAAGCCATGTAGATATCACCCATGTGGTATATGCTATGTGAAATGTGATGTGGAAAGCTTAGTCAAGCCCATAATGTGGAAATCTTAGAATGTGCCACCTATTTGTATTGTAATGTACCTAAAACTTCTCAATAAATTTTATGTCTACTCAAGAATACATGTTTAAATTTTAGAAACACTATCAAGTGTATTAATTAAGGTTTTAGCAGAAAAAGGAAAGTTTGGAAATCGGACATCGTATGTAGGAGTTTTGTTGATTTTAAGTTATATACCTTAGGCCCTCAAAAATCTGGGAGAAACTTGAGCTCAAAAAAATAGGCTTGTTAGTAACTTAACTAACACATGACACTGAATGCCAATTCAATGTGGCAAAGTAATTTTTATCATATATGATTCAATCAATTTTGTCTTTACCATTGATGTCAATTGCTAATTCAATGCATATGAGAGCTTATTTGAACATAGTGGGACCATGCGATTCTAGCTTGTGTCAAACTTAACATGACCTTGGGTTGCTAGATTAGAAAGTTATTTTGAGTCAAGTATACCTTATCCAAAGGTCAAAATGCATAAGCCATGAGATTCTAGCTTGTACCAAATGTAACATCTACACTTATATTGCTATATTAGAGATTTATTTTGGATCAAAAACCTATTTTGACCTTTGGATAAGGTATACAAGCATCATTGTTTTCTTCTCATGCATGTATCTCCATTATGTGACATGCAATTGTGATTCCAAAACTTGCATTGCAATCACAAGTGAAGGCTCTTTGCATCAACGTAAGGTTTTTACAAAGTTTCCAAGTTTTTGGCATGGAAAATATCTTGCTGTTTTTGCTTGTTATGCTTGTTCTAGGCATCTATTTTGAATTCCAAGAATAGCATACGATAGACCTCCCTTAACTAAGCTATTGAGTAGTTTAGACATTCATTTCAAAGTTTCAAGTTCAACACATATTCTTCTATAAGGTAAAAACAACACATATTCTTTAATAAGGTAAAAACAAAGGGTAAATCATGTTGGCACGATAGTATAATGGCATGGTACCTTAACATGGTTCTTTCACATAATTTTGGATAGTCACAAGCCTCTATATCATCATCTATACACATTGGAGGTCTCTGAAATAACCACCTAAAAGATAGTTGGAAAGTACCTAAAAGGTAGAAGCAATTTTAGGCATGCTATAGTATCTGAATTGAAGAGCTGATATCTTTCAGTATATTCATGAGCTTGTGGACTTTCACAAAGAGAAAATATTTGAATCCCTTCTATGCATAGAAGATCTATATCAAAGGGGTCTTGAAAATCTAATTCAAAGGTGGAGATATACAACCCACAATAGTGTCAAAAAGTGTCTACAAACTACACATACGAACCAACATACCAACTTTGGAGCTACCTACCAAGAGATACAACCATGATCTATTCATGAAGTGTGAAGAGAAAATATTCCCCAAATTATGATGCACCTACCTACCAAAGTAATCCAAGACTTTTGCTCATGTCTTGGGAGCTACATCTTTACAAAGATGTTCCACGATAGTAGTTCTACAATGAGAGTGCAAAGAGCACGGCAAGAGAGATGAGAGACATTGTGAGGCATTATATCATCTTGTATAGAGTGTTGTTAGTTAGAAAAACACACTCATTATGGTTGGGACTTAGCTTCTAGCTTGGGTTTGGGGATCAACCATTGAATCTCTCAAAAAGTGACTATATTGAGTATTATAGGTACTTTCACATTAGCTATCAAGGCACTTTAGAGTACCTTCTTCATATAGTAAAAAGTACTATAAATTACATGTTTGAGTACTTTAAGTACCTGGATTGTATCCCACAATATATTTGTGGTTAATATAGCTTTTTGTTACAAGCTATCATTGTATCTTTCATATTTGAGTTGTGTTTATCTCCTCCCCTATCTCACATAAATCTTCAAATTATTATAGTTTGCATATATTCCTCTTATTAAAATAAATTTCCATTATAAGATATCATTGTCTCTTTCATATTTGAGTTGTGCTTATCTCCTGTCATCTCTCACATATAACTTGGCACAAAGATCCTCTTCCCCCATGTTTTTTTAGATGGTATTAGAGCAGATTCTAGTGCCTAGGTAGAGAGAGTTTGAGTAAGTTTGAGTGAGTGCAAGAATATCCCTTCATCACATCACTTGTGAGAAGTTCAATATGGAACCAATTCTACACAACCTACACTTGGAGGGAAATTTGAATGGCAATAGCTATGCCACTTGGAATGTGAAGATAGAGTCTCTACCCTTCTTCGAAGAATGTTGGGAGATGGTTTCTATGGAGAGATCAAGAGAAGAAGATCTTACTCAAGCACATACGGAGAAATAGGCCAAGAAGTGGTTTTTTTTTTGTCCAGATGATGAAGTTGAGTGTCAAAGTTGACATTCTTAGCCATCCAATGGATGTGAAAACTCTCAAGAATTCTTGGGATACATTGAAGAACATTTATGAGTCCAAGAGGGCCTCAAGGAAAGTGGCTTTTAGAGTTGAACTTACAAATAAAAAGAGGAATCAAGGAGAGGATGCTACAAGCTTCATCAAGAGTGTGAAGGATCTACATTAGTAACTAGTATATGTTGGAGATAAGATGATAGACAATGAACTCTCTACAATCATCATTCATGGATTGAGAGATGGATATGAGGGTCTATTTCCCATGCTCATTATCTTGAGGGAGAATCCATCATTGGAAGAGATGCAAAAAAATATTAGAGATAAAGAGCAAATGCATATGAGCACATTACATGATGGAGGAAGAGAACACCTCCAAAATTATGACCCAGTATCTTTATCTATTTGAGAAATAATTTACTTTTCTTTTCATTTACATAGAGCTTTCTAGCAAGTAGTCCTTCCAAAACCACTTTCAAGTGCTCTTTGTGCTCTTCCAAAGTCTTGGAATAGATAATTATATCATCAATTGCATACTCCCGTGTATGATCTATGCTTTTGAGATATTATTAACCTATTAAAGGCTGCAAGAGCATTTGTGAGGCCAAAAGCATTATTACTAGATATACATAGAACCATAATTGCATACAATTTGTGTTCTTGTATATGTCACTAGGTTCAATCCTTATTTGATGGTATCCACTTTTAAGATCAATTCTAATGAAGTACAAAGAATCTTTGAGCTTATCAAATGTTTCATCTATGTGAGAAACTTGAATTAATAATTTATTGCTCTCATATCTAGTGCACAATAGTCTACATACATACAACAAGACCCATCCTTCTTTTTCACTAAAAGTATAGGTGTGCAAAAAGGAAATGAAATTCAATGTTTTCATCCATGTGAGAAACTTGAAATTAATTCTTTATTTCTCTCTTATTTAGTGTACAATAGTCTATACACATACAACAAGACCCATCCTTCTTTTTCACCGAAAGCATATGTGTGCAAAAAGGAAATGAATTTGGACGTACCATTCCTTTTCTATAAGGTCATTAACTTGTGATAGAATATCCTCTTGTTTTGCATGAGAAACACTATAATGAGTTCTATTAGGATGTCAAAGAATATAGTACTTCTATGTTATTATAGCAAAGTTAATTTGTGAAAGGGGAGATTTTCTTTAAGAGGATTTTTTAATAGAGAACCAACGATTATGCAAGGCTGATTTTGTTGCATCATTCATACATTAGAACATGAAATCATGCACATAACTTGAAGAGAATTACATAGTTAAGACACAATTAAGATTGAAAACTTATTGATAATTGAATTTTCTTGGAGCTGTTCCCGCCTCCAAAATGTCTTTGTATTATAATTCTCTCAATGAGAACTTTGATTAAAATACAATCATGTGCTCTTGTAAAGATTTACTTAAAACAAGAAGATGACGAGCTTCATGATTCCATGGTGTAACCCTCCTTCCCAAGCCCTATACACCCAACAACGAGGAGAATTGCAAGAATGGAGGTAGATGAGGGTGATGAGGAGCATTTTTCAAGCAAATAATTGCGGAGATGGAGTAGATGAGGGTGATAAGAAGCATTTTTTAATAAAAGAAGTATTAATTTCATATATGCGTACTCCATAAACAAGCTCTTTGGTTAGCTAGAATAATAGAGAAGTAGAGGATGAAGAAGATGAGCTTACTTGCTCGGATTTGCATCCATAGCCAAGTGCTTGAGCATGGAGACTATCTCTTGAGCTCCCATGAGAAAGGGAGAGAGAGATTACTTGCTTGGCTACTCTTAGGCACTTGAGAGCATGTGATAGAGTGAGAGAGAAAGCCCAAAATCCCACGAGTCCCCCTCTTTTCCCCTTTCCACACTTGCCAACATTCTCAAGGTAGAATTTTATTGCATGGATCAATTACAAGTAAACACTTAAAATGCAACTAAGTGCATATGCTAACACATGTCTCTTCCTCACCTTGCTATTCTTGAGCAACTTGACCCCTCTTCCTTTTGACTTGGCTTTGGTAATTGTATACACACACACACACACACACACTTGGTCACTGCATCTGACCAGGGTAGCTATTTCTAGTTATACTAACTCTACCTATTGGTATTACTTCCCTAACTATGTATGTAATAACACTTTACCCAACACACTTCTGGCAGTTTGACTAAGCCTTTGCTGCTTGATTATAAGCAGTCTACTCTTAGCATAAGGATCTCCACCTTAAGTATGAAATCACTAAATTGATACTTGAATTCCTTGTTGTTGGCCTACTATGCTATCTTGATTAGCATGGCTGAATAAATTCCACTAAAAGCCTAACTCAGTGGGAGAAACCCCTTGTGGATTTAACCTCACTTACACTGCTATCTTGGTTTGCATGGGTTAGTGTGAACCAATTTTTTGGAACCTGGGCTCAATGGGAGCAATCCCTAAAAAAAATATTTTAAACCATAAATGCTAGCCTTCCTTCTCGGTTACGCTCTGCATTATTGGGTTAGTATACTCTGTCGGGACAAGACTCTTTCCCTTCCACTCATAGTGCTTCACGATACATCTCAATCTGATGATGGGTGGCTAGACACTACTCTGGGCCATCCACTGCTTGGTATGATTCTAAGTAGTAAAAGCATCCTACCCTCCTATGCTAGGCGGCTGCGGCACCTCCATAACTGAAGATTTTTTTTTTGAATTTTTCCCTTGTCTCGGGTTTCAGACTGTAGCCTACATACTTTGAGCTACTTCTTACCAAACGACTACCTCTATAAAAAGGTGAGGGATTTCTTCTCCTACCTCACTTAGACTTAGTGTAGATAAGAATGTGCAAGTATGATGGATGCTTGGCTCCGCAGCGCTGCTATTGTGATGATTATTAAGATGGCTTCCACTTCAAAGGTTTTTTATTCACCATCTTTAGTGTGTACTGTGCATTTTTACCACACTGGCTTTTTACCACTAATCTAGGTTTGATAGAACCTTGTGCTTATGACGTATAAATGATGGTTGATATTGAATGGTTGATATTTTGGTGAAGTAGGTTAAGGGAGTAACTCACTCAGATGATAAATTTGCAAGTTTTATCTGGTTATAATACATATATTCTACAGATAATACCATAATGGTTATCTGGCTTTATATTTCTACTGAGGTGGGTTAAATACTGAACACTGGCTTATATTCTAGAATATTATGTGATGGTTCATATTCCTTCAGTGAATATTCTGGAGAATTATGTGATGGTTCATAATCCGTGAGTTACATTGGGATTTTTTAAGAAATGATTTCGGCTTACAAGTTTTTACAAAACCATAAGAATTGATTTACTGATGAAATCTGAGTTTGGAAACTGTAGGTTCTAAACTAGTTATGATACATACACTTTGCAGATAATACAATAATCTCTCTACTGAGGTGGGGGTGCTTGTTTGCTTTGATTTACCTACACCTTGTTTGCTGATTACTGGTTGGCTTTTTGGGTCTTGGATATCTAGATTAGTCCTGAACTTTTTTCTACAATAGCTAGCTCACACTGGTTTGTATTCTGGTCACAAAAATCCTCAGGTCAAATCTGACATATAGCCTTTGCTTGGATGGCTGACTTAGATCTGGTTTTTATTAACCTCATTCATACATATTCCGCTACAGCTAGTTCTTGGTGGTGATGCTGCCATAAAATATATGTAAAACCTTATACATATTCTAGCTTTGTTACCGATTTGGTTTCGATACTAATCTGGTTTTGATACATAGGTACTAATCTGATTTTTTTTTTTGTGCTTTACTACCTGGTTTTGGTGCACTAAGGAGTAGATTTTTGAGAAAATCTCTTTTATGATCTATGCTTATCTGCTCACTTGGTCTCTATGGTTTATCATCATTTTCTTGTTTATAAATTTGTTGGGTTGAAGCAGTTTATCATATCTCCACCTTACTCTTTTCAAGGTTTCACTGTCCTTGTCCATAGTGGTTGCCATGTGTGCATGTGTTGCAACAATAGTTATATCATTGAAGTATTCAAGAAAAAACACATTATGCTACCTCTTGAAGTGTCAACAGTGCAAAATGTTTCCATTTCATTGTGCTAAAACATGCCTCCTCACATATTGACCTAACTAGCCTCTGAAATGGAGGCTTTGGTACAAGAAGCTCAATGCATTTATGAGCCTTCCAAATTTCCTTAAACAGCTTGATGTGTCTTTGTAGCCTCTTCATCTTTGGATCTTTCAAAATCTTCATGGGATTTCTAGGTCTCTTCTTCTTACTGGCATACCTTCCTGCTGGTTTAGCAACCAAACCTCAACCTTTGCCTACCTTCCTAGCAGTCACCTTTGTTCTTGCCATTTCCCTATAAGACTATAGCCTCTCTCTCTCTCTCTCTCTCTCTCTCTCTCTCTCTCTCTCTCTCTCTCTCTCTCTCTCTCTCTCTCTCTCTCTCTCTCTCTCTCTCTCTCTCTCTCTCTCTCTCTCTCTCTCAAGAAGTGACAGTATGGCGTGCGTGCGGTTTTTTGAGTCTCTTTAAGTTTTGCTCGTGCACCATTCAAAAAATCCTCTTTTTCCAGACTATAGCCTCTCTCTCTCTCTCTCTCTCCCCCGCCCCCCCCCCCCCCTCCCACTCTTTATCTCTCCCTCACTCTATCTCTATCCAAAAGTGGCCCTATGGGGCACGGGTAGGTTTTTGCGATCGATATTGTTTTCCCCACATGCTATAGTTCTACTTCCTACAACACTAGATTCTTCTCTCTATTTCTCTCTTTTTCTCCCCCCTCCCCCCGACTCTTCTCCTCCTTCCTTAGATTCTCTCTCTCTCTCTCTCTCTCTCTCTCTCGCAATGAAGGAAACTCTCTCTCCTTTTCTCTTTTTCTCTCTATTGTGCTATGCTAAGCATGCCACCGGAATGAAGTACATGCAATTAAGTGAAAAATTGACTTCTTTATTGAAATTGTATGACATGTTAATAGATATAACTAGATTTTTCACACATGTGAGGAATACATTCATTAAAATATTGTGCATGGAGGCAATGGTTACATGATTGACTAGATTGTGTGTGTGTGTGTGTGTGTGTGTGTGTGTGTGAGAGAGAGAGAGAGAGAGAGAGAGAGAGAGAGAGAGAGAGAGAGAGAGAGAGAGAGAGAGAAGGCTTGATTGGAGGCACTTACTACAGGGAAGATAAATACCAGGCTAGAAGTGTGCACAAGGTAGTACCATTGAACTGTTCATCTTTGCATAATAGCCATGCCAAGCCCAAGAAAAGGTAACAAAAATGTATTGTTCTGTAGCAATAATTTTCATGAGGATTTTTATGTATATGATAAATATTATGAGCTCTTATTTTTGTCCCACAACACGCGTGGATGCACATGGTGTTGCTACGCTGTTCTACGTGCGCCATTAGAGTAAATATTGAGAGAGAGAGAGAGAGAGAGAGAGAGAGAGAGAGAGAGAGAGAGAGAGAGAGAGAGAGAGAGAGAGAGAGAGAGAGAGAGAGAGAGAGAGAGAGAGAGATTGAAAGTGTATGTATGCCAGCATAACAAGAGACCAACACCTTGTTAGTTTGAGAAATTTATATAATATCTAATAAAATAGTAAACTGTCCAAAGATATGAAGTCTTAACTAAGGCATAAAGAACAATAATCTATTTTCTATTTAATTTTATTTGAATGCATGTCTCTTTCTTTTTATATTTGTGCCTATGGGATGTTGGTATGTCGGTGAACCTTCTTAGTCTAAATACTTACATATCACTGCAAGCACTATGTTTTTGTCATGATTAAGATCTTGCAGAAGGAAGAGGTAAAGAATAGATCCAAAGGCTATCTTTGGTCAACAAGAAGTACAAGAGAGAGGCCACCTTAATTTCTCAAAGCTTCCTCAAAAGACAAATGGACTTTTCAGAGCCCAAGGGTATATTTCATGGCAAGGATATTATGGGGACTGAGGAACCTCCCAATGATTCAGAAGCATCAAAAAATTAAGAAGTCCCTATAATCCTGAAGCTTCAAGTGCTTGGCACCAAAAAGATGGACAATGATTTTTGTTTTGTCAGTAAGCCAGCTGCGACCAATTAGCCCGCAAAAATGGTGTGCTATTGAGGGTAAATGGACAAACCATGAGACCAATGAGTGTTATTATCAACCAAATTACGGTGAAAATGTTCAATATGTGTCTATGAGACCACAAGGGCAACCGATGTACAGATATTAGCCTAATATGGCCCCAGCACAAAGACCACCGATGGGTATGGAAAGACCACAACCAGTGTTGAGTAAACAACCTCCATTCTTGGATATAATGCAGTGCCTGTAAAGTACATGCATTCAGAAGGAGTCATAGATGAACAAGCACTAGTACCTATTACACCTTATGTTGAGCCTAGTCCATCTACAATAATGGTAGAAGGAGAGTGGTATAACTCACATCCATCTTCAATGGAAGAGCTTGTGACTTATGCTACACTAGAGCTTACACCCATGTACTTTGTAGCTAATCAAGGTGCTAGACCTCCAATGGTAAGACCCAAGATTGGAAAGTACCATAATTGTGGGGCAGATGATCATTGGAAAAATGAATGCCTAGAGCTTGACAAGAACATTAAGACAGTTTAAGCTTTTTTTACACAATGTTGCAAGAAGGGAGGAAACTTCCCTGAAGACTGTCCAAAATATCCGTTAAACAAAGGAAAAGCAATGATGAATGTAGTCCAAGTGATACCTAGTAGCTCTTTGGAAAGTGAACCTATTATTCAAATCAAGGTGATAACTAGAGCCGAAGCTAAGAAAAAGAAACATAACTCCTCTGATGAATCAGAGAATACTAAAAATTCCTTGCAAAAGACCAAGAAAAGAAGACGTCACATATGTGAGATGAGAAAACAAAAACAAAAGGAAGGAATTGAGGAAACAACCAAAAAGCTATTCTAAGAAAAAGTGAAAGAATCTGAGAGTGAATTCAAGGAAACCACAATAAAATCTGGAGGATCAATTTTGGTAGACAAAACTTTTGAACCAATCAATGCAGCCTTGGAAGCTTTCCAAGCGGGACTTAAAACATGCTAAAATATGGAAAACAAATGGAAAACCTATCCTTCTCCAGATATGGAAGCAGCTAAGCTTGAAGCTTATTAAAATTTGGTAATAATTACTCAAGAAATGATGGAAAAACAAAAACCCAAGCTTGAGAGTACATCAAAACCCGAGGAGCTTGTGGTAGAAACCAATAAAGAGAAGAACTCCACCTTGAAACTAAAGAGCCAAAACTCATAGTGCCTGACAGTGAAGGTGCTCTAGATGGAATTTCATTTGTGGAGGAAGACTGGCCAGGCCATTTATGGGAAAAAGTGAGAGAGATTAATGATGGGAGTGGAAGTCTTGTTAGACAATTTGCCTCCTGGATATGGACATGGATATACAATCCTTGTATGGGGATTACGGCTTTGAAGCATCAAGAATGTCTAAACCATTGAATCTAGAAACACTACCCTCTTACTTAGGAGACAACGACGATGAGTCCATAGTGTGCAAAACCACTCAAGTAAAAAGAGCAGAACAGATCCTAGAAGTAGAGAGTATCCATTCAATCATGTCAACACCCATCAATGTACTCTTACCTTAGGAGAACTATTAAAAACTAGACTATATGTATGGAATGATTTACAAAAAACTCTAGAAAAGGTAGGGATAACAAGGCTAATTGCAAAAAATTGGGATAAATTGAAACATGAATTGGATAACAAGAAGATCAGATCCGTCCCTGTGAACAAAGTCAAAGAATACTACAAGGGAGAAGAAGGAAACACAAAACACAACCCTTCCCATGAGATATAATAATGTAGAAACCATGGCAATACTGGATAGTGGGGCAGGCATAGCCATAGCCACAAAAGGAGTATGGGAATCATGGGAAAAACCAGCCAATTAGACAAACTTGAATGAAATTACAATTGGTAGATGGACACATAGAAAAACCCCTAGGACTGCTTGAAAAAGTGATAGTTAGTTCATGTGGAATTGATTATCAACATACTTTTGCGATAGTGGACTTTGGAAAGAGACTTAATTATGAAATCACCTTGGGAAGGCCATTCATGCAGCAAGCACAACTCATTCAAGATTGGGGAAATAATTACATGTACTTGAAGCAAGTGGGATCAATCACGAGGGTTGATTTGAAAGATCACACTTATAGAGATGTAATGAAAACACCCATTCAAGAATTTGACTCAGTCTCTTTAGCTAAATCAAAGCTTCCATCTTAGTTAAACAAAGACACACCTATTTGGACTTGTGGAGCCTCAAAAAATGGGAGTTTAAAACAAGAAGAATGTATCTTAGAAAGGGATTTCACAGATGAAGCATATATACCTCAACCCTTTCCGGTGGATTTGTTTGAGCCATTTGAATGGACTCAAATTTTGACAACAAAGGATGTGTGTGTGAATACGTCTATGCCTACTCAATTTTTCAATGAGGATGGTTATGACATAATTCCCATACAAATGATCTCAATCATTCAAATTGAAGATGAAGTTCAGGAACCCAAGGAATTATTGAAAGCTCAACAAGTCTTTTCAGATCTCTATTATGATGCTACTAATGAGTTTGAAGAACATTTAGGTACATCCAATGATTCTAGATCGAAAAAACAACGTGTGAGAGCCCAACTACTTCTAAAAGGAGGAGAGGAATTTTTTTTTGACTTTCGAAACCAAAAACCCAAAAGAAAAAAGTGGTATAGAAGAAAAAGGGAAATAAAAAACTGGAAGTCTAGACCTATGCCATCAGTTTCTAGCAGAACACAGTTTTTGATGTAGATAGATACACAAGATTGTATTAAAGACAAAATCACGGATAGATATCCCTCAAACAACAAGCAAGGAACATTGAAAACATCAAGGAAAATCAATCAAAACATAAGCACCAAGATAATGAAACATCCATGACAAGGGTTGAACGAAAGAAAAAATATCAAGAGTTGAAGAAAACTCTAAAGAAGGTGTATACCACTGAAATGGAAACAAACGAGGAAGAGAATAAAGATGTAATGAGTGTTCCATCCTATTACAAGAAATATAATCTCCAAGATTAAAAGATCATAGTGGAACAACCTGTAAGGGAACTAAGAAAGCAGGGTGAGTCATATGAAGGACCTGAAAATGCAAAGAAAATAGATTTAACCGAATCAGGAAAAGAGCCCAAACCTACCTACATTGAGAACGACTTGACTGAAGAAGAAGAAGAGCTTTAGCTAAGCTTACTAAAATAATATTGAGATATATTTGCTTGGTCTTATAAAGATCTCAAGGGTGTTGATCCAAAAAAATATTCAACATACCATACCTATGAGAGATGATGCAAAACCAAGTAGATAACGCCCATATACTTACAATGAAACATTTCCCAAAAAGATCAAAGAAGAGATAGAGAAGCTCAAGGAAGACACATTTGTTTATGAGACTGAACACACAGATTGGGTGTCTCCAGTTGTGGTGGTACCCAAGAAAAATGGAAAATTAAGAGTATGTGTCAAGCTCAAAAAAGTGAATGCAGCCACCATAAGAGATAACCACCCTCTTCCAATCACCAAGCATGTTTTAGAATGAGTTGCAAGAAAAGAATCTTACAGCTTTTTAAACGGATTTTTGGGGTACAATCAACTTTTGGTTGATCTAAAAGATCAGCATCGAACTACCTTTGCAACTGAATGGGGTATTTTTGCCTATAGGGTTATGCCTTTTGGGCTAACTAATGCTCCTACCACCTTTTAAGATTGATGAGCCATGCTTTTAAAGCATACCTTAGGAATTTGTTGGGAGTATATATGGATGATTTTGTGGGGATAAACACTATGCTCACTCCACCTACTTAGCAACCATTTTGGTCAATTTATTCTAAGATCTGTAGTGCTGCTCTCAAGCTACGTTTTGATAAAAAAAGTTTTGGAATCGGAGTCCGTATGTGAAAGTTATGACCAAAACAGTGAGATGTAATTTGGAAAGTTGCTCTATCTGATGTTTTTCCAAGTGTGAGTTTGAGCCCAAAATTGGTGTGTGCACTCCTTAGGCAATGATAAACCCAGTGGTATACTTGGTTTCAAAAATTTTCTCAAAATTTTTTTCCTCAGTTGTCTATCGCGATAGACTCACCAAGTACCCCTTGCAGATGTCCAAATGCACTCAAACTTTGTGTAGAGGGGTATAATGGGCCTTTTGAACCCAAATATGAAGTCAGATTTGAATTTTTGAGTCTATCGCGATAGACTTACCAGAATGTTACTGGGATACAGTTTTTCAACTGTTTTCACAGATTTGAGTTCCCCCTTCTCTTGAGATACTACTCACCAAGTTTCAAGCAATTTGGAATACTTTTCCTTTGTAACTTGCATCAAACAACAGTTTCTTTTCTGATCTTATGAAGTATTCCTCTTAGATGCACTTCCAATGCTCCAAATTTACTCAACTTTTAACCATAGGTTCACAACAACATGTAGAACAAGGCCCTAAGGTCAGTTTTCAAAATTTTCAATTTTTGTGAAAAAACCCTAGTCTATAGTGATAGACTCAGCAGATTCTTCAGTTTTGAAAATCTCCCAGATTTCTCTTTGCCACTGTGTTCCCTAGGCTCTGTACACCTTGCTCACCAATTTCCACTTGTTTTGGAGGTTTTCTTAAGTATCTTAACTCCAACTCTAGAATTCTGAGTCTATCTGATCACTAGAAAATAGACTTAGGATGACTTCCCAATGTCCAAAATCCACCAAATTTTGTGTGTAATCTCCTGAGAGGCTAAACAAGCTATGCTCCAGAGGGTTTTGAAAATTTCAATTTCTTTGGCCCTGCTTTGAGTCTATCGCGATAGACTTAGCAAGTACCCCTTTTATAGGTCAAACTTGAACTTTGACTATACCAATGTGTTCCAACACCTCTCCTTAGTCCTCCTGCCAATTTTCAAGAGGTTTGGACTTTTACTTTGTCAGTTAGACCAGATCTGGTGTTTTCTACAAGCTGAATCCTCTCAAATGGTCTTAGACCCAATTTCTGATGTCCAAATGACTTCAAAATTTTTATGTGTCCTTGATAGCACCTTTCCAAGCTATGCTACAGAGGTTTTTGAAAAATTCAGTTTCTATCACTGGGTTCTTAGTCTATCGCGATAGACTCACCAAGTATGCCAAAATGACATTTTTTTCAAATTTTCTCTTCACAGATGTGTTCCCTACCCTTTGTAGATCATGTATACCAAGTTTCACAAGGTTTGGAAATTTGGTCAAGTCCCTTTACCCAATTTGTCTATGAAGTCTGACTCAAAACACCAGACAAGTGCTTTGGTGGTCTTCTTGATGTCCAATTTCAAATTTGAAATGATGGTTAAGGTCTAGGTGAGGAGTGGATTCAAGCTATCTAGTCACAATTTCCAAAAACTGTCCCACTCAAAATGTCATGAGTCTATCGCGATAGACTAGGCAGATTGTGCAAGAAAAGTCAACTCAAAATTGTGACTTCACTTTTAGATTCCCCTTACTCTCTTGTGTCTATCCCTCAAATTTCATGCAATTTGGACACTTGGTTTGTGTTTTGGGCCATTTTTAGTGTTTTTGTCAGAACCTGAATCTCTATCTGGGCTTTAGATTCACTTCTAGTGATCCAAACACCTTGAAATTTTGTGTGTATGCTATGTAGGCTCTGCTTAAGCTATCCCTAGGAGGGATTTGCAAAATAAGGTCCACAGCTAAATATCCCCAACCTATCGCGATAGGCTCATAAAGTTTCCCAGTTTTGGTCTTTTTACAAAGTTCTCTTCACAACTAGTTTCCTTATCCTCTGTATAGTGAATACACAAAGTTGTGCAATGTTTGGACTATTGGTCAAGGTCTTTTTACCACTGTGTATCTGAAATTAGACTCTAAACACCAGACTTGAGGTTTGGTGGTCAAGCAGGTGTCCAAGTACACTCAATTTTTGGGAGCAACCTTGTATTGATGTGTTTTACCTGTGGCATGAGGGTTTTTTCCTGATTGTGAGTCTATCTCCAATTCCCTAGTCTATCATGATAGACTAGGCAGAGAGCCACTGGAAAGTATTTTTTTCTCTGTTTTTGGACAGTTTGGTTCCCAATGCCCTTAGAAGCCTATCCCCAAAGTTTCATGCAATTTGGACTTCTTTTCCTTTGGATTCAAGCATTTCACCCAAATACTCCTTACACTCAGAAAAAGCAAATTCCCACTTAGATGCACAAGCACTGATGCAAATGCTTTGAAATTTCACATACAAGCTCTAGAGCATATGCAAAACAAGGTCTTGAGGTCCAACTTTTTTGAAAATTGCAGATTTGGTTTCAGATTTTTGTTTTTTGGGTTTTTTAGAGGTTTTTTTTTTTTTTTTTGATTGATTGGACCAAATCTATGTTTTCCCCCTACCTTAAGGTCTCCAATGCAAAAACAAGCACTCAAATTGGCTTTCAAACGACCATTTTAGAGCACTTTTACCATAATCAGCACAATTCCGCCTTTTGTGTTTTCAAGCACATTTTCATGTCAAAACTTCTCTAGATCAACATCAGATGTCCTACACTACCTAAAGTCCTACTTTGGATGGTTGAATGGTTGTTTTTGCTTTCTGGCAAGCAAACAGCCTCCGGCTTACCTTTTGCGTTTTTCTTTGCGTTTTTTCTCTTTCAAGTTCTTCACAACCATAAGTCACAACCAAACACACTAACCATAAAACCTAATCTAAACACACAACAAAATAATATAACCATACCTCAACCCCATGGTGTATGTAAAGGTCCATGAGAAGTTGGCCGCCGGCCACTTTAGATAGCCCTAGGTATATAATACACTAAGGTTAGTGGTAAAGGGAGATCATTTTTTTGTGAAGATAAGGGATTACTGCGTTACGCACAGAGAGCTACCTCTTTGCTCCAACTTATAATCATCGCTTATGTGGCTACGATAATCCAAATTCAGTTTTGTTTCTTGCATTGTGTTCCTCTTACTCTACTCTTCCATTCAAGTGTAAGCATTCAAGATTCGGTGAAGGTTTTAGACGCATCCTTTAGGCCTTAAATCGATGTTTTGAGTGTTTATATGCGTATTTTATGTTGTTTTGACCCTAGGAGAGGCTTTAGGGACCTAAAAACGACCCTTTAGGATCATTCGTTTACTGTTTTTGCGTATTGTGGGACGAACGATCGCGATCGTTGTACCTTCCCAGAATGCTGTGACAATGATAGGATATGTTCCTGATAGTCCCTTGTAGCTCCCCTTCAAGTTTCGTGCGATTCCGATATGATTTGCATGGTGAACGGACATGATGACTGTAGAGCTGTGCAGAAGGACATAGGCAGATTACTTGGCTTTAGTGCGATCGATTTTCTTGTAGAGTTAGTAGTTGCATCTCTTCGAGTTCACTTCACTAGGATTGACACCCTAGTGAGTTTCCATGCTTCATCCGAGTCGCTTCCCCTGTATCGATAATTTTATGTTGATGCTTGAGAGCTATGCTATGGACGTCCGTCGCGGCGACCCGCAAACATTGGCGCCGTTGCCGGGGAATGAATCTTAGGTGATGAGTGACCAAGTGCGTATTCAGAGTTTTCTTATTGTTCCAAAAGATAATTTCCATTCCATTTACATTTCAGTGAAGCATCTAGACAGGGGTTTAGTGCTTAGTGGAGTCTAGGGTCGGTGGACTAGCTAGATCTACTCTTGAGAGATATAGGGAGTTGTGAGTGAGGTTGCTTTAAGCATTTTTTCTCTTCAAATTTCTTTGTATCGATTATGTTCTTTCATTTCTGTACTTAGGAGTAGGATAAGTAAATCACATTCCAGTCAGATTTGGGGCAAAAGTCAGAGCCAAAAAACCAGAAAAACCATAACTTTGGCAAAAGGGCCATAAGACTCTGAAATTTTGAAAATCTGACCAAACAGAGCTGAAATTGATTCAAATCACAAAGTGGTAGCACCAAACACTGGGAAACACTTGTCAACCCTGGGCAATCTCTGGGTTGTCAACCCTGCTAGACACGAACAACACTCTACAGTCACTAATCCTACCACAACACTACCATAAAGCAAAGAAACAGACAACGCATCCTACGAAACACTACAAGCTCGAAATAGTCTCAAATCATATCGGAATGACTCGAAATCGGAGGGTAAGACTCACAAGGACATATCCTATGTGGCCAAACACCTAAAACCTGAAAACCATAACTGTAAGACCTCTAATCGCTGTCGTGATAGACTAAAAACAACAATTTCCAAAGTGTCCGAAACTGATCTACAAAGACATCAACACGAAGAGCTTCTCGCTCTGATTCTAACGACTACTCGATCATTCAGAACGGATGTCGTTTGAGGTACTTACGACCAAATATAGCTCGTAGCAGGCGGGCTCGCGATGTGGTCCTCGGCTTGCATTGCTTGCGTCGACGCGGAGAGCTCCTCAATGCTAACACGCTCCTACTCTCATAACTACAATGTGATTAGTGTGCGCGACGGTGTGTGTGCGTGAAGCTCACTGCTGTGTGCTGCAGAACCCACGACTGTATATTAATTGAGATAACGTAATGTCCTTTACAAAGCCTTAGGTTTTAGCTTATATACAAAGCCTTCAAACCTAATGTCCGGCCAAATGACCTGAATTGTCCCTAGGCTTCTACAGAGCTTAATTACAAGAAAGTGAGTTGGCTTTACTCATTATACAAGCATCTATGGCCAAAATACAAGTGCCAATTTAAAATGTGAGGTTCCCGTAAACATTACAAAAGTGGTCGTAATGGCTCAGAATAATAATAACGGGATATTCGATGACGTCCATGAACTCGTATCTTCATGTTGCAGCATCCATCTTCATCTTCATTACTTCATCACCATCTTCATGTGGAATCTTTACAGAATCTTTGAGAAATCTTTAACGGAATCTTTATGGAAACGTTGTTTAAAGGGCATCCTTTCAACACCTGTACACAAGACAACCCCATATAGCTTTCAAATCCCAAAACAAACACCAAAATCAAGTCAAATTGACAGATTCAAGAAAATCAGGCACTTTAGACCAAGAAACTGCAAATTCTTGACTTTTTTGAGTCCAAATACAAAAGTGTCTGGCAGGTAGTCTTATAAGAGACTAGTGAACAAGCTGGTGAAGTTTCATCCAATTTGGGCTCCAAACTATGATCGCGATCGGTGTATATCAGTGCCAAATTTTGACCAGACTTTACCCACACATACACCTAGGTTATATGAGATAGCAGGAGTTTTCAAAATTCCAAAAAGTGACCAAAATAGCCATAAATAGAAGACAGACAGAAAACCACTACAGCAGACCAAGATCTAGTGAAAACATGACTTTTTCTTGTCGAAATTCAAAAAGATTTGGGGAGTAGACTGTACACATCATTGTCTACCATATCCACAAGTTTTATCCAATTTGGGCTCCAAAGTACGATCGCGATCGGTGTACCATAGTGACATTTTGAGTTGAGACTTGGTGAGTAGGTAGCTGATAACTATACAAACAACTTTCTCAAAAGAACCAGGGTCAAAAAACCAAAAGACAGTTGTCAAATAGGGCAAACACTGATCACTAATCCTTCAGACCAAAATTTTGAGAAAATTCAAGTTTTTGTGATCCAAATGCAAAGTGGGTTTGGGAATAGACTAATCATCCCATGTCTATCAACTCCTAAAATTTCATGCAAAAAGGACCTGGAACTAGGATCACGATCGGTGTACCTCAGTGAAATTTTGGATTGAAAATTTATGAGTAGGTAGCTGACATCTAGTGCAACATATTTTCCAAAAGAAGCAAGGTCAAAAAAGAAAAAGAAAGTGGTCAAAAGTCCCAGTTACACAATCAGGCCAATAACCGCAAAACCACCCGGGATTTAGGTTTTCATTGGTCAAAACATCTCCAAATTCAAAAATACAAAGACACTTGGTATTAGGACATCAAGGGCTAGCTACTGTGCAAAATCTTCAAAATTTGTGATATGGGGTCAACGATCGTGATCGGTGTACCTCTACATAGTGGGGGTATCTGACTTCATAAGCTAGTAGACCTACTTGATTACATCCCAAATCTCAAGTTTGAGTGAAAAATACCCTTTGGAAGCCAATATACAAGCCAAAGTTCTTGTGTTCTGGTCCTGAGACTGTTTTGAGTGCTGTTTCAAGAGCAGTTCACCAAAAGTGCTCTAACTTTTGATAGACAACTCCAAATTGAGTCAGGTATAGCTAGAATGAAATCTTGTGGGCAATTGAGTCAGGTTTTGGTTTTAGAGCTGAATTTTTCTAGGTTTCCTAATTCCAAATTTTAGGGTACCGAGAACCAATTTCCAGAGACCAAAAAAGTCACAAATTCCTGACTTTTTAGAGACTTGACTAGGGGCAAAAAGGGATTGTGTGCACTAAGCCAAGGTGTTCTTATCAAGGATCATCTTGAGAGTATTGAGTGAGGCTTAAACATGACGACTCATCCATCATTAGGGTTTCCCACTCAACTCAGAGCTATGCCACCTACACAAACAACTAGAAATACTGCAACACCTATAACAAGAGGGTTGAGACAAGACCGTGAGGCTTATCACTCATATCAATCCAAACCTCAAGGCATGGCTCATGGATATTTGTAAAGTGATCATGTAGCTCACTGGAAGACAAACCAATCAACTAAGATGCGGGAGTTTGAAAGAGCAAAAGTGGAAATTGTTGGAGACTTAGAGGAGAAGCATCCTCTAATCAACAAACCCAACGTGAGATTCATCAAAACCAATGAAGCGACGAGAGTTCTAACGGATTACACTTATGATGGCCTTTATAGGTTACCTATACTTCTATAGATGTTTTAATTCCATCATTGAAGAGTTGACAGACTACAAGAACCTCTATGCCTTCACATACATAGATGACCAGGGAGTGCAAGTTCTAATGGTAGATAAGTATGGACGAGAGTACAAACTTATCAGCCCAATTGAGCTAGAAAGATATACATACATGGGTACTCCAATCTCTGCTTACTACTTTCAACCGAGTGTAAGCGTACCAGGGTTTTTTGAGACTGATTTGCAAGAAGCGAACATTGAAACTATGGAATCAAATGGACCTCAAACATCCAAAATAGCTATTCACGGGAGTGTAGCTCCTACCTCATTGAGTGGAACCAAGAGACCACCAATTAGACTTACAAATCCATCAACATTTCCAAAACATGTCTCAAAGGGGATTCCACCAGGATTTGCTCCAAGACGAGAAGAAGGAACGAGGGATGTTTTTGTGAGAGACCCAAACACACTAAGATACATGGTTGAACCAGAACCAATGAGACCATATCAATTGGCCAAATGTGTCAAGAAGAAGTATGATGGATTAAGCGATCTATACGTACATGCATCCTTGTTCAAACAAGTGTTAAGAGCCAAACAAGTATTTTATTTTCATACAGAGTATGAGGGATTTGGCTTAACCTTGGAAGGGATAGCATTGAATTGGTTCCAACCGTTGGACAAAAATGCCTTCTCAAATGTTGAACAACTGTTACAAGAATTTGTTGTGGAGTTCTCTAAAAGGGGAATCAAGCATAACACAGTGTCCCAAATCTATGCATTCAAGCAAATAGAAGATGAGAGAGTGAAGGAAGCATCGCTACGCTTCAAACAATATATAGAGAGATGTCCGGAACGCGAGTTAGCACAGGATGAAGGATTATCAATTCTCTTCATAGAGGGTTTGAAAAATGAAACTCTCAAGAAAGATTTGCACTTAAAAGGATGTACTTCCTTTGAACAAGTCACGAGAGAAGCGTTATACCTAGTTGACAATTGTAAAGCCTATGACGAGGAAATTGGTGATACAAAGATCACTAGGGATAATGCTTCTTTGGCATCTAGTGAAACCAACACAAGGCAAGTGGTTATGTCTCAATTAATGACCAACCTAGATGAGCTAGCAGTGCAAGTAGACCAAGCTAATGAGGAGAAAGATCAACAACCCAAACAAGGGGAAACAACTAGTGTGTCAGTGAGGACTGGGAGAAAATCCTCGAAAGCCAAAAGAGACAGAATTAAAGTCAAAACAATTACAAATCAAACTGCACTACAAACAGAATTACAAGAGACAAAGGAGCAGTTAAAACAAGAATGGGAAAACAAAACGGTGGTGAGCGATAAGAAACCAAGTAAGGCATCTTCCGGAGGATCTGTGTTGGTAGACAAAGTCCTAGAGCCATTAGATGCTGCATTGGAGGCATATGAGGTTAGATTGAAACCCAACCAAACCCTAGAGCAACGAGGGATGAAATATCCTCATGCTGAGGTAGAGACTGAGAGGTTGAAAATGTGTAAGGAATTGGTAAAAACTGCACAGGCAATGATGGAGCCTGAAGCACCAATTCCACCTCCAGAAACAAAACCAAAAAGTGTTGGATTTGAAATGCCTAAGACAAAGGTTGTTGAAACATTGAATCAAAGAAACATTGAGCTAGAATCACAAAAGGATGTGCAAGCAAAGACTGCAACATAGGAAACCAACAACCTAGAAATTCAACTAGATGATCAAGTAGTGGCTAACACCACTAATGATGCAAGGTCAAGATCACAATTTATGGCACCTATCCCAGAGATAGATGAGCCATGGCCAAATGAATTGTGGGAAGCAATTAGAAGTGCAAAAGATGGAAGTGCGACTTTCCAATCTGCACCCATAACTGAGGTCAATACATGGCATGAAGTCTATCAGGGAGACATTCAATATCTAAATGGAGATGCAAGGACGGAAGTTTCAATTGAAAGCAAACCAGAATCCTTGACGACCTTACCCTCATACATAGGAGAACATGAGGCAAACTCAGAGACTAGAGTGGTGCCATCTCAGAGAAAAGCCATATCCAAGATGATGGATACAAAGAGTATGCAAGAGTTGATGTTAGCTCCAATACAGTGCACCATTACTCTATCTGAACTGCTTAAGATTAGACCACATGTATGGGGTGAAGTAGGCAACAATTTGGGGAAGATGGGATTAAAGATACCTCTGCAAGATCTACCCTCAAATGAACAATCAAACAAAACTCAACAAGAAAGTGCAAACGCTAAACCTGTGCCAATAAACAAGGTGGGGGAATATTGCGAAGGAGAAGAAGGAAACACCACCTTACCTGTGGAACACAAAGGAGTTAAAACATTGGCTATACTCGATAGTGGGGCTGGAGTAGCCATAGCCACAAAAGACATTTGGAAAAAATGGGGTAGACCAGCGCCGCTTAGGAAAACTAGTATGAAGCTGCAACTTGCAGATGGATACACGGAAAAAAATCTGGGTATCTTAGAGCAAATTATTGTGACTTCTTGTGGAATTGAATATGAACACACATTTGCAATAGTAGATTTTGGAAAAGGGAACAATTTTGATATCATTTTAGGAAGACCTTTCATGCGTCAACTTAAGATGGTTCAAGATTGGGGCTATGACTATATCTACTTGAGACATAAAAAGATCACCACAAAAATAAGCATAAAAGACCATAGCTATAGAGATGTGGATAGAACTCCGTTAGAAGAAATTGACTCTTCTATAGTCAATGGGAAAGAGATACCAGCGTGGCTACAAACCAAACAAGAACTTTGGATGTGTGGTGCTTCGAAGTGTGGAAGCTCAGTGAAGGAGAATTGCATCCTAGAAAGATCAATGGACGATGAAGCTTACATACGGGAACCCTTTCCAGAGTAATTATTTGAGCCATTTGGATGGACTCAAATATTGGCAACCTTGGATGTGTGTGTGAATGAGGTGACCCTGACTAAATTTTGTGATGAGGAAGAGTACGATATAACTCTCGTATTTACGATAAAGGTGTTGAAGGAAGCTAATGAAGTTTGTGAGTGTGAAAGCAAAAAAAGTGAGACAGATAGCTACATCTTGGAGCATGAGGCAAAATTGAAAACGAAGGAAGTAGAGCAACCACAAGAATATGTCATTATTGACATACCTAAAGAAAGAACAAAAGCTGTTTCAAAGAAGCCGACTCCAAAAAAAGTGCAAATGAAAGTAGATGAAGGAGAAAAGATTCCAAGTTCAATGGAAAATCTTCAACAAACGCAAGATCAAAAGAAGAACAGGGACAAGGAAGAAGATGGACTATCTCCTACGATGATCAAATTCAATTTATGCAGACAAACAGAGCTCAAGGTTACATGTTCGGCCGCAATAGATCCAGAAGCAACAAAGAATCTAATGACTTATGGAACGTGGATCATGATGGGAAAGCCACCAATCAATGAGCTAGAAGAAACAATTTACACAAGTTCAAAAATGCCGATTCCTAGCTTTGGAGTGGCAGAAGATGTACTCAAATTGAGTACCGAGGAGTATAAAGATACTTTCCACATAATCAACTCCCATCATATCAAAGAGAGTCTTGTCCTGACAGAAAGCTGGCGGAACATCTTCTTTCGACAACAATCAAAAGCTTCAACAACAACAACGGTAAGACTCCATGAAGCTTCTCAAATCCATGCAGAGAAGAAATTGCGAACCATCGTGGAAAAAGGTAAATCAAAGGTAAACATTGACCTATATCAACCTCGCCAGACGACTTTACCTTCAACGAGCTTCCATCAAATTTCCCACGAAGCCTCTACATCAAGATCCACACCATCAACAATGCAATGGAAACCAAAGAAAAAAGTCTATCAACCAAATTTTCCATCACAAAAAAGCATCCAGAAGAAGCCGAAGAATGTCAACCGAGTGTTGGTATCCAAAGAGAGCTTCCAAGTCAAAGACCCAATTTGGATACATGAAGCACGAGTTCAACCACTCCAGCAAAAGGTGACAGGGTGGGTAGCATCAAATGAGTCAATCATTGCTCAGGGCTACTTCCAAGGAAACGCTAATGTGTGGGCCAAAAAGCCTAAAGTAACAGCCTGGACCTACCCACCTCAATCAACGAGTTCTAAAAGGAACAAGACGCGCTATCAACGGAATTCAAAATACTCAGGCAAGCGAAAGAACACCAACAAAAGGCAAACAAAAATACCTTCCAAGCGGGCAATGCGACAAGTTTGGGTACCAAAGTCACTCGCTAGTCAAATTACCCAAAAACATGTGAATCAGCGAATGATTCCACTTAAGCTACTCGAAGCACAAGGATTTTATGAAGGTAACACACAAATATGGTTACCAAAAATTGTAGCTCAATCGAGAACAATGAAGAGAAATCAAGCAGCACAAGCTTCTACCCCAAAGCAAGCAATGACAACCAAAAGCCAACAGAAGCCAATTACAACCAAGGCTGCTGCAATCTACAGATGGATACCTTGTCATCAATTACAAAAGCAAGGCTTTTACAAAATGGAAATCATCAGGTTTGGATACCAAAGCCTAGTGTCCATCAAGTTGTAGAAGAAGATAAAATGCCAAAGACGGTCACACAAGGACCAAAAACAAGATGGGTTCCAAAATTGCTAGTGGAAACTCGATCATAAAGAACCCACACATCTCGACAATCGCTTCTCATGGAAATTAATGCAAAGGCTACATAAGCCCTATCAGAACTGAAGGACTTGTTTTACAAAGAAGTATCAACATACAACAAGCAAGTCAAGAGGAGCCAAAATATGCCAACCTACTCGACAAAATGGTGGCATCTAAAGACCAAAGCAATGATAGAGGCCTTAATCTCAAGAACTTATGGCATTGGGTTTCAGGCCATGAATAGGTAAGTCCAAGTCGCCATTAAAAATACATGGCATAAAAGTCAAGAGTCAGGCAGCTGAGCCACTAAATGAGCAAGGCATTAGTCCCAAAGATTCAAGTAATATTCTCTGTGGTCTAAGAGTCTTAGCTACTCTAGGTACTGCTCAAGGTGGAGGAGTTGAGCATATTTATGTTGTGTCACTCATGCTGGTATAAGTGAGCATAAGAGTCCAAGTCTATGTATTTTAAGTTTGGTAAAGTGAAGAAGAGAGTCCAAAAGACACTCACACACTATGCATAGTGAGTAATGAGTGGAGAAGCTTCAACATCAAAAACCCTTCTTGGAAATGTGGAAGCTATTGAGATGTCCTTGGATATCACATGTGCTACATTTGTTCCTTGAAGCACCCAACAACTCATTTTTCACACCACATGATTTTCTTGAAAGAACTCTTGTGTGCATATAGAGTGTCCCATAATTGGAACTTGCATTACGCACTCTTACTTTATTTCTCCCAAGCACTCACCTTGCATGAACAGGTACTCAACTTCCAAGTGTTCAACCCCAATAAGAGCGTATACCAAAGGCATTTTTTCCCACTGGGTTTTTCCCTTTGGTCATTCAAGTTCTAGACCCTAATTTAGAAACACCCATCACTATTTTATTGTATATATTCCTTCCATCAACTGAAACCAATAAAGAATTTGTTACACGATCTTCAAGAGATAAAGTGGGGCCACATTGTTCTCAACCATGCTTCGACAAGAGCAGCTCTTATCTTCAAAGATACCAACAAAGCTCTATGGACAAAGTGGCAAAGAAAATCAAATTGGAGATGCCAGTGCACACATGTCAAAGTCTCAAACATTTTGAGATACGAGCTCCAATAAAAAGTCAACTGCACAAGGAGGCAAAGTATCCAAAGAAGCAGGTATCATCGACCAACTGCACAAATGGAAAGGTAAAGCAAGATGTGCAACAACATGCATAAATGCCTCGTCCACAACATCGAAATCACAAGAACACATGTTCATCAATCAAAGGCAAATGGGCACCCTATTTGAACAAGCAAAACATGCCAGATATAACTCAATCAAGGAAGGGGGGAGTCTCATCAACAAGAAGACCAGACTACAAATGGTCGTGTCAAGGGACGACACGAGCTAGGAAGGGGGGAGTGGTTGGAGGTGATAACAACATACAAGTGCCCACATAGCCAAGGCGCCGTTGAGTCAGCCGGCCAAAGTTTTGATGTGGTCACATTATTTTACCGATGTTTAATACATCAAACCCTGTAAAAGCCAATGTCAATCGTCTATGTCAAATCTAAGTCAAAGATGCAATTTTTCCAATGATGTATGTAAAGGTCCATGAGAAGTTGGCCGCCGGCCACTTTAGAAAGCCTAAGGTATATAATACACTAAGGTTAGTGGGAAAGGGAGATCATTTTTTTGTGAAGATAAGGGACTACTGCGTTACGCACAGAGAGCTACCTCTTTGCTCCAACTTGTAATCATCGCTTCTGTGGCTACTGGTAATCCAAATTCAGTTTTGTTTCTTGCATTGTGTTCCTCTTACTCTGCTCTTCCATTCAAGTGTAAGCATTCAAGATTCGGTGAAGGTTTCAGACGCATCCGTTTAGGCCTTAAATCGCTGTTTTGAGTGTTTATATGCGTATTTTATGTTGTTTTGACCCTAGGAGAGGCTTTAGGGACCTAGAAACGACCCTATAGGATCATTCGTTTACTGTTTTTGCGTAATGTGGGATGAATGATCGCGATCGTTGTACCTTCCCAGAATGCTGTGACAGTGATAAGATATGTTCCTGATAGTCCCCTGTAGCTCCCCTTCGAGTTTCGTGCGATTCCGATATGATTTTCTTGGTGAACGGGCGTGATGACTGTAGAGCTGTGTAGAAGGACATAGGCAGATTACTTGGCTTTAGTGCGATCGATTTTCTTGTAGAGTTAGTAGTTGCATCTCTTCGAGTTCACTTCATTAGGATTGACACCCTAGTGAGTTTCCATGCCTCATCCGAGTCGCTTCCCCTGTATCGATAATTTTATGTTGATGCTTGAGAGCTATGCTATGAACGTCCGTTGCGGCGACCCGCAAACAACCTCATCCTCTTTCCATTGTGAACCTTAGGTGGTAGAAGCACGTGTTTAAGGGGGGATTTGTGGGGATAAACACTATGCTCACTCCACCTACTTAGCCGTGTGGGAAAATATCCTAGAACTCTCTAGAAGTTCATCTTCAAGCCTATATAACAAGGCTCTCTCAAGCATGTATTTTCAAGCTTTTTATTCTAGTAATTCAAGGGTTCTTTCCTCTTGTTTAAGAGTTATTCTCTCTCATCCACACACACACACACACACACACACACACACACACACACACACACACACACACACACACACACACACACAGTATGAAAGCTTCACATGAGTATCCACCCTAAATATCCCAACAGATTTATGTGTACATTTATCAATCCGGACTAATCATTTTGAATATCTCAAAAAGGTCTTCAAAAAATGTAGACTTTATAGGATTTGCTTAAATCCTAAAAAGTGCTCATTTATGGGCAGATAAGGAAAAATTTTGGACATATAGTGTTAAAAAATGCAATAGCAATCAATATGGATAAAATTCATGCTATTGCTAAATTTCCTAAACGCAGGCTTTCATGAGAGATTGTCAATATTATAGAGGATTCATTTATATGTATGCTATAATCGCAAAATCATTAGGAAAAGCTTGGACTAAAAAATGGGCCTTGTAAGAATTGTTGATGTGGCGTAGCTTTCAAAAAGTGGGGATCGGTAATTTTTTTGCAAATAAGATCCAAACTTGTCGGAGGTTGGATATTAGAATCTACTCTTCAAATGCTATCTATTGATATATAGCATGCATGTATCGGACATTGCCTTCATGTAGATCTAGAAAAAGGTGATTTTAGATTACCGTAACGGTAACAAAACCTAGTTGATTGAAAAAAAATGGCATAACTTTCATAGAAGTCATCCAAACTTTTCGGACCTTGGCTCTTTAGAATCCATTTTTCAAGAACTTTCCAATGATAGGTCATATCATGGGGTTCTAAGCAATATTGAGAGGGGTCTACCGGGTTGCTTTCTTTTGTACAACTTTGATGATGTGGCACTCTTAAAAGGCCCAAAAATGAGTTCAAAATTTTCCTAATGCCATCTATGGCTTGATTACACTCTTTGTATGGACTGATGAGTGTAAATAATCTTTCATCAAGATTAAACAAGCTCTCACTATAGCCTCAATATTGAAATCACCATATTGGAATAAGATATTCCATGTACATGTTGATGCTTTCAATTTTTTCATTTGGTGTATATTAGCTCAATTAGGAGACGGAAAATTGATTTTCCCATTTCCTATGCTAGTAGACAGCTGAATGTGGCAAAGAAAAACTATACAACCACCAAAAGAGAAGGAGTAGAGATGATCTATGTCGTAAAAAAGTATAAACATTACCTATGAGCCAAAAAAATTGTGTTCTTTGTGGACCACCAAGCTTTATTGTATTTTGGTCAACAAGACATGCAACAAAGGGAGAATAGTGAGATGGTTCATCATTCTTTTGGAATTTGATTTCACTATAGTTGTAAAAAAGGGCACCACACACCAAAGAGCAAATCATTTACCAAGGATTATTTCAGGAGAACCACCAAAAGGGGTAGACAATGATCTACCAGATGCATATCTATTCTCCATGGAAATGATACCCCGTTGGTAAAAAAATATGGTTTCATTGATGACAATAGGTCAAGTGGATTCTCAAATATCACTTCCTATTACACCAGGATTCATTGGACAATCTGATATGTATCAATTACTAGCTAGAAGGCTATATAAAAGAAATCGAAATAGAATATAGCTTTTGTGTACTAATCTTGAGGAGAAAACCCAAAACCTAAATCAAGCACACATTACGATAGTAGGACTTCACTTTATGGAAGACCAAACTTTGCAACGGATCTTAAGACTTGGAGAGTTTTGGCCAACTACAAGGAGTGATGTTCACTCATTCGTGAAAGACTATCTTCAATGCCAGAAATAAAAACCCGTACCTCATGTGACATTATTTCAAATCTCACTCGTTCCCAAGTGGAGTAACAATATAGTTACGTACTTATCAAGCAGATCATTTTCGGAGGATATGAGTAAAGTTGCCAAAGAGCTATTAAAACTGAAGCAAGACACTATGCTCTTATTGGAAACCAATTGTATTAGAGAGGAAAGGATCAACATTTGCGTCTCTGTGTATACTAAGATGAATACATACCCATTCTAGAACAAACACATGCTGGATTAGCTAGAGGTCACTTTTCTAGTGAAACCATCGCTAGAGAAATTTTTATGGCGGGCATATGGTGGCTAACACTTTTTGCAGACGCCAAAGAATATGTTCGCAGATATGATGCATGCCAAGGAGAAAAAATGCCAATAAGGGTAGATAGCATGCCTTTAAGACCAATGATAGGGCCTAGAGCTTTTGCAAAATGGGGCTAGAGAAATTTTTATGGCGGGCATATGGTGGCTAACACTTTTTGCAAACGCCAAAGAATATGTTCGCAGATATGATGCATGCCAAGGAGCAAAAATGCCAACAAGGGTAGATAGCATGCCTTTAAGACCAATGATGGGGCCTAGAGCTTTTGCAAAATGGGACATAAATTTTGTCAGACCAATACAACCACCTTCTTATAGACCTCAAGCTGAATATATCATTGTAGCTACGGACTATTTGACCAAGTGGACAGAGGCTAAGGCAACTAGGAAGAATGATGCTAGAACCACAGCCGCATTCTTGTATGAGAATGTATTCACAAGATATGGACTTCCAATAGAGATTGTCAGTGATAGGGGAACTCTTTTCTCAATATGGTAATTGAGTATCTACTGAAAGAGTTTATGGTCATCCTAACAAATCCGCTCCATATCATCCACAAGTGAATGGACAAGCTAAGCACACAAGTAAAATTCTTAGCTCGGTATTGACTAAAGTGGTTAATTCAAGACAAACTGATTGGTAAATGAATCTACATGCTGCTCTATGGGCTTATAGAGTTTCATTCAAGACAACTTTAAATACTACACCCTTTAATCTTGTTTATGGTCTTGATGCCATACTACCGATGAAATTTCTATTGCCAACACTAAGGGTAGCTAAAGATCTTGAGTGGAGGGGACATGAATTTTTTAGAGAGGCTTGAAGATTTAAAATTGCTTGATAAACAAAGGCTAACAGATGTAGCTCACATCTATGCATAAAAATGGAAGCAAAAACAATTTTTTGATTTATACCTAGTCACAAAAATCTTCAAAAAAGTGGACCCAGTTTTATTTTATTCCCTTAAGCAACACATTCCCAGATTCAAGAAAAATGGAAATGGACCGTTTGTCATTGAAGATGTATCTCCAAGTGGAGCAATTAAATTGTCCACTATAGATGGTGAACCAATGGCTAACTGGATTAGTGGATGACGCTTAAGGAAGTATCACTTGTCATTAACCAATGATTTGCTAGAAAAAATGCATGCAGCAAAGCAGAGAAAGATTAAACGACAGTAGGTTGTGGATGAATCTCAAGAGGAAGCTCGACTTTGAGTACTCAAGAGGAAAACTGCTTTCATGAATCAACAAACACCTCTTCCCATCAACACTTTTGAATCAGATAAAAGACTATGGGAATCGCAAAATGATGCAGTATCAACAGATGATGAATGGTTGGATGGAATTGACCTTTGAATCACAGTACAATTGAATAATCATAGTACAAATGCATTAGTAGATACCGGTGCTCGAATGAATGCAGTCAGTTATTCCACTTAGAAGAAAGCTACGAATCTTTCTTTAGCATCGAGAATATCTACTATCAAGGGATGCAACAAAAACCCAACACCGGCATTGGGAGTGGCTAACTTGAATGTGAAAGTAAATGGATTTTCATGCCCTCTTCAATATATATGCATACCAGATGAACATATGAATGAAACGATGATTCTTGGAATCTCATGGATGCGGACATACAAGGCAATACCAGATTGTGACACCAATCAACTCAAGCTATCACTTAAAGGAGGACAACTCTTAGTTCCAATTGCACCGAGAAAAGAGGAATGGAAAAGAGGTCGCCCACAAAAGCACAACTCAAGGACAATCCATCCCAAATTTGGGTGCCCAAAAACTCATCTACCGTACCGAAAGAAGTTTCACATCTAGCAACTCAGAGAAAAACATCTTGCAGAAGATAAACTAACACTAAATCGGTTTAGAAATTGAAGGAGCAATTATCTTCTCCACAAACTGTAAAGCTGATGTGGAAAGTTAAATCTCAAAAAACTTCACCACAACAATTCATCAACTAAAAACCAAAATACGGACGGGATTTCTGGGCGAGCAGTTTCTGGCGAGCGCTTTTTAAGAATCGGGCGAGCGGATTCTCAAAAGAAGGGACAATCTACCCATCTCTCTCTCTCTCTCTCTCTCTCTCTCTCTCTCTCTCTCTCTCTCTCTCTCCAACTAAAATTTGATTGTCATTTCACGACCAACTTACATTCAAACAAAAAACACCGGTGAATCATTCAATACACTATTAATAAGAGAAATAACAGTTCCTTACACACAATTAGGGTCTATTTCATCTAGCAAACCCCAAATCTATGAGTTCCATTGCATCCAAAGTAAATACATATGGGGGGTGATACATCATGGGTGACGTGGAGGAAAGAAGGGCGGTGGGGGGCCATATCCTCTGGGAGGAAACAAAGGTCGTGCCAACGGGGGCAGTGCACCAAATGGTGGGGGAACTACTCCAAATGGCAAAGGGTGTGAACTATATGTGGGGGGGGGGGGTTGCAGGTAGTGAAAGAGGCAATGGATCATCCCCGGGTGGGGCCTCAGATGTGGAGGCAATGAATACAGTGGGAGATGGTCCAGTTGCACGCCATGCCAAAAATGGGGCTGTGAAAGTGGGATATGGTGCTGCTACTGCCCCGCCCTGACTGCTGAGTGGTGTCGGGAACGGTGGGTCAAGCGGATGAAGCTGCTCGGACACCTGCTGCGGTTGCTCAGTTACCTGAGCTTTGATACTCCTATGAAACATCAATGTCGAGCCTAAATCGGAAGGTAGGCGCTGAGCTGGCTCCAAACAAGCACTGAAAACTGCCCAATCCTTCTCACAACTGATGCAATGTCTACATAGTAGTAAACATTGTGCTGCCAATGTCCCAACTCCTGCAAAACAATCCAACACAGCATCTCCCATGTCTGTGAAGGTACCTAGTAGCCATCTACACAAAAAAAGTTACCTTAAGATTTATTATACCTATAATTTTATAGGAACAATAAAAACAGCTAACAAAAAAATTCTACCACCTGGCAAACACTGGACTCCTCTGAACACCTCTACGAAAAGGCCGGCCCATACGATCAAGCGTCCATTGTGTGGAATTTGATCTTGGTAGCTTCTCCCACAACATGTCGTCATCTGCAGAGAAGCCACGTACATTTGCTGCAATCTCTCCATCCACTCGATCGTACCTCGGAAGCTGACACCCACCAGTTCTAGGGGGTGAAAAAATGGCTAGCAACAAAGTACCAACCTACGGGGAGCAAGTAAAACATTATTTTTTGACCCACGAACATCGAAGTTACTATTCATTATCAAAACAAAAAAACAACATACCCCCTCTAAATAGTCCTGAACAGTCGTACAACTAGCCTCCGGTAGCCGTAAGTACAATATCCTCAACAGCTGGAAACCAGCTCCCTCTGCCTTCGAAGGGACGATGGAAAGATGTTCTGCACGACATGTCGCCACAATCATGCCATCCACCAAAAGAAACTCGGATGCCAGAAGGAATGCAGTCCACAAGGTCACTATCCCATTGGTTCCATATAGGAACCCCACCCGTGCTAGCTGCATGTGGCCTAGTGTGTAAGGGAAAGGCCATGTACACCAAACGTACGCCACCCAATCTCAAGCTGGGGTTCATCTGCCCTGTTCCTGATAGAGAGCCCAAGAATCTACGTAGTGACTGCATAGAACTGCATGCAGTTTTTGTTAGCACTATAAGTGTGCACATAACTATGATTGTAAATAAGCGTGGCTTACCTGTCATTGCACAACACATCTGGAATAGCTTTTGCCAACTCTTTGGCACTAGCATGCACCGAAAGGTGGAGTGGCTCTACATGCATATATGTATATAGCAACCTAAGATCAAATATATCTTTCAAGCAATGCTAAAGAGAACAACACAACATTAAGAATTTTCACGTACCTGGATGGTTATCTCGCACAACTCTGGCCATGTCTGATAAGTCCTCTGCAGCCCTACCATGTGATGGTGAACATGGAGGGGACTCTTGGATGCCCCCCACTGGTCTGGGAGTGAAGGATAGTGTCAATACACTGTGACTCATAGCACCAAGGCTATGAGCACTATCGCTGACTTCTACAGAATACTCCACAACCACATGCTCGCTCTCACTGTCGCTAGAAACTACAGCCCTCTTCTTTCTCTTCCCACGTTGCTTGTCAGCTTGTTGTGCTTGCGAGTCTTTCCTTGAGGTCTGTTTCTTCCTCTCTGGTTTCTTTGATGTGTTTGGAAATAGAGCATCCTCTATCACAACCGCTTTCTTCCGTGAGGCACTATGCTCCGCTATTAATTAAAAGAAGAAGAGTTATTGAGCTCATATTCTATTGATTCATGGCAAAGGTAAAAACTACATAGAGGCATACCTATGTATAGCTCTTCCTCTTCGGGTGGGTATTCCTTGTCCGGGTAGTCTAGCCACCAAGGACACTTGAGCCACGCTCCCTTTGGCCGCAAGTCATCTATCCACTCGTCAGGATATAAGCCCGTCTCCTCTCTCTCCGACCTGCACCATGCATCACTGGGGTGCTCGAGAATGGGAAAGACAAGAGCATCTCTCCACCATCTACAAGACAGACCACAAAGTTTTCATTTGCATAGAACAAGATTAGTGTATCCTACTACATTCTTAATTTGTCAATTAAAGATGTCGAACCTGTACAACAAGCGTCGTGCCATACAAGAAAAATGGGGTTGCTCTTCGGGTTCATGTGTGGATTTGATCCGAGCACTCCACTTCTTGAAGGCCTTCTCAAAGTGCTTGCGTTTGTATGTCAATAATGTGTGGGCAAGCGTGCAACCATGCCTACCTTCAGCCTTCTCATGTTGGATAGCAACATCATGATTCTCGGCCTCCATTTTCTCAGCCATCTCAAGCACTCTCCTGCAGCAGCAAATAATAAGTCACAAGTTACATAACAAACTGCTAGCTGGTGCAAATGTTTGAGAAATCTAACCTTTCCAACTGCCACCAGTACACGTGATATCGAAGCCACTGGATCCAGGCCTTCTCCATCAAACCGATGCCCTTCTCCTTCAAGGATGCATCACCGGCTTGGAGCAAATCAAGCAATCGACACTTCCTATCAAAGGAAACGCGAGACATATTTTTTATTATTACATAATAAAAAAAGAAATATATCCAATGATTTAAACGACTATTACTTACTCTGTTGGACTAATGCGTGCGCGCGCTACCTCTGCCACTCTCGAGGGTGTCATTTTCGTGGTCTTCTCACCCCAACCAGTAAATGAAATACATTTTTGGAAAAAATCGCAACCATTTTCTGGATTTGCAATGGTGGCTATCTCTAGCCCTTTGCGCGTAAAGTATTTCTCCGTTTGAGAAAGCGCTAGATTGATGCTTTCCTCGTAAGCGTCAGGTGCCAACTCGGAGTCAAAACTCCCTTTTGATGGCAGCCCTTCCGTTTTACTACTAAACATATGATCGAACTCTTCCTATTATTTTCAAAAGACTCAATCAAAATACAAATAATAAAATTTCGTAATCAAAACATATTTTCATATACAATTGGTTTGAAGTATACCTTCCAAAGTAGTTGCGCAAGGACAGCCATTGGCAATTTTAGCCACTTAGACTTATTTGGACCTCTAAAATTCAAAGCCCTTTCGGCTGCCAAACGCACTCTTTCGGGGAATTTTTGCAGAAGTGATGTAGGGTCCGCCAACCCCTAGCTTTCTCATCATGAAAATATCATGAGCAGTCGTATGAGGCACTGAAACCCTTGTGGCTCTATTTAACAATCGATTGTAATTTATATAGTTTACAAATAAGATGCATTTACATTAGCAAAAAAACAAAGGGCTCACCTATTGATCATACCCAAAACCAATAGAAACTCCGCTGCCTCATGTGGCTGAAAGTCAACTAGAACGCACTCCACCTTTGGCGCTTTCTCAATTGGAATGTCATTCTCGTTCATCCACCGCATCCATGCCTCCAATCGGTGATTACCATCACAAACCACAAAGTACCTCTCGACCATGTGACTAAGCTCCGAGATTTGGCGAAGCTCTTCATCCAAATCATATGACATTGCAAGATCCCTCGCAGCGTGACCACGACGAGTAAATTGTTTGTGATCCTCCCCAGGAATTCGTTCACTAACAATAAATCTTGCCATCGTTGGTTGGTAGCTTTTGTTTGCAATAGAGATTTGCAAATCGGTCACATGGTCATCATGCGTGCGGATGGCGGGGTTTGAGAGAAGTCGACAAAGAGGCAATCGTGGAAGTTTCCCATCGTATGGTACTCTATGAGAATCCACCCAACCCAAAGAAATGTGTTTGTCGACAACATTTCCAAACACTTCGTCTTTGACATTCTCAATAGCGGTACCTGTTTCCACAAGATGACAGGGTCCGGCGCTTGATTGTGATGTTCCAGCCACTCCAGTTACAATGGATACAATACGATCCAAAGAACTGAATGCCTGAGATTGTTGGGTATCCTGTGTGCCTAACGGAGGTACTTCTTGTGAGGTAGTAACATCCACCTCATCAATTGCACAAGTATTTTTTGTTTGGTTTCTTGTTCTCATGCTTGCAAGAAAGAAGAATAATTTATAAGAAATAGATATAGGATGATTTATGAGAATTTGTAGGTTGGAAGTTTGAGATGTGAACTTGAGAGAGAGAGAGAGACAGGGAGCTCTGTGTAGCACAAGAGAATAGAGAAGAAGAAAAATGAAGAAGAGAAGGTCACTTTATAAAGCTTTTAATTTTTATTAATTTTAATTTTTTTAATGACTGTGTGTGAGAGAAAGGAATGTGTGTCTGTGTGTGTGTTTTGCCATGTCCGCGTGTGTACGTGTGTACGTGTGCTTTTGTGTGTACGTGCAGCGTGTGTGTGTGTATGTGTATGTGCAGCGTGTGTGCGTGTGTATGTGTGTGCAGTGTGTGTGCGCGTGCACGTGCACGTGCGTGTGTACGTGTGTGTGCGTGCGCACACACACACGCTGCACATAGGCGCACGTGTGTGTGCGCCACACACACACACGCTGCACTAAGGCGCGCGTGTGTGGTGCACACACGCACGCGCCCGTGTGTGTGTGTGCGTTTAAATTTGTGTGTGTGTTTACACACACACACACGCTTTTTGCGTGTGTGTGTGGACACACACATGTGGCCGTCCACGTGGTCACACGCACTGCCACGGTACACGTGGCCCGCCACGTGGTCACGCGCA
Source organism: Adiantum capillus-veneris (assembly GCF_014529385.1). Classification (NCBI taxonomy): domain Eukaryota; kingdom Viridiplantae; phylum Streptophyta; class Polypodiopsida; order Polypodiales; family Pteridaceae; genus Adiantum; species Adiantum capillus-veneris. The sequence goes on from NC_140942.1 coordinate 40,401,297, forward strand.
CTGCCACGGAGGTAGTAACGTGGCCACGTGGACAGCCATGTGTACTGTCGCCCAGCGACAGTACACGTGGCTGTCCACATGGCCACGTTACTGCCTCCGTGGTAGGGTGCGTGACCACGTGGCGGGCCACGTGTATCGTCGGTTGGCGACGGTACACGTGGCCAGACCACGTGGACACACAACGACCACCTGTGTTGCATGTCCACGTGGACGCGCGTGGACCCGCGGGCGCCTCTGCCTCTGGCCATGCGTTGGCCAGAGACAGAGGCGCCCATGGGCGCCCACGCGCCCACGGCCAGCGCGTTGGCCATGGGCGAGTATGCATGCCATCCCGCTCCGCTCCTCCCCCTCCCCCCCTCATCCCGCCCCCGCCTCCGCCTCTGCGCCCACGCCCCCCCCCCCCCAACCCAACTTGCGGCTTCCGCCCGCCCCCGCCTCATCCCGCCCCCCCCTCCGCTCTTGCGTCCATGGCCCCCCCCAAAACCCAACCTGTGGCCTCCGCCCGCCCCCGCCTCATCCCGCCCCCTCAAGTTTTCTAACCAGTAGATGGATTTCATAATAAAGTTGTCTAACCTTTTCTAACATACTTAATTAAAATTGGGCTCAAAATTGGGGACGCCTACTACAAAGAATCATTTTCTCAAATTTCGTAGAGATAAAACAAAGCTTACACTGCGTACTCAATCAAGAGAACATTCACATTGGCAACGGTAACATGACTTCAACAAACGTTTTTTGGTGGGTTGTAACTCTACTGATTTTGGTAGAATTACGAACCCTTCTCTTCTATGCCTGCCTCTTTCTAGGCGAATGCAACAACAAAAGGATATAATCAATTTGTTTTAGCTTATACAATGTGATCTTGTGCTTAATTATTTGCTTAGCATATTATTATGGCTTGCTCTTTATATTTCTTGGGTAAAGAGTTTTCTTATCCTTTTTACAATGGTAAATTCATAATATCTGAATCATTTCTTTTAGAATTAATTTCTCCAATGCAATTTACAACTTTAGATGCTGTTATCGAAGTAGGTGATATTGAAATGAATTTGCCTCTTGAGAGGACTCTCAATAATTTGGGTGAATTCATCTATGTATTGGATGAGCAGCTTTCACGTAAATACAAAGTCAATGTATCTCATCAAACACAGTATGCCGGCTCACCTAGCATGATTCCTATTTCCATTGTGGATAGTCCGTCAAAGATGCAATTCGGTCCGAAGGAGTTAATAGATCTATGTACCCCCCCTCGAGTTTTGCCCTTAAACAGCTTCAAAAGGAGTACAAGACAAAAGCTCTTACAGGCCGAGAAGAAGGACACATTGACGAAGCTGTTAATGCAAATCAAAGTAGTGGAACAAGTTACAGAGATTCCAAGGTCTTACAATGGCGATCTCGTTCTAGAATTTCCACCTACCATGGGAAAGTTGCACCATATGGATGCAATGGAGAATAAGTATGATCCTCATTTGTGGTCGAAGCCTACTACATCCAATATTGTATTTGCAGGTGTAGTGCGTCTTAGTCATTGCATAGGATCTCTCAAGTGCATGAATGAACAATGTGTCCGCTTGGTTAATTACCATATTCCCAATACAAGTCATTTCAATGGGTACATACAAAAAGCAAATGGACCTGGGGAATATTGTAAGATTGGAGATAAGAGCCTTACATGCCATTTTTGTAAGGCAATTGCTTTTTGTATTGCAGCATGTGATTTTGTAGTATACTATGTCATGCCATCCGATGAGACTGCCACTAGAGTCATGATTCATCGTGGCACACATCGACACGATGTGCACAGCGGCACATCCAAAACACTAATGGACAACACCAAGCTGATGGTGCAAAGGATTTTGACTGTTGACCCACACACAGGAGCCAGGAAGGTTCAAATGTGTTTGGCAAAAGAAATTATAAGTACCACACTTCTTCGCAACAACACCAACGAAGGTATTTTAGGCGAGCAACAGCTATTTGCAATCGCTGAGGAGTTGGGCCCGTTGGTGCAAGATAACTGGTATGAGCATTTCGTAGATTCTTATTTCGATGCAAAACTCTATGCTAAATTATTTTTTAATCTAAACACTTTTAACATTGATAGGTTTCGAAGGTCAGTATCTATTTTACGTAGAGGGGTTGACAAAGAATCTTTTGGCATTGATGCACTCCTAAAACTGAAGCGAGACTGCACATATGAGTTTTTCCATGGAAGCCGGTTTCCTGGTCAAGGTATGGAGGGGGAGAAATGTTATGTCTTCAAAATTTCCACAATTGGTCTGGCATCCGGTGTGGACCTAGTCAACCGAATGAGACAAGACCGGGATGGTGATCTTCAACGTGCGTGGATCCAGTTTGATCACACCAGACGTGTTAACGATTGGGTGACTATGGCCTGTCATGTCTATGATCTAAGGTACATGGCCTATCTTAAGAGCTTTGTGGCTTTCCATTTACTCTCTCAAAAACAATTTGTTTGCAGCATGCAGGACCTTTTGACTAGTGCAACTTGTGAAATGAAACAGGAAGACATGGAAACACAATGTTTGTTTTGGGAGTGCCTTAATGATGTAATGATATCATGTGGGTATGACAAAGTATATTTCTTTGGCTACATGGCTGATGAAGCTCAAGCAAATTGGAATGCAGATCGAATTGTTTTCAATGGTGGTGACAAGACCAATACAATGAGCGGCCGAGAGCGTTCTTGTCTTTTCCATTGGAAGCAAAGCTTGAATCAACACACAATCAAGTATGTGGTGCAAGCTTGTCAACACACACACAAAGAAATGTGTGAGAAGTGGAGGCAAGCACCAACAAAAGAGGCTGCAGCAGCAAAGGCTCGTTTGATACGCCAATGGTGGCGTAATGGTCATTGCATAGACTGTAACATTCCAGACATGGATTCATGGCTTAGTTGGTGGGAAATTCGTATTGCACATTGGGGTGGCATTATGAAATGCGTAGAAAGTAGCTCTGATGGACCAAACACTCCACGCACTAACCTTGCGGAGAGCAAGCATGGCAGCTGGCTAGCAGGGGAGGGTTTTCGTATGATGCATGTACAACTGACCTTGCAAATTCCATCTTACAAATCACAAAGGCCATTTCATACAGCCATGGAAAACACATTGGGAAGGGTCCATCAATACAAAAGCTTACGGAACGCCATGAAAAACGTCCTAGCCAAGTGATTAGAGCAGTGAATGCGGCTACTGAGGGCACTCCAATGTATAAACAACCAACTCCATTAACAGGAGATAAGGAGACATCAAGGCAAAAATGAAAGCCAAATGAGGTTATCAACGTGGAAGATGATGCATCACATAGGCCTGAGTACAACTTGGTCACCAAAGATCGCAAGAAGTGTGGAAGACCACGTAAGATCAACTTTGCAGAAGAAGGGATATCACAAACCCCAAAATGAAGTATAGGTTCTAGTGGGCAGTATGTAGTTGAGCTCAAGGTCAATGAGGCAATGTGGGCCATACGTCGAACTCCACAAGGTAGTAGGGTCACATGTAGCGGCACATAAAGAGGCGGACGCAGGTGTGGATGCAGTATAGCAGGTTCTAGCCTTGGTATACCAGCCCCATCGTTTGAAGGATATCGAAAACATCCAAATGGTGTGGTGTGTCAATGGTTTTGGTTTTGTCCGGATCATGTCTTGCATTGTCATATAGTAGACCAGAACATTGAGCCACAACCTCTTCATCCACGACACACTTGGCCCGTGCATGTGGGCACCAACCTATCGGAGGATGAGGTGCAAATATTGCATGAAGGGGGGTATCAAGTGGAGCTAAGCAAACAAGGAGTATGTAATGTAACACCAGTTGCTCAAGAACAAAATATGACAAACTCTCCTTTCAAGTCAAAAGATGCATCCACTCCTGAAGGCAGTGCAAGAGCCACAGTGCGAGATGGTCTACGTGTACGGTATCGGACTTCCATTTCCGAGGATACTTCTCGCAAGATCAGTCTAGCACTAGCCCTGAGAGCGAAGGTCGTAGAAGAGATATGTGCAGCAGATGGTGTTAGTGAGGTCTTCAAACTAGAGACGAACAGTGAAGATGGTCATGTCGGGATGTACAAAGTTTGTATTAGCAACTAGCCATCGTGCACATGCCCAGACTTCATGGAATGGGTGTCAAAGCAAAAACCATATCTTGCATGTAAACATTTGTATTTTATTTATCTGCGTGTGCTAGGGCTAAGCCAAAATGAGAACATGTTTATCCATCAACCAATCCTGGTAGATGTTGATATCTTCAGGGCACTAAGTCGAAGCCGTACTTATCCAGGCATGGATGCATAGAATTTGACAATGCTCACTTCTTCTTAGTATGCTTTAACTAAACAATTGTACTACTTTCTAATTTTATCTTAGGATGGTCACATTGGGATACATTCATTTGCAACTTTTTTTCATGTTTGAGTACTGGTTGTTTATGTGTCAAATCGTGTATAAAAGAATATAATATTACCACAGTGGCTATAAATTGCCATAACATGAGTTATTTTTTGTGAAAGCGTCCACTAGCTTCCTAGCACACCTCTCCTTCTTTCACTATGTCCGACGATCTTGCGGGTAAAATAAAGTCTGCCTGGGATGCCATGGAAGCCATTCCAAATGGAGAGGCATTGTATGGAGCCGACTGGTTTTGTCAGGCTCTCAAGGCAACCATCAACGTGTATTGCCTCTATCAATGCCGCAAGGAACTCAATATGCGGAGCTTAATAAATTTGAACGAGACGGGACAACTAGCTTTCTCTTGCTGGAAGAAAATTGGGCTCATCATAGAGGAGGATGAGGAGGAAATGAGGCAACAGCTAAGCAACGTGGTGAATCTTAATATGCCAATCGAAGGGAGCACATCAACTACTAAAACCGGGCCTTTCAACAGATGAACACTTCTTGTTTATGTAATGCAAGTTTAATAAAATGTAGCTTTTTTATTATTAATGGGAGTTCTTGTTTTAAGTACCCCTGTCTATATTGTTTTTGAAACAATTTGTCTAGCTTCCATACCTATAGTTCTCTCTCTCTCTCTCTCTCTCTCTCTCTCTCTCTCTCTCTCTCTCTCTCTCTGAGAGAGAGAGATAGTCCACAAAGAGGAAGGGAGAATCTTTTTAGGAATCTGCTCACCTGATTCCTAAAAAGCGCTCGCCGAAAACTGCTCGCCCAGAAATATCCCCGCCAAAATACCAATGGAGAGTTAAATCTCAGCAACCGCCATCATTGTTACCTACAGCTCAAGAAATCAGTGTACCAAAGCATCCAGATGGTACAATCAGGCAAAGAGCACATAAATTACAAAATTTTCTATTTAGAAAACATCAACAAGATACCTCGACCACAAAAATCCTTGAGCTAACTACTCAAGACCCAACTCTTGCACACATATTGATTTGAATTTCATTGACCTTCAAAGCATGGTAGAGCCAACCACGGCTATGCATAGACACGATTGGGCAATGTTTGAAGAGAGAGAAAAAACGTGTGGTTCTTTTGCAAAATTACCTACTAATGCCCTTAAAAATCATCAACAGGGGAATTTCAGCTGATAAAATCTCCTCGATGAGTGTAGATATTATATATACTATCAAAAATTACATAAAAAAATAGCCCTTTTTGTTTATTTTCATTCATTTCTCTTGATACTGGAACTTAAAAATAGAGAAATCCAGCAAAAAGTGTTTTTTAGTGGATTTTCTTAATTGTTGATCTTTCAATATTCTTTTTTAGTGCATTTTATTATTTTCTTTGATTTTTTCAATAAACAGATCAAAAGTTAATAAATAAATAGCAAATGAGCTCAGATAAAGAAATTGAAAATACGCTAATGATTAAGAGGACAATATGGGGACACCCACAAAAATTTTCAATCAAAATGACAAACGAAAGCGAGAGGACTAAATTAGGCCTCCGTGACCTGTTTTTGCAAATTCTTGCAGAATGAGCTCACGAAGTCCGATTGAGGAAATTTTTGAGTCTAACATAGTTTTCACGGCCTATTAGGACTAACAAGGGAATCTAGAGAAAAGTAGTACCTAGATGGTTTCAAGAAAATAGTCAAAGAAAGCCCTCTAACATCAAGAAATAGCTCACATACTACAAAGCGTCAATTTTGAGATAGGGAGTCAAACTGACTCCGAATGAGTCCAAATTGGATGAGCATCATCAGGACTATGTAGCAGACAAGTACATGGCTTCAACAGTGACCAAACATATCTACACACCAAGTGGTAACAAAAAAGCGGTGATTTCATATTTGACAAGAGCACAAAGTGATACCGACAAGACCAAATCCTACCAAACTCATTTTAGGACTTGTTTTAGATGTAATAAAGATGTGTAGGTCATAAAATTGTCATTTCAAGCATAAAATTCAATTGCTGTAAATAATCTGATTTTTTTTTTTTTTTTGCAAAATTGGTTTGAAAATCATCATGCTTCACCTATCACTAGTACTACACATCTACCTCATGTCACATTTCAAATATGAGCCCAAAATGTTTAGTAATTCTCAGATGTTGTAAAAAAATGCACTAAAAGCTCTTCAGTCCAGATTTGAGTTATTTGTCACATTTTTTGATCCAAAACCTCCCATATCTCATGTAGATGGTCTATAGCATGTCTACAATCAATTTGAAAGAAAAAATGTTCAAATTGATAAAAGTGTAAATAATCGTGATTATTTACATTTTTGCCTAAATGAGCCCAAATCTCATCCTTTACCTCATGGGACCAGAATAGATGATGTGACAAGCCCACCAATCAAGTTTGATCACATTTGGATCTCAAAAACCCAAAATCTCTTTATATCTACTGTTTCACAATCTGAAGACTAAATCTGGCACCATTTCCACCCTGTACACTCAAATGAGCTCACACTTCACTCAAAGCATCTAAATCACATGTTCTTCAAGCCTATGAAGTCAAAAGTGCAAAAATATGGAAAAAATCCCCTGTTATAAATAATTGCAAATATTTACTTTTCTTGCATTTTTTGCCTGGATTGAATGATTTTGATCTATACATGTCTTTATGCATCTATATGCATGCTCCAAAATTGGTTGGAAGCAAAAAGGACATCATTTGTAAGCAATTCGGACAAAGCGCATGTTAGAGTGGAATTTGTGGAATTTTCTAACTTTGAAACTATATTTTCCTAATAGGTGCAATGTAAGCTGCTGAGAAAGCAAAGAAGAGAAAAACCTAAAAACAAAAGTTGCAAGAGTTGCCACCATATCAATTGGAGCCCAGTTCTATGAAGACGGCCAAAGTAACCTATCTGTCAAATGAACAACTTGAGGAGCACAACAACACAGTCTTCACCGACAAATTCAAAGGTGAAGATGGAAGTCAGGTGGAGTTGCAAATGCTATCGAAGGAAGTCTATGATGTAGCAGTTAAGCCAACTACAAAAGAAGCCAACAGGAGGTTGGGACTTTGAGCATTTTATGATCAAGAACCATGTGGAGTAGATTTCCAAAGGGCTTATGAACTATTGTCAATGATTAATGAAGATGGATCTGCCCAGATCACAGGTCAGCAAGGACAGAAAGTCGAGGTAGTCATCAACAAAGACATAGTGACTGAAGCACTAAAGCTGCCCACTGAAGGTATGACAATGAGAGCCAGAGATATGAAAATAGCTGGAACATTCAAAAAGAGTACAAGTGCATCCACCTTCTCCGATCTTATGCTAAAGCAAGTAGAGGATCCCACCCGCATGTACCATCGACACTTCCACTTCCTCACCAAGAAACCACCAAGGTACACTACCCCAAATCATGATGTGCAACCACCTTCACGCAAGTATTGAAATCATCAAGTAGAAAATCAATAGATCATGATCAGTATGTGCTTACAACACTCAAGAGCACAAAGAAGGAAGGAAAAGTCACATACTTAGGAGCTTCAAAAGTCTTGACCCAAATTGCATACCATGCCATTGGGATGGCCGATAACTTGCCGCCAGCCCTAGATATGAACACATGGATACTCACAAAGAAAGCTCATCCCTCTCCATGAGCCACAAGATCAAAGAAGAAAGGGATTTATAAGTTAGATGAAGGGTCAGTGGAAATCTCACCTGAAGCCAAAGCAATGAAGAAATTTTGGATAATGAAGAAAAAAGGGAAATAAGGGAAGAAATGAAAAGAAAGGCAGTGGCCACCCATCAATAATGTTACCATATACATGTGGTAGTGATGTGTGTGAACACACTAGGACCGCCGGGGCATTTTTTCCCTCTTTAGGAGGTTTTTTCCCCCGTGCATTGTATATACGCCCATCACTCTAGGGCTATCTATCTTTCCATTGCACACTAAGTAACACACTCTCTATTGTGTGCCTTGAGCTTCCTTCATCTTCTCCAAGCTGTGTGTGTTTCTCTGCAACCCTAATTCCAACAATTGGTATCAGAGCAGGTCACGTCCTCCCGGGCTTAGTCGCCAGCTGCTCCAGCACACGCCTGCTCACTTTCTCCGATTTCAGTGAGCTTTGGCGAGCGTTCACAGGTCGACAAATATTTTGGGTAAGCTCAAAGAGCTTGGTCTGCTCAGAATTTTGATTTGGGCTCATTTCGGCCTCCGTTTCCACTATAGGCAGTACTCCACAGGCTATTTCGTCATTTTGTGCAGATTTTCTGTCAGTGCCGTTTTCTGCATAACAGGTGCCTTATAGTCTTCTACGGTTTGTGCTATATAGCACAAGTTGTTTCCGCTCCATTTCTCCTATTTTCGGGCAGTTTTCACATCAGGTGCAGCATTTACCATGGCTGACAACAACAACACAGATGTGTTCAAGATGTTTGCTGCTGAGGACAGGTTGGATGGGGACAACTACCCTATGTGGGCTTATATGATGCAACATGTTCTTGTGTCAAAAGGTGTCTGGAACATTGTGCAGGGCATTGATGTACGTCCTGGTTTTGAAGATGTAGGCGATGTTGAGGATGTTGCAGGTCTTGCTGCAAGGATTGTAGCTGTTAGAGTTGTTTTGCCTACGACAGAACAAGCTCGTTGGGATGTTAAGGATGCGCAGGCTCATGCATTGATTGCGTTGTCTGTGAAGCGCACCATTATTCCTCACATCCGTTCAACAAAATCTGCAAAACAGGCTTGGGATATTCTAGCAGGTCTTTACGCAAGCCGCAATGAGGCTAAAATTGCTTTGCTGCGTAAAGAGCTAGAGTCGAAGATTATGCATGAGGAAGATGATATGGACACTTTCCTTGCTAGTGTCAAGGATATCAATGAGCAACTCATTTCTGCAGGTGAAGTCATTTCGGACAGTTCCCTTGTGCAGACTGTTCTTGATGCCTTACCAGATTCCTACCAGACTTTTGCTAGTACTTGGAGACTGATGACCCAAGGAAATCCTGAAGTTGTCAAGTTTGATGCATTATGCACATTGCTGTTGCAAGAGTCACTTTCTAGAAAAAACAGGACTAGGCAGCGTGCAGTTGAACAGGCTTTTATTGCTTCTCAAAGAAAGGGTGGTAACAGTAATGCAGCCACTTCTTATGGTTCTGCTGCGAGTGGCAAAAATTCTGTTCCTAATGCTTCTGCTTGCAGCACTTCGTCTGGCAATTCTGGTGATAAGGGCAAAAAGAAGATGCGTTGCCATTATTGTAAAGCCAATGATCACTTGATCAAGTCGTGTCCTAAGTTGAAGGCCAAAGAGGCTAAGAAGAAAGAGGGTGGTTCCACTGCAAATGCTGGATCCACTACAAATGCAGCCATTGTTGAGTCTTCTGTGAAAGGAGATTGTGATGCTGATGTTGATGCAGAATGGGCTTTTAGCGCAGAGTGCACTTACAATCCTGCTGTCCATGATGCATGCTTGTCAGTTGCTGCAGATTCACATGTGTGGTATTTTGACAGTGGTGCTACAAAGCACATTACCTCACATCATGAATTGTTTACCTCTCTCGAGTCTGTCCCTCATGGGAATTCAGTCACTTGTGCCAACAACGCCTCTTATCCAGTTCAGGGAGTTGGAAAGATTGTGCTCACTGCTGCTAATGGCAGTTCCTTCACACTTGTTGATGCACTTTATGTACCTGGGATCAAGAAGAATCTCTTGTCTGTATCCGCACTTGCTAGACTTGGACTTGTAGTCAAATTTGTGGATGACAGATGTACAATTCATGATCTCAGTTTTGGTGATGAAATTGTTGCATCTGGGCTTTTGTGCCGTGGGCTGTATAAGCTCAATTTGTATGACAAGTGTGGACAAAATTTTGCAAATGCTGTTGCAGATTCAAGGGCTATTTCAGATGCAAAACTTTGGCATGCACGTTTTGGTCATCTGAATTTTGCCAGTTTGCTGCGTTTGTAGAAATCTGATATGGTTGCTTCTTTGCCGCCTCTTGAAGCACCTGTCAAACATGTTTGTGAAGGCTGTATTCTGGGTAAAATGCAACGTTCTAAGTTTCCAAAGGATGGTTCAGTTAGGGCCACATGCAGGTTGCAGCTTGTGCATAGTGATGTTTGTGGGCCCATGCAAACTCCGTCCTTGGGCAATTACCTGTACTTCGTGACTTTCATTGATGATTACTCCAGGCATGCATGGGTATTTCCGCTTAAAGCGAAGTCCGAAGTTTTTATGTGCTTCAAACAATTTTTGGCTATGGCTGAAAATGTCTCAAAATGTACTATGGGCACCCTCCGTTCCGATCGAGGGGGGGAGTATATGTCTCATGAATTTAATGCATTTCTGGCTAGTCGTGGGATAAAACACCAATGTACAGTGCCTTATACACCTCAGCAAAATGGTGTTGCTGAGAGGAAAAACAGGTCACTAACGGAAATGGCACGATGTATGGTCAAAAGTCAAGCTTTGCCGCATTCTTTTTGGCTTGAGGCCATCATGTGTGCCACTTATGTACTTAACAGGTGTCCTACGAAAGCTTTGCAGTCTATTACTCCATATGAAGCATGGCATGATAGAAAACCTTCTATTGAGCACATGCGTGTTTTTGGCTGTTTGGCATATGCTTTGGTGCCACAAGTGCAGCGCAGAAAATTGGATGATAAGGCTGTCAAATGTATTTTTGTTGGTTATAGTGCTGAAAGCAAAGGTTACAGGTTGTATCATCCGCAAACAAAACGTATTCTGGTTTCACGGGATGTAGTGTTTGTGGAAGACTCTGTTCAGCCCTTGCTGTCATGTACTAGAGACAGTAATGTAAGCTCACAGGACATTTATGACACTTTGTTGCCTCTTTTCAGTGGTGGAAATACGAATGTAAGTTCCAATGAGGCAAATGTACAGCCTATGGGGGTTTCTGAAAATGTTTTAGAACAGCCTATTACTGATGCAGATGTACATGATGTACTTGATGAGGAAAGGGCTGAAAATGAGCAGGCTAGAGGTATGCCAAAATGGCTGGTGCACACTTTGCGTGACAGTAAATTGGATGCACCTTTATCTAGTCGTACTCGTTCAGGCTCTCGCCATGCATCTTATGCATCAGATTGTTATGCTTTGGCTGTGTCTAGTTTACATGATGTTGAGGAGCCTCTGTCTTTTGATGAAGCACAAAATTCAAAAAATTGGATTGCTGCCATGAAATCAGAATATGATGCACTTATAGAGAATGACACATGGACTTTATGTGATTTGCCTCCTGGCAAAAAGGCCATTGGTACGAAGTGGGTTTACAAGTTGAAACGCAAGCCGGATGGTGAGATCGATCGCCATAACGCTCAACTTGTTGCAAAGGGTTATGCACAACAAAAAGGCATAGATTATGAAGAGACTTTTGCTCCCACTTGTCGTATGACTACTGTGCATTTTCTATGTGCATTGGCAGCTCATTTTGGTTGGGATGTACATCAATCAGACATTGTTACTGCTTTCTTGAATGGTGACATATTTGAGGAAGTTTATGTAACGCAGCCTCGCGGTTTTGTCATAAAAGGACAAGAGGACAAAGTGTGCAAATGTAAGAAGGCTTTGTATGGGTTGAAGCAATCTCCTCGTGCTTGGTATGAGAAAGCTGACACTCATTTGGTTAAACGAGGCTTTCGTAACAGTCCAACAGAAAGCACATTGTATGTAAAGCGTGAGGATGATGTATTTCTCATTGTGGTTCTTTATGTTGATGATTTGCTGATCACTGGACCAAATGAGAGACATATTGCTGAATTTAAGGCTGATTTGAATGCTACTTTCAAGATGAAAGATTTGGGGCTGTTGCATCATTACTTGGGTATACAGTTTAAGCAGTGTGATGGTGGTATTGCCTTGTGTCAGAAAAGTTACATAGAGACATTGCTATGTAAGTTTGGACTTGAGGATTGCAAACCTATTTCCACTCCCATGGAAACAGGTTTGAAGTTGAGTCTACATGATGCTGGCGATCCTGCTGATGTCACTCTTTACCAAACTGCTGTTGGCTGCCTCATTTATGTATGCAACACGAGGCCAGATATTCAGTTTGCAGTCTCGCAGGTCAGCAGATTTATGCATAGCCCAAGGTCTAAGCATTGGCAGGCTGTCAAGAGGATTTTCCGATACCTTAGTGGCACTTTACATCTTGGCTTGTTTTATCCCAAGGGGGGATCATTGCCGCCAGACTTACATGCTTTTTCGGACTCAGATTGGGCTGGTTGTTTTGACACGCGAGTGTCCACAAGTGGTTTTTGTTTCATGCTTGGCAGTTCATGTATATCATGGTTGAGCAAGAAGCAACCTACTGTGGCCACTTCGAGTTGTGAGGCTGAGTACAGGGCAATCTTCACAGCTACGGTTGAGTGTGTATGGCTCAGACGTATTATGGCTGATTTGGGTGTTGGACAGGACACTGCCAACACTATCTACACTGACAGTCAGAGCGCATTGGCAGTTGCGAGGAACCCAGTTTTTCATGCTCGCACAAAGCACATTGAGGTGCATTACCACTATGTCAGGGAGAGGCTCTCATCAGGAGAGATCAGCTTGGCTTATGTGCCAACACAGGACAACCTTGCAGATTTTTTCACAAAGGCATTGTCTCGTGAGAAGCTTGAAGCTTTCCGCAAAGCTTTGGGCTTACTCCCTTTTGTGGACTGATCCTGTCCTCAGGGCATGGCACTTCCCTTTACTCATGTGCCAGCTCTCGTTCACCGCATCACTCCAGGGGGGATTTGTTACCATATACATGTGGTAGTGATGTGTGTGAACACACTAGGACCGCCGGGGCATTTTTTCCCTCTTTAGGAGGTTTTTTCCCCCGTGCATTGTATATACGCCCATCACTCTAGGGCTATCTATCTTTCCATTGCACACTAAGTAACACACTCTCTATTGTGTGCCTTGAGCTTCCTTCGTCTTCTCCAAGCTGTGTGTGTTTCTCTGCAACCCTAATTCCAACAAAGAAGAACCTCCAGAGAAAAAGGCAAGGTTCAAAAGAGAAAAGAAAGCTTAACGAAGTCGACAAGTTGCAGGACAGACTTCAAATTTATGAAATCCAAGGGAATTCAATGGTCCTAGGACCAAAAACCCTGAGAAAAAGATCCAAGAAGATCCAAAGACATGTTAGAAAGGATGTATGTGGAAGTTGAAGCCCTGAAGATACAAGAGGCATTAGCTGAAGCTCAAAGAAAAGCCAGAGAAGAGTCAACTGCTCAACAATCACAACAAGCAAAAGTTGAAAAACCAGCTGAAACACAACAGGAACGGAAGTGATGTCTCCAAGACGATCCTCATCCAATACTAAACAAGGGGATCAGTCTCTTCCTAGTCTAAGCTCTTTATCAGCTAACCAATAAGATGAAATCATGGAAATAAAATAAGATGGGTTAAAGAAAGAGAAGGAAGCCAAGAACAGCCACTAGAAACAACCAAAGATGAGGATGGACCTTCCAAAGAGCCTCAAGCAGAATCCAAAAAGTGGAAAACAACAGATGAAATTATCATTGAAGTCAATGAATATGCAAAGCAGATGCAACTGATGACTGAGAAAATGCAAACAATAGCTCTTAGCCGCATTGTAAAGCTCAAGAACTTGAACAAGTTATTGATTCACTCCAAGGCGAGCTTGAAGAGAATGAATATCATCGTAAATCTTCAAGGCCAAATCAAAGAGATCAAGAACAAAGTAGAACAACACCAAAACGTCAATGAAAAGCAAGAAAAGGAGATGGAAGAGTTAAGGGAACTCCTCGCGCTGTTATCGGATGCTTGTAAAAGCAAGGAGCAACAACTGACTGAAGTGACAAATGAGCTTATGAGCACTACTCAGTCAGTACAAAAGATCCAGGTACATTTGAATGTAGCAAATGCTTCTTTGCAATACTTAGAGCAAAGAATCAATGACCAAGTGGTATTGCTAAAGAAAATAAGGGAAAACCCATCATTATCTTCACTCAAGGGGATTGATGAAGTTTACAAAACTTTAGAAAGAAGAAACAAATATTTGGAACTTGAGTTGAATCTGGAACAAGAACAAAGAAGGGACCTCGCCCTAATGCACATGCAAAGGGAAGAGCAGCTGCTTAAAGACATAAAATAATTGAAAAAAGCCAATCATTTTTTCTGAGAGAAGGGAATGTGGAAGCTCAAGAAGAGGCAGGTACATTTGAACAGTCAACTCTAGAGACACTATCAATCTCCTTTGCAGAAATAGAAACACAACCAACTAAAGGGCATATAGAAAGTTTTCAATTCAAGGTACCAATCACAGATGAGGAACAAGTGCCAATATTCTAGCTCTCTAAAGCTGAAGAAGATGCACTTAAAGAGCTGATTGTTCAAGAAGTGGATGCTGAATTGAAAGCGGCTATGGATTGGGAGTTGAGATTCCTTCACTCTATCAATGTAACTCAGCTCACTCCCAAAAATCAAATCAATTCTCAGTGGCATCAACAGCTCGCTGCCATATCCTTTGATAAAGGTGGAGCTGTTGCAAGTAAAAAAAGACTCTAGATGGATATGCAAGAACATGGTCCAGATGCTCTCCACCCGACATGGAGAAAAAGTTGGCTCAACAAAAACTCAAGATATCCCATACTTTTTAAGAGGGCACCGACATCAATTCAAAATGACCCAACATTCTGTCTTGTACCAAGGGTAAGGACATGGCAAGCACATGAACCACTAAAAAAGAAAAGGCAGACTTGGCTCAACTACCCAAAACTGCAAGCACCAGATCAAGGACAGGAAAATGAATTATACATGGTGAAAACCCTAACGGACGCCATCAAGAGCCTCCCTGACCTCTCGTGTGCAATGTTTTTTAAAATTTGTAAAATGTTGCTCACATGTATCGAAGTTTTTCATGAGCGTAAACAAGCGGGAGCCCCATGGGTGTCCTTTTTAAAAGGTAACCAGGGCCTATGCTATGATTTAAGTGGTAACCTTCAGAAGAAGTTCTTTACGGCTTCTATGTCACATGCATGTTCTTGCCCCATCGAGAAATATGTTGGCATTTGAAGAATCTTTTTACACCCGGTTCTTCACATGGCGTACAAAGAATTTTGGACCAGTGAGTGATCATCAATTTAACTGTAAGGTTCATTGGGATATTCAGCCATATAACAAAAGAATAGAGCTACTATTCAATTTTTGCAAGTCCCTGAGAAAGAACGGCACATCCAATATCAAAAAGCTCTTCAAGCACTTAAAGACTGCCTCGCCAACCATCAACCCAAAGACCACTTCAGTCCATGAAACTCTGTCAAGGGATGACACAGTCGAGGAAGGGGGGAATGTTAGCAGCAACAAGCTAATCCATGTAATATTTTTTGGGAGCTTCATTGTAAAAATACTTATTTTTTGATAGATTGGAAATATTGTAACTCTTATTGAACAAGTGGATATTGTAATCTATGAGCCGGAGCTATAAGCTTCCATTTTTTATTAGTTTATCCTTGGTTAGAGCTCCCAAATAATTAGTTTTTGACCTAAGAAACCTTGGCTAAGGTATACAAGCCAATTTTGTAAAGTTATTATTAATTTTTTTGGATAAGAAATACACAACGTGAGCTTACGGTGCTCTCTTCTCTCCTTCTCCTGCTTCTATCTCCTTTGTTTGTTGTCACATTGTAGTGCCGTCTATTGCGTTGCAACCACAGGTAAGAGCTCTACACATTGACATAAACATATCATGATAGCTTGTAGCATTTGACGTCATCAACGTGTAACCTAATTTCATCATAAATCACAAATTAAGTATAGGCGGGCTATTGGGGAATTATTGCTAAGCATTTAGATGCATTCGGGGTCAAAAACGACTAGGTCAAATCTCACTACTGTTAATAATCACATTTTGTTTCACTCATTGAAAGTGAGATTTGAGACCATAATCATGTGTGCTTAGGTCTTCTATACCTATCCTAGAAGTTTCATAGCATGTGGATGTCGTTTGATGCTGTAACGATCATGGTTTGTTTATCGATTAGTGACTAGCTTTTGATGACTTAGGTCATTTGAGTGTAGCTTGATTTAGATGCAAGTTGTATATTGTTTTCCAAGAGATTGAAACCCTCTTGTAGCCTCCATGAACTAGTTGAGTCAACTTCCATCCCATGTATTGACAATTATGTTCGTGGTTCTCGCTATCTATGCGCAAAAAGATAAGAGTGACGTTAGGAAACCCATCCACAATTGGTTTAGATAAAAAACCGGTGTGCCTTGACCTCACCAATGGATGGTTTTCAAGGTAAATATTTATCATTGGTTGACCTTTTCTTGTCCCTTTGGATTTTCACATTCCCCCCATGGAGACCCATGTCAGACAAAACTAGTTCAAGCACCTCTTTAGCGACCTGCCGTTCAACTGACTTCCTTATTTTCCGAGCAAACCCAATGTATAGATACACAAACTTCTCCACAATTCTGCAAAGAGAATGCATTGTGAAAATGTGGACATTAACAAATGGAATATCTAAAACTGTGTAATGGAAATGGCCTATGAATTTTGAGAATAGCGAAAGGAGAATTAAAGAGAGCATTTTTGTGAGTTTACTTAGAGAACATAGAGGGTGTACTTAATTGATGGTAAACATAAGAATAGTGTTTTATTAACTTGGAATGAACAATACTTTTGCAAGAGAGAGAGTTTAGAGAACTTGACAACATTTGAGGACCGAATTTATGAGGAGCCGGTCCCCCTCCAATAGGCATTTTTATTATAGATTCTCCCATCAAGAGAGACTTGGTACATGACAACTTTTGTGTTCCTTGTGACCTAGGTGATGCAATCAAGATGGAAAGCTTCATGCATCATGAGCATAACATAACCTTTGCAAAAACCATTAACTATCCCAATCCTTAGTCCCAAGCTCTCTCTGCCTTCCAAGTGGAGAGAGCTAGTGGGGAATGAGGGTAGGGAAGAGGAAGAAGAAACATTTCGTAGGAGAAATAAAAAGTTCCTCACTTATCATCACTCTTCTTGCTAGCTTACAAAATAGCATAGTAGTGAACATGGAGAAGATGTCAAACTTAAGCATTGAAGCATGGCTCTTGGTTGGATTTTCATTCCATAGCCAAGAGTGTTGGTGTAGGCTCTCAACTTCTCTACTAACTTGGAGAAGGAGATGGAGCTCTTGCACTTTGCACTTCACACTATGAGAGTGTGTGTGAATGAGTATACTACCCAAGAAACCCCCCTTCTTGCTTTGGTCAACCCGCCCTTGTAGCTCATACTTGAAGCTCATTGGACCCTTCCAAGCCTAGCCAATCACATACAAGGAGCATATCGAGCAACAAGGGTGGGCTTGGGACAAGTGTCCTTACTACCCCTTTGAGAGAGAGGACTTGATAAATGCAAACACAATAAATTAAATTAACTAACTTATCATTGGACCCCTCGAGAGGCCAACCAATAGGCTTTAGGCACACCATGAGGGAAACATGGGTAGGGGCTTGACATGCCTCCTTGCTACCTCTTGAGGCTTGGGCTTACCTTTTGTGTGTGTGTGTGTGTGTGTGTGTTATCTCTCATCACCCTAGCTTTAGGGATCGCCCCCTCATGAGTAGGGAGTATGTTGACTTTTGGAACACAAGCACCTTAGTCAACAAGCACAAAAAAGTACCTCAAGCTTGGGTAGTGTTCCCACAAGCACTTCAAGATCCCTAGCCGGCAAGCATGACAAGCACCTCAATCATCTTAGTCAACAAGCACAACAAGCACCTCAAGCACCTCAAGCACCTTAGTCATCAAGCATGACAAGCACCTCAAGCATCTCAGTCACATCAGGCACGACAAGAACCTCAAGCTCGGGCCGGGTTCCCACCTCAAGCATGACCCTAACTTACCTAAGGTCAAAGGAATTTTACACTAGCCTTTGGAGGTCTTCAATGAAGCTAACCCTAAGGTCTTTAAGCTCCATTGGCTAGCCTTTCTTGTTGATAGATCATCTCTCATTTGGCCCCCTTTACCATTGGCCCTGTGTCAAGATAGACCCCTAAGAACATGTCTATATTCTAACCCTTGTTCCCGTCTATTCTCCCACATTAAATGATCAGTTTAATACAAGAAATCATTTGGGTTGGTTAGATATTAGATTTTATGATAAACAAGGTGAAAATTAGGATAGTCATTGTGACAATCATGAGCCTTTCTCCGCCACTTTGGGTTTATCATCTTTGCAGGCTCCAGGCAATACAAGCATGGAGACTTTTCCATGGAACCCATTCCATAATTATACATACACTTCAATTTTTTGAGGTCACATGCAAGATGCCATTGGACTTGAAAGTCTCCCTTCCCATCTACAATCAGCACCTCTCCTTGATTCATTTGTCTATTAATTATATCATGAATAGGGGTTTGATGGAACACCCAATAGAAAATGTCATAATATTATTTCTTTACCTACAAGATTAAATCCTTCTGAGATGTGAAATTAAATATAAAAGCACCAAGCCACCATATGTTTGTTTTTTATTGAGCAGTGGAGTATGAAGGATCATCGGTTGGGCATTTTGAAAGAGCCCTATTCATCAATGTTATTGTGACTCGCTCTAGCCTTTTCTCTTTAAGAATCTCACACCCATCTAGCTTCAAAACAAAATGCAAAATGCCACATGTCTCTTCAAATGGTACATTCCAGAACTCAATCATTCTAGTTTGGAACAAAGTCAGGTCCATGAAGATATTGTTGTACTCATCATATGTTACAGTTGTTCCTTGATATCTATAAATACCATCAATATGAAATGGACATCCGATGAATTTTGTTTGTACATGGCTGAGTTGAAGTCTCTCTTTCTAAAAGCTTGTTGTTGTTGGTAAAAGTTTAGACTTTATTCCCTTCTTCTCACAAACATGGAGAAGATAGATTATTGAATAGCTAAGTACGCTCTCTTACTCATGCTAAGGGATTCAAGTGTGCCCTGTATTTCATTGGCAAGCACTGCATTCTTTGAAATAAAATGGTCAACACCTCCCGCTACAAAACCTTAAACTTTTTATCATGGATTATATCCTTTGCAAGGCCACTAGTTATCAATGGCTTCAAATGCTTTCCTACATTGGATTTTGGATCTATGTTTACTTTGTTTGGATATATAGAATTTCTACAAAGAAATCATAACTAACAGAAGAAAAGACTACATATAGGAGGATTCAAAGGATAGAGTGATCCATTTGTCCATATATCTATGTGTTTTTCTCCCTCTACTCTGAGTCTTTCTTTCTCGGTGGGTGTTACTATTGTGTTTGTTTTACTTCTCTTGCATGATGACTCATATATAAGATCTAGTTCAATGTGTAAATGATATTTATGTTGTTTGGTGAGGAGGTTTGAGGGGGTGGAGGAAGAATCCATGAATACGCAGTGCAAGAAAATCAGGAAACAAAGAGAAGAATGCAATTAGTCCCTAGTGCATACATTGTGTGGAGAAGAAACTCCCTCCAATATGACGGGATGCATTCAATGTAACTAAAAAGAGACATTCCATCACTCATCACGGAAATTATGACTATGTCAAAAGAATCCCCTTCGAAGTACACTTTTTGAATGATTGATAAGGATACCTTTTCTTTTACTACACCAATTTTCTAGAGAGAGAACACAAAAAATTGTATTTTTTTAGAAGGCCCTCCAAATGACCTCCAAAATTCCCTAATGTATAGATATAATATAGACCTTAGATTTTTCACAAGAACCTCATCATGTTGGGAAAAGAGGATTTGAAAGGCCAAAATTTGTCTCTCTGTCAGCATTTTTAACAATAGGGTTTTTTTTAATTTTCCAGCATATTTGCCATAAGAACTAACTTTCACAAGTTAAATTCTTGATAAAATAAGTGTATTAGGGTGAAATCATAAATGGGTGGTATACTTTTAAGGGCGGGAAGCTATTTTTCAAAAATAAAACTTGGTCAAATTTTTTACAAATCAATTATAAATTGTGAACCCATTATAGATTTAGATTCTCCTTTTGAAGATCTACCCAATGATAAGTAACATGCCCTAGATCTTTTCATTATGGACAATAGCTATTTTTCAAAGATAAAACTTGGTCAAATTTTTTACAAATCAATTCTAAATTGTGCACCCATTAGAGACTTAGATTCTCCTTTTGAAGATCTACCCAATGATAAGTAACATGCCCTAGATCTTTTCATTTTGGACAACTATTGTTAGTGGGTCGCTACAATAGGACGTCTGCAATATAGTTGTCTGGCACTAACATAATGCCAATACTCACTGAAGCAACTCGGATGGGGCAAAGAGAATCTTTGAGGGTTTCAACCTCAAGAAGTGAACCAACGGAACAAAGCTATCTATAACACTAGCAAATCTATCACTCTTTACTTAGGCAATGTGCATATGTCCTATCTCACCGCTCTAGGTCATCACGCTATTTTGGCACTCAAACAAAGTTGAAATGCTACAAAACTTCAGGAGGAGGTCTAAGAGGTCTAGGGACACTATCCTACCAAGTCTGATTGCAATTTGACAAGGTACCAAAATCACAATCCATCATGACCAAGGTCCTAAAAACTACAACATAATCATCCAAAAAGGTTTTCCTAGGGTCTAGGAACACTCTCCTCTAGTCAAAACGTCAAAAAACAACCATTTATGCCTTCAAAACAGTAGATGTAGCTCGCAAAAGCAGGCTATCATGAACCAAAATAAAATTGAGAATGATTACACTTAACTTAAAGAGCACAAGATAAGGAACATGATGCGGTTGTTGGAATTGAATTTGGATTACCAAAGCTTGAAAAAAATAAATTACAAAGTGCATGAGAGTAGTTTCTCTCAGTCATACGCTCAAAAGCTCCAAAACATTTCGATAATGATACAAGTGGTAGTTTTTAAACTTAAAAATTTAAACTTTATACCTAGGGCTCTTTTCGCTAGTGGCCGGCTTACAAGGTTCAATAATCATTCAACTCAATAATCAAAGTTTCTCAGTAATCAGTCAGCTCAATAATCAAAGTTTCTCTTAGTTACAAGGCTTCTCAAAAAATTAATAGGTGTACAAAAATGATGGCTTTCTAAAGAGGTGACCGACTAAGAGGATTCTTGTTTGGTCCACCTGCTAACATTCCCCCTTTCCTAGCCATTGCATGTCCTAGTGTAAGCGTTGTCTCCACTTTTATCTTCTATAGTCAAAATTTCTCTTTTCTAGTGTCTTGTCAATCTCCACATCGTCTTCGTCGTCGACATCTCATCTTGTTTTATCAAAATTTTGGGTCTCTTTTCATAATAAGAAAATTAGCTTTCAATGTCTATTTTGTCAAATTTTGATTTAAGAATGCTTGATTGACGGTATTGGAAGGTTATA
Source organism: Adiantum capillus-veneris (assembly GCF_014529385.1). Lineage (NCBI taxonomy): Eukaryota > Viridiplantae > Streptophyta > Polypodiopsida > Polypodiales > Pteridaceae > Adiantum > Adiantum capillus-veneris. The sequence goes on from NC_140942.1 coordinate 40,423,044, forward strand.
AAGTAAAAAGCAAGGCCATTTCCATGTTCCAGTAGGTTAGACGGACGTTTGGTTCAGTTTTGGAAAAATCCGCTATTTTAAACCTTTCATGCTTTTTATGTTTTTAGGTGTTTTTTTGCAAAAAAGCAAGGTCGGATCCTTAATCTATGTGTTCCGGGGAAGCTATGGTTCAATTTTGTAAAAATATGCCTTTCAAGTGCACTCAAGTATCTAAGAATCAACTTGACAACATCCCCATGCTTTTTACCAGGTTTAAACATAAATCTGCTGCTGAAAACTCCCACTACATGTGCAATGTCAGGTCTTGTAGCCACCATGGCATACATGAGACCACCACAAGTTGAAGCATAAGGAACCTTAGACATCGCAGCTTTTTCCTCAACAAATTTGGGACACTCGTTCTTGCTAAGTTTCAAATATGTAGGCAATGGAGTACTCAAAGCCTCCCCTTCTGCATGTGGAAACGATCAAGAACCTTGTGCACATACTCTTTTTGAGAAAGGTACAACAACCTCTTCTTACGTTCATGAGTAATGCGCATACCCAAAATGTGATTGGCTTCACCCAAATCTTTCATGTCAAATTGACTTTTTAGCTTGGTTTTCAAGTCAGCAATGTCCTTCTTGGAATGACCAGCAATAAGCATGTCATCTACAAAAAGGATAAGCATAATAAGTTGTCCATTGGGTTGTCTTTTCACGTAAAGACATGGATCCTCATCACTACGCTTATAGCCTAGGGAACGGATAAATGCATCAAATTTTTGATACCATTGTATAGATGATTGCTTCAAGTCATAGAGACTTTTTACAAGCTTACAGACCAAATATTCCTTGCCCTTTAGCACAAACCCTTTAGGTTGCTGCATATAGATCTCTTCCTTGAGATCACCATGTAAGAAATCTGTAAGGACATCCATTTGATCAAGCTTCATATGTTTAATGGCAACCAAAGCAAGCAACATTATCAGTGTGATCATCTTGACCACGACAGAAAAGATTTCCTGGAAATTGACACCATATTCTTTCTTGAAACATTTGGCCACTAAACGAGTTTTGTAATTGTCAATATTCTTCTTGTAAACCCATTTACAAGGCAATGTTGTCCTATCTTTTGGCAATGGAACAAGTTCCCATGTTTTGTTCTTTGCAATATTGGACAACTCCCTCTTCATAGCATGTTCCCACTGAACCTTATCATTGGCTAGCATAGCCTCTTTTGTAACAAGAAGGCTCACCACTATCAGTCAGCAAAACAAAATCCACACTTGGAACAAAATGTTCTGGCAGATGTGAGACTCTTTGAGATCTCCATGGCTGATCAGAATTCGTACTAGCCTATGTAGTAAGTGGATCGGGATCTATCTAGACAGGAGGTAGATACAGTCTTACTCACTCATCTTGATACAGTCTTCTTGGTATAGTCTTTTTTGTAGTTGTGGTCTTCTTGATACGGTCTTACTCAGTGATTGTTTGCATGAACAGTCTTGTAGAGCTTAAGTTTATGGTTTTGCATTCCGTTTGCGATTATGATTTGTTTCGCAATTATGGTATGGCACATAGGTTTTGGTCATGGTTTGTAAATCAAGTTATGGTTATGGTTTTCCAATGATGGTATGGAAATTAAGTTATGGTTATGGTTTTGCAATGATCGTATGGCAATCATGCGATGGTTATGGTTTGGAAATTAGATTATGGTTATGGTTATGGTTATGGTTTTGCAATGATGGTATCATTGTTATGGTTATGGTATGACAAGCAAGTTATGGTAATGGTTATGGTATGGTAAGTGGGCTATGTTTATGGTTTTGCAACTTTCAAATCATGTTTTAATTATGGCTATAAAATCTTCATGCCGTTGTTGCCGTTGTGTATATCATTTGGGAGTCAATGTTATGGTTATGCTTTTGAGAACTTGCCATGATTAAGCTTTTGATTTTGTGGTTTTTTTATTTTTATAGTTTTGCTAATCTATATACACTCGCTCTTTAGCGTCAACTTGTAGGTGGAGTGCGGTTGCTTGTGCACTCTTCCTTTGGACAGAGAGGGCTATTTTATAATGCTGTAGTACATGCAGCATCAATTCCCAGCCCTCTCTGTCCAAAAAAAAATTGCAGGTTTGGTAGTCAGCACGGAATTTGGTACACATGCCAGTATGGACCTCGGAACAAGCATCGGTATATGAAAACATTTTCGACTTAGATAATTGTGTTTATTCCGGTGCATATAACAGTGTGTATTCCAACAGGCTCTACCGGTGCATATACCAATGCTACGATACCGGCATTTATTACGATGCTTACTCCAGGGCATTTTACTTTTAAAAGAAGCTTTGTCTAGTTGGTATCTGTAGACTGTGCCAATTTTTGTGCGTTGTGTTATAGTATTCTTTATGTGACCAAACTTATCACAATAATGGCATTGAACATTGTGGCAACCACAAGACTTTGATCTACCATTTGATGCATCTCTATTGCTCTCTTTCTTGGACTCACGTTGCGAAGAATGACCCTTATATTTTTTATCATCCCTTTGCACATAATGAGCTTCGCCATAATGCGAGTTAGTCATGGTCTTCTGACGCATCTCCTCTGACAAAAGTGTACTAGTAACATCATTGTATTTTAGCGTACCATTATGAGTAGAGTTAGTAACAGCTGTGCAAAAGATATCCCAAGAGGGTGGCAACGAACAAAGCAAAAGGATTTCTTTCATCTCATCATCAATGGTCATGCGCTGTGCATGAATCTGGGCAAAAAGAGAATCAAAATCATTGATATGGCTAGCAACGCTAATTGACTCCTTCATACGAAGGTTGAACAGTTTTTGCATCATGAAAACCTTATCGCTAGCCATATCCTTTTCGTATGTGTCGCATACTTTATACCATAAAGCATGAGAAATCTTGCATTCTAACACTGAAAATTACACCGACTCACCAAGGTGCAGTCTAATTGTAGATCTGCATAGCTCATCAAGCTCCTCCCACTGAAACTGAGTCATGTGCATATCTTCAATTCTAGCCGCATAGCAATAGGAAACTTTTGCTTCTTTTGGACAAGCACATCATGCATTTGGTTCTTCCAAAGCTGAAAATTAGTGCCATAAAATTTCTATTTGTCATAAATGTCATGATCTATGCTAGTAGACATGGTGACAAAACTACCAAAAGATTCTGGGAAAATTTTGGCAGAGTCTCCTTTGTATTTGGGACTATGTCAACCAAAATACGAGACAAAATGACCAAGTATGTCACACAAAGAATAAAAGAGGGCAATGCCTCTCAAAAGCACATTGTCTAGAGACCAACTGAGGCACATAAACTATCAAACTGACCATAGATCGCCAACTCACCATCAAAAGCACCTATACCACTCTATACATGTCCTATGACAAGGCTTTGTAAGGGATGCTCCAGCTACTTGTATCGCCAAAGGTATCTCCACATTTGAGAATAACCCATCTCAATGAAAACCTCATTCTATCAACCCTCAACAACGTAGGTTATGCAACAAAACGTATAGCCAAGTCTCAGAAATGGCTATCATCCGGACCAAGTCTCAAAAATAATTGGGACTACCATACTAGCCAGAATATGGCTCCACAAAAGCGTACAATGGCAGTATCCACAAAGACGTACAAGTCTGTCATGATGCTCAAATAGGTGCCAAAAGCATGTGCATGTAAAGAAATATCCCTGCAAGGAGTCAAACTACTCTCAAAAAAGCTCAAACATTGTCAAAAGTGCCAACATATGCATGGACGCATAAAAAACTGCTCCCACTAGAACCAAAATATCACAAGCACTGAAACCTATAGCCTGTAAGTTGATGTCAATGCCGTAGCCAAAGCCAAAATTGAAGCCGAGAAGCACAGAGGAAGCTAACCAAGCCGCTCTATGCACCTGTACCTATATCTATATCTATAGTTGAAGAAGACAATGCCATCAAACTCCCACTCTATGTGTGTGTATGAGGACACTTTTAAAGAGGCTACACACTCTTGAACGAGCCGTGGGATCTCGTAGATGCAAGAGGCTACAACAATGGTACCTGTAATGGCTATGAAAGCTCTGTAGCACAAACTACCAAAAGAGAGCTAAAAAACCGTAGCTTGAATGAGGTTTTTGCTGGCACGCATGGCTTGAAAGGGGGGTAAAACCCCAGGACCTACTAGAAACGCTCTCGGAATGCTGAATTTACCGATGCCAAAGTCGGAACCTTGTTTGCACTCTTGAAAGTGCGTGCGCACGAAAATGATTTCAGGAATGAGACTACTTTGATACCAGATGAATGAGAGGAGTCAAAAGCATAGAAAAAGAGGAAGATGAATACATGTGCACACACACACACACACACCACCATAGCCACACACATAAGTTGGAGGGGGAGAGCCGGCACACCCTATGTGTCCCCTTTCTTTCTTCTCTATCTTATGCACTTAGGCACAATACAAACTCTACTTTGTGTTAGTGGCTCGCACAAGTGTATAGCTGTACACTTAGGGTTAGTAGCACTTAGTGATGGACGGTCGGCCACATGGCCATTAAACCTAACAGTTTTCTGGCTTGGGCATCAATCTCGCTTGCTGCAATTCCTATAAACTGACAGTGCTCATTTTTTAGTGTTGTCTGTTGCATCTACTATCACAAGGCTATATGTATCTATTACAAGGGGTGGTGCAAGCTCTTCATCACCATCTCCATAAGCTCTTCTCTCTAGTATACGGAAAGAAAAAGAAGAAGAGGATATTCTCTCTCTGCTTGCTTATTATCTCCTCTCTCGTTTCACGGTGTACTTGCTCTCCAGAAGCTCTCATGGTCAATACCTCTACGTAGCTCTCATTACCACTCTCTTGCAACAAAGAAAGAAGCCTTTAGACATATCCTAATCGATTCTAAAGCATGGTAAAAATCTCTAAACTCCGTAGACATCATCATCTCTCTCTCTCTCTCTATGTCGTTTTTTTGAGTAGTCACCCTCTCGGTGATTGTTTTTCGTATACGAGTGCATGTATGGATTAATCAAGTAATTATGAAGTTATTCCATGATTATTTCATCATGTTTAATAGGTTTGTTTATGAATATGGTGTGTTTATGATCGCATGTGTGCATAGAAAGTGTTTTTTGTTTCACGTCATAGAAGCAGTAGGAACACTATTTTGGTCATAGCTCACAAACCATTATGAATCAGGCCGAACACTTTATCCAAAGATAAAATGCATCATTTAGAACACTTTTCTCTTTGGTGTCATGTGAAAATAACGCACAAGCTAAAAGATATGGTCAAAAAACAGCTTGCTGACCACAACACAAGTCAATTCTTTTGACTCCAGGCTCAATTCACCGGATGGGCAAACCCACTTAACCAAATGAAAACCTTGATGAACTTGATGATAAATGTATTTAGGTCTATTTTATCACCTCAATATATGAGTTATTAATTCCATAACCGGTTTTACCTACACGTGTAGGGGTGCTACTAAGGGGGAGTACCATGTGACGTCTTGAGTTAACCGAGCTGATTATGTATGATTATGGTTTTCTTTGGTGAGTTGATTTTAGTTATTAGATTTCCATGAACTTATGTGAGGATATATGGTTAGACAAACTGAATCGCATAGGCAAATATAAATAAAGTGGCTTTCTTTTGGGGTTATCGTTTATTGTGTGAGTATCATATAGGGAAAGTGATATTATAGAGTTCTAGTCTACATTATGGAGTTGATCTTGCTGCATTGGTTTGAGGTCAAATACTTTCATTTGCATGCTATGTAGGCTCCCAAAAATATCAAACTATTGTTTTTTGCATATGTGTGAAGTTATGATTTATGATCGACCTAAAGGTCGGAGCTGTTTTGCATTATGTTTATGGTGATGGAATGTTATCATATGATGTATGGAACCTTATGGATTGATGTGGATACCTCATCTGCATGGGTATGATTTCTTTTCACCTTTCTAGGTCAAAACTAGCTATATGTGCTAGAAAGGTAAAGTGCAGATGTGATGCATCAAGTTTGCATGGTTGGATGTTGTCAAAATTGGAATTTTATATCACGTTTAGTTGTTGGTCGGACTTCTTTTATGCATGAAAAACTCATGTCTTAAGAGTCATGTGTGTGGAATTCCATTGACTGTAGGGGATATTTCAAACTCCAAGTGTGAGAGTCGGTTCAGTGTGAATATGATTTATGGCGAAGGGATGAGATTTCCTCATGGATTATGGTTGTGATTTTATTGTGGAAGCCGGTGTGTCTCTTGGTTTTTTTTTCTGGATATGATTATGTTGCCAAAATATTTGGAGCCATGTTATGTTCTAAAGTGGTTATGTAGGGTTGGTGTGTCTCACCCGAGTTGGGTGGAGTGCTCACCCGTGTGATGTGATTGGATTATGTATGATTTTGGGAGGAGATCATGAAGTGATCGGATGGTTTATGGTTAACATGTAAGGGTAGAGACCATGTACAATCTAGCTGCTTGGAAAAGATTGTTTGTGCTAATTGTGATTGAACTCACGTGTCATGTTTCTCATGGCAGCGTTGCTACAAGACTAGGATCACCTACATTGATTAGCCGTAGACAAAAGGATCGTTGACATAGGGCTTTGTTGGATTGGGGGTGTTGCCTAGGTCTTCTTCCTTTTGTAAGTCTCATCTACACGGTTAGTGCTTCGGGAATTGAATGACCTACATGGCTAACGCATCAAAGATTTTGTCTTGGCTTTGCCTAAACATCTGGTGCTGGGCATCGAAGAGACGTGGCGTCTAAACTGGTATGTTGGTGTTGATACCCTACCACCTATTGGTACTTGGGATCCTTTCAGAGCTCGAGTTCATGGAGGGAGGCAAAGTAGCCTCAGCTTATGTCTGGCTCAGGTAGGTTGGAGGTGTTCTAGCTCGCTCTTGGCAAAGTGAAATTCACTCTGTCTGTAGTAGAGCAAAAGTGGATGGGTGGACCGGTCGATCCTTACACACGGTCCAATGCTCTACTAGTTATTTTATCATAAACTTTTGGATGTTTTGGTATACCTAGATTTTGTCATTGCATTAAATAGGGAATTTAAAGATTCTCTGTTGTCATTCTCTCATGTCTCTGTGCATTCTATTTCATCCTCCACTATACTCTCTCTCTCTCTCTCTCTCTCTCTCTCTCTCTCTTCCCCTCTTCCCGCAATGCGATGTACACATATATTCACCCTCCGCAATGTTATATTTTTCTTGAGTACGCTTTCATTCATTAAACCCAGTCAGGGGTAGCACTAGTCACTAGGTGCCTCTGGATGTAGTCCGGCTAATAGCCTAAACTCCATGCTTGGTTGGGTGCTGAGATCTCCTTCCCTATGCAAACGCTTCCGCAACTCTAATGAATATTGAAAACTATATAAAGGTGTAAATTGTATATTTTGTGCATAGACCTCCGGGGAGTGGTATCTCTCACCTGGTATCAGAGCCTATGCTTAAGGTTATACACTAAGTTGCATTATTCGTTATTCGGGAGACATATAATATGCGAATAATGGGCGTATTATTCGTTTATCTAAATTATACGGCCGTATTATACGGTGCCACATCAGTATAAACGGCTAAATCGTATAACTTCTTGATTTTTCGATCGAAATTATTTTCGAACGAAAGTATTTTCGATCAAAAATTATAACGATCGAATATGTTAGTATATTTAGCAACACGCGAAAGGCCTCATACCAGCTTTCAAAGTCAGTGTTTTCCATGTGAGTACTCTCACCAAACGATCAAAAAATGTAATTTGTAAAAAAATAAAACAATTTGAATTCAATAAAAAATAAAATTCAATAGAATTTTAAGTTTTGTGATTCAAATATATGAATTTGTTTTGAAAAACTTAGTAAATAGTTGAAAGTTTGTATTTTGTGAAGAGTTTAATCTCTCACCTGATACAAACTGTAATTATAAGAATCACTTGTCAATGTGTTCAATTAATTGACACTTGGAAGTGATTAATAAAAAAAAAGTAAGATATTATCGTTGTGTGTAGAGTGTACTCTCACATGAGATAATTAGTTTAAAAATATAATTACATAAAAATTAATTTTATGTAATTTAAAGTTCGATTTTGATGTGTAGAGATTTTCTCTCACTTCAAAATGAATATAATGAAACAAAATTATATTTTTACATTTTGTGTAGAGCTATTCACACTGCTATGCTCTCACTAGAGTAAAAATTTAGGAAAAACATGTCCAAAAATAATGATATTCTCTTATCTTTATTTGGACTGCAAAATCTACCGTACTGTGTGAGAGCATACATATGCTCGCATTGTAGATAGATAATCGCTTAAAATCTATGGTAAAGTGTAAGAACTTTTTGTTCGCACTTTACATAGATACGATAATTATCAAGTATTGTAAGTGATTATCGTTTTGACATTTAAAAATGTCACTTATAGCTCTTGTATGTATAGTAATTTATAATGATAATCATTTTAATACTTGATTTAATTGTAATTATTGATTATCGTAATGTGTTAAAGATACAAGCTTGCACTTTAGATAAATCGATGCAATTTATATGTAATCCAATGGTATTGTTTTTTATTATTGTATTTTTGTTCAATCATTGTTTTTAATTATTTTAATTTCGTTCAATCATTATTAGTTAAATTAATTTAATGTTTTAATTGATTTTGATTATGAAAATGATCATTGACTTTGTTTTTACTAGCAAACTATTTTTGTGCATCATGGTGAAAGGACAAGAGTGGAGTTATGTGCATGAGTTGAAAGCTGGGAGAAATACATCTCGACTTAAATGTAAATCTTGTGGCCACGAGTTCAGTGGTAATGCAACCAGAATTGAAGAGAATTTGTTTAAAGTCCCTGGCAATGTTGAAAAGTGCGGGGCACCACCAAAAGATATTCATGAAAAATTTGCCATGTATTCTCGCAAAGTAAAGTTGATTCTTGCAGCTAAACATAAAGGTGATGTTTCTAAAGATATTCATGCGAATATTGAACCATCTGTATGCAATGAGGCAACAGAAGAGGTGTGTACCACTCAAGTAAATGATCAAAGTTCTCAATTGAACCCTCTTCATGGACATGCTTCTACATCAGGAGGAGTTCCTAGCACAAGCAAATCCGGCAGAGCGTCATCCAATGGACAGACAATGCCTGAAGCATTAGGTAAACAATGGTTTCTTGAGTTGCATTTAAATTGGACACAAGAATTTGTTGCGTGTGGCATATCGTTCAATGTTATGCGCAATCCAATATTTCAAGATTCTTTGATGAGTACAATCAAAAAAGGATTTGTGCTTCCTGACTATAACAAGATGCGAACTGAATATCTTGATAAAGTCAAAGACAGTACTGAAGCCATTCTCAAACGCACAGTCCTAGAGTTTATTCCAGCATATGGATGCACCATAGCATTGGATGGATGGACTAACTCTCAGAAAAAACCTTTAATCAATGTAATGCTTATTAACCCTAGAGGGGCTATGTTCGTGGAAGCAATTGACAGCTCATTGAAAGAGAAGACTATCACCTACCTAGCAGGGGTGTATGAGCGTGCAATTGCAAAGGCAGGTGGACCAAAGAATGTGACTGCTATTGTCACAGATAATGCGGCCAACTACAAAGGAGCACAAAGAGCTATTCAAGTCAAGTATCCGGAGATTTCTTAGGTACCATGTGCAGATCACACTTTAAATTTTCTTTTAAAAGATATTGGTAAAATGGCATGTGTGAAGCAAACTTTATTGGATGCAAATCATGTGGTGAAATTCATTAGAGAGCATCAATTTTTGTATGCTCTTTTTCGAACCAAGTCACCAAATAAAGCTCTGCAAATATTTTGCGCAACAAGGTTTGGTACGGCATACTATGTTCTTGCTGCTTTGCAAGAGTTGAAGCCTGCATTGATGGAAACCTTAGCAGACAGAAGATGGGATGGATGGCTCAGCAAGTATCCAAGTTATCAGGAAGCAGCTGGTCGATGTGCACAAATAGTAAACTCGCTATTCTTTTGGTGTAATGTAGAAAGAATAGTAACTGTGTCTAAGCCATATGTAGATCTTTTGAGAGCAGTTGACACAGATTCTTTTATTTTTGGTCGGGTCTACTGGTATATGTCAAAGGCTATACGCAAGCTAAGAGAAAATGTCAGTTTTGGTGCAAAGGATAAAGCTACCATGATTACAATTGTTAACAAGCGTTGGGTGCAGTTGCATACGCCATTTCATGGTGCGACTTTTGTATTGGATCCTAAGTTTCAAATGCATCAACAATCTGCCAACAAAGAAGTTATGTCCGAATTCAGAACAGTGTGCTCCCAACTCTTAGGGCACGAAGATGGAAAAACAGCTTTTCATCAGCGAGTAGATTATGCCAAAAGAACTGGTATGTTTCAGGATCCGTGGCATATAGATGCCATTGGAAAAACAAGTGCACTTTTATGGTGGAAGGAGTATGGTGGAGAGAAAGTGGAGTTGCAACACATTGCAGTTAGAGTTTTATCAGTAGCTGCATCAAGTGGAAGTTGTGAACGAAATTGGTCAGCATTCTACTTTGTGCACACGAAAAAGAGAAACAGACTTCATACTAAACGGGCTGTTGATTTGGTGTATGTTTTTTGCAATATGAGACTTATTTATAAGCCTCAAAACATTGCAACTAGAGCCGCTCAAAAGCAATATGGAGTCTTCCAAACGCATGAAGCTATTTCTGCAGAAGTTGATGATGAAGATGATATGGAATGGGAGATAGTTTCAGAATGCTCAGATATGGACGAAGTAGATGATATGGTTGCAGTTTTTGAAGATGGAGATGATTTGTGAGAGTACCATTGTAATACTTAACAAGTTTTTGCATATGATAAAAGAAAGTGGTATCTCGTTGTCGTTCACATCAAAACCTCTCTTTCTCTCTCTCTCTCTCTCTCTCTCTCTCTCTCTCTCTCTCTCTCTCTCATACGCACATATTGACTCACACAAAAATATAAATTGCCGATAATATCTTGTCGAATAACAATTACATAAAGTCGATGTAGGTTTGAAATTACAACAAGGTTCTGGGAAATTACTCAATCGAAAAGAGTTTGATATAATTTTGAGATTACAAAAAGCTTGTGAGTGACTTATGAGTTTGATAGATTTGCTATAAGCTGGTCTATGGTAAAATCTGTAATTCCTAGCTCAGGGGATGGTTGAGCACCATCTTTATGTGAAGTGGTAGTATCATTTGCAAAGGTACATACAATGATTCATATCGTTGAAGCTTTGCTTGTGCATCACTTAACTCTATTTCAAGCTCAAGAATATGGCCACGAAGCATGTCCGGTGTTTCTCCTTGGCTGGCAAGGTCTTGTCCTTGGCTGGCTAATTCAGTCAGTGTTTCTGACTCTTCAGGAAGTAAAACAATAGGACGCTTGCGAGGAGGCATTGGATTATTTGCATTGCGTGCTGCCACCTTTTCTGCAATGCGTCCACGTCCAACGCCAGCGGTGCCTGGACGATCTGACCAATCCACTCTCTTCAGCAAAACATATCGAACATAGCATTGTTGGATAAAGTAAATTGCTACTTGGTTGTTGTTTGGTAGGCATCTCTCTTGTCGTATAAACCTTTGCAGCAATACACGTGCCAGTCCTTTGGAGTGTGTGGCACGCACAACACAACCATCAGCAAACAACTCAACAATCTCAAATGTAAATCAATTGTTGTATATATCTACGTTCAGAGTAACACCAAGTCATCTGCTGATGAACAATGATGTTACTACAGAAATAGAAGCACAAAAATAACGAAAGTCGTATTAAGATGAAGAGGGCATAAAGTATGCATCTCTACACTCTTAAAATGACGAACGTTAATTTTTGTGCTTCTATGTAGAATAATCAATAATGATTTACTTTAAGATTGTAAATTTTATAGGCCACTCTGAAGTGAGAGGTGTAGCATCATGCCTACTACACTCCACGAGTCGACCTCTAATCCTAACTCATCTCTATGGTGAGAGATATATTACTATACCATACGAGCGAGAATCTAAATTTACCCTAAGCCTTCCCTGGAGTGAGTTATATAACTACACACCACGGGAAAGGAAACTATATTCTATACACCTCTGGAGTGAGCCATATGGCTACACACCACGAAGTGGCCTACGACTTGCAAGCCAACTTTGTGGTGAGAGCCGAAACTACTGCACCACACAAGTCTGGCACAACCCAAAAAAAAAGTTAATATTTATTGAAAATTTAAAAAATATACCTGAAAACCGCTGTAAATCAAAGACGCTGTCTCTATCTGGCAAACTCTCAGAAGCTCCAAGCTCTCCAAACTCCAAGAAAGTCCACAATGTTTTTCGATCAAATACGGCGATGATTGTATATATATACTTTTTTTCGATCGATATATTTTTCGATCGAAAAATATATTGATCGAAAAATGTTTTATACGGCTATTCGGTAATTATTCGGAAATACGGCATATATTAACGTTTTATTTTTACAATTTTTGTTATACGGGCGTATAAATGCAACGCAGGTTATACGGATGTCCTAAAGCCTGATACTAGTCGGGTTAGTTATGCATCATGCACACGTTCATGCATGCTATTTGGAAAAGGATATTGTATTCATGATGCGTCTACAAGTGGCATTGGTTGGTGGGTACCTGTTTGACTTGTCTTCGAATGTAAGTATTCGGTTTGAGTTATGGTGAAGTGGTTGAAGTGTTCAACGACGACGTTGTAATTTCTTTGAATGTTTGTTTTGTAGTAACAAATGGATCCCATAGTGACATTTGAATGCTTTAGCCAGGGGAATGAGGTTTTGGCCATAGTGCTCAACAATATGGCAACACAGTTATCAAGAGATGCAAGGGATCTCTTTTACTTAGAAATCGGGACCAAAGTCTTTGGCATGCCATGAAGCACAACTTGTTGGAAGAGCGTTGACCGTAGTTACCTTACCCGTCACCAAGAACCCTTCCATCAATTCTTTACCTACATTGACGACAGTCCAAGAGACTGATTTGTCAACCTCAGGCTACTTCAACTTAGAATGTGGTTAGGCCTAGAAGACATGTTCTACTACTTGTCAATGGTCTCCCAAATATTAAGGATTGTCAAAGTTGCTAAGAAGTTTGAAGCTCTTGCAGTTGTCATAGGAAAAGAAAAACTAGAAGATAACTATAGACCACGTTGTCGCATGGGAGGTCTAAGGGAATACCTTGTCATGAGAGTCAAAAGAATATTTAGAGAATTAGCTTTGAAACACCTCTGATATTGTAATGGAATCATAAAAATCAAATTTTAAAGAATAAAAGAAGCATAGACTCAGTTTTGGTTCACATGTGTACTAAGTTTTCTCTCTCCTTGTCTTGTTTTAGATGGATCTTCTTAATTGTCTAGATGAACTCCCGAGTGATTTTACACAAAGGGTATTTTTCAATTATGCGGTTGGATTCAATTTTCATTGGGGAATTGAAGTGGTACGAGCATCAAAGAGGACTGGAGACTACCTTGTTCCGAACACTAGCATGGGAGTTATATATTGAAGCCCAACCTCAATATCAAACACAAGTGCCTGATAAATTTATGACCAATCCACAGCTTTGGGTTAAGAAAAAGATCCAAGAAGGCGACATTAAAGTACAGGGATATGTTCTTTACCTTAACCTATGTTCTCTTTTAAATCACATATCTAGGAGCCCTTGAGGTGGTCACCACGCTGGCGTATTATTCCATTGGCCAAGTAGAACATGTACCTCCTACTGTTCCTCAAAATGATTGGTTAATTAACAGAGTAGACGTTGATGAGTCGCCACTATCTCCAAGGGCTACACGAACATCTACAAGAGTGTCAATAAGAATATTTTGAGTTATAGATCTTGAAAAAGAGCCACAATAGCCACCAACATACATCAAGACGAAGAAGAAGATGAGGATTTAGAAGAGGATATTTCTACAAGGGAATAACCATCCACAAAGAGACTAAAGAAGAAAAAGAGAGAAAGGACAAGGGGAAACAAAAGGTGGATGACACAAAATAGAAAAGAAAGAAAGCTCCATCACCTATTTAATTGGGAGAGATGCTCATCTCAAATAGGAGCGGGAGGCTTATGAGATTGAAAGGGGCCTTCAAAGGGATTTTGATGAATTCTTGAAACAAAACCCCAAAAAATTGAGAACCAAAACTCCTATGTTTAAACAAGACAAGGACCCCCAAGCCTATCTCAATCTATGAGGAGGAAGATTTTTAATGCAAGAAAGAAGCTAAGGGAATAGAGATGGCAGTCACCACCAAAGAAGCTAGGGATACTTCTTAAGAAAAGGATGAATCTAAAGAAAAAGAAAGCAGATAGATTCTAGAACCTAGATCCCCTAGTGCATTGGTGCCTTCTTGCTTGTTGACTCTCTTTTCCCTTTTCTTGTCTTTCCCCTAGGCATTATCTTGCTCCTCATTTTCCCTTTCAAGTAATATCTTTGTTGTTGAAGCAGAAGCACTTTTGGCACTATGTTGGAAGCATGTTACATGTTGTGTAGCATATTTGGAAGATGTAGGAGACTATGCCTGAGGAGACTATACTACAGAGGGATGTGTTTTATCTTTTGTAGGAGGCACATATGGCATAGTTTTTGTTCAAATCTTCGACAAAAAAACTTGCAAGGGGTCCTACAGAGTTTGTTTCTAATTCCAATGGGGCTATTTCCCCCTTGTTTCCTCTAGACACCTAGGGATTGCAAGGTTTCCTTGTCCTTCATTGTTGATTCTAGTGTGTCAATTTCAGTGGTAGATTTCTTTCCTTTGTTCTATTCTTTATCCTTTTGCAAATCCTCCTTTAACTGTGCTATCTTGTTGAGATAGGCATCTTATTTTTGCATAAAACTTAAGGATAATTCCCTTCTTTGCATCTACTCAGGTCTCAGATCTACTTCTAAATCTTGGTTTTCTTTTACATAGCTTGGTAGGCTTGATGATGCCTTGTAGAGTGAGCATTGTTGGATTGCTTTTCATGCAATCGAGGAATTCATCCTGATGTTTTCTTTGTGCTTTTTCTTGAGCCAATTGAACATTGGCTAACCTCTAATTGTGCTTGCAACCATTTAGCATGTGTTGTAGTCTTTAGAGCCTCCGCTATCACTTCATCAAAGTGTTTCTATTTCTTTGCATGTGCCTAGAGAGGTTAGCCATCTATCCAGCCATATCTTCAAGAGACTTTTGCTATAATTCATTATTATCCTTCAATTCCCTGATCTCTAGTATGATGATGTCATGCAAATTATTTTACTCTTCAATAAATTCATCAACCACTTCTAATTGTGTAGTTTTAACATGAAATTCTAGTTTTTGATTCTGGACATGACTCTCTTTGTCATATATAACCATCTTTATACTTTGTATAAGGTGGTGAGCAAAGCGGACATACTCTTCTATAGTATGGAGAGGGGATGAGAAGAGACAATGATGAATGTAAACATAGCACAAGAAATAGAGGATTTTTAGAAAGAAGGCATGGCATGGGAGCAACAGGTTTACATTCAGTAAATGTGGCCCAATTGACTCCAAATTAATTAGATGACACATGGAATGAGTAGAGCCTTTTCTATCCATTGATCAAATATGAGCTATGAAAGGTCAAGAAAAGGCTACTCAAGGATTAATAATTCAATATAGCAAATCCACACTGCTCATGGAAAAAGATCTAGCTTACCTGCCACCCAAGATACTTAGTGCTATATGTACAAGCCCTCCCAAATCTTAAGAAGGATCCCACACTATCCCAATGCCACTACTCTAAATCTAGGACAATCACCAACTCTTTGTTAAATGCATTCCACTTGGCTCAATTATCTAAGGTTGGCACCACCCACATGCAAGCCAATAGAAGAATATCAAGTCAAGACACTTATAGATTTTATTGCCATGTTCAAGCACATCCTCAACATCCCATGTATCATGTTCATCAAGATAGCGAGAATGAGACTCACATGCTTGCAAAAATGATTTCATCATGCTGAGAAAACAGATGCAAAATAAATGTCATTCCTCAAAAGGCAACAAAGGACTATGCTATGATTTATTAGGACAACCCACAAATGAAATCTTTTATGGTTTCTATGCCAGATTGATGTTTTTGCCTTCCTATTAGAAGTATATAGAAGTATATAGAACACACTTAGAGGACGTTATAGAGTGCTATTGGTGTCCAAATAGGCTCTATAAAACATGCATAATTTTTCCAAGATGTCAAAATAGGGATTTATCTACATGGGAATGTTTGTTATGGTGTGGCCTATTCTTATAGCAAGTTTGAGTGCATTCGGAATATTGCCACTATCACCTACCATCACTTAAGTCTTGCAAGAAAGTACAGTAGCTTGAGATTAGCATTTTGGATTAGTGAGATAGACTAGGTTTTTGAGAGGTTATTTACCTCTTGTAGACGCCATGCACTAGTGAGGCCAACTACGTCCTATGGATTGACATTTATGTGTCTGTGTTTCTCTCTTTCCTGCCATATGGATATGATGAGGCTTGGTAGCCCACTCACATTTTGGCGTCGTTGCCGAGGAGGCCTTGTATACACTTTCCTTTACGTTCATCTCCATCCGATAGTTATGTCGTAGAAAATCTAAGCTAAGAGGGGGGGATGTTAGCACCTAGGCTAACACCTCTAGTATTTCCTTTTCATTTTGAGCCCAAAAGTTGTAACTCTCTCTTTATTTATGCATCCAAATCTCGTGAAGTCCAAACATTGTACTTTCTTTTACTCATGCAGAGATGTATAGTTGGTAATTAGGGCTACGAGCTTTTGGATTGTAAGTGTTCATTACCTAATTTGCATTTATACGCCCGCATATTAAGAATTATACGTATATTATGTAGTTATACGTTGTATATCCATATTATACGTGTTTATCCGAATAAAATGTACTCCAAAATCAAAACCAAACCTAAAATTAAAGAGCGAATGCAGCTTGTAGCACAGCTACATTCAGAATTGAAGAGCAAAGATAAGATTGAAGGCTCTTCAAAACGTCCTAGGATAGAAGAGGATGTACCTCCTCCATCAGGTGATCAACCCTTAGTTGTACACTTGGATGATACAATATGTCCTCCTGTCATACACTTACTTGAGGAGCATTCCATCTTTCACTTGCAAGCACCCCAATTAACTGAGGGACGTTTTGCAAATGTGAAACAAGTATCAGTGGCTCATCCTCTCTTCAAAGATCATGTCTATGCGACAAAGATCTACAAAGACCAAATAGGAATCAAGCCGACATTATAGATCGTGCTAGAGGAGGCAACTGCTACAATTGTTCAGCATTGTGGCATGATATTGCCTCGTGCTCTTGTTCAATATAGCAAAAGATCTATGCTGATCTTCAAGTTTTGGAATGGAGGTCATCTTGAGCAGTGGATTCAGGCATGTCATCATGATGGAAGCAGGCCTGCAATCAGAGAGTTCCAACACATGTCTGAAATTGTATAGTAGTTTGCAGACAACATTTTGCCAATCTGTAATTCTCTTCTACAGACGATTAAATTCGTGCATAGTCACGAATTCATTCACAATGATCTACACACTAGAAATATTCTACTTCATTTTGGTGAGCGAGGAGTGTATGTTGGCATTGCAGACTGGGGGCAAAACACACCATCAAGAACATTTGCAACATTTCCCAAGCTGCCAAATCTCACCCCTCAATGTAGAGCTCAATTTGAACGAGATTATCCATGGACTGCCTCTGAAAATATTAGCACCAATCCTCCTCCATTCAGCAAGGCATTTGATATATATAGTCTCCCATATATTCTTAGATGCTTGATTGCGTGTATTCCAGAGCTCGCTGAGGTTCTCAAGCGCGAATTTTTGTGAAATGTAAATAAACATCTTGCTAGTGGAAAATCCCCCAAACCCTTAGATAGACCTAAGATAAAGGATTTAAGCCTTTGTTTGAATGGAGGCCATAATGTTGGCTATCATATTGTAACCAAATCTGGCTTGAGTCATGTTGATGGTTAAACCATTAATCAACTTTTTTGACATTAATGATGTGCAATGTGTGGTGATATTTAGCGTGGTGATATTTAAAGTATTTTATTAATGGTGTTCAATTATGTCTTTAAAGTTCTTCAAGTTGAGGTTTTAAAGTATTTCAAGTTGGATCGCTCAATTCTCTAAAAACAGCTCTCTTTTCAAATTTTTAAGACCTGTTTCACTAAAGTTTATTATTTTGCATTTTAGTTATGGAAGAAATTTCTCCCGACCAGAATGCACAGCAGCCTAATGATCCTCTGCTTAATCATACATTGGCTCAACAAATTTACAAAGAGGAAGAGATTCGGGTGGCTCAAGGAGACCTCAGTGCTTTGGCTAGTGTACAGATTGCCACAAAACAATAGTCAAGTGGCAATTTACTTTGTACAACAATGCTATTGCTATTATATATTGTGGCTCAAAGTTGATTGGAACAATCATTCCACTACAGGAGGTGTTGGCAAAGGACACCCAACTGAGAAGATTCATGCACGGGAAGCTAATCAAGAAGACCCTCCTCGCAAGAGAGGATATACATACTTGCCCGAAGAAACCGCAGTCATTAAGCAGCTTGCTACCCAAGGCATGGATTTGGCAAGTCAAGGAGAGAGTCCCAGCCATTCTACGCGCTTGTATAGCAGTTTCAGAAAGAAAGTTGGCATGGCACGAGGCAAAGTATGGGCCTATTAACGAAGAAGAGATGGGCAATGCGGGTGCAAGCGATTCATTTGGCCAATCAGAATTTCGTGTATCTGACCTTTTAGGAGATGCAACCCATGATTTAAATTAAATCTCTCGCACAATACTAAGCTCTTTTTGTATCTTAAATCTCAAGATTTTTACGTAAAACTCTTTTTGGTATGTAAATCTTTATTTATTGCAACAAATGAACATGTCGGCTGTTGTTACAATTGTGTAAGTTTTGTTCTCTCTCCCTCTCTTTTTGACAATGATATGGAGAAGATGGAGAGAAAGGGAGGTAAAGAAAGAGGAAGAGAGTGAGTGAGAGAGAGAGATTTTGAAGCTAAACTCTATGTAACTTTCGCATTGCAAAATTGATAGAGAATTCAGTACAGACTTTATAACTCATCCATCCCCTCAATCATAGGCATCATGTCATCAATTTCTTTAAAATCTAAACATTCTGGATCAATATCTTCCGGGTTTCATTCCAATTCATCATTGGAGTTGAGCTCATTTGCAATTTATTCATGTGTGTTTGAAAGCACCCGAAGCTTTCTTCCGTGGCACGTGTGGCTAACTTCGCTGGCTTGTGCATAAGACACATGTTACAAAATACATAAACCAAATCCACAAATCGTTTAGGACTTAATTGACTTAGTTTTTTAGTATGCACAAAAGAAAACGAAGACCATAGCTACCACTCGAAGCGGCAATAGACAATACTCTCACAGCCACATGTTGAAGTTCCACTTTTTCTCCATTGTACTCTTTCCACCAAAATACTCATCGTCTTGATAGCATCTATATGCCAAGGATCCCCAAACATTTCTTCTCTGCTAGTATATGCCGTCTTCTCGGTGTATGCCACCTGTCCATCCAGATTGCCTAGTAGTTGAGCACACACTTTCTTGAAATCATTGATCACTTCATTGTTTGAAGGTTGCTTGTGCATCTGGAACTTAGGATCTAAAACAAAACCTGCTTCATGCAAAGGAGTATGCAATTGCTCCCATCATCTTTTGACAAACGACATCATCATGGATTTCCCTTTTCCTGCATAAGATGTACAGTCTTTTAACTTTGAGTGGCTTCATGCATTTCCTAATAAACCCGTCCAAAGATAGAGGCTTCTTTGTCCACTAATTGTATCAGATAAGTGAAGGGTTCTGTGACAGTAACAATTTTGTCTACATTTCTCCAAAAAACAAGAAAGTTTACAAGCTGATAGCATTTGGTTGCAGCAAGTTCATAATTGGGATATTTATCAAGCCAAATGGCCCATCTTCTATCTGCACTACTTCAACAAGGCCGCTTTAACCTGCTCTGCAGTATTGACATAACTAATATGCTGCTGCAAAACGGGTCACAAAAAAAATCTGAAATTTTTTGTGGGGGAATTTGTTCTGAACAAAGCATAAGAAAAATAATGCTCTCTTATAAACTTCACCAAGTGGTTTGCATCTCGAAGAGTTTGTTTAATAGATGGAACTTTCCCAAAGTCCTTTAAGAGCAGATTCAAAGTGTGAGCAACACATGGAACCCATGTTATCTCTGGATACTTTGCTTCAATTAGCTTTTCCTGTTGCTTTGTAGTTAGATGCATTATCTGTGACAATGGCTGTCACATTTTTAGGTCCTCCTGTGCTTTTGATCGAATGCTTATACACACCAGCAAGATATCCACTAGTTTTCTCTTTCAAGGATGTATGGATCGCTTCAAGAAATATGGAACCTCTTGGACAAATAAACATCACATTAATCAATGGTTTCTCCTGAAAACTTGTCCAACAATCTAGAGCAATTGTGCATCCATATTGTGGCACATAATCAAGAGTTGTGCGCTTTAAAATATCTTTTGATGTAGTTTTCACTTTATCTAAGTATTCTGTATGCATCTTATTATAATCAGGTACCACAAAACCCTTCTTCGTCGTGCTCATTAAAGCATCTTTGAAGATAGGATTTTGAATGACATTAAAAGGAATTCCACATGCAACAAATGCTTCCGTCCACTTAAGATGGAGTTCAAGTAGACATTGTTTACCAAATGCCTGAGGCAAAGTAGGACCACTTGATGCAGGTTCTCCTCTAGTCCATGCTTCACTTCGGCTTATGTTAGCAAAGCTTCCGATAGGATTAGAGCTACAATCCCCAACAAAGGATAAATGATACCCTCCTTGACCTGAAGCAGGGGTAGAGGGAGGGTTTTGATCATTCTCGAGTGTCATCTCAATGTCCCTAGCCATAGATGGAGCCATCATTTTGGGACCTCTCTTTTTTTTGCCTTCAAGATGTGCTCTCTTTGCCTTGAGCGTCCACTCGGGAAATTTTTCTTCAATACCTCTTGGGAGATTTTTGCAAGCTAAAATGTTTCCAGGAATTTTGAATATGTTCTTTTATCCTGTGTGCATTTTCGCTAAATTTATGGCCGCAGATCTTACACTTCAATTTTGATGTAGTCTTTCTACTGGCCAATTCGTCTACGTAGTTCCACTCATATCCTTTCACCATCTTCTTAAGATTTGCAAACTCAAAAAAAACTAATTACTAAATATACGTCTAAAATCAAACTCTAATATCAACGTTTTCAACCTCTTTAGTTAATAAATACAAAAAATAGATTTTTTTTCCAGTATGAGCTCTCACTTTACACCTGAATCATGATAAATAAATCGCTTAATCTATCTCAATAACTTCCAAGTGTAAGTAAACTCTACACATAGAAAGTTATTTTAAGAAAAGGTATCTAGATTACCTCATCTGGTGATTTTGCTATCAATACAATATCATCTGCATACAACAACAAAGGGATCCATGACCCTGCAAGTTGAGCATCTCTGTCACCCTCTCTATCAATGTAATCTGATACCTCATCTATATACATACCAAATAAAGTAGGGGACAGTGGGCATCCTTGCTTTACTCCAACGGTGGAATGAACAATGTCGGAATCCCCTATTGGAGTACTTACATAACCGGTTATTACTGACCCGTATAAGGCCATGATCCCCCAGATAATCTCTTTGGGGACCCCTAACTCTTGCATTCTGCACATCAATCTGGCCCTTGGTACTGTATCAAAAGCTTTCTGAAAATCCACAAAGCAACAATACATCCTTTTCCCGCTTGCTCTTCCTTCCTCAGTAATGGCTATGAGCGTAAGAATATGATCTAAAGTGGAAAACCCCCTCCTGAATCCAGCTTGTCCTGTTGCCCTTATGCCCTCATTCTCTGCCCATCTACTCAATTTTTGTTCCAGAATGGATGCGTACAGTCCGGTCAGTGTGTGACCCCCCGGATTGCCATTTGATGGGCCTTAATAGTCTTTTTGACAGGTATGAAATGTACTTGTTTTCTAAACCCTTCTACTATTGTCTATATTCCTGTATTCCCATGGATAGACTTGGGAAATCCAAAGATAAAATCCATGGATATGGTCTCCCATGGTGAATTAGGAATTTGGCAAAGGTTGAAGCAATCCAGGTTGCTTCCCTCTATCAAACTTCGTCTTTTGGCATACCACACATTTTGAAACATACTCTCGTATGTTTGCTTTCATGGCAGGCCAATAGAAGTATGTTTCTATATCTTTTAGGGTAGACTAAATCCCTCTATGTCCCGCATAAGGAGGAGCATGAGATTCATACATTACTTTCTCATGTAGTGAGTTGGTAACGCATAGTCTATTGCCACAGAGAAGATAAACAACTTGTAGGGTAAATGGTTCTTCCTTCTTCCCTAGTGTAAGGGTCAAAATCACATCTCTAAAATCAGGATCGATAGCATACTCATCTATCATAGAAGATAGATCATTGTGAGATGCTATGGATACCACATTCACTCTCGGTCGTCTTGAGAGTGCATCAACCACTTGATTATGCTTTCCATCAATGTGAGCATTATGAAAATGAATTGCAAAAGGAAATATACCCACCTCATTTGTTTGTCAGAGAGCGTGGTTTGCGTCATGAAATACTTAAGGCTTTGGTGATCTGTTTGTAGAATGAAAGGAGTCCCCAAAAAATAGTCCTTCCACGAGTCTAGAGCATGTAGAACTGCTAAGAGTTCCTTCTCATATATACCTAATAGGGTGGAGCCTTCGACTTTTGTAGGCTATGGTGTGCCCTTCTTGTAGCAAAACAGCTCCAAGGCAATCACCATAAGCGTCGCATTGGACCTCAAGTGGCTTTGAGAGATTGGGCAGTGTAAGCATAGGTTGAGAGATAAGCTTCTGTTTAAGCTTTTCGAAAGCATTTTTCTCCTTGGTGGACCATACATACCTAACTTTTTTCTTTATTAGGTCATGTAATGGTCCCACGATTTGTGAGAACTTTTCTATGAAGCGTCTATATTATGCACACATACCTTTAAAGCTTCTTAGTTCATATAGATTCCTTGGATCAGGCCATCCTTTTGCTACCTCTAACTTTAATGGATCCATTTGGATGCCATCTTGAGAGATAATGTGACCTAAATACTAAATCTCTTGTAAGAAAAATCCACTTTTCTTTCAGTTAATATAAAGTTTATTCTCTCGTAAAACTTGAAATATTACCTGGAGGTGTTTCTTGTGTTTGTCTAATGAATTAGAGTAGATGATTATATCATCAAAGAACACTCTAGTAAAGGTTTGGTGAGGCCTGAATAGCTTCTCCACCATTAGGTGGTTAAATGTGGTTGGTGCATTGGTCAAGCCAAAAGGCATGAAAATGTACATGTAAAGACCAAACATAGTGTGAAATGCGGTCTTTACAATGTCTTGATCAACTATCCTTATTTGATAGTAGCCACTTTTAAGGTCAATCCTACTGAAGTAGGTCGACCCCTATATCTTATCAAATAGGTCCTCAATGGGAAATCTATTTGTGATCCTATAAATCTATTTGTGATCCTATTTAGTTCTCTATAGTCGACACACATACAATATGTGCCATCTTTCTTTTGCACTAATAACATTGGTGAACAAAATGGAGATGAGCTAGGCATAACCATGCTTTTCTCAACCAACTCATGCACTTGCCACATAATATCCTCTTGTTTAGCTTGAGAAAATCTATAAGGAGGTTTATTAGGCAGTGAGCTTCTTGGAAGAAGCTCAACTGCATGGTTGTCATCCCCTCGTTTGGGAGGTAGCTCACAAGGGTTGTCGTCAATAAAAAGATATTGGAATCCCTTGAGAAAATTGAATAACACTAGTTCCTTTTGATTGGTTATATCTTCTTTTTCTAAAAAATTAGGTTCATTTTGAGAATCTTTAATAAAAATCATGTATACGGAAATAGAGCTCTTTATTGACTTATTGAAAGCTTGCGTATGTACAATGGGTATGGTACTATCGAGCTCCTTAGCATCTATGTACATATCTTTTTTCTTGTACCTGTTTTAGGGCTTAACTACTCCCCTGTTCATACTCACGAGCATGACACAGACAGCATACTTATCATCCGATGACACGACTAACCCGTAGGTGCACGTAGGAAATCTCGTTAGCTTGTCAGGCTGAGACCAATCTACACATACGCACTTTTATGATGCATCAATCACTAACCCTGGTAGAATGCAACCCACCCTATCCCTTAACTCTCACAACACAGTTTACACGTCCAATGAACTCAGAATCGCATCAAACTTACTAGGCACCATCCTCTCACTAGGACATACGTACCTATAAGTCTAATCTCACCAGATTTGAACCCTAGCTATCTCGAATGCTGTCGCGATAGACCAACAGGTCATAATCCAAAAGTGGGCGAAACTTAAGTTTATCAGTATCTATGAGTAGCTAATCTCTTTCTCATTCCATGAAGCAATTGATTATTGAAAACAGACACCGTTTGTGCTACTTACAAGCAAAACAAGCTAGAGGAAGAATCGATCGCGATCAACTCGAAACAACGAATGCGTGGCGTGGGCGCGTAGCTCTCGGAGAGACTATCGCGGTGGTGTGGTTGCGTCGTGAATCCGGTGAGGGAGAAGCGCGTAGTGAAGAGGATAAGACACACTCACTCACACACTCTCTCTCTCTCTCTCTCTCTCTCTCTCTCTCTCTCTCTCTCTTAGACTCGTACGACACAGGATTAATTCAAGTGTTATTCAAAAAATGGTTCTAAGGTGACTTTTATACTTTAGTCACCTTAGCTCAAAAAATGTACATGGGGTTCTCTTGCTCATGATTACAAAAGTGGGAATAATTCTGAGTCCTGACTAACTGACTAATATTTATATAATCCAGACGAATGGATCAAACTGATAAGACGTCTTTGACATAAAAAAATGGAATTTAATATGCTTTACAAATGGGCTCATTACAATAGTTGGACCAATGGGGCTCCAACACTCCCCCCCTCCTAGTTCATGTCTACCACGACATGATCGTCTTTGTCTTTATTGTCGTTGTCGCCTTTCTTGAGTGATTTGCTGTAGAAACGCATCATAGCACATAGAGTCACTTGCCATTAATGGGCCAAAAATTTTTGACTTATACATGAAGAAGCCCGTGTAAAATGCTTCTTCAAATGTCTGGAGATGGTAGCTTGGCAGAAACATCAGCCGTTTGAAATAAGCATACAATACTAACTTTGTCGGTGGCCCACTTAGATCGTATGACAATTCTGAGGTGTTTTTTCAGTATTCATATACTCTGATGTCCAGCTTTCTGAGAAGGTTGTGAGACAGGCCAAAAATGTGCGAGCTATTTTACATAGCATCTTGCAGGATAGGTCAGGAGAGCCTCCGAATTCTGCTATGGCGCCCTGCGGAGTTTTCACCATGTAAGAACCAGATATTCTCTCTCCCTCTGCTGGCCCTGGCATTACTGGATAATTCAGCCATGTCGGATTTCTGCTCTGTAGTGCTTTATGTTGGCTGTAGATGTATGTTCGAGGAGTTGGGCAAAACGTTCTGTCATTCCTCAGCTCAGGCGGTGCGTTGACTAAGTGGATCAAGTTATGAGGATGGTCCAATAGCCATTGACGCCTCCACTTTGGCTGGCTGTCCACTATTCTGTTTTGTCGTTCCCTTTCTTGTACTCCTCCTTCAAATACTGGCGCTTGTTCTTCTTTTTCGAGCTGCCGTTGATGTGTTAGAGTCTCATACTTCAGCAGAGCATAAGGTAACATAGGCGCATTCCATTCTTGCCGTAGCTCTACTGCTGTTCTGCCCGATTTGGAAAGCCCTTGTAGCAACTCCTTTTCGAGTTGCATAGCCTTGTACCATATCATTTCTGTTTGCTTTTCCATCTTCTCGTCTAGCCTCTCCTCTTGCATCTTCGTGACTGAATCTTCTTCTGTCTCTTGGTCTTTGGAGCCGGTTTGATCAGTCTGCGTATGTGCCTCCTGTTCATCTGAATCTTCGTCGTACTCATCTTGACCCCCATAAACTTTGGCGAGTCCAACCAAATTTGTTGTTACTGGCTCCATGTGCACTCGTCCCTGTCCTTGGTGCTGCCCTGCACTTTGTAGACTTGCGATTTGTGCGGTCATTGTTCTACTATTGATTTGTAGAGCTTGAAATTCCATGTATTTTTTAGCGGTCGACTCCTCTAACTGTTTTATCCTGATATGCAGGTTTTCATTTTCTTCCCTGAGTGATTTGGAAACAATGCTTTCCATTTCACTGTCAGGAGCTGGTCCTTGTTGTTGTTCACTTTGAAAATCTGAAATTTGTCTTTGTAGTTCACCTTCTGCTCTAAGCGCACTTTTAGCAATCATTAAACGTTGTTTTCTTTCTAACTCCAGCTCCCTCTTTAGTGCAGCCACTTCTTCTTCTGGATGGAGTACTGGTGTTGTTGGTAGCGACGTTTTTTGCTTTTTAGCGCGTTCGATTTCTCTTTCTTGGATATCTGTTACTGCTCTTAAATCTTTGACATCAATTTGTAAGTCATCAATGACGACTTGCAAACTTGTGATGGCCTCTAGCGCATCTTGCTTTTCCTTTTCCAACTGTTGGATGTGTTCGTCTCTTTCACTGACATCTTCAAGGAACACGTTTATTGTATCTTCACATATGGCATTGAAGTCTTCCGATTCCTGTAAATTGTCCTTGAGAAGATTTACTGTGCCTTTGAGCCCCAATATTTCAGTATCTCTGATGCTGATCAGCTTTAGAGTGTCTTCCCTTTGCTCTTGCAGTCTCTGAACTTCCTCATCAGTTTTTTGTAGCTTCATTTTGTTGGATCGGTTCTGATCAGCTAACCATTGACTGTGCAGTCTTGTTCGGTTTAGTATTGTCGCCATTGACTGCAAATCTTCATCTATAGTAGCTTCTAGCTCAATTTATTGAAAGGAGGAAGCTTTATCTTTAGACCGATCCACCACCTTTTGCTTGCCTTTATCACTTTGTGATATGGTTCCAGTGTTTTGGCGTCTATCTGTTCCTTCTTCTTCTTCCTGTTCACTGGGCGGTGTGTAAACTCTGTCATCTCGATGTGAGCTTTCTGAATGTGAAGTAGATTCAGCAGGTGGGCTAGATTGCCTCTCACTTGTATCTGGCCTTGGAGATGGCGGCTGTGTCTCCTGATCACGTGAAGTCGGCCTCAGCTGATCTCTCAAAGTCTGGAGATCCTCCTCTTCTAGTAGCAGTTCTGGCTCATCCCTCGCATTTCTTGCTTGGATGTATTTCTCGAACCAGTCCTCAGTGTGAAAGTGCTACTAGACGGTTTCCAAGTGGTGCCTACATCGCCTCGTAGAGATCTTTATAGAGCAAACCCTTCTAGCATCCTTTCCATCTTTGCTATCTTCTGCAACCTGGTGTTGTTTTCCATTTCCGCTTTTCGCTTCTTTAGTCGGGCATCTTCCTCTTCAGTTCTTTTTTCTTCAGCCATCTTTTCTTGTGTACTTCTTGTCACTCTTTCCAGCTTGCGTTCTCCAATGGTATTAATAGATGCCAGTACTTTCCTTTGTGATCCGTCTTCGCTATTTTCCCTTAATACCAGCCAGTCGTTCTGATGAGGGGCAGGTGGCAACTGATCTGCCGCGCCTATGGCATGGTATATTACTCTGGTTAGGACTTCTCCTCCTACAATGTAATTGTTGGGGTGTAGGCCAGGTGGCCGTGGGAAACCACCCTTATAAACTTGCTTTCCCCTATTCAATATAGGGAGAGAAAGAGGAAGAGTTGACCTCTTCTCTTTCCTCTCCACTAACCCACACAGTGGCTACCTGTGTATCTTCCCCTTCCCTATTTCTCTTCTTCCCCTCTCTTTCACACACTCCGTACGCACTACATGCGCTCATCAATTGGTATCAGAGCTCAGGGCATCTGCATCCGACCCCGAGCCCCGACATCTCCCCCCCTCCTAATTGTGTGTGTACCGACCCCGGGCTGGGGGAGCTTGGCAAGCTGTGCAGGAAGTCGAGAGCACTGTGAGAGATAATTGGGCCTCATAGCTTGGCATAGTGAGCATGTCGGGCAGACAAAAGAGAAAACCTCGTAATTAGAGCATGGAGGTGCTTTGCAAAAAGAACTCGAAACAGACTCAGTAGACAAAATAGAGCTTGGAATCGAAGCCAATCGAGCAAGTGCAATTCCCTTGTACTCAACAAATCGGATATGTTGGCAGCACAACAAGAGAATTGTACAAGCGGGCAATGTGCAGGAAATCGAGACGGAGGAGGCATTATCGGGCAGGACTGCAGTGAGTTGGAAGCTCATAGGAGAGAGAGAGTGTGTGCGTGGCATAGCAGCAACCCATGGTGCGCAGGGTTTAGCACAGATGATGACGTGACTGCACCGCGAGGAGCACACAATGCCTTGATGCCTCAGAAGGTGATGACACACAGCAGTACAGAGGACTTGATTGGGGTGGAGGCAGGTGTCGGCTGGTCAGAGAAGATGGCCGATGCTTGGGTAGAGATATAGTAGCAAGTAGCAACTTTTGTTGACCTGACAGAGGTTTCTGAGTAGGCGTGTTGGGGGCTGTGGGGCCAGTGGCACGGGCTGTTGGTGATGACAAGCACACGCAGAGCTAGACGACAATGGAGGCTACGTTGCAACAATTTGTAGTGGCACGATAGCTGTCCTTGAATCCGATGTACTGCCAAGCTTGACACGTTGATGATAAGACAGCAAGGTCGATTGGATTGTAGGTTGTGAAGTTTGGCGAGCTGTGGATGCAAGCTTGGTTGTGTATTTTAATACACACACACACACACACACACACACACACACACACACACACACACACACACACACACACACACACAATCTCAAGCGTTGCTGCCTTGCAGAAGTAGGTCGAGCACACTTGCACACAGCCTCTGCTCGTCAGTACCTACAGAAAACAACAAAGATTGCAATTGATTTTATTTTTCTTTACTTGCACACTTAAGTGTGTGCAGGGGATCGCTCCCATGAGACCACCAAAAGCCTTTGACAGCCCCGACTACCCTTTCGACATCCTCAACATCTAACCCCGAGATCGAGAGAGAGTGAGAGCGAGAGACAACTTGAACAAAAAAAAAAAAAAGCGAGCTTGACACCGTGCTTGCGAGCGAGCACAAGCAACCGAGTTCAACAAACTTTGAGAGCAATCACAGATCAAGCAAAATCTGCGATCGATACCGATCCGACTCAGTATTGAACGCTCGAGCATTGGCGTTTTACGGCTATCCGGCTAGCCACTTCCGCCCGGCGGCGGAAGGCGACATCGACATCGACACCGCTCATGCGCACCGGCTTGACACTCCTCATTGCGGCGGATTCCCGACATCCGACCCACAGCGGATGCTTCCCCACACGAACGCGTTCTCGCGATCAACGACCGTGCTTGAAACATGCGCGGGTGAGGTACCTCTATCATAGAGGAGTGACACCCGGCATCGGCACCGAGCGCATCGATCGCCCTGTACTACACAGTTTATGGATACGACACCTTTGGAGGCTATTCGACTAGCATATTTCTGCCCGGCGGTAGAAATCGGCACATAGCGACACCGACACGCAGGTTACAGGTTACAGGGGGGTTTTTCAGCCCATTCACTCACAGATTCTCCAGGATTATTAGACACTGCGCTTTCACAGGCGATTTGGCAGTCATTTCGCCAGCAGATTCTCTGCGTACACATGCATTGACAAATGAATTTTGTTGCGAGCACACCTAGTGCTAGTGAGCTCTTTTGAGAGCAGATATCCCCGCAGGGATCACTTTCACTGCATGCAGTAGTTCTTGGCGCCTGTTTGAGCGCGATTTTACTCATGTACGTTGAGTTGCGGACACTGCCCACTGTACTACGTGTGGAGCCATTTTTTGGCTATTATGGCAGTTTTTCGCGGCCGTTTCTGAGACTCAGACCGGAAGAGCCCTTTCTGAGACTGTGGCTAGTCCATTTGTGTCTGCATTAGCTTTTTGGAGGGTCGACAGCGTGAGGTTTTCTTTGAGCTTGGGTGTGCTCGAATGTTGAGACACTTTC
Source organism: Adiantum capillus-veneris (assembly GCF_014529385.1). Classification (NCBI taxonomy): domain Eukaryota; kingdom Viridiplantae; phylum Streptophyta; class Polypodiopsida; order Polypodiales; family Pteridaceae; genus Adiantum; species Adiantum capillus-veneris. The sequence continues at coordinate 40,453,170 of NC_140942.1, forward strand.
GGTGATACAGGTAGTTGGAGTTCCCCTTTACGGTACCCTCGCCATAGGATATGTATCTGGACGGTTATTTATGCTTTTGACGCCGAGTTGGCACTCACATAGCAGTTGTTTTGTGCAGCAGATACCCAGTTAGTGTAGTTGGCACATTTATATGCATTTTGAGTTGAGTTTTGACTCCTCATACAAAGGAAACTCTGTCGGATTTACTTCCCGCGAGTTGTGACTTCCATAGTTGGAACTTTTGAGTCTATTTCGGTTGAGATTTTACTCCCGATACAAAGGTTACTCTGCCCAAATTTCTACAGCGTCTCGCCATAGTTTGGCACCTCTCAAACCCTCTTATCAGCGATGGCTTCTTCTTCAGAAAAGGAGGAGTATTTCATTCGGAAGTTCGATGGCAGCAACTTCACCATGTGGAAAGAGCGCATGAAATATGTTTTGATAAACAAAGGCCTCTCAGAAGTGTTGAAAGAGCGCGCAGAGGATGATGATTATACACAAGCTCAATGGGAGCTTTTGGATGCAAAAGCCATGGCTACGATACATCTACATCTAGCCGAGTCAGTCTTCTTCACTATCATAGGGAAGAAAACAACCAAGGAACTTTGGGATGGCTTATGTTCAGCATGGGAAAGCAAAAGTGCATCCAACAAAGTTTTTCTCATGAAAAAGCTTATGAAGCTCAACATGAAAGAAGGTAGCACAGTTTCCGGTCATTTAAATGAGTTCAACTCCTTGTTCAGTCAACTGACATCTCAGGGCTTTAAGGAGTTTGATGATGAACTCAAGTCTATCTTCTTATTATGCTCTCTACCCAGTTCATGGGATATCTTTTGCACAGCCATTAGCAATTCGGCTCCGAATGGCAAGTTAGAATTCAATGCTGTCACAGATGCGTTGCTCATTGAAGAGATTCGTCGTAAATCTCTCGATAATGCTAGTCATGGAGATGCATATATGGCTGGCAGTTCAACAAAGCCAAGAGGCCGTGACAGGCACAAATACAAAAGCAAAAGTAGAGACCGGAATCCTCGTAGTCCTAGTAGACACAGGAACCAAAGTAGAGACTGCAATGCCAAAAATGTCGAGTGTTACTATTGCCACAAGAAGGGTCATTACAAAAAGGATTGTCGCAGTTTCATAAGAGATCAGAAACACATGCAAAAGGATAATTCTGGCAAAGTCAAAAGTACAGTAAAGATTGAGGAGCTCAATATCGTTGAGTCTCCCATGCCTACCACTGCAGTAGACGATGCTCCTCCTCCAGTGATGCTCATTATGCCCACAGAGATTCATGTCGAGGTGACAACAAATGCCTCCGATGTTCTCATTTTCACTTTAGATCTCACTCCAGATTCTTTGGTTGCACAGGATGAGGGCTATGCACAGAATTGGATCCTTGATTCTGGTGCAAGTTTTCATGTCACACCGCATAGAGAGTGGTTTTCCTCTTATGTACCCATGCATGGAATAGTCAAACTTGGTGATTCCTATGAGCTTGACATTATTGGCATTGGTGATGTGAAACTTCAGATGCATAATGGCACTACTTTTGTGCTGCAGAATGTCAAACATATGCCCAAGCTTACGAAAAGCTTGCTTTCTATAGGGCAATTGGATGATCTTGGCTACACTACAGTTTTTGGTAATCGTTCTTGGATGATCCGCAAGCACAACCTTATCATGATGAAAGGCAATAAAAACGGATCCCTGTACTCTTTAATTGTTTCAAGTGTCGATGAACACTCTATCTATGTTGCCGAGCTGCCGTCTCCTGAGTTGTGGCATAGCCAGCTAGGGCACATTAGCCAAAAGGAAATGAAAACACTTCAGCGTTTTGGCTACTTACCTGTGTTAGATTACACGGACTTTCCATTTTGTGAGCATTGTCTATATGGAAAACAGACTAGATTAACATCTTTGCCATTGAATAAGAAACTAGGCAAACCTCTAGACTTGGTGCACAGTGATTTGTGTGGTGCAATGCCACATAAAACTCTAGGGGGAGCGAACTACTTTCTCACGTTCATAGATGATTCCACCAGAAAGGTGTGGGTGTATCTCCTTAAGCGTAAGGAAGAAGTCTTTTTGACATTCCAAAAATTCCTCGCCATGGTTGAGAACCAATCAGGAACAAAGCTCAAAGCTTTTCGCACGGACAATGGTGGAGAATACGTCTGCACAGAGTTCAAGGATTTTTGCAATAGAAGAGGCATTCGGCGGCAGTTTACTGCTCCATACACACCTACACAAAATGGGATAGCTGAAAGAATGAATCTTACGATTCAAGAGCGAGTTGTCTCTATGATGTCTATGGCAAAGCTTACTCCAGAGTTTTGGGGGAAGGCTGTTCTGACAGCAGTGCACATCATCAACAGGTCACCTAGTTCTCCTTTGAATTTCAAAATTCCAGAGGAATTATGGACTGGCAAAAGGCCAAGCTATGAGCATTTACGTGTATTTGGATGTGAGGCATATGCAGATGTGCCCAAAGAACTTCGTCGGAAGTTAGATCCCAGATCACACAAATGCATCTTTATTGGCTATGGTGCAAACGGAGAGATGGGCTATCTTTTCTAGCACCCAGAATCAAACAAAGTCATTCATAGCCCACATGTGATTTTCAATGAATAAAAAATGCACAAGAAGCCTATCAAAGATGTTGAGTACAGACGTGTTCGTTTTGAGGATGTAGCCTCCGAACCAACTCAGTTCAGTAGTGTTGCACCCACTCCTCAAGTGCAAGACACTACTATTGCTCCGGAGAGAGCGGAGTCCAGCAGTCAGGCACTGAGACGCTCTGAGAGAGTATCACGTGCGCCCGAGCGGTTTGAGCCGGGTATACACCACATTTTGGTCAGTGACAGTGGAGAGCCAACCTGCTACAAAGAAGCTATACAAATGGAAAATAGCTTTAAGTGGGAGTAGGCTATGCAATCAAAATACAATTCGATTGTGGCTAATGAGACATGGGATTTGGTTGAATTACCAAAAGGCAAAAATGCTTTACCTTGAAAGTGGGTATACAAGAAGAAGTATACAGCGGAAGATCCCGAGCCTAGATACAAGGCTCGTCTAGTTGCCAAGGGTTTCAAGCAGCAAAAAGGTGTGGATTTTGATGAGATTTTCTCTCCAGTAGTCAAGGTGACTACACTTCGCACCGTGCTTGGCTTGGTTGCTATCCAGGACATGGAACTTGTCCAAATGGATTTGAACACAGCATTTCTTCACGGGGATCTAGATGAAGATGTCTACATGAAACAACCAAAGGGCTTCGTATGTGAAACCCAAAAACCAGCGAGGAAAGAATTGGTTTGTAGACTTAAAAAGGCACTCTATGGCCTCAAGCAAGGTTCAAGGCAATGGTATCAAAAATTCGACAAATTCATGCAATCTCAGGGTTACATTAGAAGTCAAGAGGATCACTGCTTATACACAAAAAGGTTGAACGATGGTTCTTTAATCATCTTGATCTTGTATGTAGATGATATGCTTATCACAGGCAAATCAATTGATGAAATCAATCAGTTGAAAAAGATGCTAAGCACTTAGTTTTCCATGAAGGATTTGGGAGATGCCAATCACTTTCTTGGTATGCACATCAAGAGAGACAGGCAACGTGGAATTCTTGAATTATCTCAAGAAAAGTACATTCACAAAGTCTTGCAACATTTTAGTATGCAGGGGGGAAATTCATTGAGCACCCCAATGCAAGCATACTCCAAACTTAGCAAGGAAGACTCTCCCAAGATAGTGGCTGAGAAAGAGGAAATGGCAAAAATACCATATTCTTCAGCAGTTGGCAGTTTGATGTACGCTATGGTAGCCACAAGACCAGACATTGCACATGCAGTGGAAGTGGTTAGTAGGTACATGGAAAACCCTGGCAAGAAGCATTGGGAAACAGTGAAGAAAATCCTCAGATATTTGAAAGGTACAGCTAGCAAGTGTTTATGCTTCGGAAACAATGATGCATCTATCGTAGGTTACACGGATGTGGATTATGCGGGTTGCATGGATCGTAGAAGATCCACGTCTGGCTATGTGTTCATGTTTGCTGGAGTAGCTATCTCTTGGAGATCTTGTCTCCAAGATTGCACGTCTTCATCTACCACTGAGGCAGAATATGTTGCTGCGTCTGACGCCAGCAAGGAAGCCATATGATTGGCTCGTCTAGTGAGAGATTTGGGCATTCACGAGGTTCCAGTACTACATTGTGATAGTCAGAGTGCCATTGCTTTGGCAAAGAATCCAGTGTTTCACTCAAAGTCGAAACACATAGAGGTCAGATACCATGTCATACGAGATGCATTGGCTGGCAAGCGTATCGAGCTTGTCAAGGTTCACATTGACGACAACCCCGCAGATGCTCTCACAAAGAGCCTAGCCTCGGAGCAATTTACACATTGTATAGAACTTATGGGTGTAGGATGAAGCCTCGGCAATGCTTCATCAATTTTGTATAGACTAACTATACTAATGCCACTATTGGCCACCATGACCTTCAAGTGGGAGGTTGTTGGGGTGTAGGCCAGGTGGCCGTGGGAAACCACCCTTATACACTTGCTTTCCCCTATTCAATATAGGGAGAGAAAGAGAAAGAGTTGACCTCTTCTCTTTCCTCTCCACTAACCCACACAGTGGCTGCCTATGTATCTTCCCCTTCCCTATTTCTCTTCTTCCCCTCTCTTGCACACACTCCGTACGCACTACACGCGCTCATCAGTAATTGGGTCTATCCTGCCTTAGCTTTGTCATTTCTTCAAACAGATATGATGCATGATCTATGTAGAACTCACGGGTCATTACCATAGCCCATGTCAATGTGGTTGAGATGCTCCCGTGCGGTGTAGTGTATCTTAGCGGCCTTTTGCTGTAGCTCAACAAACACTGACTGTAGATCTGTGTCAGCTCTCTTACTTCTGGGTTTGCTATGAGTTCGAAAGAAGGTAGTTTGGACTTTTGCAAGTAAACTGTGAGATTTTTCCTTCTTTCTCTCATGTTTGCTCCTTGATCTGACAGTTTCAATGCCTCTTTGATGATCTCTTTGGTGATCTGGATCTCCATCACTTCATTATCCATGCCTGCCACTCTGCAAGTTCCATCTTCTTGGATAGTCTCTATTAGATGCTGTACCCTCTTGAAATCTATCCCTACTGGTGGTAGTGACACAAAGTTCCACAAGCCGACTTTTTTGAGCCATGACCTTTGCGGTGATATTTTCAAGTAATTCTCTGCCTCCTTGGGAATCATCACCGTATCCACTAAGTTTCTTTTGTCATCCACATATGAACCTTGATATATCTGAAAGGCCGTTGCTTGTTGCACATCTGCAGGTATCCATGTGGCTGCTGGCTTTAAAGATTTGGGTAGAAGTGCATAGGGTGCTGCACCTTCCGTTGCCAGGTTCTTGCCTTTTCTTTTTCCCTGAGAAGCCTCCATAGATCCTGTCATCACAATTATCATTTAATGCACAAACATAGTACTACTCTACTAAATTTATTAACACTTAATCATGAATCTAGATGAGCCTTCTTAATCCCAAGATTAGTTAAGATAAAATGTTAGCAGATAGACAAGTTCTTCCATCGTGCGAATTTGGCGGCTTTAAATTGATGTTGTTGGTGAAGGAGAACAAGTCCAAATGCCTTGAAACTTTGTGTGGTGTATTCTCTCATGGCATGTAAGGTCACTCCATAAGCCAAAGCTCAAAATCTGTCCCTTTGCTACTTTTTCTTAGTCTATCGCGATAGACTGGCATTTTTTTGATCTGGGTCCTTTTTTGCAGTTGTGACTCCACCACTTGGTTTCCCATACCTTGCACATGGTCTGATCCCCTTTTCACCTCAAATGAATGTCAAGTGACCCCTTTTTGGATCAACTCCCAATTTTCTAGATTCCCTTCATAGAGATGTTGGTCTATCTCCTTCATTTTGTGTTGTTTTGGGCTCAAACTTAGTGGGTGGTCATCTTGCATCATGTTGAAGACAGCTGCTAATTCAGATTTTTTATAAGATGGTCCAGTATCCCTCTGCTTGGTCTATCGTGATAGACTGGGACTTAGTGCTAGTTTGTCATTTTCTGGCTTTGTGACCATCTGTCTGCCTTCTCCCAGTTGATGCAAGGTTTCTTGACCCCTTACATGTAAATTTTACTTGTCTGCCCTTGAGAATTTCTGTTCTGACTCTGAGTTGTCTGCATGTCTTTCTCAGCTTGCTATATGAGTCCATCTTGGCACCAAATTTGGTGTACTGCCTTCATTTGCTTCCCCAAGTCTAGCTTATAAAAATTTGAAAAGTCTTTCCCCCCAAAAATTGTTGCAGCAAGTCTATCGCGATAGACTGAGCTTTTTGGCCAAAATAGATTTTTCTGGCACTTTGACTTGATATTGGTGGTTAACATTCCTTGTTAGCACCCCTCATGAAGCCAAAGTCAAAGTTTCCCTTATCTAAGTGCAAGTTCAAGTCTATCGCGATAGACTCGGCACTTTGTCATTTTTACCAGTTTTTTGATGTTAGTTGACATTCATGGTGTTAATAGGCCCTCCTAGACACACACATCAAGTTTTAATCAATTTAGCAGAATGTACTCCTTGTTTGTAGCACTTAGCTGGTCCTGAAGTCGAAGTAGACCACTTAGGTGATAGTCACGGTTCCTTTTGGTCTTTGTATGATTCCGGCTGTCTTCTACTTCCTTTTGACCTTCCATCCAAGCAGTCGGTTGTTGTTTTGGTGTTTGAAACACCAAGAACGAACATTTGGACGTCTTTCTGGCCTGTTGCCGACATTTGCCCTAGTGGAAGAACTTTTTTTCCTGAGTGGACACATTCCATCTCGTAGTTGACCTCCTTTGAATGTTCCTTGTTGAATTTGGTGTAATTTTGTCACTTGGTCGGCCCGTTAGAGTATCATGACGCTTTGTGCGGTTTTTGTCAGATAGGGACTTTAGGCTCCGTTTTGACGAACTTTTTCATAATCTAACCCTTCAGTCGGTTTGTCGAGGTCATTGGCTTGCTGTCTATGAATTTTGGCTCATTTCCGATCACCTTGGTTTTGTCGCCCATTTGCAGGTCCTCTCATATCTGATGTCGATCTGGCGACCGTGCGCGATGGATGAGCTCCTGGAATTCTCAACTGCTGTAGGGATCTCTCTCTCTCTCACTATGGAAAATGACTCAAATGAGGGATTTCTAGCCTAGTCTCTCTATATGTAATCGAGACTCCGACACCAAATTTTCCCATCTTTTACCTGTGGCCATAACTTTTTGCGAGATGCGGTTTAGGCTCACAAATTTCCTGATTTGGACTTCGGTTGCTCCAATTTTACCATTTTTGTAGATTTCTCCTTTTGGAGGTCCCTTCATGACGGTGGTCATTTTGCTCTGTCACCTTTGCAGTCCTTATTTTTTCTGTGTCTTCTTTACCTTGCTCTGATCAGGCGTCTCTTCTTTTGTGTTTCCATCTGGATTGCGGATTTTTTTCTATAATTTTTGCTAGAAAATGGCTAAAATAAAGCAAATAAATCCCAAAATAACCCAAAAATAGCAATTCTAACCTAGAAAAATACCAATGAGAAGCAAAACACTTTGTATCTCACTTTTCTCTCGTCTATGTACAATCTCGCTCACTATCGTCAACCTTGGCCTATTTTTTGCTGTTTTTAGACAGTTTTTGGCCAGATTTGACTCTCTTTATAGTCTATACACATCCCTAGGGGCTCATGAATGATGATTTGGTCCCCGATTCTGATTAATTATGAGGGCATATTCTTTTTCCAAAAATCACACAATAAAACGCAAAAAATGGTTGAAAAATTACTCGCAAACATTGCCCTCTAATATATGACATGATGAGTCCGCATTTGGAATGCCTCCCCCCCTCCTATTCGGAGTCCTCCCAGACGACAGGGTATCGTCAAGGGTATGTGTTGTGCATGGGTTTGAACTCGTGTTAATGCAGGCCTTGTAATATAGCCCTATATGCATGTACGGTCAATGCATGTAGAAAGAATGTATGAAGTGCAAGAGAAAGGTATAAGCGATTCGCTTATTGGCATTTGTCGTCGAGGTTTCCTGTGGTATCTTGAATTGGCTGGCAGATTTTCTTTGCAAGTAGTAGTTGTAACTCCGCCGCCCGTTGTTTGATTGTTTTCCACTGGTTTTGAATTGGCGTATGTGGTTCCTTTGAAATCGCTATTGTCGTATCTGGTGGAACATTCTCTCTTGCTGCCTTGATGATTTGTATCTGATACATCCTTGTAGTTTTCGTTGTTGATTCTGTTTGTTTCCTCGTGCTGTTTGTATGATGTTGCTTGACCTTGACGGTTGTAGATAGCTGCACGATTGTCATCTTTGTCCGCCCTTCTTTTGTTGTTGGCTCGTTTTGAATTGGCACTTTTGGCCTCCATACCAATATAGTCCGTTGCGTATTTGACAGATTGACTATGTTTCTCTGTAGATTTGCTGGCTTTCGATGTTGTGTCTGTTCTTCAAACTCCTCTTTTATAGTAATTAGGCTGTCGCGCCTTATCCACACTTTGTATTGCCGCTTTTGATGTAATTGTGCCTCGGTCAGCTCTGTACGCCGTACCCAAACTTGCCTGGTTCCCTGCATGGTTGCTTATTTTTGATAAGACGTTGCTGGACTTGTAAACTTTGTTTGTTGTTGGACAGATTTTTGCGGTTGTATTGACTTTTGTTTCCTCCTTGATATGAATTGGTTATATGATAAGAAGGGTTCTGAAAAGTTTTCCTTTCTGAACAGTGCCTCATTCGTATCCAAATCAATGAATACCCTATTAGCTTTCATCCATGACACTGCTAAGATACACGGAGTTGCTAACCTACTTGGTGGCAGTACATGGAATTTTGTAGTGTACAGGTGTGCCTGCACTGTGATTGGTATTATAATAGACCACATCGTGGTCACCTCATCACCCGACGCTACTTTCAACCTGTGTGTCTCTGGAATCGTCTTCATTGGTCTAAGTTTCTGAAAGAGCTCAAAGCTGATGACATTCATTTTTGCTCCAGTGTCAAGCAATGCATAGATTTCAACTTGTTTTGTGCCTGCATAAGCTTTTATGTAAGGACTACACCATGTATCTTCCAAGTCGTTGAAGATGCTATCATCCTGAGCCCTAAGGTCTGTCATGGTCTTTTCTAATTCATCACTTTGTATATCCGCTTCGATTGTTTGGGATGTTGAAAGAGGATATTTGTCAGTCATCATTGGGGTGACCATGTTTATTGTCCTGAGAAACTGATTTCGTTTAGCAATCCGTTCCTTTGCTTCTTGTTGTGCCTGGTCTTGAATTCGTTGTTGTTCCTGTCTATATGTTTTTCCATAATGCAGTTGAAACAACATTTCCGGTGTTAAAGGGAGATGATATTTTTTTAAACGACACCCACTAATCCAGTTCGACATTTCTTTTCCATCTAGTGTCGACAGTTTTACTGCTCCGCTGGACGATATTTCTTGGATCAAATAAGGTCCCATGCCCCTTTTCTTTATCTTTTTGGCATGCTGTTTAAGGGTGTATACTAAGACATAGTCGCCCATTTTAAAGTCCTTGTTCTTGACATGTTTGTCAAAAAACTCTTTCTGTTGTCTTTTTTTTGCATAGATGGCTGCTACAGCGTTGAGTCGTAACTCATCTAATTTTTCAAGGTCCTCTAACCGCTCTGAAAGTTCATGCCCCGTCCAGTCCAACTGTTTTGCTACCCTTAGTGTGGGGATCAAAAAGTCAATAGGCAATATTGCATTTAACCCATATACCATATTAAATGGTGTAGCATTGAGTGTTGTTTTATATGCAACTCGATAAGCTTAGAATGCCGAATAGAGCATCTGATCCCAATCTGTTCTTGTTTCACTAACCAGTTTCGTGAGAACCGTGCACAATACTTTGTTGGTCGCTTCCGCTTGGCCATTGGCTTGTGGATGATAGGGTGCAGATTTGCGATGAATTACCATAAACTCATTTAAGAGATGTTGGATAACTTCATTTACAAAGTGTGTCCCTCTATCACTTACCAGCTCAATTGGAAGGCCATAACGTGTAAACACATATTCATATAAGAATTGTGCCGTGGTTCTAGCGTCTGCTTTCGTTGTGGCTTTTGCTTCCACCCATTTGGTCATGTAGTCCGTGGCCACTATGATATATTGTGCTTGTGAACGATACGCTGGTGGAGTGATAGGACCAACAAAGTCCAATCCCCATTTAGCGAATGCTCGAGCACTCATCATTGGTCTTAAAGGCATTTCGTCTCTTTTAACTGGTACCTTAGTGCGTTGACATTCATCACACCTTTTCACGAATTTTGCTGCGTCTTGAATCATGGTCGGCCACCAAATCCCTGCAACCATAATGATTTTTACGGTTCTCTCTGCTGAAAAATGACCACTTGCTATGCCTGCATGAGCCTGTTCCAATAATGGAAAGTAGTCATTTTCATGAGGAACTAACCTCAGCTGGTCATCAGTTCCTCTTTTATACAATTGATCAATAATGATGGTATACCTATTTGCTTCGATTTGTAAAGCCTTTTGTCTGGCTTTAGACCAATCTCATGGCAGCTCCTTATTAGTCAAATAATCCACAATAACATGACTCCATGAGGGTGCTACTGTCACTTGGTATAATGTGGCATAATCCTTAGTGGTATTGGATGTGCAAAAGTCGCATTTCTTGATGTAATTGGCTACATCGCCTGCCATTCTTGGCCAATACACTCCAAGTCTTCTTAATTGTGCATACATCATTTGATTTCCTCTATGGAATCCCCCTGTTTGTGTGTGGGCCTCCTCTAGATACGCTTCGTACTCCTCTGGGCCTATACACAATCTTAGAATCCCATCGTTTCCATGATGGTACATTCTTCCCGCAAGCATTGTGTAATTTTGTGCTTGTCTAATGTCTTCCACCGTGTGTTTGTCGTCAAGATTCATTCCATATGTCAGCAACGGAATAATTTGCTCTGACCATTTCGGTACCATCTCTATATTAAACAGGCATGCGTATGGGAGATCATCATCTACTCCGGTAGCTTTTTCGCCATGTAGTAATTGAGAAAGGTGGACTGCTCTTTGATGAGTTTTTCCTTTCTTAACCACTACCGTAAAATCAAACTCCAGCAACACAATGAACCATCTTACAATTCGTCTTGTGTTGCAAGGTTTGTTTACTAAGTATAAGAGTGCCTAATGACCCACAAAGAATGTGAATTTGTTCGCGAGTAAGTAATGCCAAAATTTCTTTACGGCATATATCATACCCAATCCTTCTTTCAGTGGTAGTATAATTCTTTTATGCACTGTTGAAGTTGTCTACTAGCATAACTGATTGGAAAATCCGTCTTTTCCTCATCTGGTTGTGCTAGTATACAGCCTATTGCAAATGCCGAAGCATCTACATGTACATGGAAGATCTTTGACCAATCTGGTGCTTTTAGAATTGGTGCAGATACCAATGCATCTTTTAATTTCTGGAATGACTCCTCACATTCATTTGTCCAAATGAAGAGCGTGATTAGACTATACAAGGGTTTTGCTATTACAGCGTACATGTAGATAAAACATCGATAGTATCCACAATGTCCCATAAATTATTGTACCTCTCATACAGTGTTTGGTCTTGGCAATTCTATGATCACCTTCACCTTGTCTTCATCAGTGGTAATTCCATTAGCCGATACTATGTGGCCTAAGATTTTACCTTGTCGTACCATGAATACGCATTTTTCTGGGTTGAGGCAAATCCTATACGTTCTGCATTTTTTGAATACCTTTCTCAGATGATCTATATGGTCTTCTCTCAATAGCGAATAGACACACAAGTCGTCCATGTAAATATCCAAGAATTTTCGCAAGTATTCTTTAAAAGCGTGTATCATTAATCTCTGAAATGTGGCTGGAGCATTGGTCAAGCCAAACGAGATACAATGAGCAGGTCGAGGATTTTCTCCTGGCTCTTCTAAGTCTATTTTCTTGGCGTTCTCTGTCCCATCGTAGGACTCGTTTGATTTAGGCTCCCTCATTGGTTATTGAACCACCAATCTTCTTTCCTGAATGGTGTACTTACAAGAGTGAGGAGGTACATCTATCTTTTTACTCCCATCACTAGCGTTCGTTCCATTGCTACTTTCCATTTCAGTTGTCCATACATTTTTAATTTTTTGTTTCCACTCATTGTATCTTGTTTTCCGTTCAATTTTCGTCATAATTGGACTACCATAGACATTCAGTTTTTCTGTTGGAACTCTTTTTTTTGGTTTGCTGGTTTTCTTAGGTTTCAACAGTCTGGACTTAAATCCTGAGTCTTCAGCAACCTTAAGAAATCTTCCTGACACTTTATCCTTAGCACAATTAACAGCATGAATGTTCATAAGGAAATGTGTCTTACCCTCAAACTCCGGCATGGGTCTCAACCTGGTTGGTGTACTGATGTGGTGTCGTTTACTCTTGTATCTTTTTTGACGTCTCTCATTTTGGTTTGGGAAATTGTAGAAGACGTCATTGTCTTGATCTTGATTGTCGTCTCCCTCTGTATTTTCTGACTTCTCATCATCCGCGTTATCCTTGTTTTCACTTTGATCAGAAAAATCATAAAATTCTTCTCCTTCCTGCTTGATTTCTTTAGTGGGAATGTCCACATAGACCACTATCTTAATCTCAAGTTTCGTTTCCGTTTTATGGATCCTTTTATTCTCAGTATCTACCTCGTCCTCGTCCTCCTCCACAATTTTGCTCAACATGTAGTATGGTATGATATCGTAGCCATTCTCATCACAAAATTTGGTGGGAGTGACTTCATTGACGCATACATCCAATGTAGCTAAAATTTGAGACCATTCTAGGGGTTCGAGCTTCTCTTCAGGAAAATGTTCTCGTATATAGGCATCGTCTTCCAAGACCCTCTCTAGTGTCCTTTCATCGTGGTCAAATTCACTACATTGAGATGCCCCACACATCCATATCTCTTTTTTCTTACAATGCCATGCTGGGACTTCTGATCCACTAATGGTGGTTGAGTCAAATTCTTCCACAAGGGTTCTCGTGACATCATGGTAGCTATGATTTTTCATGTTTATGCATGTAGTAGTTTCAGTATGTCTTAGATACAAATAATCATACCCCCAATCCTGCACCATTTTGAGTTGCCTCATGAACGGCCTACCAAGGATAATTTCATAGTTGTTCTTCTTGCGGAAATCTACTATGGCAAAGGTATGTTCGTACTCTATGCCACTGGAAGATACCACGATTGCCCCAAGCAATCCTATAGGCCTTTCTATGTGCCCATCCGCTAGTTGCAATTTCATTCTAGTTGTTCGTATTGCTGGTCTTCCCCATTTTTCCCATAGCAATTTGGTCGCAATGGTAATGCCAGCTCCACTATCAAGTATTGCCTTAGTTTCTATGCCATTATACTCAACTGGTAGGGTCGTGTTGCCGTCTTCACCCTCACAATACTCTCCTACCCTGTTGAGTGGCACTGGTCTAGTGTTGACTTTCTTCGGTTCTGTGTCATTAAGCTCGGTTTCGAAGAACTTAAGAGGCGTCCTTATGCCAAATTTTTCAAGACATTTGCCCACTTCCTTCCACATGCTTGGCCTAATTTTTAACAATTCTGCCAATGTGATTGTACACTTGACCGGAGTGGTCAACAAGTCTGTCAGGATTTTAGTGTCCAATTGATTTGAACCGCCTATTCTCTGAGAAGGTACTCTTCGAATTTTTGATCTTGCCTCATAGTACCCCATATATGATGGCAAAGTTCTGAGAGATTGTGGTCTGCTATCTTTGGATGCAACTGAACCATTATCCCCTTGAAATGATTTAACGTCCAAATCCCATGGAGTCTTATTCAAGTTCAGCTCCGAGAAAGGCACTGACTCGACTGTTTTTGTCTCATATTTTTCTTGAGCTTTTTGCACCGTTTCCCATAGCTCTTCAGGCAAATTTTCTTTCACAATAGGTGAATATGGTGGAAAATATTTCAGTGATTCATCAGTGCTATTAGGTACGTCTTTTGCATCCTCTACATCCGGCAAGGATTTAATGTTTTCTATCTTGTCGGGTATCCTTTGTTCGGTTTTGTGAGGTGTTTCATGGTTTGGTGGTTTGATTACTCTATCTCCCGCTTCCATAGGTGGAGGCTCCAGTAAAGCTTGTGCAATTTCAATCAGCTGTTTGCACATCTCTAGTCTCTGTTTTTCTATCTCTGGATATGGATATGTCATCCACCTTTGCTCTAGGGTCGCTGTTCTTCAATCTTGCTTCATATGCTTGCAAGATTACATCTAAGGGTTCATTGATCTTATCTACCAATACCGACACTCCTGAGCATGCACTCTTTGGTCCTTCCGTTGATTTTAGAGAGTCGGACTCTCTTTGCTGTTTAAGTTGTTCTCGAGCTATCGTTAGCTCAGCTTCTACATCTTTTTGTTTTCGCTCACATCTAGCTTTCATTTTCGCTCTTCGTTCTTTCCAAGGATTATCACGACTGACACTAGACTTGTCAGTCTTGATTTCTTCTTGATTTTCATCGTTACTCTTGGGCTGATTGTCATTTTTCCTTGCTTGGGATCTCGTCAAGACCTTAACAGGAATCGGAGTTTCATTTTCTGACCCTCCACTGGACGGTAGTGCTCCCAGCATATTCAAGGTAGTTTTTGCTCCTTTGCTCGGGTTTTTAGGGCAATCAGGGATCAAGTGAATAATTCCACACTCCGTGCAATATGCGTTGACCCTAATGATTTCGTCATGAGGGCAATCCCTCAGCCAATGGTCTCCTCCACACTTGTAGCATGGTCCTTTAGGCTGTTGAGGTGCTCCTGGAGCTCCTCTTTGTTGGTGTGCAATTCTTTGCCCGCTCATGCCTCCGTTGGCTATGAACAACAGTGTTCTTTCATCCAGGCTATATCGTCCTTCTCCCGCTGCATATGCAGCAGTTGGTGGTCCTGTATTTCCTATCATGCTCCATGGTTCTGGTGTAGAGGGTTCGTTCTGTGGATAATAGACAGAGTTTGCCGCATATCCATTTTGAAGATCTGCATTCCTTAGTCCTTGTATAAATATAAGCATAAGTCTGGACTGAGTTGGCATTTCTTGCACAGGACATAACTTAACATATCTTTTTAATCGGAGGGTGGCCTTTCGCACGGACTCTCCATCTTTCTGTTTGAATTTATGTATTTGCGAGATGGTATTATGAGCTATCCCCCTTTGTGAGAATTCCTCGATAAACTCGTCAAACACTTCCTCCATAGACTCAAAGTCTCTTCGCTCCACCGAGTCAAACCATGTAGCCGCATCATCCTCTAAGGTTAAACCGAATCCTGCAAATTGGGTAGGAAAGTCTAGCACCTCTTCAGCTCTAATTACATGCACAAAGGCTGCTACATGATCTCTTGGATCCTTGCTTCTCGTATATTTCTTGTTTACCCATTTTTGCACTTGAGAAGGTCTAATTCTACGATGGTCTCCAAATCTCATCATGGGATCTCCCCGTCCTAGTCCATATACCTCCTCTGGTCTTCTGTAGTGGCCAGGTTCTTCTCCCAATGGTGCTCCTAATCCATAATTTCTAACAGCTCTCGGGAGAGATGGTTCATCTCTCCGAACTCGTTCTCGGGGTGTTCTTTCAAGCTCAGTTGACCCCTAAGTCTTTGGCTTACTCTCTCCTTGATACTGTGCATAGAGTGGTGGTTCTTGTAAATCCCTTAACCCTCGTGCGGTTTGATAACCCTCTCGGGTTCGGTCTTGTTCTAATGTAACACTCTGTCGAAGCCATGCCTGCAGTGATGGCTGAGTAGCTGGTTGGTCCTGGTAGTTGGTCGTTGGTGGTCGGGTAGAATGTGAGGTAGCATCATACTCTTCTGAAAAGGGATTAGTCGACTTGCTAGGGGAGTAGGTGGCTCTTGGTACCTCGTCGGGGCCATAGGTCGATGCTCCCGAAACTGTTGCCTTTTCAACCTCTTCTGGGAGAATACGTTTGTATTCTCGCCCGTATCTGTCAACAAAAACAATATCCTTCCCCATAGCAGTTTCATAAGAAAATAAGTAAAGAACCTTGTCTTTGCTTAATTCATTTGGGTAAGGTTCCTTGCATGGAAAGTAAGAGACTATTCCTTCGCTTTCATGCTTGTAAATCCCTACATTCTCATTATAGGTTGGGACTCTGGTTGTTTTCTTATCATACATAAAAAGCGCTCCCGGTCGATCAATGTTAGGAGGAGGTTCTTGGGTTTCTGAAACCATTTTCCCTTTGGCCATGTTATCCCCATATCTGTTGTAATCCTCAGGGTTACTTACTATCAGATAGTGGTTTCCCTTTTCGTCTCTAAATCTGTCTCCATCATCGTAGACTCGAATTATCTCTAGTCTCTAAGCCGGTCTTTCTTCAATACAGATACACTTGCGTCCCCGATAGTCAGAATAGACTAGGGCTCCCCTCAAGTTAGTTCCTTCCAAGAAGATTATAGTGAACTTGGTTTCGTTTAAAGGATGTAGGGAGGTGCTCCCCCCTGGCATTGGTCCTTCACCATTGAAACCTACTGGCTGTTGGCTCCCCATCATGAAGAAGGATTTTTCTGACGAAGTGTCAGTATCACTTCCCTCTTCAATGATTGGTGCCAATGGGTCTAGTCTCGTCTGAGTTACACTCTCTTCTGTGGACGTGGTGCTAACTTGACTTTTGAAACTTTTAGCTCCCGACTTAACAAAGGCTCCTGACCTCAAATACATAAGAATGAAAGTTTTGTTGCAAACTTAAAGCTTACCTGGACTCCTTCTTCCTGTATAGATTTGTGATGACCTCCTTCTGGGATCTACACAAGGATGGTTAGTCTGTTCACAAGTGTTTTCCCTGAATTACCAAAAAATATTTCAAGTATATACAACAACCACTTAGTCAGTCTTCTGGTGGTCCAATTTCGATGATGAAATGATGGCTGGGATCTATATAGAAAGTATGTTCTAGCAGTATAGTCACAAAATGCAAAAAATGTCTGACTCACTACTTCCTTAGTCTATCGCGATAGACTGACAGTTTGCTTAGCACAAGTCAGTTCAAAATTGTGACTTTACCCTTGGGTTCCAGTTACCCTCTATAGCCTATCCCTCAAGTTTTGTGAAGTTTGGACACTTGGGTTGGGTATTTTGGTGTGTCTGCTATTTAGGCCCTAATAAAGCTCTCCCTAGGGAAAATTTGAAAGAAAAGTTCCCCAACAGAAAGTTCCTTGGTCTATCGCGATAGACTGAGCTCTTTCTTCATTTTCAGCTTTTTTTCCAAAGTTTTCCCCACATTTAGTTTAGTCTCCCCTTGTGTAGTGCATTGACCAATTTTGGCACTGTTTGGACATCTGGTCAAAGACTTCTTGCCCTTGTCTCTGAATCCAGACTCCAAACACCAGTTTTGAAGTTTTGGGGTCAAAATTGGTGTTCAAATTCACTCAATTTTTGTGAGTACCCTTCTATTGATGTGTTAAGCTTGTGGTGTAAGGGTTTTTTGCTTGTTGTTAGACAAACACCACCTTCACCAGTCTATCGCGATAGACCAGGCAGTGAGCAATAGGAACTCAAATTTTTGTCTGTTTTTGCATAGTCTTGTTCCCTATGCCCATACAAGTCTATCCCCCAAGTTTTGTGAAGTTTGGACTTATTTTGACCTCAAACTCAAGCACTTCAAAAATTTCACTTTTCTCTGACAATTCACAACTCCATTACACTTGAAGTGATGCAAATTTGATGACACTGCATCTTAAACTTGTGCACATCAGTCATACCTCATGACACTGTCAGTTTACCCTTGGCTAATGGTTATATCTCATCTTGGCCTCTTTTAGGTTCACTTAGTGTTTCCTTATGACAATCACCTGTTTCTTTTTTTTTTTTTCTTTTGTTGGTTTTGGTCATAATTTTTATGTTTTCTCGAGTGTTGAATCATAAATTTCAATGTCGACTCTTTTCACCCCTTTCAAGGGTATATGAGGTGGGTTTTGCTTTCAAGGCAAGCAAACAGCCTTATTGTTTCTTCTTTTTGTTTGTTTTTTGCGGTTTTACAACGTTTTTCTACTCTATTTCTTCACAAGTAAAACAAGCACTCAAAACCAAAAACCATAACTCCTCATTATCCTATTTAACTAAATCTAACTAGTCGCAGACCCTCGGCAAGACACAGGCTTCCTGGCTATCCACTAGACCTCAAGATACTCTATCCTGGATCTTGTTCTAAAAGTTTTAAGCTCTCTCTAGTCAAAACTAAAGTAAGCTAACCATCACACGAGTGACGTAGATCTCCCTACTTAAGGTCTTGTGTCCCTGGCAACGGCGCCAATGTTTTAGGGATTAACTACTACCCTGTTCATACTCACGAGCACGACACAGACAACATACTTATCATCCGATGACATGACTAACCCGTAGGTGCACGTAGGCAATCTCGTTAGCTTGTCAGGCTGAGACCAATCTACACATACGCACTTTTATGATGCATCAATCACTAACCCTGGTAGAATGCAACCCACCCTATCCCTTAACTCTCACAACACAGTTTACACGTCCAATGAACTCAGAATTGCATCAAACTTACTAGGCACCATCCTCTCACTAGGACATACTTACCTATAAGTCTAATCTCACCAGATTTGAACCCTAGCTATCTCGAATGCTGTCGCGATAGACCAACAGGTCATAATCCAAAAGTGGGCGAAACGTAAGTTTATCAGTATCTATGAGTAGCTAATCTCTTTCTCATTCCATGAAGCACTTGATTATTGAAAACAGACACCGTTTGTGCTACTTACAAGTAAAACAAGCTTGAGGAAGAATCGATCGCGATCAACTCGAAACGGCAAATGCGTGGCGTGGGGGCGTAGCTCTCGGAGAGACTATCGCGGTGGTGTGGTTGCGTCGTGAATCCGGTGAGGGAGAAGCGCGTAGCAAAGAGGATAAGACACACTCACTCTCTCTCTCTCTCTCAGACTCGTACGACACAGGATTAATTCATATGTTATTCAAAAAATGGTTCTATGGTGACTTTTATACTTTAGTCACCTTAGCTCAAAAAATGTACATGGGGTTCTCTTGCTCATGATTACAAAAGTGGGAATAATTCTGAGTCCTGACTAACTGACTAATATTTACATAATCTAGACGAATGGATCAAACTGATAAGACGTCTTTGACATAAAAAAATGAATTTGATATGCTTTACAAATGGGCTCATTACAACAGTTGGACCAATGGGGCTCCAACAGTACCTAAAGTAGATTTGTCTTTCAGGGAATTTAACATTGGCAATCATGCGATCAAACCATGGTGCCCCTAGGATTACATCCTCATGCTTGAGAGGAGAGATCACGAAATCCTCCTTGTCCACATAGCTTTGGACACAGAGCCTCAATTTCTCAATTAAGGGAGTGACTGAGTCTTCTTGCCCCTTGAAAGCACCACCACCATTGACAGGTAGAACATCTCCCATCTCATAGGCTTGGATACCTAGCTTGGTGGCCAACTCTATGGATATGAAATTTTGAGTAGAACCAGGGTCAAAGAGAATGAAAGCATCATGTTCTCTTACCTTTCCCCAAGCATGACATAGAGGAGATCATTTGTGATGAGTATACTCTTCTTAAATTTCGACCAAGGTAGCTCTAGGAGGCTCATTACGTGTATTCTTGTGGGGCAAGCACAATAGGCATGCCCTTGCTCCCTGCACTTAAAACAACGGTTATTTTTTTGATAACGCTCTAGCTCTTCAGGAGAGAGTTTATTTTTTCCTTTATAAACTCCGTTCTCCTTAGCTTTGTTGTTGTTGGCATTGCCTTTGGGAGACTCTTGAACGTTGTCCTTCCCCTTAGGCCCATTACGGTCCTTGTTTTCCATGAGCTTAAGATTTCTCTTAGCCCCTTGTTGGAAGTTGATTCTTGAAGACACCATGGTATAGTGTATGACCGTAGATATGGTGTGAGGCCTTTAGGAGTTAGCATACTCCGCCATATCCTCCGATAACCCCGCACAAAATTGTTGTTTTTGCTCTCCAAAATTTGTCTTTTTGTAGATAGTGGATTTGAGATGTATGTCCCAAAACTTGTCTACATAAATTCATAGGGAGAGAGCTACAAGATTCTCCATTCGGTGAGTACTTTGTCTTTGGCATCGCTAGCCGAAAACTACTTCATAATGGAAGCTCTTAAAGCTTTCCATGCTCATGGAGATTCACCATTTGCTCATAGGCTAGACCACCATTGCCTGGTGGACTTTTGAAAATGCATAGCTACATGACGTAGATTAGAGGACTCCGTGAAGCCCTCATCTCCAAATGCCGCATTGAATTGTTGGATAATGGCCAAGACTTTGTCTGTAGCACCAAAAGGGCCTTCGTAGGTAAGGAAAGAGATGTAATTTCCTCCCTCTTTGAACTTTTTGAGCTTGGACGACCGATTCCAGGCGGCATAGGATTTCCTATGGACTCTTCTCTTGGGCGGCTTGAGAGCTACACCATCACTTTCTTCGAAAGAGGAAGAGGATGAGGAGGATGGAGAAGAGGGTGACCTCTTTCTTACCTTTCTCTTCCCTTGTTCCTCCTTGTCTGCACCATCACTTTCTTCAAAAGAGGAAGAGGATGAAGAAGAGGTTGACCTCTTTCTCGCCTTTTTCTTCTCTTGTTTTCTCTCTTCCCTCTTTGAATTATGGTGAAGAGGAGTATGCGATGGTCTTCTCCGTTTAGGGGGTGTTGGAGAGCGTTTTGCCTACTGTCTTCGTGGAGCCATCTCCATCGAAGTGGCAGAAGACTTGCTTCTTTCTCGTTGTTTTGGTGGGGGCTCTACCATTGAAACTTGGGTTCTCCTTTGGGAGGGATATGCCTCATTGAGTAGTAATTTTTTGAGCCCTTTGTATGGATCCTCCTCTTTTATGGATTACATCTCTACATGTCTTTGCAATAATTTTCCTCGGATACATTTTGGCCAATATCCCTTATCGGAGAGAGTCCTCTTTTGGAAGTCTCACCAGGAGCTTTCCTAGATACTCTCTCTTCTTGTTGGTGGGAGTTTGGAGAATACCATGGGTGCGCAATTTGCTATAGCACTTCATCTTGGAGGGATGGATTTCCCAGGGCTTGTTGAAGCCTAGAAACAAGATAGTTTACAAGCACAAGGGCATCATTAGTTTCTCTTTCATTAGCAAAATCAAAGCTATCAACATTCATTTCAATCTCTTTTCCCTTGTTAGCCATACTAGAAAATTTTAGGTGTAAACTTTTACTTGTACTTTGGCACTTCAAGCCCTAGTTGCTACTCCTCTTTACCTCAAAGATAAGCACTCAAGCAACTATCCCTGTGGCTCAAATATTATTAATTGCAAGGAATAGAAGAGGGAATATAAGAGAGGGTTTAAAAGAGCCAAGACAACACCATTTCTTGTCAAGCTTCTAATAGCTCAATAATTAGCTCAATAATTTCTAATTAAGCCATGGGCAAGCCCCGTAGGACTCCATTATTAAGACTATAGCTCTCAACAGTATCCTCCTTAACTGCATAAAGCAGGCGTGCTTCAAGGATGAAAAATCCCTATTCTACTTACTCTTTTTCAATTAATAACACCCACCATTTGTAGAAAGCTTGAGGACCTCTCTTCTTGAGCAAGAAAAGAGAAACCAATAGCTCAGATACCAATGTAACTTGTGTGAGCAGAAATTGATAACATAGTGAGCATTTCATTAAGAGCAAGTTCCTAATGAGCATAGACAAAGTACTTAATTTGAGAAAGCAACATAGCAATTTACACCTACCTAGTTTAGCATAGACAATACTTGAAAAGATAGAGAAATAGAACAATTGACAATAGTTGAGGACCAGATTTACAAGGAGCCGGTCCCCCCTCCAAAAAGGCTTTGTATTATAGATTCTCCCATCAAAAGAGACTTTTTTACAATACAATCTTTGTGTTCCTTGACAAAACTCGCTGGTGCAATGAAGATGGAAGCTTCATGCACCAAATTATGCTTGAAAAACACACCTAGTGTCCCTAGCCTCAGTACCAAGACCTCACATACCTTCAAAAATGGTGAGAGCTAGCAGGGAATGAGGAAAGATTGAGAGGAACAAGATGTACCTTATGAGAAAGAAGTATTCTCCTCACATAACTACTCTAATAATATAGCTTATCTTAGTAATTAGCATGGTAGAGGAGATGAGCATGCCATTGAATCTTGGATCTTGGTTGGATATGCATTCCATCACCAAGAGTTGTTGGTAGAGGCCTCTACTTCTCAATGCTTGGAGAAGGAGATGAAGTTTTGTGTGTGTGTGCAGAAAAGTTAGTTAGACTAAAAATGCCAACTCTCTCTCTACTTGGTCAACCCCTCTTGCTTTTTGCTCTTGCTGGCTTCCCGTTGGTTCTTGCAGTGCTTGGCCAATAACAAATAAGAAGCATAATTGATAGCCTTGTGACATGTGTCCCCCTTTCCCTTTTGTGAGAGCTTTAGGTAATTGAATAAATTAGTTAAACTCTCATTGGACCTTTTAGTCTTCTGGCCAATAGGAATCAATCAAGTCATTGGGCTGCTGGATGCTCATTGGATCCCTTTGTAGACTATCCCATAGTCTTCTAGGAAGCTTAATTTTTGTTGGTCCTTTTTTCAAGAATTTTTAAATTGATTAGACTAATTCTACTCTAGCCTAATTCTCATTGATCCACCTATATGGCCATCCAATAGAATTTGAGGGGAGATTGGGGGCAACTGGGCTAGGAGCTTTCCATGTGTCCATTCTTCCCTTTGGGGAGAGCTTGGGAGTGTGTGAGTGTGTTTCTCTCTCGTCCCCTACCATTAGGGCTCGCCCCCTCCTTCCTAGGGATGTGGGAATACTTTTTGGTCTTCCCGTAACCATCCAATATTTTCCACCTTTGGCCATTGTACTTATTAGTTAATTTTTGGAGCCTTATCCTAAGGAATTCTTAATGGAGCTGAACCTTAGGTCTTTTAAGCCCCATCGAATCACATTGCTCTTTTGTGGATTGTCTCACTTTGGATCCCTATTTTCCCTCCTTTGGATCCCTGTTGAGACCGATCTAGCAGCCTTACCAATATTCTATCTTTTACTCCCATGGTACTTCCCATATTAAATGATCAGTTTAACATGAGAAAATCATTTTGGAGAATTAGATATTAGTTTCTATGACAATAATTGTTATCTTTGCTTCAACCGCCTAGGGAAAGAGGCAATCAATGTTTGATGTACGTTGCCAAAAAGTGTTCTTCTTGAATAGCTTTGTAGAATCCTTAGAGTAGTTTTGTGCCATGTTGAGAAGCCCTTGATTACTTTTTTATGCACCTTAGATGGAGATTGCCACTACCGACAAGTCTACCACTTTGGCCAAATTGCATTGCTAGTTGCCTCTTGCAATGCAAAACTCCCCAAGTTGCACTATGGATGGCATTTTGTAATACTTTTCAATAACCTCGCTAGCACTAGTATTAAAACAGTGTTTTGAAATGCTATTGAATAACCTCTACTACAGGGAAGGATAACCTCTACTGCAGGTCTTTGTTTCCTTCTCTTGTCGTCGTCGTTGAGGGCGTTTTGAGATGCTGTAGCAAATACTGCTTCATCGACGTATGAAAGACCAAGCAGATAGCATTTCCAAACGCTCTGACTGAACCACCTTCAACCTTTGTACACAACACCAAGTAGCATTTCAAAACGCTAGTGCAGGGAAGGAAGCTTGGGAAATGTTAGGCAGCGTTTTGAGATGTCAATTCCTAGCAACCTGGGCTTGCCAACGGCACCAACAGAGCTTAGCAGTGTATCACCTTAAGGCTCGATGACACTGCCTCCTTCAAGCTATGCCCGCCTAGTCTCTATATAGGAGGAAGACGACAACAACCTGCTGCAACGAGCGCCTAGGCTCTGATACCAGTTGATGGGAGAGCTTGGTTATGGAGGGTGTAGGCAACAAGAAACCATGGCGAGAGAGAGAGAGAGAGAGAGAGAGAGAGAGAGAGAGAGAGAGAGAGAGAGAGCAAAATGAGAGAGAAGAGAGAGGAACTCGACACACAAAAAGGATATATTCACTACAAAAACCTTACACTATATAAAAGATGGGCCATGCAAAACTTCCAAAAAAGGTGAAGTTCATCTGCATGCTCCATAAGGGAGTGCTCCCATGGGCTAACATCAAAGTAAATGAGGGCTTGGAAACCCAACACTTTGTATATTTATCGTGATGAAGCCAATTTCTTCAACTAATTTTCTAGTGCACGCACAATATTTGGTAAGAGTAATAGTGTTTGAAATGCTAAAATTGAGTAAATGGAGATATTCTTTTTCAAGTACACGTTACAATGGTCGGATTTTTTTTCAAAAAGAAGAAAAATAGAGACTGTTTATTAACCAATTGATATGGACACAATGCTTGTGCAACATACTTTTCACATAAAATTTTACAAGCCATTTTTAAAATTAGAACACAATATACCTTGATAATCATATCCCGAAAAAATGATACTTATATCTTGACATGTGCTCACACTAGAACATAATCTTTTTTGATGCTTGCATCCCAAAAATGTGTGTGTGTGTGTGTGTGTGTGTGAGAGAGAGAGAGAGAGAGAGAGAGAGAGAGAGAGACTACAGAGACATCTTGTTGCTTGTATCTCCCCCCCCAACCCACCCACACAGAGCCATAACACACAACAAAAAAGAGTGTATGTGCATCGTCTTTTTAGCCGTAGCATATATGGGGAACATAGAATGAGGAAACAAGGTTTGGAAGGGGGGGGGGGGGGGGGGGGGGGGGGAGGGTGTGGAGAGAGAGAGAGAGAGAGAGAGAGATCTTTGTATTTTGATACTTTAAAAACATATAGATCGAATCAAAGGTAATCCACATTTGATATACTCAAAAACAAACCGAAAGATGTCACTTTTTTATTTAGTTTGCCAACCCTTTTCACAACTTAGCCGAAAGATAGCCATGTATACCACCCCAAAAAAACAAATAAGCAATTAAAGCAAGGACTCTAAGAAGACTTTGCGGGTCTTTTACAACTCTTCTCTTTACACATTCACTACTCTTGTAGAATTATGAGCACAATATGCATTTTCTATACAGAGTCACAAAGTAGTTACTACTGCTAGGCACACCAGAGGCCTATTCTCTCACTTCTACTTCTTTCGTTTGTGTGTGTGTGTGTGTGTGTGTGAGTGAGAGAGAGAGAGAGAGAGAGAGAGAGAGAGAGTTAACTATTTTCGCCAAGATAAAGGGCAGCATGACTATGTAGTCTTCCACAGATCATGCAAGTACAACATTTGTGGCAATATATCTAAAAATAGATCGTGAGTTCAATATGCTCACCTTTAATCAAAGAAAGTCGGTGAACCACCCACTTGAGGGAAAAACAACTAAGCACTTGGAGAACCATTAATGTTGTGAATAGAGTAAGCAAGAAAATGATAATACTTTGATTCAAAAGCTGTCCAACCACCCAAAATGGTCCCTTCAATTTTTGCAGCTCCTCATGTAGGGAACATTAAGGAATAAGGATGAATATCGTCATCCGTAACATCATAAGGGTGTCAAGTTCGAGAGAATGTCTTGTTACCCATGTTGCATAAGGTCAACTGACAATAAATCACACTGAGAAAAGGTATGGATTTTCTAAATGTGAAGGTTCACTTTAGACGTGTAAGGACCAAACTTGAGCATAGAAACAATTGACTAGATTCTTCTGCAGAGGTATGGTGTCTAGGTGAAGTAGTAGTTCATAGCCAGTTAGAGGCTACAACAAAAATTCATAACAACAATTTTTGAGGCTTGTTTCAAGACATACTACATTTAGAGGTTTATGAGAGAGAGAGAGAGAGAGAGAGAGAGAGAGAGAATTGAAACTACACCTTTATCAATATTTCATTGCGCTGGTGCAAGCATTGCGTCACACATGCAATATTGCTTATAATGAAGCCAACATTGGAGAGCAGGAGAGAGAGAGAGAGAGAGAGAGAGAGAGAGAGAGAGAGAGAGTTCTAAATATTAACAATATACATTAACACATGAGATAAAAATACAGAGACCTTTGACTAAAATTATAGTACCACATCATGTATGCATTAGACAGATATCTAAAAAATACAACCGTGTTTATAGGCCAAAACTAAGTAAAATGGTCATGTATAGTGAGGCAGTTAAATGTACAGTACTTCTTCTTTTCAATCAGCACCAAGGAGAGGGCACTCTTACCTGCATCCACAGTAAGAAAACAACCAAGCAGTTTGTTATAGAATTGATATTTTATTATCTATTGCAGCTAACAGGTGGCAAAAGCATCAATAGATAATGGATTATGCAGAAGGATGTTACATTTTATGTATATTTGATTATTCAAGTGCTCTTTATGAGCTTTGGCCAATTATGTCCGGCCGGCCAGTTTGTACTCACATTGACCATTGAAGAAATCTATAAATGAAATACGTGCAAGAGGGAAATGGTCACTCTTGCACGGGGGGAGATTGCACCCAGTGTTTGCGTTGTTCTTCTCTCCTCTTTCCTCTTCTCTCTCGCCGTGCCAGCGTAGCACTCCGCTCTAGGAGGTGCGCCTGCACGCGCTCTCTTGCTCTCTCCCGCTCTCTATCTCTCTCCATTTGTGTTGTGCTCGATTATGGATTTGTGCGAGTCGACCGGGTCGTAGATTTAGTCATTTATGTCTTGCTATGTGCTATTTTCGAGTATTTTGCAGGGCAGCCAGGCTTACGGTTGTAGCAGTGGTATCAGAGCCGAGGCTACACTCCAAAGATTGAAGATTCGTATAACCAAAGGCTAAGTACAATTACACAATATTATTTTGCTTCATCTAAATTTATTATTTTATTTCTTCTTGATCAAGGTAATTAAGTATCATTCTTCATCAAAATATGACAAAGAAAAGTAACTTGAATAATATAATTAGAATCATGACATCTTATGCAGAAGAATCTATTGTAATGGCATGATGAATCAATTCGAGGCTATAGTAGGGGTAAATATGTGAGAGTGCAAAGAAAAGATGAGTGCATCAACTCGCAAAGTCCCAAGATCGTCAAGACCTAGTTAAATGCCCATAGAGAAAGACAAGTAGAACAAGAGTTGAAGGCAGACTATTGTAGGAATAAACCAGGAGACCTTGGGGAGTGTCCAAGCTACATTACATTCTTCTTGATCAAGGTAATTAAGTATCATTCGCCATCAAAATATGACAAAGAAAAGTAACTTGAATAATATAATTAGAATCATGACATCTT
The DNA here is from genome assembly GCF_014529385.1 of Adiantum capillus-veneris. NCBI lineage: Eukaryota > Viridiplantae > Streptophyta > Polypodiopsida > Polypodiales > Pteridaceae > Adiantum > Adiantum capillus-veneris. The sequence goes on from NC_140942.1 coordinate 40,480,450, forward strand.
ATGTAGAAGAATCTATTGTAATGGCATGATGAATCAATTCGAGGCTATAGTAGGGGTAAATATGTGAGAGTGCAAAGAAAAGATGAGTGCATCAACTCGCAAAGTCCCAAGATCGTCAAGACCTAGTTAAATGCCCATAGAGAAAGACAAGTAGAACAAGAGTTAAAGGCAGGCTATTGTAGGAATAAACCAGGAGACCTTGGGGAGTGTCCAAGCTACATTACATCTTTGATTGTTCCCACCTTGACCTTCATGAGAGCTGGCGTAAGCTATATTCAATAGAGCCAAGCTCACTCTTACCATATAAGGTCGTCAAGCGAGTGAAACACACACTCTGTCTCAAATTGTTATTTACTTTTTTACAATTGCAATTAGATGATATGCTTGTGTTTTGCTACCTCAGCTGTTGTTGGTGCCGCCATTGATAAATCAGTTGTAAGCTCGCTTGCAGCTATCGCCTGCAGCTAACAATGGTATTACCCTATGGCTACTGACAAAAGCAATGGCGTGAGGTAGAGCAAAAAAAAAGGGGGGGAACGACTACGAGTACCTGCATGACACAAACTATTGTGCATGCTAGTAGCACCCACCAAGCCGTCACCAACCAAATTTTGTTTTGGGCCAACACTAGCAGCCTCAAGCTGGCTCACGTGCACCATCAGATAGGTTTGCTACACCTACAAACTGAAGTTGAGAGCGGTTGCCAATTATTTTGCCCTCACCCACCGCTTATCCAACTCACAACTGCCTGCATGCTTGCATGCCATGGCCACCACTCAGATCTCCTCTTCTTTCTACCTACCGCCACTTTGGGGTGAATCATTTTTTTTGGGAAGGCACTCATATGATCAGGCATCAATGCTAGCTTCCCTAGCCATTACCCACGCACTGCAGCACGATCAAAAATTCGGCAGCCCACCCCGCTTATTATGCAAGCATACCTAATTTCTCTCTCTGATTCTCGGCCACCAACAGCCATCCAAACCTTCACATTATCTTGGCCTGGATATCTCTCCAGTCTCAAACTCTCTCACTTTAGAACACGTTTGCATGTTCTTTATGGCATTGGCAAGCAACAACTACAGGTACACTACAGTTCATCTATATGCAAAACTAAGTCGCCCAGGCCCCCAGGCTGTTTCTATAGTATTCAGCTCTCTCTCTCAACCTCTCCCTCGTAAACATTATCTCTCTCTCCTCCATCCCAAGGAAGCTCAACATGCAACCACGCCAGAGATGGCGTCTGACATCCTGACCAGGACGCTTGCGGGAGTGGGAAGGCACCTAGTGTTGCTCGCCATGTCCAACAGAGCACCTATCTGTAGAGCTGTGTTTGTGAGCTCTCCCACCTCCATCTGCTGCAGCGCCGCCTCGATCAATAGATAGATGTGTGTGCTTGCAAGAAACTAAATTTGAGCACCTGCAAAGAATCGGCAATGGTAGAAATAAGCAAGGAAGTTGGGCAGCCAACAGTTAGAGCCTCCTTCTGCAGCCTCTTCTCACACCCTGACGAAGCCTCCGTAGTTGAAAACGATGAAGCCAAGCTCAATCACTGTTCTCGGGTTGATTCCCTGCACCACCGCAGCTCCCGGCCTCCAAAGGGCCCCAGCCCAGGTCACCAGATCGATCCCCACATTTGAGACCCTATTAAAACTTAGTCCTTGCTCCCGCCCAACTCCATAAAGAAGAGCAAGTGTCACCGATGTGTCAAAAAGGTGTGTGAGAGAGAGAGAGACACTCTCCCTCTACGCTCTCACCCGACTTACTGCTCCCGCTTCCTCTCCTCCATCGCCATGGACGGTACTGCTTGTTGCCCTCATCACTGGCGCATCCCGTGGACTTGGTATCGAGTTTGGCCAGTACATCCTCTTCCTCTTCATTTCGTAAGCTACAACAACCCGCTAGCTCACTACAATCGGTATCGTACTCCTTGGTGGATGCCACAAGCTGCAACCTCTCATGCAGATCACCTTACTCATCACCTACCTCCACTAGCTCCCTGTCGATGGCTACCCCATCCTCTGCTTCGGGTGATCTCGTCATGGCCACAACCAGCCCTATGCAGGCACCATCAACCTCTCTCTCTCTCTCTCTCTCTCTCTCTCTCTATCTCTCTCTCTCTCTCTCTCTCTCTCTCTCTCTCTCTCTTCGTCCTACCACTTTGATTCCTTACCGCGGCGGCCATTGAGGAATTCTTTGGCGACCCTTGACATACTTTCTCAGATGCACGCCCGTTGACGGGCATCCACAAGAATCGACGACGGTGACGATTTTAACCTGACGAATTTAGGGTTTTCATTTAGTCCTTTTACTTTACTTCATTTTATCCCAGACATTTTTATTCCCGTAGGCCGGTCAAAGACGAGTGGTATAACATTTCATTTCATTTTGCTCTCTCTGCTTCCCTCCCCACTCGTTGTTGGGCATTGCCGATGATGATGCTGGTTTTTAATTCGTCAAGTCTTTCACTTTACTTCATTTTATTTTGCACCCCAGCATTGGAGTGGATCCCCAAGGATTGTATCTGATTGTTCTCATATGAAATTTTGGTATTTTTAAGACTGTTAATATAACATTTCATTTCATTTCTTTCCCTCTCTCTCTCTCTCTCTCTCCCCACCTAGTCTGCGATTCGTACACACATACCTACAACCAATGCAATCTATCGCCTCGCAATAGGTTACTACTAGGGTGACATCTCTTCTGATTAGCTTAGAGTCTTAATGCAATTGTTCTAAAATTGAGTTATATATATATTGGCAATGAAAACACTCTAACTAAGAATGCTTCTCATATCTTTTTTAAACTTTTTTTAATTTTATTTTTGTGGCTTTCTACACACACTCATCAATTCCAATGATATACGAGCGCACGCGCGCACACACACACATGCTGTTTGAATGTCTCGATAATACGCAAACTGACATTCCCTGCTTGATGCATCTTTATCCTTCTATTCAAGCTAAGTAGACCTTTACTTTGCCAATTATGAATGACAAGGGTATACCTCGTGTCGTCCGCGTTATCTGACTATCAAGGCATTATTTAGCCTGCTTTAAGTAATTTGTACAAGTTGTAGACTCCCATCATACCCACTACAAGTTTAACCGACAAGTTTAATTATGTGGTTTTGTGAGGCATTTTTTTAATGCACAAGGAACCTCCATTCTCTTACATCATTTTATGTCTAACTAGAAATGCATGTCGTAAATGAAGGCTTCTAGGACAGAGCAGCTACAAATGTATTAATGTTGTGTTGTTTATAATTCTCCCTCACTTTTTAATCGATCCAAGGCTAATCATAATAAATGATTGTAAGTAATCGGTGTAAATTTGTCTCTTAAATTGCATTATACAATCAAATCGGATTTGGTTCCTATATTTTATGTCTGTTTGTGACTCTAGTGGATCTAAGCTATTAAAATTAAAACTGTAGAGGTTTTTTCTTCATACTCAGTTTTCATCCTCTCCCTATCCAAACTATAAACTAATAAGGCGGAATATGCTTTTATTTTATGGCCAATTATTAACACCAAATTAACACATTTTGAATTTGTTAACTATACTTTGGTGTCAGTTTGCTAGTTACAGTTGTCTTCTACTTGTACCTCTCTCCCCACGCATAAACTGATACATATTTTCAGATGCAGTACATGATCCAGAGTCTAATGATTTACGAAAAGCACACAATCCTCCACATATACCATTCCACAGAGAACAACACAGTTACATAAATTCAACGCACATGGCTTACTTATCAACTCGATTATCATCTATTTATTCATTTTTATCCAGATAGTATGGCTTTTTTTACTTATCTGCATTCTCTAGCATTGTGACAATACTTGTATTAAATGAAATTGCTACTACGATCATTTCACATTGACCTATGCAGCTACTCACATGAGCCGAGGTGCTTCTGCTAATGCATAACAATTTGTCATTACTTTGTTACTCAACCTTACTTCAATGTGGTGTCACACAGGTAGTATATTTTTTGTCTTTTTATATCTAGCCTAGTCCATTGGTCACCAACACACAGAATTGATGATTTAGGCAGTGTGTAGATACTTATCTTGGTGCAGATCCGCCGATTTAGGCAGCACATTGAACATTACAGATTCATGATTTTTAAATAATATCAAATGTAGATTTGCCGATTTAGGCAGCATTAGTGCAGATTCGCCGATTTAGGTAGCACGTTTTATTGGTGTAGACTCGCCAGATGAGGCAACACCGATCACAAAATCATGTTGCAGTGACTGGCCACCACTGCAACTGGTATGATTTTGTTACCCGGGTACATAATGAAAGTGATTTGGATTGGACTTATATTGTGGAATTGGAATTGGATTGAAATTTGGTATCTGGTGATTATTTAGTAGTGTTTATGTGATGAGACTTGACATTATGAGATTGATAATGAGCGTCACCAATGATATCCTGATTCATCAGGGTATGACATATACTGCTTATTCTAGTGGTATGGGACACTAGAATAGATAGTATGTGGATGACGGCAGGCATAAACAATATTGTCTAATTTTATGAATCTTGTTACTATTTGATACAGATTTCTAATCATTGTTTTTGACAAGTATTGTTTGCAAATTTTTATCTTCGCAACTGAGGACAGTTGTTTTCCAACAGAGAGGTATGTTATAGAATTGATATTTTATTATCTATTGCAGCTGACAGGTGGCAAAAGCATCAATAGATAATGGATTATGCAGAAGGATGTTACATTTTATGTATATTTGATTATTCAAGTGCTCTTTATGAGCTTTGGCCTATTATGTCCGGCCGGCCAGTTTGTACTCACATTGACCATTGAAGAAATCTATAAATGAAATACGTGCAAGAGGGAAATGGTCACTCTTGCACGGGGGGAGATTGCACCCAGTGTTTGCGTTGTTCTTCTCTCCTCTTTCCTCTTCTCTCTCGCCGTGCCGGCGTAGCACTCCGCTCTAGGAGGTGCGCCTGCATGTTCTCTCTTGCTCTCTCCCGCTCTCTGTCTCTCTCTATTTGTGTTGTGCTCGATTATGGATTTGTGCGAGTCGACAGGTACTTAGATTTAGTCATTTATGTCTTGCTATGTGCTATTTTCGAGTATTTTGCAGGGCAGCCAGGCTTACAGTTATAGCACAGATAGCTTTCAAACAGCATTACAAGTAACTGGGGTGACTCTAGTTGTCATCCATGTCACGTAGGCAATAGAAAGAAAAGGAAAACAGATGCTGCTATAAAAAGTAGTGATGTGTAAAAACTTTTGGTATTATTTCCCTCATTGATCATGAGTGTTAGTAGCAAGCTAACACGAACACCATTTTTCGGTATTCTCTTTGTAAAACAATTATTATTTTGATAAATCGGGAATATTATAACTCCTATTTTCTCGGAGAAACTTTGTAATTCATGAGCCAAGACTACAAGATTCCAGATTGTATCAGCCAGTCATTATCCAGCTTTGGTAGAACTCTAGATTATTAGTTTTGACAACCCAAAAACCTTGGCTAAGGTATAAAAGCCAATTTTTATAAGTTTTTGGATAAGAAATATAGAGCGTGAGCTAACGATGCTCACTTCTCTCCTTCTCATGCTTCCTACTCCCTCTTCGGTTGTCACATTGCGATTACGTTTGTTGCATTGCAACCGCAGGTAAGAGCTCTGCGCATTGATGTGAGCCATTCACAGTATTTCGTAGCTTTTGGCATCGCAGACCCAAGGCCTAATTTCATCATAACTAGGAATTTACATGTTCAAATAAAAAAATAACCATAGGCGGGGTATTGGGGCATCATTGCTAAGCATTTAGATGCATTCTGGGTCGAAAACGACTAGGTCAAAAATCCACTGCTGTTAATAATCACGATTTTGGAACTTGACCTAATGTGGGGTTTGAGACCATAGGCATGTGTGCTTAGGTCTTATAAACTTGTCCTAGAAGTTTCGTTACGTTTGGATGTCATTTGATGCTGTAACAGATGTGATTTGGTTGCTGATGAGTGATTGGCTTTTGGTGATTTCAATCACTTGAGTGTAGCTAGAGTTAGATGCAAGTTGTTAGTTGTTTTCGGAGAGATTGACAACCTCTTGTAGCGTCTATGTACTAGTCGAGTCAGCTTCGTCCCATGGTTTGACAAATTAATCGTGGTTCTTGCTAATACTGCAATAAGATAGGATGGTGAGGTTAGACATGTGTACCACATTTGGCGCCGCTGTTGGGGATCGAAGAGACCTAAACTAGGGAAAAACACGAGCGTCTTGTGTAGTTGTCCTTTAACTTCCTCTAGGTTCACCTAGAGTTCAAAACTTTCTTTTAGAAACCGCATAGCTTAAGATTGTCGTCTTTTGCTATGTAGATGTAGCTTGGAAGTAATCATACTTGCTGAGTACCTTTAGGACTGTAGAATTGTAGATTTAGATTAGGATTTGGAGAATGATTGGTAGAGGAGACAAGTTTTAAGATCAAGGCTCTGAAAAACATAAAAACACAAGAAAATGAGTGTTTGTGGACACTTTCCACAACCCCATTGCATGAGAATCTAGGAGTGGGTAAGTAGGATCCGAGGTGGATTTCAAAACATTGCTCTCTCTGAAAGAATCAAGTGTGATTTGTTATTGGAAGTTGCAGAATTTCAGGTCTATGGCTAGAAATAGCTTGAAAAGACTCGAATCCACTCAGTCCGACTGAAGAGTAAGCCTAAGAGTTGTCTGAACCAGTGGGTAAGCTCAAAGACACTGCGAGGTAAAAAATTTCAAGAGTTGGCCAAAACTCAGATTATTTATTTTTTCTTGATATTTCAGGCCAAATTAAGTTTTGACTTGATTCATAGGCTTAAAATACATCATGTAAAGACTGTCTTTGAGAAAGTTGCAAAAAAAGTGCTCATTTCAAGCCTAAAGTTAATAATCGTGATTATTAACTTTTTGCTCTAAATTGGCCAAGATTCATACCATTGACTCATTGCATGTGTACAAACAACTTTTGTAAAGGCCCAAAAGATTTGGATCACTAAATTTGAAAAAAATTGGGTAAAAACTAAAGTTTGTACTGTCTTTTTGAATCTTGAGTATAAATTGAGGAAAAATTTATCCAAACTTGTTGAGATTTGATTCATAGGCTTATGTTGATGTGATAAACATGTGTATATGCTCAGTTGACCAAAAATTGCAAAAAATTATCAGAAGTAAATAGTCGCGATTATTTACATTTGCCCTATTTTTCAGCTTTTTTGACCAAGTCTGTATACGACTAGCTTCACCATGTTGTAATAAGCCCACAAACCAAATTTGGTAAGATTTGGATCACTGGAGTAAAATTTGTGACTAAAATTGCAAAGTTAGTCTGCGGATAAATAATTGCTGACCATTTGATCAAAAATTATCCAAACTTGATGAAACTTGGCTAGTGACCTTAACTTAAGGTGCTTAGCAGATCTGTGTCAAAGTTGGGGCAAAACCTACAAAAATCTAGCTAGAGTAAATAATCACGATTATTTACATCTGCTTCAAAACTTGATGATTTTGCAAATTTGAGTATGCCACAAGGTCAAGCACATCAAGTAGACCTCAAAAATCAGTCTTGGTGAAATTTGGATCCCAAAAGTGAGACTTAAGCCAGATTCTCGAAATGAGAGTTTACGGACACCAAACAGTTGATAAAATTGATCAGATTTTGTCCAAACTTGTTCAAACGTGTCCAGGGACTCTAACGAATTGTATACTTGCCAAGCCTATCAAAAAAGTGCAAAAATTTAACAAAAGTAAATAATTGTGATTAATTACTTCTGCAACTATCCAAAGAAATCAAATTTGACTTTTGAACTCATACAGTGATAGACCAACATAATATAAAGGCCCATGGTAATTTTGGGTTCAATCGGATCAAAATTGATACATGTACACTCAGTTTATAGGTTGCAGATTAGACCTTTGATTTTTTGCTAAAGTCGAATTTGAAAGTCAAAATTTGACTCTCCTAGATTGAGTTGAAGTGATACACAGAGACGAATCACGAGAATAGCAAAAACTCTACTGTCTTTATAGAAGAATAGCTAACTTGGTCAATTTGTACAGGAATCAGTTTGCAGATGAGGAATCTGTGGCTAAAGAGAAAGTGCAAGTGAATCAAGTGGAAATTGACGACAAGTCAATCCAAAGGTGAGTACTCTATCCAGGGATTCATAAGTCTATATGAACCTTAGATCTGGTCGTGTACTAGAAAATCAGGGCATACTCGGAGAAACCTCTAGTAGAGTATCTACCGAAGAAAGCGTGAATCAAGGCAATTCCTTGCACACAATTCCTGAAGAAGTTTCAGACACTTTTTCAGATTCAACATCCGAAATGTCTTCTTACTTGACTCACTCTAAACCCGGAAAGACAGTGCGCTATAGGCATATACTATCTTTTTACAAGACTAACCGTCATGGAGCCCAGGTTTACTTGGACCCTAACGAGGAGTATGCTATTCGCATTGATGACCATGGTATTGAGTCTAAACAAGAGGTTAGGGCAAAAAAGCAAGGAAAAATGTACATGGATCAAAATGGAACTCGGTATTTACAAGCCGAAAACCTTATCATGATAGACAAATGGGGGTTAGAAGTAAACATCATAATCCTAGATATGTCAGCAAAAGAAGGACCACCAACCTTAGAATTCGAGGGATACGATCAAGTAGACTTGAAGCCTTTAAAACGGCTTAGTATGGATAATCCTAGGATCGGAGTCTATTGTTGGTAAGATAGAAACATAAAAGATCTTTTGTGGACTTCTCATGCCAAACCAAGATAATTAACGGCCATGACGATCATCTATATCTTCAAGATCAAAGATAAATCAGCAGACCTACCAACCTACCTGTTTAGGGATTGTTATAACAACACTTTGTTATGATGATTCTTGAGAAGGTAGAACAAACCAAATACCAAGGGTATTCCATACGGGATTGGATATTGGGGCAAGGACCAGAAACTATTCCAAGAGATGAACACTGTGAGAGATCATCTGAGAGTAATGTGAAGAAACCAGAAACCACCTCATCACATAGAAAACCGGGTGACACTAAGGCCAGTCCAGGGCTACATGAGTCACTATTTCCAACAGACTGGTTTGAAGGACTCGGAACAGGACCAACTCCCAGAAGACCTGGAGTTGAACCAAACAGACATGTCAGACCAGCTGATTTTCAAAAATGGATCAGAGAATACAGTGGATCAGGGGATCCATAGGACCACTTAGCAAGCTTTAAGAAAGTGCTAAGAGCAGAGAGTACATTCGATTTCCATACTCAATTCGAGAGGTTTGGAATGACATTAGAAGGAAAAGCATTGACATGGTTCCAAAACATTCCACCAAGGTCAATCATGGACTTGAACACATTAGCTCAAGCATTTGTAGCTGCTTGTTCCAAAATGGGGATCAAACATAATACAGTAGCTCAAATCTACAGCTTTAAACAGAAACATGGTGTGTTTGTTAGGGATTGTGCAACTCAAATGAAACAATACATTTTTAGATACCCAAAGATAGAGATACCTGCAGAAGAACGACTTGTATCCTTGTTTCTGGAAGGACTGCTAAACAAAGAACTTCATGCTATACTCTATAGTAAAAAGCATACAACCCTAGAAGCATGTGTGTCTGATGCTATTGACCTAGGAGACAATTGCAAGATCTTCAATGAAGAAGATTTCTTTAAGGATAACCAAAGCGAGAAGACAGCGTCCACAAAACCAGTACAAGTGGGAACGGCTACTGTAGCACCACTCTCAGCCATAGACGATATGCTAAAAAAGATGAATGACATGATGAACAATATGCAAAAAGAACCTATGGAGAGGACCAGGACAAGGGATACCTCCACAGGGACAACCAATTAGGCCACAGAAATTGTGTGCAATCGATGGTAAATGGACCAACCATGAGACGCACGAGTGCTACTTCAGACCAAAGTATGATGGGAATGTTCAGTACGTGCCCATGCAGCCACAAGGACAACCCATGTACAGATATCAGCCTAATATGGCCCAAGCTCAAAGACCACCAATGGGTATAAAAAGACCTCAACCTGTGTTGGGACTACTACTTTCGTATCCATGACATAATGCAGTGACTGTAAAGTACATGCACTCTGAAGGAGTCATACATGAACAAGCATTAGTGCCTGTTACACCCTATGCAGAGCCTAATCCATCTACAGTAATGGTAGAGGGAGATTGGTATAATCCACATCCACCCCCAATGACAGAAACCATGACTTATGCTCCACCAGAGCTTGCACCGATGTATTATGTAGCTAATCAAGGTGTCAGACCTCCCATGGGAAGACCCATGATGAAGCCTAGAACAGGAAACTGTCATAATTGTGGTGCTGATGACCATTGGAAAAACGAATGTCGAGATCCTGACAAAAAGCTCAAACCAATTGAAGCCTATTGCATACAATGTTGCAAAAAGGGAGGACACTTTTTGGAAGATTGTCGTAAAAATCTTTTGAACATGAGTAAAACCGTTGTAAATGTAGTCCAAGTGATGCCTAGTAGCTCATCAAAGAGTGAACCGATTGTTCCAATCAAGGTAATCACTAGACCCCAGGCAAAGAAAAAGAAACACAACTCCTCTGATGATTCAGAGAACCCGAAATTTTCTTCTCAAAGAAGCAAAAGGAGCAGAAGCAAAAGATATGAGATGAGAAAACAAAAACAATGGGTTGAAATTGAAGAGAAAGCAAAAATGCTAGCCCAGGACAAGTTGAAAGATATTGGCAAGTGAATTCAAGGAAACAACCATGAAATCTGGAGGATCCAATCTGGTTGATAAAAATTTTTAGCCTATTAATGCTGCCTTGGAAGCCTACCAAGCAGGACTTAAAGCAGGCCAAAACATGGAAAACAAGTGAAAAAACTATCCATCTCCAGACATGGAAGCAGCGAAGCAGGAAGCTTATAAAAATTTGGTAAGAATCACACAAGAAATGCTGGAAAAACAAAAACCCAAGATTGAAAGTACTGCAAAACCTGAAGAGCTTGTGGTAGAAGAAACGAAAGCAAAATCCGATGTGGTGGCAGAAACCCACCTTGAAACAAATGAACCAACATTTATAGTGCCTGGCAGCAAAGATGCCTTAGACGGAATTCCATTCGTAGAGGAAGACTGACCATGACACTTATGGGAAAAAGTGAGAGAGATCAATGATGGGAGCCTAACTTTAAAGTCAGCTCCTATAGGGATATCTGGTTGGATAACCTACCTTCTGATATGAACATGGATTTACAATCCTTGTACAGGGATTGCGGATCGGAAGCTTTAGGAATGTCGAAACCATTGACATTAGAAACATTACCTTCTTACTTGGGAGATAACAAAGATGAATCCATCGTGTGCAAGACCACTCAAGTAAAAAGAGCTGAATAGACCCTAGAAGTAGATACCATTCATTCAATCATGTCTACACCCATCCAATGCACTCTTACCTTGGGAGAATTGTTAAAACTCAGACCATACTTGTGGAACAATTTATAGAAAACCCTAGAGAAGGTGGGGATTACGGGGTTAATCTTGAAGAAATTGGAAAAATTGAGAAATGAAATGGAAAACAAAGAGATTCGATCAGTTCCTATGAACAAAGTCGAAGAATATTATGAAGGGGAAGAAGGAAACACCACCCTCCCAGTGAAATATAATGACATTGAAACCATGGCAATACTGGATAGTGGAGCTGGCATATCCATAGCCACTAAAGCAGTATGGGAATCCTGGGGACAGTCAGCCATCAGAAAAACTCGAATGAAATTGCAGTTGGCTGACGGACACATTGAGAGACCTTTAGGGCTGCTTGAAAAAGTGATAGTCAATTCCTCTGGAATTGAATATCAACACACTTTTGCCAAAGTAGACTTTGGAAAAAAACTCAACTATGAAATCATATTGGGAAGACCTTTCATGCGACAGGTGCAACTTATCCAAGATTGGGAAAACAACTATCTGTACTTTAAGCAAGTGGGATCTATAACAAGAGTCAATCTAAAAGATCACACTTATAAAGATGTCTTGAAAACACCCATCCAAGAGTTTGATTCAGTCTCTTCGGCTGAAACTAAACTCCCATCCTGGTTAAACAAAGACACTCCTATTTGGATGTATGGAGCTTCAAAAAATGGAAGCTTAAGACGAGAAGAATGTATCCTAGAAAGGGACTACACTGACGAAACCTACGTACCTGAACCCTTTTGAGAACATCTATTTGAGCCATTCAACTGGACTCAAATTTTAGCGACAATGAATGTACGTGTGAATACGTCACTGCCTACTCAATTTTGAAATGAGGATAGCTACGACATAATTCCCATCCAAATGATTTCAGTCCTTAACATTGAAAACAAAGATGAGGAACCCAAGGAATTAATGAAAGCTCAACAAGTCTTCTCAGACCTCTATTACGATGCAACTGATGAGTTAGATAAGCACTCAACTACCTCAAAAGATTTGGGGTCAGAAAAAGAGTATACGAGAGCTAAGTTACTCTTAAAGGGAGAGGAGGAAAAGTTTTTGACTTTCCAAACTAGAAATCAAGAAGACAAAAGTGGTATAGACGAAAGAGAGACACCGGAATTGTGAAAACACGACCTATGCCATCAGTCTCCAGTAGAACACAATTCCTAATGCATATAGATGCTAATGATTATGTCAAGGAAAAAATAACTGGCAGATATTCTTCAAACAAGAATTCCAAAATGTCTCAGACATCAAGAAAAACAAGCAAGGGTACCCAAGAAAAATCTCAGGATAAGAAACCACTCATGACCAGAGTTGAGCGCAAAAAGAAATATCAAGAGTTGAAAACATCTCTAAAGGAGATATACACAACCGAAATGGAAACCACGGAAGAGGATGGCAAGGATGTAATGCATGTTCCATCCCATTACCAAAAGGATACTCTCCAAGATCGGAAAATCATAATTGAACAACCTGTTAGAGAACTAAGGAAACAAGGCGAATCTTATGAAGGGCCTGAAAACGCTAAAAGGGTAGACTTGGATGAACCAGGAGAAGAGCCTAGACGTGCTTACATTGAGAATGACCTAACAGAAGAAGAAGAAAAGCTTTTGCTAAGCTTGTTAAAGGAATACCAAGATATTTAGGCTTAGTCTTACAAGGATCTCAAGGGTGTTGATCCAGAAATCTGTCAACATATCATACCCATGAGAGATGATGTGAAACAAGATAGACAGAGACCATACACGTATAATGAAACATTTTCCAGGAAGATAAAAGAAGAGATTAAAAAACTCAAGGAAGCTGAATTCCTTTACGAAATTGAACACACAGATTAGGTGTCTCTAATTGTGGTAGTACCCAAGAAGAATAAAAAATTACGAGTGTGTGTTAATCTCAAAAAGGTGAATGCAGCTACCATTAGAGACAACTTTCCTCTTCCAATAACTGAGCATGTTTTAGAACGAGTTTCAAGAAAAGAAGCTTGCAGCTTCTTAGAAGGATTTTTGGGATACAATCAAATTTTGGTTGACCTAAAAGATCAGAACAAAACTGCTTTTGCAACAGAATGGGATATATTTGCCTATCGGGTTATGCCGTTTGGGTTAACTAATGCTCTAGCCACGTTTCAAAGGTTGATGAGCCATGCTTTCAAGGAATATCTTTGGAAATTTTTAGAAGTATATATGGATGATCTACGTGTACATTCATCAATCCGAGCTGATCATTTTGAACACCTCAAAAAGGTATTCAAAAAATGTAGACTTTATAGGATTTTCTTAAATCCTGAAAAAGTGCACATTCATGGGAAGACAAGGAAAAATTCTTGGACAAATAGTGTCCAAAAATGGCATAGATACTGATATTGAGAAGATTCATGTCATTGCTGATTTTCCTAGACCAACAACAGTCAAGGGGGTACAACCCTTCATGGGACATTGTGGATATTATCGACGGTTCATCTACATGTATGCTATAATTGCAAAACCCATGTATAGCTTGATTACGCACTTTGAATGGACCGAGGCATGTGAAGAATCCTTCATGAAGCTTATGCAAGCTCTCACCTCAGCTCCAATATTGAAAGCACCAGATTGGGATAAGGTATTCCACGTACATGTAGATGCTTCTAATTTTGCTATCGGTTGTATACTAGCTCAACCAGGAGACGGAAAAATTGACTTTCCTATTTCTTATGCTAGCTGATAATTGAACATGGCAGAAAAGAATTACACCACCACAGAAAGAGAAGGACTAGGAATGATCTATGCCATTAAAAAGTATAGACATTACTTATTGGCCACAACAAGTTTGTGTTCTTTGTGGACCACCAAGCTTTGTTGTATTTGGTCAACAAGCCATGCAGCACAGGGAGAATAGTGAGACGGTTCATCATTCTTCTCGAATTTCATTTCACTGTGTTTGTAAAAAAAGGCACTACACATCAATGAGCAGATCATTTGTCAAGGATTGTTTCAGGGGAATTGCCTAAAGAGGTAGACGATGATCTACTAGATGCCTATTTGTTCTCCGTGGAAATGATACCTAGATGGTCGAAAAACATTGTGTCATTAATGACTATAGCTCAAGTGGATTCACAAATACCATTTCCTATCACAATCGAATTAATCGAGCAATCGGCTATGTATCAATTACTAGCTGGAAGGCTATACAAAAGAAATCGGGATGGGGTATTGCTAGTTGTGCATTAACCCTGAAGAAAAAGAGCAGTACCTAAGTCAAGCACAATGTTACCATAGTATGACTTCACTTTGTGGAAGACCAAACTATGCAAAAAATCTTGAGACTTGGAGTATTTTGGCCGGCTATGAAAAGAGATGTTCGATCCTTTGTAAAGGATTGCCCTCAATGTCAAAAACAAACACCCATACCTCACATAACATTGTTTCAAATGTCACCTGTTCCTAAGTGGAGTAATTATCTGGTTACTTACTTATCGAGCCGAACATTTCCTGAGGATACGAATAAACACCAACAAAGAGCAATTGAAATTGAAGCAAGAGATTATGCTCTTGTTGGGAACCAATTGTATCGGAGAGGTAAAGATCAACATTTGCGTCTTTGTGCAAATGAAAACGAGTATATTCCGATTATAGAACAAACACATGCTGGATTAGCTGGAGGTCACTTTTCTAGTGAGACCACTGCAAGAGAAATCTTGATGGCAGGCATATGGTGTCCAACACTTTTTGTAGATGCCAAAGAATATGTTCGAAGATGTGATGCTTGTGAACGAGCAAAAATGCCAACACAAGTAGATAGCATGTCCTTAAGACCAATGATGGGGGCTAGAGCCTTCACAAAATGGGGTATAGATTTTGTTGGACCAATAGAACCACCTGCTTATAGAACCCAAGCTCAATATCATTATAGCTACGGACTATTTGACCAAGTGGGCCGAGACTAAAGCAACTCAAAATAATAATGTTGCATTCTTATATGAGTATGTATTCACAAGATATGGATTGCCAATAGAGATTGTCAGTGATCGGGGAACTCATTTCCTCAATGAGGTAATAGAGTATTTTCTTAATGAGTTTATGGTCTTCCATAATAAATCATCTCCCTATCACCCACAAGCAAACGGACAAGCCGAGCATACGATAAAATTCTTAGCTTGGTGCTAACTAAAGTGGTTAGTTCAGGAAGGACAGACTGTGAAATGAATTTCCATGCTGCTCTATGGGCTTATTAAGTTTCATTCAAAACAGCTCTAAATGCTACACCTTTTAACCTTGTTTATGGTCTTGATGCCATACTACCAATAGAATTTCTATTGCCGACATTAAGGGTAGCACAGAATCTTGAGTGGACTAGAAATGAACAATCAGAAAGACTCGAAGATTTGGAAAAGTTAGACGAGCAAATGCTAACTACTGTAGCTCATATCTATGCACAAAAGCGGAAACAAAAACAATTTTTTGATTCTCACTTAATTACCAAAATCTTCAAGAAAGGGGACTTAGTTCTAGTCTATTCCCTTAAGCAACACATTCCCAAGTTTAAGAAAAAGGAAAACGGACCATTTATCATTGAAGATGTATCTCCAAGTGGAGCAGTAAAATTGTCCACCTTAGATGGTGAATCAATGGCTAATTGGATTAGTGGATGTCGTTTAAAGAAATACAATTCGCAATTAACCAATGAATTGCTAGAGAGAATGCATGCAACCAAACAAAGGAAGATCAAACGACAACAGGTTATTGATGAAGCCCAAGAGGAAGCTAGGCTTTGGGTACTCAAGCGGAAAGATGCTCTCAAGAATCAACAGATACCGATTCCCATCAACACTTTAGAAATAGATGATCGACAATGGGAATTACCTAAAGATGCAATTTCAACAGATGATGACTGGTTAGATGGAATGGACCTGCACATCAAAGTACAGCTCAACAATCATAGCACCAATGCTTTGGTCAATACAGGAGCTAAAGTAAATGCAGTTAGTTATTCCACATACAAGAAGGCAACAAGTCAAGCATCGACGACAGGAATAGTGACAATCAAAGGATGCAACAATAACCCAACTCCAACATTGGGAGTAGTCAACTTGAACGTGATAGTACATGGATGTTTATGTCCTCATCAATTTGTATGCTTGCCAGATGAACACATGAATGAGACGATGATTCTTGGAATTCCCTGGATGAGTATATACAAAGCAGTACCAGATTGGGATACGAATCAACTAAAGCTATCACCTAAAGGAGAGAAACTCATTGTTCCAATTGCACCAAGCAAGGAGAAATGTAAAAGAAGCAATTAGTAGACCAATCCACAAAGTCGATCTTCTCCATCCCTTCAACAATCAAATGCTACATGTATCATGCAAGGAGTCAGAAAAATTTGGGTACCAAAAGCACAGCTTAAGGATAAACCGATTCAGATCTGAGTGCCAAAAACTTCACCGACGAAACAAAAGAAGGTTCCAAGGGTTCGAGAGACGAGCATCTCCAAGCAAGGAACCTAACATGAAAATGGTTTGGAAGAAAAGGGAGCACTTATCTTCTCCACAACTCGCGAAACCAATCAAGCAATGGCAAGTTAAGTCTCAACAGACTCCACCACACCATGCAGCACCACGCCGACCAAATTACCAATGGCGAGAAAAATCTCGACAACAGTCAAAAGTACTATCAACACCTCAATCAATCAGTGTGCTAAAGAATCTTGATGGTACAATCAAACAGAGAGCACACAAACTACAAGATTTTCTCTTTGGAAGACATCAGCAGCAAACCTCGGCATAGAAAACCCTTGAGTTAATTACTCAAGACTCGGCTCTTGCACAGCATATTGGTTTGAATTGCGTTGATCTTTATATCATGGTAGAGACAATCACGGCTATGCATAGACACGATTGTTCAACCCATGCACACAGTCGTCCCAGAGTACGCCATTTAGGAGGGGTGGAAGGACACTAAGTACTAAGTAATTAAGGGCAATGTTTGAAGAGGGAGGAAAAAGTTATATGTTAACGTGAGATTTTTTGCAAAATTACCTAATAATTCCCTTATAATTCATCATCAAGGGAAAATTCACTGATAATATCTTCTCGATGAGTGTAAATAGTGTATATACTATCATAAAACCATAAAAAATAGTCCTTTTTTGGATATTTTTCATCATTTTGTTGATAATGAGGCTTAAAAATGGAGAAATCCAACAAAATACAATAAATCTATGTTTTTCAAGGGATTTTCTTAATTATTGGATTTTTACTTTACTTTTTTAGAACATTTTGCTATTTTCTTTGATTTTTTCAAATAGACAGGTCAAAATTAATAATAAATAGTAAGAAAGCTCATATGGAAAAATGGAAGACATGATGGTGATTAGAAAGACAAGGCAGACAAGCACAAAAATTTTCAATGAAATCAGAAGATGGAAGCGGGAAGCCTAAATTAGGCGGCCAGGCCTACTTTTGCAAAATTCTTGCAGAATGAGCTACAGGAATCCGGTCAGGGAAATTTTTGAGTCTAACATAGATTTCATGGCCTAGTAGGACGGGGAATCTAGGGAAATTTGGTTCGGGAAGTCCGGGTATAGATATCCAAGGTAGGCTAAAACCACCTCATTTCCACTTGGAGCCTTTGCAGAGAGAGATTTTGGCCTCTTTCACACGAGACATGAGGGGTAAATTCTTTACTCAACAATGATATATTTTGTACGGCCGGTAGCTAGTCTAAAGCCCTAGAAAAAACCCTAGAAATCGAGCAGTGCATGAAGACCTACGACCTAAAACTAACCATAGCGGCCTGTCAGCTTGACCAGATCATATGGGATTTGAACCACAACATGCCCTAACATAATAGAACCTTTCTATACTATCAGATGACCATTTAGCAGAGGTCAAGGGGGTCACTGGTAGAAAACTTAGGTTTTTGGCAAATGCCAGAATTCCGACCTGACTCCGCAGATGGCTTGCTAATGAGGTCCATATACAATGTATATAATTGGTTTGGTGAAATCCATCAAGCAAAGCCCCTGAGAAGCAGAAAACGCTCGAAGGTTATAAAGAGTCAAATTCGACATACGAGGTCAAACTGACTCCAAATGAGCCAGAATTGGACAGGTTGCTTCACGACTATGTTACGGACAAGTCCAAAGCCTCAAAGTTGACCGACCAACCCAACAGATAGAGTAGTTACAAAAATTGGTGATTTCAGAGTCAACAGAGCACAAAGTAATGTCGGCATGACCAAACTTGACCAAATTCAATTTAGGACTTGTATTAGGTGTATAAAACATGTCTAGGTCAAAATTTGTAGGTTTTGCAAAGTTTTTGTCACTGTAGTAAATAATCGCGATTATTTACTTTTGCATCAGTTTTGCTTGGAAATTGTCAAATCACCTTACCTATCATGTGTACACACCTATTACATGCCAAAAATCAAGTATGAGCCAAAATGACCACCCATTACTTGTAAAATTGCCAAAAAACGCAAAGAAGTCTTTGCAAGCCAAAATTTGGGTTATGAACAACTTTTCTTGATCCAAATCACCTTATATCTCATATACAAGGTCTATACAATGCCTAGAACCAATTTGTGCCAAAAAAATGTCAATTTTGAAAGAAAAGTTAATAACCATGATTATTTACTTTTTGGTCAAAATTGAAAAATTTGGATATTTTGTCATCATACATCCAAAGTACATGATGTGTTAAGCCCACTAGCCAATTTTGACTCAATTTGGAGTTTAAAATCTCAAATTTTCTTTATATCTACTGTTTTAAAGACCTAAAGCAAAAATCTAGTACCATTTTCACCCTGTGCATCCAAATGAGCCCATATTTCCCTCAGAGCATGTATTTGGTATATACTTCAAGCCTATAAAGCCAAGTTTGCAAAAAGTTGAAAATTTTCCTTAGCTGTAAAATAATCGCGATTATTTACTTTGGTTGCAAATTTTTGTTTTGACCCTACTGTTTTGTTCCTTGCATGATTTTAAGCATCTTTGCTTGTTCAAAAATTGATTTGAGGAAATTTGGACCAAATTGTCAGCATTTCAGTCTAAAAGGACATTCCAGAGAAAATTCTGACAAATTTGCTAACTTTGGACTCTATTCATTGAACAGGAGCAATGCAAGCAGCAGAGAAGGCCAAGAAGAAGCTAAACCAAAAAGAGAAACTACAAGAACTACCTGCGTACTGGACCCCGAGTCAGTCAAAGCGGCAAAGGCATCCTACCTTTCTAGAAAACAACTGGAAGAGCACCACACTACGGTCTTCACTTGCAGGTTCAAGAGTGAAGAGGGGCATCAGGTGGAGTTGCAACTCCTGCCCAAACAAGTCTATGATGTAGCTGCCAAGCCAGAGACAAAAGAGGTTAACCGCAGGTTGGGGCTCATGCATTTCTACGAACAAGAGCCTTGCGGAGTGGACTTTCAGAAAGCTTACGAGCTTCTATCCACCATCAAAGAAGAAGGAACCGCAAAAATATCAGACACCCAAGGGAATAAGGTCAAGGTAGTAATAAAAAAAGAAACAGTGGCAGAGGCACTCAAACTGCCCACTGAAGGAATGACCATGCGGGCAAAAGACGGGAAAACCGCAGGCACTTTTACCAAGGACACGGTTATAATAATCAATATCTAATTTTCCTAAATGATTTCTCATGTTAAACTGATCATTTAATATGGGGAAGTGCCACGGGAGAAAAAGCTAGAATATTGGTTAAGCTAGGAGACCGGCCACAATAGGGATCCAAAGGAGGGAAAATAGGGACCCAAAGAGGGGCCATCTGCAAATATCAAACACCTAAGGGAATAAGGTCGAGATAGTAATCAAAAAAGAAACAGTGGCAGAGGCACTCAAACTGCCCGCTGAAGGAATGACCATGTGGGCAAGAGACGGGAAAACCGCATGCACATTTACCAAGGACACTGTTATAATAATCAATATCTAATTTGCCTAAATGATTTCTCATGTTAAACTGATCATTTAATATGGGGAAGTGCCACGGGAGAAAAAGCTAGAATATTGGTTAAGCTAGGAGACCGGCCACAGTAGGGATCCAAAGGAGGGAAAACAAGGATCCAAAGAGGGGCCATCTGCAAAAGAGCTATGTGCAACAATGGGCTCAAAAGACCCTAAGGTTCAGCCCATTAAGAGTTCGAAAATGCTAAGGTTCGAAAATTCAAAGGATGTGTCCAAAGGTCAAACATTAGGGAAATTGGATACTTCGTGTGTGTGTCCCAAAAAGTCTTTGTCAAGCCCTACATAGGAGGGGGCGTTCCCAAGAAGTAGGGGATGAGAGAGAAATATCCACACACACACACACACACAAGCTCCCTTTGTACACAAGGGGAAAGAGGGACACATGTCGGCTCCCTAGCCCAGATGCCCACAAGGTGTACTCAAATCCTATTGGATGGCCATGGAGGTGGACCAATGAGAATTAGGCTAGAGTAAATCTAGTTTAACTAAATTAAAAACACTTAATAAAAGAACCAATAGGAATTAAGCTCTCTAGGAGACTATTGGACAATCTCCCAAGGGGACCAATGAGCATTCAGCAGCCCAATGGCTTGCCTCATTCCTATTGGCGAGGAGGAAAAGGGGTCCAATGAGAGTTTAGTTGAATTACATAATTACCTAAAGCTCTCACAAAAGGGGAAAGGGGGACACATGTCAGAAGGCTATCCCTTATGCTGGTTAATTTCCATGAGCTGAGGCTGGGGAGGTCCAATAGGGCTGTAGCATGAGTAATTAGCAAGGGAGGTCGACCAAGAGAGAGGGGGGGCTCATTTTTGCAAGTCATTATCACACACACACTCATACAATCTCATGTGTGAAGCAAAGAAGACTCTCTCTCCTTCTCAAGCTTTAATGGAAAGCTTACCACCTACTCCAAGCTTGTGAGAAGGGAGGGCTACACCAACAACTCTTAGATTTGTGATGCAAATCCAACCAAGAGCCAAGCTTCAATGCATGCTCATCTCCTTTGCCATGCCAATTACTAAGCTAAGCTATGCTAATATGAGTGATTATGTGAGGAGATGTATATATTTCTCGTAAGAATACTCCTTCTTCCTCTCAATCTACTCTCATACCCCACTAGCTCTCACCATCTTTGAAGGTGTGTGAGGTCTTGGGTCTGAGACTGTGAGGGAATTGATGTTGTATTTGATAAGTGTTTTGCTTAGTGCATGAAGTTTTCCATCTTCATTGCACTAGCTAGTATTGAAGGAACACAAGAAATTGTTTCCAAAAGACTTAATATTATGGTCTCTCTTGATGGGAGAAACCATAATACAAAGCCTTACCGGCTCCATGCAAATCTGGTCCTCAACTGTTGTCAATTGCTTAATTTCCCTCTCTTTTTTGAGGTATTGTTCATGCTATCTAAGTAGGTGGTATGCTTTTAGTTGCTCTTTCTACCCAAGCACTCTTGTTAATCTCATTAGGAATCTATTCTAATGAAATGCTCACTATGTTCATGCTATTTTCTGCTACACACAAGTTACTAGGCATTAAATGTTACTTTGGTATCAGAGCACAAGGTTTCTCTTTTCTTGCTCAAGAAGGGAGGTCCTCAAGCTAGCTATAATTGGTTGGTACTATTAATTGTATGTGAGTAAGTAGAATAGGGATTTTTTAGCCTTGCAGTGTGCCTGCCTTTGTGCAGTTAACGGGGCATCACCGTCGAGAGCTATGGTCTTAATAGTGGAGTCCTATAGGGCTTGCCTACGGCTTAACCACTATTGAGCTATTAGAAGCTTGACAGGAGCCGGTGCTATTTTGGTGGTGAACGACCCTCTCTTCTATTCTTTGCAATTAATTGTATTGGAGCCATGGGACAATAGCTTGAGTGCTTTTCCTAAAGGGGTAAAGAGGAGTAGCAACTAGGGCTTGAAGTACCAAAGTACACCTAAAAAGTTTACACCTAAAAGTTGTTAGAATGGCTGACAATGGTAAAGAGAGTGAAATTAATGTTGATAACTTTGATTTTGCTAATGAGCAAGCTACTAATGATGCCCGGATCCTTGTTAACTGTCTTGTTTCTAGGCTTCAACAAGCCATGGGCAATCCATCCCTCCAAAGTTGTTAGAATGGCTGAAAATAGTAAAGAGAGTGAAATTAATGTTGATAACTTTGATTTTTCTAATGAGCAAGCTACTAATGATGCCTCGATGCTTGTTAACTATCTTGTTTCTAGGCTTCAACAAGCCATGGGCAATCCATCCCTCCAAAGTGAAGTGCAACGGCAGCTTCGTGCTCATGGGATTCTCCAAGCTCCCCACCATGATGAGAGAACACCTAGGAAGCCTCCTTACGAGACTTCCAAAAGAGGTCTCTCTCCGGTTCGCAAAGAAGAAGAAGATCCCTATGAAGGGCTAAAAAATTTGCTCCTTGATGACGCATCTCCTTCTCAAAGGAGAACTCAAGAGCCACCAGTGAAGGAACGGTGTCAGGAGTTTTTTGGAACAAGGGATTGCGCATATGTACATACACATGCATGGTGCATCAAATAAAGAATTGTTCATTTTCCAGAGCCAGGTGGTTATGTGGGGCCCACATGTGTACAGGTAGGACAACATGTACATAGTGCATCGATTTTCACTATCACCAGTACCAGTGTGTTTTTTCTACAATAAGGAGGAGTTGGTAGAGCGTAAAACTTCTCGAGGAAGCTATCCGCGGGCCGACGACATGAGGTAAGCAGGTGCGTCAGATGGCATCTAGTGGCGTCAGGAGGCCGAATGGGGTCAATATTTGCACGTGGAGAAGTACGGACACAACGTGGGTGTTTCCTTGTGATAATTATGCAGAAAGGTCATCATGAGGACCATATTTTGGGGCCACTTCATGTGGTGGCGAGACACATTATTGAAAAAATGTTGAGTGCCAGGTGTGCGGATGATGCAAAAAGGTGACAACTATGCACTGTGAGGTCAGTTTTTGGCCTGCCGTTTGAGGTCATCTAAAAGGCCAAGGGTGCCCAACTAAAAAATCTAAGTGTGGGAACTGAAAAACTAGAGAGAAGACCAAAAAAAACGTGGAGAAGAGAGGAGGAGCAGCCGCAAGTGTGTTTTTGGGGTTTTTGGAGCCTGTTTTGGCCGTAAACTGCTCATCCGAGGTCGGATTTGAGCACTTTGACATTGTAGCCTGGGATTTTGGGCCATTCCGGACGCGGTGGCGCTGTCCATTTTTCCAAATTCCTCACCATTTATCTGCTGTTTTGTCTGTGTAAGTTTCTCCTATGAACGAAACTTCTGCTCCAGTTTGTGATTGTATCTGACTTATTTTACCCATACTGTGTGAGCTGTTTGCTCCATTTGTGTTGGCCCAAGCTTAATTGTATCTAAACATCAGAAATTATCCTCTTTTGAGCTGAGTTTTTTGGGTGTGTGTGTGTGTGTGTCTCTGTGTGGAGTGGGCAAGTGGATAGTCTCTCTTCTCTCGCTCCATAGGTGTGTTCCCTGTCTCTGCCAGGTGGGTTGTGTAAGCCGAGTGGTGCCCCATAGTGTGTGTGTGTGTGTATCTTCCCAAGAGTGTGTGTTGGGTCGTTATAGAGGCGTTCTGTGTTTTTCCATCCCGCTGACATTCTTTTGGTGCCCCCACTAAGGATCTTCTTCGAGTACCTTCTACTTCGGGCTTCAAGCTTCGAGATTCAGGATTATAGGTTACAGGTTGTAGGTTGCAGATTAGAGGTTACAAGTTACAGGTTACACGGACAGGTACAGGTACACGTAGCTGGAGTACAGTGATATACTAGCAGTGGTGTCACTTGCAGTTGTTGTGGGTGTGCATCATTTGGCGCCTGTTTGAGCGCATTGTCTGCTGCTGGATTGTACGTTACTTGTGAAAACTGCCATTGTACGCCTTTGTGGAGCCATATTTGGTTTTATTTGGCAGTCCCAGCCATTTCTGAGACTTGGTCTGGAAGATAGTCATTTTTGAGACTTGACTATACGCGATTTGCATTAGCCTTCGTGTGAGGGTCGATAGCGTGAGGTTTTATTGAGCTGGGGGATTCTCAAATGTGGAGATCCTTTCGGTGATACAGGTAGCTGGAGCACCCTTTTCGTGACCTCGCCATAGGCTATGTACTAGTGAGTCCTATTTGATGCTCGGGTTCTATTGTTGACAGTTTATGCATACATGTACAGTCTATATTTTGGGTTCCTACTGCTCTACTTATGGGGAAACTCTGTCAAAATTTTTTGAAGTTATGATGGCTGTTTTTTTGGTCTTTTGAGCCATTTATGCTGTTATGCTACTGAAATTTTGGCAAAATCAGAAGATAAGACAAGTGTGCTTTCTTGGGAGCTGCATGGTTGACTTTAATGGATGATCAAAATGGCCCTCAATTCACTCCTTTTCATTTAACTCAAAGAATCCAGATAAATGTTCATGTGTCCAAGAAGATTTTTTTCCAGCTGCACATAGTCTTTATGTTCGGGCCAAGAAGATTAAGAGAGATCGTGGAATGTCCTTTACCAATTGTAATTCCGATGATTAACTATGAAAACTCATTTGATGTGCATGTGTTTTTCCTTATCTAAAGTTGAGATCCATTAAAGTTTCTGGGGAATTGGGTAGTGAAAAGTTTTGGGTTCTTGCACGTGTGTTCGAAGGGGTTCTCACCCGGGTTCTCAAAGCGTCGTAGCTTGGGTAGCCATGGCTTTCTCTTATCCATAATTTCATGGAAGAAGTGATGAAGATGTGGAAGAATTTTTAGAAAAGATGGAGGTTGCCTGCATTAGCAACCAGATTCATGACCCGGCGCAGATGTTACGTCTTCTCCAGATTTGTTTGAAGAGTGATGCACGAGTTTGGTCCAAAGCATTTGAAGAGGATTTGTGTCTGGATGATCCACCTGTAAGATTGAGTTGGGACAATCTAAGGCATGGATTGCAAGCTGAGTTTGTGAAGATAGAAGATCCTGACAAAGTGTGGCAAGAAGTACAGGCTTTAGTGCAAAAGGAAGGTGAGCCAGTAGATGCGTACATACGTAAGTTTTCATTGGCATGGGAGCGGATGTGCAAGGCCTTAGAACCACAGGTACCCCCGCCTGACATGATGAAGAAGGACAGGTTCTTGGCTGGTCTTTGGGAGAATATACGTTGGAGAGTGGAGCTAAAGAAGCCTAGGACATATGAAGATACAGTAGAGGTAGCAAGGAACAAAGAGTGGAAGCTGAGGAAAATGAGCCAGTTAGGGGTGGAGTCTTTGTCCATGAGGTCTGAATTTCAGCCTATGGATTCTTTGCAAGGTTAGGTTCATCATGAACCAGTGGTTTCTATTACTCCTCAGGTTATGCCAGCAGTGGTCACTACAGCAGTGCAAGATGATGGGCTAAGGCAAGACATGAGGCAAGTGGTAGATTTAATGAAGAATCTCAGCCTAAACATGCTTGGTCAAGTGGGAAATAATCGAGGTCAAGGGAGGTTTGCAAATCAGCCAGGAGGTGAAGAAAGACCTAGGAATGGTGTTGGACAAACCAATGGTAGGTTCTGGAGGCAGACTCCCACCTGTTACAATTGTGGAGAGTTGGGTCACATCAGCCCACAATGAGATAAGCCACCAAGGATGGGGGGAGACATGTATCCATTGCCAAGACAAGTGTTAACTAGGTCAAATGATTATGGAATTGAAATTAAGGGAGACAAAGGAACCAGTGGATTAATGGATGAGCTACCAGACATTTGTCCAATCGTAGATGTGTGGCATTAAAAAAATTTGGGACAAGGTTATGTGGATGGCGGAGCCCAAATATGTGTGATAACACACTCATGCGTTGAGAAGATGGGTCTTACAGTGACTGGGGTGTCAGAGTTTCGGATTAGATTGGCCAACCATCAGAAAGTAAAATGTTTGGGTGTTGTAAAGAGCTTAGAAGTGGAAGCATATGATGCAAAGGCAATGGTTGATTTTCATGTGATGCCAACAGGATTGGGAGCATATCCTATTATACTGGGCAGACCATGGTTATGTGCAGTGGGAGTTGTTCAAGATTGGAGACGTGGTACAATTAGCCTCTACGGAAAGACAGGTGCCAAGAAGCTTTATAATATGGACACAAGGAAATGATTGGAGGAGCTTTATGAAGATGAGGATGAGTCTAGTAATGAAGACTATTCCACATTGACTGATGAGGACAGTGATAGTACTGCCAGCAGTGATAAGGATGTTGATGTTGCATTCCTTTTGATGGACAAAGAAATCCAGGAGTCTGGCTTAGTTGCATTTGCAAATGAAGTTGAAGATGAAAGTGAAGGGCCTTATGAAGTGATTGAAGGGCTGATGCAAACGAAGGTTGAATTGTCAAAGAAACAGGAATTGATGACACAAATGATCAGTTGAGACCTCTCAGCTATGGAGAAGGAGATATATTTGCACATGCTAGCTAGTTTTCCTGATTTGTTCATTACTTCGTACGAAGAGATCAGAGGGTTCAAGGGCGAAGAGATGCATATAGAGCTGAAAGAAGGTGCTAAGCCAGTGCAGCAAAGGCTAAGAAGGATGGGTCAAGAGCAAATGGAAGCCTTGCGAGAAGAGGTGGACAAGTTATTGAAGGCAGGGTTTATAGTTCCAGTGGAAACCACAAAATGGGTGAGTCCAGTAGTAGTCAGTCCAAAGAAGGATGGAAAGAGGAGGATTTGTGTAGATTTTAAGCCCTTAAATGCACACTAAGAAGAACCCATATCCTCTTCCATTCATTGATCAGATCTTGGATTCAGTGGGCAGGTTATGAGAGGTACAGTGTGTGTGATGGTTTTTCAGGCTATTTTCAATTGAAGATTGCTCTTAAAGACGGCACAAAGACAACTTTTATTACACCATGGGGTTGCTATTGCTACACAGTATTTCCATTTGGGTTGACAAATGGACCATCTTTCTATCAAGAGAGAGCAAATTGGGTATCGAAACCATTCATTGGTAGTTGTGTTAAAGCTTTTATGCACGACTTTTGTGTCTATAGGAGCAGGGTTGAACATCATGAGAAGTTGCAGATGGTTTTGGCTCGATATGATGAATGTGGAGGACAACTAAATCCCAAGAAATGTCATCTAGCACAGCCAAGGGTGAAGTTATTGGTCCATATGGTGTCAAGAAATGGCATTGAGGGTAATCTAGATAAGGTTAAGTCTATTATTCTTCTTCCAACACCTACGAGTACAAAGCAATTGGAAACCTTTATACACAAAGTGAAGTACATGGCACGGTTTATTCCATTGTCTTCTCAGCTTCTTTATCCATTACAACAAGTGGCAAAGCATGATCCATTGAAATGGGATGACAAGTGTGAAGAAGTGTTTCAAGAGGTGAAAGAGGTGTTAGGGGGGTTGTCAGCAATGCAGGCTCCTGATTGGGAGCAAGTGTTTTATGTAAATCCATTAGTAGGGGTTGATGCCATTGGAGCCATGCTATTGAAAAAGGGGAAGGGCAGCCATTATATGAGGCCAGTGTATTGTGCAAGTCAAGTAAGTTGGTAGCAGAGAGAAAGCTCTCGGAAGTTGAGCTAGTGATGGCCAATGTAATATTTGCTTGTCGACGATTTCGTCATTACTTGCTACCACGACCTTTTGTTTTCTTGACGAGTTACGCCTTTTTTCCACAGTTAATTAATGGTACTAACATGTCAAATGTGGTGAAGAAATGGGTAATTGAGCTGCAAGAGTTTGAGTTCTCTTTTCTAGTGGAAGACAGTACAAGGGCTACCCTAGCTGATTTGTTGACCTACAAGGAGAATCCCCTTATTGTTAAGGAAGAGGTGGTGAGAAAGGTAGTTGAAGAAGTGCCACAGATCAGCAATGCACATGTGTTGTTCTTTGATGGTTTATATAGAAAGAGCCATGATGCAGCTTCAGGGGGTATAGCACTTTATGATCCAAAGGGGAAGCTAGTATGCAAGAGAGGGTTCAAATTGGATGTTCATAGAAACAATGAGGCTGAATATTCTACTCTGGAAGCCGGATTACACATTTGTTTGAAGCATGGGGTTCGAAGGTTGAGCATTAAAGGCGATGCCTTGTTAGTGGTGAAGCAAGTGCTGGGAGTGTGGAAGAGCAAGAACAACTCATTGAAGGAAATGTGTTTCAGAATTAAAGGGCTATTAAAAAATTTTGAAGCATGTAGCATCAGACACATTGAACGTGCTCTAAATGGAGAGGCACATGAAGCGGCTCAAGGCATGATTGGGGAGCTATTTGTGTTGAGGACCACTTTACCTCTTTATCATGGCCGGGAAAGTTTGGCTCAAGAAGAGGAGTTTTTGCTAACAGGAATCATTCCAAAGGAGATTCAGAAGTCTAAGAAGTATGGTTTTGTGCGTAGAGCATACAGGTACAAATTGATTGGTGATGTCTGATACATGAAAGGGGCTGATCTCGTGTTGAGACGTGTACCTTGGAGGGAGGAGCTTTACAGAGTGTTGGAAGAGAATCATGAAGGCGCATGTGGCGGCCATTTTGCTCTAAAGATCACTTTGCATAAGATCTTGCAAGAAGGGTATGTCTGGCCTAGTTTGCACAAGGATGTTCACCATTGGTGTAGGTCTTGCAATAGGTGTCAAGCATTTGGTAAGAGAGTGTTGAAGCCAGAGTTACGAAAAACCATTATGGCA
The DNA here is from genome assembly GCF_014529385.1 of Adiantum capillus-veneris. Taxonomy (NCBI): domain Eukaryota; kingdom Viridiplantae; phylum Streptophyta; class Polypodiopsida; order Polypodiales; family Pteridaceae; genus Adiantum; species Adiantum capillus-veneris. Next base: position 40,509,550 of record NC_140942.1, read on the forward strand.
TTTGATGTGTTTGAAAAGTGGGGGATTGATGCAATAGGCCCATTACCTATCACAAGCAGGGGCAAAAGCTATATTTTGACTGCAATGGACTATCTCTCTAGATGGGCAGAGGCTATAGCAGTAAAACACATCACTGTAAAGGATGTGGAAAAATTTGTGTATGATGAAATATGTTGCAAGTTTGGGGTGCCACTAGAGCTACTTTCAGATAAGGGGCCTGGCTTTAGAGCTAAACTGCTAGATTTTTTATGCGCCAAGATGAAGATTAGGCACCAGCATACCACTCCGTATTATCCACAGTGTAATGTCTTAAATGAAAGATTCAATGGTGAGTTGGTGCAAATTCTTTCGAAAGTGACAGAGCACCAAGGAAAGAATTGGGATTTGGAATTGCCTAGTGCACTCTGGGCTTACCGTAAGTCGGTGAAGACAAGTACAGGGTTTAATCCATTTCATTTGGTGTATGGAAAGGAAGCACTATTGCCTGTGGAAGTAGAGTTGCTTGCAGTCAAGATGTTAGAGAAGTTTCTTGGGCCGCCTAGTGATGCATTCGAAGAGAGGCTCTTACAGCTACAAGAGGTTCAGCTGGATAGGATGAGTGCATTGGAACATTATGGACAGATGCAAGATAGGGCTTTAGCAAAGATAAATGAAAAGGTCAAAAGTAAGGGTATCAAGAAGAATGACTTGGTTTTGCGCTACAACAGTAAGCTGGACAACACCTTCCAAAAGAAGTTTCAAATTAAGTGGGAAGGCCCTTTCAAGATAGTGGAGTGTTTCCCGAATGGTACATATCAGTTGGCTAACCTGGATGGGTTTCTACATAAGTCAAGGGTAAATGGATTGCGTCTTAAACTGTATCATGCTAGGTTAATGATGGTCGAGCAAGATGAGCTGTCTGTGGATCAAGGAGTGTTGGTGAAGGATGAGGAGACTTGTGACACTGCGAGTCTCATATCGCTTTTTGTTGCTGCTGATCATGAATGATCTAGCAGGCTAGGGGATGGGCAAATTATTTCAGGAGTTTTTTGGAGCAAGGGATTGCGCATATGTACATACACATGCATGGTGCATCAAATAAAGAATTTCCCATTTTCCAGAGCCAAGTGGTTATGTGGGGCCCACATGTGTACAGGTAGGACAGCATGTACATAGTGCATCGATTTTCACTATCACCAGTACCATTGTGTTTTTTCTACAATAAGGAGGAGTTGGTAGCACGTAAAAATTCTCGAGGAAGATATCCGCGGGCTGACGACATGAGGTAAGAAGGTGCGCCAGATGGCATCTAGTAGCGTCAGGAGGCTGAATGGGGTCAATATTTGCACGTGGAGAAGTACTAACACAACGTGGGTGTTTCCTTGTGATAATTATGCAAAAAGGTCATCATGAGGACCATATTTGGGGGCCACTTCATGTGGTGGTGAGATGCATTATTGAAAAAATGTTGAGTGCCAGGTGTGCGGATGATGCAAAAAGGTGACAACTATGCACTCCGAGGTCAGTTTTTGGCATGTTCGGGGTCTGTTTAAGGTCATCTAAAAGGCCAAGGGTTCCCAACTAAAAAAGCTAAGTGTGGGAACTGAAAAACTAGAGAGAAGACTAGAATAAACATGGAGAAGAGAGTACGAACAGCCGCAGGTGTGTTTTTGGGGTTTTTGGAGCCTGTTTTGGCGATAAACTGCTCATCCGAGGTCGGATTTGAGCACTTTGACATTGTAGACTGGGGTTTTGGGCCGTTTCGAATGCCATGGCACTGTCCATTTTTCCAAATTCTGTTTTGGTTGTGTAAGTTTCTTCTATGAACGAAGCTTCTGCTCCAGTTTGTGATTGTATCTGACTTATTTTACCCATACTGTGTGAGCTGTTTGCTCCATTTGTGTTGGCCCAAGCTTAATTGTATCTAAACATCAGAAATTATCCTCTTTTGAGCTGAGCTTTTTGGGGGTGTGTGTGTGTGTGTGTGTGTGTGTGTGTGTGTGTGTGTGTGTCTGTGTCTGTGTGGAGTGGGCAAGTGGATAGTCTCTCTCCTCTCGCTCCATAGGTGTGTTCCCTGTCTCGGCCAGGTGGGTTGTGTAAGCTGAGTGGTGCCCCATAGTGTGTGTGTGTGTATCTTCCCAAGAGTGTGTGTTGGGTCGTTATAGAGGCGTTCTGTGTTTTTCCATGCCGCTCACAACGGGAAAGAAGTGAGTCTCCCGCCACCTCGATGGCGATGGCTCCACGAAGACGGCGGGTTAAACGCTCTCCATCGCCTCCAAAACGGAGAAGACCATCGCATACTTCTCCACACCATACTTCAAAGAGGGATAACAAAAATCAAGAGAAGAAAAAGGCAAGAAAGAGGACACCCTCTTCTCCATCTTCTTCATCCTCTTCCTTTTATGAAAGTGATGGTGAAGACAAAGAAGATCAAGGCAAGAAAAAGGCGAGAAAGAGGTCACCCTCTTCTCCATCTTCCTCAAATTCTTCATCTTCTGAAGAAAGTGATGGTGCAACCTTTGAACCATCAAAAAGAAGAGGCCATAGGAAATCCTATGCTGCGTGGAAGAGGGCATCCAAGCTCAAGAAGTTCAAAGAGGGAGGGAAGAGCATCTCTTTCCTTACCTACGATGGCACTTTTGGTGCTATGGACAAAGTCTTGGCCTTTATCCAACAATTCGATGCGGTGTTTGGAGATGAGGGCTTCACGGAGTCTTCTAAGTTACGACGTGTATCTATGCACTTTCAAAAGTCCATCAGGCAATGGTGTTCTAGCCTACGGGCCAACGGTGAAGCTCCATGAACATGGAAAGCTTTAAGAGCTTCCATTATGAAGCAATTTTTGGCCACCGATGCCAAAGACAAAGTACTCACCGAATGACGAAGCTTGAATCTCTCTCCCTATGAATCTATTCACAAATATGTAGACAAGTTTTGGGACCTACAACTCAAAGCCACTGTCTTCAAAAAGTTGGATTTTGGAGAGCAAAAGCAACAATTTTGTGCGGGCTTAACTGAAGAAATGGCGGAGTATGTCAACTCCCAAAGGCCACGCACCGTATCGGCGGTTATACACCATACTATGGTGGACTCTCGAATCAATTTCCAAATGGGGGCTAAAAGAAATTCTAAGCCCACAGAAAACAAGAGTTTCAATGAGCCTAAGGGGAAGGACAATGTCCAAAAGTCTCCTAAGGGTAACTCCAACAAAGCTAAAGAGAAGGGAGTTTACAAAGGCAAAAATAAACTCTCTTCTGAAGAGCTTGAGCGTTATCGCAAGGATAACCGTTGTTTCATGTGCGGCCAGCAAGGGCATGTGTACCGCGCTTGTCCCCAAAAGAACACCCGCCATGAACCTCCTAGAGCTACCTTGGTCGAAATCCAAGAGGAGGAAATTCACCACAAAGGATCTCCTCTATGCCATGCTTGGGGAAAGGTAAGAGAACATGATGCTTTTATTCTCTTTGATCGTAGTTCTACTCACAATTTTATATCTATAGAGTTGGCCACCAATCTAGGCATGCTGGCCTATGAGATGGGAGATGTCCTACCCGCAAACGGTGCTTTCAAGGGGCAAGAAGCTTCAGTCACTCCCTTAATCAGAAAATTGAGGCTCCATGTCCAAAGCTATGTGGACAAAGAGGAATTATTTATCTCTCCTCTCAAGCATGAGGATGTACTCCTAGGGGCACCATGGTTTGATCGCATGGTTGCCAATGTTAAATTACCTGAAAGGAGAATCTCCTTTAAGTTCAGGGAAAAAGATATGTATATAGATGCTAAGGAAATGGGTAACACTATACCCATTGTACATACACAAGCTTTCAATAAGTCAATAAAGAGCTCTATTTCCATGTACATGATTTTTGTTAAAGATTCTCAAAATGAACCTAATGTTTTAGCAAAAGAAAATATACACAATCAAAAGGAATTAGAGTTATCCAATTTTCTCAAGGGGTTTCAGGATGTCTTTATTGACGACATCCCTTGTGAGCTACCTCCTAAACGAGGTAATGATGACCATGCAATTGAAATTTTCCAGGAAGTTCACCACCTAACAAACCTCCTTATAGAGTTTCTCAAGCTCAACAAGAGGAGATTATGTGGCAAGTGCATGAGCTAGTTGAGAAGGGCATGGTTAGGCCTAGCTCATCTCCATTTTGTTCTCCTGTGCTACTAATGCAAAAGAAATATGGCACATATTGTATGTGTGTCAACTATAGAGCACTAAATAGAACCACTATAAAAAATAGGTTTCCCATTCCACGGGTAGAAGACCTATTTGATAAGCTACAAGGGTCCAGCTACTTCAGTATGATTGACCTAAAACGTGGCTATCATCAAATAAGGATAGTTGATTAAGACATTGTAAAGACCGCATGTCGCACTACGTTTGGTCCTTACGAATACATTGTCATGCCTTTTGGCTTGAACAATGCACTGAAGGAGTACGAGCGGAAGTGCGACGCGAGAGAGAGTGCGAGAAGAAGAGCACGACGATATGGAGAACTCGCTCTACTGTAATGTGTAGAGCATAGTGAGTTCTTATTAGGTTTTAACAAAAGAATATGTGTACATACCTGGCGGCCCGCTCACTTACCTAGGCGACCACATTGGGCTTTATACCCAACAACCTCCCACTTAAATTCCAATGTGGCACTTTAAGTGTGAGAGAAGCTACTATACAAGCTAATATGCAAGAGATGTAGAGAAGTGATGTACTACCCTACACCTAACTGCTTGCGAAAATGCGCAAAGCTCTCTAAGGGAAGTCCTTTTATAAGTAGATTAGTAGGATTTTCTGTGGTGTGAAATTTGACAAGCTGAATTAGCTTATCCTCGATCATTTCCCTGATGAAATAATATTTCACATCCACATGCTTTGTCTTTGAGTGATAAACTGGATTGCGAGCTAATTGTATAGCACTCTGACTATCACAATATAACACAGGCATCTCTTCTTTGATTCCCAAATCTGTTACTAGTCAATTAAGCCAAATTGATTCTTTGCATGCCTCTGATGATGCAACATATTCAGTCTCTGTGGTAGACTGAGTAACACAATCTTGTAATCTAGAATGCCATGATACTGCTCCACCAGTCAATGTAAAGACATACCCTGAGGTAGACCTTTGGTTGTCTAAGTCACCTGCATAATCTGAGTCTGTAAAGACCTTTACACTTAGCTCCTGACTCCCATAGCATATACGCATACTCTTTGTAGCTTTCAGGTATCTCAATATTCCTTTCACTGCCTCCCAATGTTTCTTGCCTGGGTTTGACATGTATCGACTTACTAATCCCACTGCAAATGCAATGTCTGGGCGAGTAGCAATCATTGCATACATCAAACTACCCACTGCAGATGCATATGGAATCTTATCCATTTCAGCCTGTTCTTCCTCAGACACAGGACAATCTTGTTTGCTAAGTTTCACATATGGTGGCAGTGGAACACTCAATGCCTTTCCCTTCTCCATATTGAAACGTTGAAAACCTTGTCAATATACTCTATTTGAGATAACCAAATCAACTTCTTTGATCTGTCTCTCTCAATGCGCATACCAAGAATATGACTTGCCTCACCCATGTCTTTCATGTTCACGATTTTGCCATCTTTGACTTCAAAGTTGAAATTTCTTCCAAGTGCTTACCAGCAATCAACATGTCATCCACATACAAAATAAGGATCAGCCAAATGTCATCCTTAGCCTTCTTTGTATATAGACAGTGATCGAACTCACTACGTTTGTAGCCTTGAGAAAGCATAAACTTGTGGAACTTATGGTACCATGCCCTCGGTGATTGTTTTAAGCCATAAAGACTCTTTAACAAGTGGCATACCAAATCTTCCTTGCCTTTCGCAACAAACCCTTCTGGCTGCTGCATGTAAATTTCCACATCTAAATCACCATGCAAGAACGTTGTCTTGACATCCATTTGGTGCAACACCAAATCTAATATGGCAACCAATGCAAGAAAGCATCTCAATGTAGCCATCTTGACCACCGGAGAGAAGACTTCATCAAAGTCAATGCCTTGTTCTTGCTTAAAGCCCTTGGCAACAAGCCTTGCTTTGTACTTTGGCTGACTATCATGAGTGGTGATCTTATATCTGTAAACCCATTTACAAGGTAGAGCCTTTTTGCCCTGTGGTAATTTAACTAGCTTCCATGTCTGGTTTTTATGCAGATCTGTCATCTCTAACTGCATGGCCAATTTCCAATTCCCGGAGTCCTTCATTTGCACTGCTTCCTTGTAACATGAAGGCTCATTGCAATCAGTCAACATGACATAGTTCATAGATGGAACAAACCGATCAGGAGGTCGTGAGATACGTCCCGATTTATGCAAAATAGGTGGCTGAGGCTCAGCCACAACCTGTGGTTCCACTGTAACATTTAATGGCCTAAAATCTTTTGTGTAGCGGAATTTAGCATGAACATAGTGGGCATTTCATTAGAGTTGATTCTTAATGAGATTTACAAGAGTGCTTGGGTGGAGAGAGCAACAAAAAGCATAACACCTAGTTAGATAACATCGAAAATACTTTCAAAAGAGAGAGCAATTAAGCTATTGACAACAGTTGAGGACCGGATTTGCATGGAGCCGGTCCCCCCTCCAAAAGGCTTTGTATTATGGTTTCTCCCATCAAGAGAGACATTGTACAATACAATTCTTTGTGTTCCTTCAAGACTAGCTAGTGCAATGAAGATGGAAGCTTCATACACCAAGCAAAACACTTAATCAAACACAACTTGAATTATCCCCGTTCTCAGACCCAAGACCTCACACACCTTCGAAGATGGTGAGAGCTAGCAGGGTATGAGAGTAGATTGAGAGGAAAAAGAAGTATCTTACGAGAAAGAAGTACATCTCCTCACATAATCACTCATATTAGCATAGCTTAGCTTAGTAATTAGCTTGGTAGAGAAGATGAGCATGCATTGAAGCTTGGCCCTTGGTTGGATTTGCATCCACATGCCAAGAGAGTGTTGATGTAGGCTTCTATCTCACAAGCTTGGAGTAGGTGATGAGCTCTCCATTAAAGCTTGGGAGGAGATAGAGTATTTTCCCTTCACACATGGTCAAGTGTGAGAGTGTGTGTGTCAATGCCAAGCAAAAATCAGCCCCCCCTCTCTCTTGGGCGAGCCCTAGCTGCTAAGTAAGTCTGGCTTTTGCCTCATTGGACCTCCCCAGGTCAAGCCAATAGGGATTAAGCAGCATAAGTGATAGCCTTCTGACATGTGTCCCCCTTTCCCCTTTTGTGAGAGCTTTAGGTAATTAAATAATTAAACTAAACTCTCATTGGACCCCTTTGCCTCCTGGCCAATAGGAATCAGGCAAGCCATGGGACTCCTGAATGCTCATTGGACCCCTTGGGAGACTGCCCAATAGTCTTCTAGGACACTTAATTCTTATTGGTTTCTTTTATTAAATGTTTTTAAATTAATTAAACTAGATTTACTCTAGCTTAATTCTCATTGGTCCACTTCAAGGGTCTTCCAATAGGAATTGGGCACACCTTGTGGGCATCTGGCCTAGGGAGCTGACATGTGTCCCTCATTCCCTTTGTGTAAAGGGAGCCTGTGTGTGTGTGTGTGGCTTTCTCTCTCATCCCCTAGCTTTGGGGCTCGCCCCCTCCCATGTAGGGATATGCAAAGACTTTTTAGGGCACACACTAAGCATCCAATTTTCCCTAGGGTTGACCTTTGGACACAACCTTTGAATTTTGGAACCTTAGCATTTTGGAAGTCTTAATGGGCTTAACCTTAGGGTCTTTTTGGCCCATTGTTTCACATAGCTCTTTTGCAGATGGCCCCCCCTTTGGATCCCTATTTTCCCTCCTTTGGATCCCTACTGTGGCCGGTCTGCTAACTTAACCAATATTCTAGCTTTTTCTCCCTTGGCACTTCCCCACATTAAATGATCAGTTTAATATGAGAAAATCATTTAGGAGAATTAGATATTGATTATTATGACATTACCTCTCTCTTGAAATCATAGTCGTCCTTGACTATGGTGTAGAGAAGATAAAGCATATGCATGAGTCCTTTTCTTAGCGGGTAGAGGATCCCTATGTTACCCTACGACATCATTCCATAATGGATGACTAGTCCATTTGGCGCTTGAGAGCCTGAGGCTGCCGCAAGCTTGTCTGCACATTAGTCCTATCAGTCTTCCATAGTAGAGTGACAAGCTCTACTTGGTGTTTGGGAGACGTCGTCTCCACAAACTTGATCTAAGCATGCATACTACTTCATTTTTGTGCACAAATAAAGAAAAAGGGAAGCATTTTGTACATTTGCTTACTCTTGGGAAGCATTGTAAGCATTGACAAGGTTTAGGTTATCCTTTAATTGTATGCCTTGCATCCATCTAGCATCTTCAAAAGGATAATTCTTAAACTTAATAAGATATCGTCTGATAGTCTTACCGCCTCTTAATACCTTGTCTTCATGTCGGAGAATGGACTCGGGCTGCAGCACCTCCTCGTGGTCCTCGATCTCCGGTGGGTCTTCAATAGTTGGTTCTTGAGGTGGCTCTCCTTTGTAAGGCTTTAAGAGGCTCACATGAAAAGCATTGTGTATGAGCCAATGATTGGGCAACTTAAGTTGATAGGCCATCTCATTGATTGGCCTAAGAATCTGGAAGGGACCATAGTACCTTTTTGCTAGTTTAGCATAGTACTTTTGGTGGCCCGTAGGATTCTTGCCCGTAGTGTGCCTTAATCGAGCCTTGGGAAACTTTAACAAGACCCAATCGTTTTCTTTAAAGGCTTGGGCTCTTCTGTGCTTGTCAGCAGTAGCCTTTTGCCTTTGCTGTGAGATAGAGATAGCATCCTTAATCTTTTGGAAAGATTCTTGTAGGTCTCGGCTATACTCATCTGCAGCGAAGATCTTCCCATGTACCTTAAGTAGCAAGGGACTTTTTGACCTTCCCTCAATTACCTCGAAAGGTGCTTTTCCTGTAGAAGTATGTACAGTGTTATTGTAAGCATACTCTACTAAGGGTAAGTACTTCTCCCATTGGGATCTTTGATCTACTTCCGTTACATAGGCTTTTAGTAGATCGAGAATAGTTAGGTTAGCTATTTCAATTTGGCCATCAGTTTGTGGATGATAGGCCGAAGAGAAGTTTAGCCTTGTTCCTAAATTCTCAAAGAGACCCTTCCAGAAATTACTGGTCATTCTAGGATCTCTATCCGACACTATGGACATTGGCAAGCCATGGTACTTGAAAATTTGTGAAATGAAGAGGGTTGCCATTTGATGGGCTTTGATAGTCTTTTTGACAGGTATAAAATGAGCTTGTTTACTGAACCTGTCTACTATCGTCCATATTCCTGTATTCCCATGGATAGACTTAGGCAATCCAAAGATAAAATCCATGGATATGCTCTCCCACGGTGAATTAGGGATTGGCAAGGGTTGAAGCAATCCAAGTTGCTTCCCTCTATCAAATTTTGTCTTTTGACATACCACACATTTGGAAACATACTCATGTATGTTCACTTTCATGGTAGGCCAATAGAAATATGTTTCAATTCCCTTTAGGGTAGACTGAATCCCTCTATGCCCCGCATATGGGGGAGCATGAGATTCATACATTACTTTCTCACGTAGTGAGTTAGTAACGCATAGTCTATTGCCATAGAGAAGATAACCATCTTGTAAAGTAAATGGTTCTTCTTTCTTCCCTAATGCAAGGGCTGAAATCACATCTCTAAAATCGGGATCAATAGCATACTCATCTATCATTAAAGATAGATCATTGTGAGTTGCTATGGAAACCGCATTCACTCTCGGTCGTCTTGAGAGTGCATCGGCTACTTGATTATGCTTGCCAGCAATGTGAGCAATATGAAAATGAAATTGCGAAAGGAAATTTGCCCACCTCATTTGTTTGTCGGAGAGCTTGGTCTGCGTCATGAAGTACTTAAGACTTTGGTGATCCGTTCGCAGAATGAAAGGAGTCCCCAATAAATAGTGCTTCCATGAGTCTAAGGCATGTAGAACTGCAAGGAGTTCTTTTTCGTATATGCCTAGAGCTTGCTCAACAGGGTCAAGCCTTCGACTCTCATAGCCTATGGCGTGCCCTTCTTGGAGCAGAACAGCCCCAAGGCAATCACCACAAGCATCACATTGGACCTCAAATGGTTTTGAGAGATCCGGTAGTGTAAGCACAGGTTGAGAGATAAGCTTTTCTTTAAGCTTTTCGAAAGCATTGTTCTCCTTAGCAGACCACGTATACCTAACATTTTTCTTTGTTAGGTCATGTAATGGCCCCGCAATTTGTGAGAACTTTTCTATGAAGCGTCTATAGTATGCACACATACCTATAAAGCTTCTTAGTTCATGAAGATTCCTTGGTTTAGGCCATCCTTTTATTACCTCTAACTTGGATGGATCCATTTGGATTCCATCTCGAGAGATAATGTGACCTAAATATTGAATCTCTTGAAAGAAAAATTCACTTTTCTTTCGATTAACATAAAGTTTATTCTCTCTTAAAACTTGAAATATTACCTGGAGGTGTTGCTTGTGTTCCTCCAATGAATTAGAGTAGATGATAATATCATCAAAGAACACTCCAGTGAAGGTTCGATGAGGCCTGAACAGCTTCTCCATCAAGCGGTTAAATGTGGCTGGTGCATTAGTCAAGCCAAAAGGCATGACAATGTATTCGTAAAGACCAAATGTAGTACGAAATGCGGTCTTTACAATGTCTTGATCAACTATTCTTATTTGATGATAGCCACTTTTTAGGTCAATCCTACTGAAGTAGGTCGATCCTTGTAGCTTATCAAATAGGTCTTCTACCCGTGGAACGGGAAACCTATTCTTGATAGTGATCCTATTTAGTGCTCTATAGTCGACACACATACGATATGTGCCGTCCTTCTTTTGCACTAATAGCACAGGTGAGCAAAATGGAGATGAGCTAGGCCTAACCATGCCCTTCTCAATTAACTCATGCACTTGCCGCATAATCTCCTCTTGTTGAGCTTGAGAAACTCTATAAGGAGGTTTGTTAGGCGGTGAACTTCCTGGAAGAAGTTCAATTGCATGGTCGTCATTACCTCGTTTAGGAGGTAGCTCACAAGGGATGTCGTCAATAAAGACATCTTGAAACCCCTTGAGAAAATTGGATAACTCTAATTCTTTTTGGTTGATTTTATTTCCTTTTTCTAAAGCATTAGGTTCATTTTGAGAATCTTTAACAAAAATCATGTACACGGAAATAGAGCTCTTTATTGACTTGTTGAAAGCTGGTGTATGTACAATGGGGATGGTGTTACCCATCTCCCTAGCATCTATATACATGTCCTTTTCCCTGAACTTAAAGGAGATTCTCCTTTCAGGAAATTTAACATGGGCAGCCAAACGGTCAAACCATGGTGCCCCTAGGATTACATCCTCATGCTTGAGAGGAGAGATAAAGAAGTCCTCTTTGTCCACATAGCCTTGGACATGCAGCCTCAATTTCCCGATTAAGGGAGTGACTGAAGCTTCTTGCCCCTTGAAGGCACTGTCTGCGGGTAGGATATCTCCCATCTCGTAGGATTGTATGCCTAGCTTGGTGGCTAACTCCATAGATATAAAATTGTGAGTAGAACCAGGGTCAAAGAGAATAAAAGCATCATGTTCTCTTACCTTTCCCCAAGCATGGCATAGAAGAGATCCTTTGTGGTAAGTTTGGTGAATCTCCTCCTCTTGGATTTCAACCAAAGAAGCTCGAGGAGGATCTTGGCGGTTGTTCTTTTGGGGACAAGCGCGGTACGCATGCCCTTGTTCGCCGCACTTGAAACACCGGTTATCTTTACGATAACGCTCAAGCTCTTCAGGAGAGAGTTTATTCTTTCCTTTGAAAACTCCCTTCTCTTTAGCTTTGTTGGAATTGCCCTTAGGAGACTTTTGGACATTGTCCTTCCCCTTAGGCTCATTGGAACCCTTGTTTTCCGGGGGCTTATTATTTCTTTTACCCCCCGTTTGGAAATTGATTCGCGAGGCCACCATAGTATGGTGTATTACCACCGATATGGTACGTGGCCTTTGGGAGTTGACATACTCCGCCATTTCTTCGGTTAAGCCCGCACAAAATTGTTGCTTTTGCTCTCCAAAATCCAACTTTTTGAAGACAGTGGCTTTGAGTTGTAGGTCCCAAAACTTGTCTACATATTTGTGGATGGATTCATTGGGAGAGAGCTTTAAGCTTCGCCATTCGGTGAGTACTTTGTCTTTGGCATCGGTGGCCAAAAACTGCTTCATAATGGAAGCTCTTAAAGCCTTCCATGTTCGTGGAGCTTCACCGTTGGCTCGTAGGCTAGACCACCATTGTCTGGCGGACTTTTGAAAGTGCATAGCTACATGGCGTAGCTTAGAGGACTCCGTGAAGCCCTCATCTCCAAACGCCGCATCGAATTGCTGGATAAAGGCCAAAACTTTGTCTGTAGCACCGAAGGTGCCATCATAGGTAAGGAAAGAGATGCTCTTCCCTCCCTCTTTGAATTTCTTCAGCTTGGACGACCTCTTCCATGCGGCATAGGATTTTCTATGGCCTCTTCTTTTTGATGGTTCAAAAGTTGCACCATCACTTTCTTCAGAAGATGAAGAATTTGAAGAAGGTGGAGAAGAGGGTGACCTCTTTCTCGCCTTTTTCTTGTCTTGATCTTTGTCGTCTTCACCATAGCTTTCATAAGAGGAAGAGGATGAAGAAGATGGAGAAGAGGGTGTCCCCTTTCTCGCCTTTTTCTTCTCTTGCTTTTTATCATCCCTCTTTGAATTATGGCGTGGAGAAGAGTGTGATGGTCTTCTCCGCTTTGGTGGTGATGGAGAGCGTTTAGCCCGCCGTCTTCGTGGAGCCATCTCCGCCGAGGTGGCGGGAGACTCACTTCTTTCTCGTTCCTTCGGTGGAGGCTCTTGAGTTCTCCTTTGGGAAGGAGATGCATCATCAAGAAGTAAGTTCTTGAGCCCTTCATATGGATTCTCTTCTTCTTCCCGAATCGGAGAGAGACCTCTTTTGGTAGTCTCACAAGGAGGCTTCCTAGGTGTTCTCTCGTCATGGTGATGAGCTTGGAGAATCCCGTGAGCACGGAGCTGCCGTTGCACTTCACTTTGGAGAGATGGATTGCCCATGGCTTGTTGAAGCCTAGAAACAAGATAATTAACAAGCATTGAAGCATCATTAGTAGATTGCTCATGAGCAAAATCAAAGTTATCAACATTAATTTCACTCTCTTTAATATTGTCAGCCATTCTAACAACTTTTAGGTGTAAACTTTTTAGGTGTACTTTGGCACTTCAAGCCCTAGTTGCTACTCCTCTTTACCCCTTTAGAAAAAGCACTCAAGCTACTGTACCCGCGGCTCGAATACCATTAATTGCAAGGAATAGAAGAGAGGGTCTTTCGACACCAAAACAGCACCGGCTCCTGTCAAGCTTCTAATAGCTCAATGGTGGTTAAGCCGTAGGCAAGCCCCGTAGGACTCCACTATTAAGACCATAGCTCTCGACGGTGATGCCCCGTTAACTGCACAAAGGCAGGCACACTGCAAGGCTGAAAAATCCCTATTCTACTTATTCACAGGCAATTAATAATACCAACCATTTGTAGCTAGCTTGAGGACCTCCCTTCTTGAGCAAGAAAAGAGAAACCTTGAGCTCTGATACCAATGTAACATTTAATGGCCTAAAATCTTTTGTGTAGCGGAATTTAGCATGAACATAGTGGGCATTTCATTAGAGTTGATTCTTAATGAGATTTACAAGAGTGCTTGGGTGGAGAGAGCAACAAAAAGCATAACACCTAGTTAGATAGCATCGACAATACTTTCAAAAGAGAGAGCAATTAAGCTATTGACAACAGTTGAGGACCGGATTTGCATGGAGCCGGTCCCCCCTCCAAAAGGCTTTGTATTATGGTTTCTCCCATCAAGAGAGACATTGTACAATACAATTCTTTGTGTTCCTTCAAGACTAGCTAGTGCAATGAAGATGGAAGCTTCATACACCAAGCAAAACACTTAATCAAACACAACTTGAATTATCCCCGTTCTCAGACCCAAGACCTCACACACCTTCGAAGATGGTGAGAGCTAGCAGGGTATGAGAGTAGATTGAGAGGAAAAAGAAGTATCTTACGAGAAAGAAGTACATCTCCTCACATAATCACTCATATTAGCATAGCTTAGCTTAGTAATTAGCTTGGTAGAGAAGATGAGCATGCATTGAAGCTTGGCCCTTGGTTGGATTTGCATCCACATGCCAAGAGAGTGTTGATGTAGGCTTCTATCTCACAAGCTTGGAGTAGGTGATGAGCTCTCCATTAAAGCTTGGGAGGAGATAGAGTATTTTCCCTTCACACATGGTCAAGTGTGAGAGTGTGTGTGTCAATGCCAAGCAAAAATCAGCCCCCCCTCTCTCTTGGGCGAGCCCTAGCTGCTAAGTAAGTCTGGCTTTTGCCTCATTGGACCTCCCCAGGTCAAGCCAATAGGGATTAAGCAGCATAAGTGATAGCCTTCTGACATGTGTCCCCCTTTCCCCTTTTGTGAGAGATTTAGGTAATTAAATAATTAAACTAAACTCTCATTGGACCCCTTTGCCTCCTGGCCAATAGGAATCAGGCAAGCCATGGGGCTCCTGAATGCTCATTGGACCCCTTGGGAGACTGCCCAATAGTCTTCTAGGACACTTAATTCTTATTGGTTTCTTTTATTAAATGTTTTTAAATTAATTAAACTAGATTTACTCTAGCTTAATTCTCATTGGTCCACTTCAAGGGTCTTCCAATAGGAATTGGGCACACCTTGTGGGCATCTGGCCTAGGGAGCTGACATGTGTCCCTCATTCCCTTTGTGTAAAGGGAGCCTGTGTGTGTGTGTGTGGCTTTCTCTCTCATCCCCTAGCTTTGGGGCTCGCCCCCTCCCATGTAGGGATATGCAAAGACTTTTTAGGGCACACACTAAGCATCCAATTTTCCCTAGGGTTGACCTTTGGACACAACCTTTGAATTTTGGAACCTTAGCATTTTGGAAGTCTTAATGGGCTTAACCTTAGGGTCTTTTTGGCCCATTGTTTCACATAGCTCTTTTGCAGATGGCCCCCCCTTTGGATCCCTATTTTCCCTCCTTTGGATCCCTACTGTGGCCGGTCTGCTAACTTAACCAATATTCTAGCTTTTTCTCCCTTGGCACTTCCCCACATTAAATGATCAGTTTAATATGAGAAAATCATTTAGGAGAATTAGATATTGATTATTATGACATCCACTCTATCCTGTCCTTGCTCCTCTTGAGCCCTGACATTTTGTCTTACACGTGCAGGTCCATCTTCTTGGAAGACAACTCTTCTAATCTCCTCAAACCTCTCTGGTTTAGAATGATATTTTGCTTCATTAAAGTGAACATCATTGCTGCGGATAACCTTTCTGGATTCGAGATCCCAAAGTCTGTACCCCATCTCACCAGAATTACCATAGCCTAGAAAGATGCACTTTCTACTCTTTGGCTCAAGTTTGTTCCTAAATTCCTTTGGAACATGAGTATATGCCTCACAGCCAAAGACTCTGAGATGCTTGTATGAGGGCATTTTGCCTGACCATACCATCTCTGTCCACTGAATCCTTCTGCAAAACCTTGCTAGGAGATCTATTTATAAGAAGAAGAGTTGTTGATACAGCTTCAGCCCAAAACCCATTTGGAAGTTGTGCATTAGACAACATACTTTTGACCTTCTCTTGTATGGTCCTATTCATCCTCTCAGCAACACCATTTTGAGGAGGATTTTAAGGAGCAGTAAGTTCACGTTTTATGTCTTTTGACTCACAAAAGTCCTGAAAGGCCTTTGAAACATACTCTCCACCATTGTCAGTGCATAAGCATTTAAGCTTCTTGCCACTCTGATTCTCCACAAGTGTCACAAACGTTTTGAAAACAGTAAACGCTTCATCCTTATGCTTGAGAAAGTAAACCCATACTTTCCTCGAGTAATCATCTATAAATTTCATAAAGTAAGAAACTCCCCCTAGAGATAGGTTAGGCATAGGTCCACACAAATCACTATGAACAAGTGCCAACTGTGTATCTCTTCTACTGCTTCTATGCTTATGTGGTTGCTGTGTTTGCTTGCCATACAGACAATGTTCACAGAATTCAAAATCATAAAATGAAAATCCAGGAAATTAACTAGAACGAGACAAGATTTCCATTCCCTTCTTGGACATATGTCCTAACCGGCTATTCCACAAAGAAACGTTCGGCTACTCGGTTACATTGATTACATTTTTAGAGACATTTGATACATAAATCATGTAAAGTCCTCCAGAATTTACTCCATGTGCTACTGTCATAGAACCCTTGGATATCTTCCACATGTTCTGTCCAAAAGTGGTGACGTAGCCAGCATCATCAAGTAAACCTATGCTGATCAAGCTCTTTGTAATTGCGGTAACATGTCTCACATTTTTCAGCGTGAAAGAAGAGCCATTCTGAACTTCAATTGAACATCTCCAACACCTAAGATCTCACATGTTTTCCCATTGCCTAGCCGAACATGATCTTTAGTGGTCACATAAGAGGTAAAACACTCCTTGTTTGGAGACACATGAAGTGATGCCCCTGAGTCTATAATCCAGTCACTTAGTGCATCTCCATCAGATGTTGTAAGAAGAGCTGAGTCCATTGTATTCTTCAAGAAGTAAATGTCTCCTGACACTAGACTGTCATCCTCTGCAATAGTGTTTGTCACATTTATTTCTTGAATCTTCACTGAGGACTTGTTCTTCTCACAAATGGTCTTCAGATTTCTCTTTGCCTTTTTCTGCTTTCCATTCTCTGCAGTCTCTTTTCATGTGACCCTTCTTGCCACAATGGTATCATTCTATGTCACTCTTGCCTTTAGCACTGCGGGACTTGCTACGAGACTGATTCCTCTTTCCACCTTTGTTCTTTTCTTTGGCCCTTCCCTTGACAACTAAGGCTGTTCCTTTGTCTTTGTCCATTGTCTTTCTGTTGGTTTCTTCAGTAAGCAGACTGCCTTCTACACCTGCTATGGTCAAACCATATGGAGCTGCAGAATTACTCAAAGTTGTGCGAAAAGTGTCCCAACTTTTCGGCAATGTGATCAACAAGAACATAGCTCTAACAGGTTCATCAAACTTGACACCTTGAGCTGACAACTGACTGTAGATGGTGTTGAATTCATTCAGATGATTGGACATAGGTGTCCCTTCTTTCATCTTCAAGTCAACAAGCTTCTTAAGCCAGTATACCTGTGAACATGCACTCTACTTCTCATAAAGATCACTCAACTTTGTCCATGCTTCATAAGCCGACATCTCGTCTGCTACATTGAAGTAAACGCTTTCTGCCAAAGTCAGTATAATGGTAGAAAGTGCCAATTCATCCATTTTTCTCCATTCATCTTCATCCATATCTTCTGGTTTTATCCCCTTGAGCTTTATAGGTTTTATCTGCTTCTTTTGTACCAACACGTGCCAAATCTGCTTCTTCCACAATGGGAAATTGGTTCCATCCAGCTTCTTGATATTGTAAAGAGCAGTGTCCTGTGATCCAGCCATAGCTACGCTTCACAATAGTTTACTTTCCTGGGAAAAATTCGGCAGAGTTTCCCCTATAAACTGACCTCTGAACCAATATCAACCTGTCAAATGAACCAAGAAAGCTTCAGATTTTGCAGAAATTTTGACAGAGTCTCCTTTGTAAAATGGCTCTGGTGTACTCAAAAAACAGACCAAAAACAACTCAAAAAACACTGTCTCTCTAACACTGTAAGCTGCAGGGGTAAACCTGTCCTGCACCTGTACTAGCTCTCACTGTCCTATCAACTAACCTGTAAGCATAGACTGTGACAATGCCTCAATGGCAGTAAAGCAAATGCAATCCCAACTGTCTAACTCACAGTCAATACATCCTAGCTGCCTATCTAAGGGTGCTCAAGGGATCGCTCCAAGACCTGTATCACCGAAAGGATCTCAACATTCAAGAATCCCCCAGCTCAATAAAACCTCACTCGACCCTCAACAAAGGCTGCAGTAAATCTGACAGTACATGGACTTCCCACAAAGTCATACATCCACAAATTTCCCATTGTATGTTGTAACTGCTACGGCGGTTGTTTGTTGCGTGACTCACAGCCAGCAAACCCTCAACAGAAATACATCATCTCTGACAATACATCCCATGTGGAAGTACCTGCAATGTCAGGATGAAATTTGGAATATCAAGCAGCAAACACAAGCTACCTGATGAACTAGTGGATGCCGCCTACAGTCTGTGTGTAGGTACGCCCGTGTCGTATGTGACAGGCCTCCAAGAACTGTGAGCCGTCCTTCGCTGTGTAGACAACCACAAATCAGCACTCTGGAAGTGCAGATATCCTCAACACTTGCAGTCGTAGGCCGAAACCCCAAAGTTGCAGAGTCGGATCTGCACTCGCCAAGACCACGTAGTCGAAAATGTCCTGCGCAGAGCTTTGTCAAAGTCACGGTGGCCGAGATGACCTCAGAATGAAATTCTGAGAACACCCAGCCCTTTGGGCCTTACCCAAAGGATTTGGGGCCGTGTCTTCGCCTGTCGAATCTCACTCCACTTTGAGCAGGTGACTCTGGCTACCTGCAAAATGCTACCCCGAGCCTCGATCTGAGCTTTGATACCAGTTGAAGGAGTACGAGCGGAAGTGCGACGCGAGAGAGAGTGAGAGAAGAAGAGCACGATGATATGGTGAACTCGCTCTACTGTAATGTGTAGATCATAGTGAGTTCTTATTAGGTTTTAACAAAAGAATACGTGTACATATTTGGTGGCCCGCCCACTTACCTGGGCGACCACATTGGGCTTTATACCCCAACATGCACCAGCCACATTCAACCGCTTAATGGAGAAGCTATTCAGGCCTCACCAAACTTTTACTAGAGTGTTCTTTGATGATATCATCATCTACTCTAATTCATTAGACGAACACAAGCAACACCTCCAGGTAATATTTCAAGTTCTAAGAGAGAATAAACTTTATGTTAATCGAAAGAAAAGTGAATTTTTCTTGCAAGAGATTCTGTATTTAGGTCACATTATCTCTTAAGATGGCATCCAAATGGATCCATCAAAGTTAGAGGTAATAAAAGGATACCCTAAACCAAGGAATCTTCATGAGTTAAAAAGCTTTATAGGTATGTGTGCATACTATAGACGCTTCATAGAAAAGTTCTCACTAATAGCAGGACTATTACATGACCTTACAAAGAAAAACGTTAGGTACACATGGCCTGCCAAGGAGAACAATGCTTTCGAAAAGCTTAAAGAAAAGTTTATCTCTCAACCTGTGGTTACACTACTGGATCTCTCAAAGCCATTTGAGGTCCAATGTGATGCTTGTGGTGATTGCCTTGGAGTTGTTTTGCTTCAAGAAGGGCACGCTATAGGCTATGGAAGTCGAAGGCTCAAGCCTGTTGAGCAAGCTCTAGGCATATATGAAAAGGAACTCCTTGCACTTCTACCTTCCTTAGACTCATGGAAGCACTATTTATTGGGGACTCCTTTCATTCTGCAAACGGATCACCAAAGTTTTAAGTACTTCATGACGCACACCAAGCTCTTTGACAAACAAATGAGGTGGGAAAATTTCCTTTTGCAATTTCATTTTCATATTGCTCACAGTGCTGGCAAGCATAATCAAGTAGCCAATGCACTCTCAAGACGGCCGAGAGTGAATGCGGTTTCCATAGCAACTCACAATGATCTATCTTCTATGATAGATGAGTATGCTATTGATTTCGATTTTAGAGATGTGATTTCAGCCCTTGAACTAGGGAAGAAAGAGGAACCATTTACTTTACAAGATGGTTATCTTCTCTACGGCAATAGACTATGCGTTACTAGCTCACTACATGACAAAGTAATGTATGAATCTCATGCTCCTCCTTATGCAGGGCATAGAGGGATTCAGTCTACCCTTAAGGGTATTGAAACATATTTTTATTGGCCTCGCATGAAAACAAACATACAAGAGTATTTTTCTAAATGTGTGGTATGCCAAAAGACGAAGTTTCATAGAGGGAAGCAACCTGGATTGCTTCAACCTTTGCCAATCCCTAAATCACCATGGGAGAGCATATCCATGGATTTTATCTTTGGATTGCCTAAGTCTATCCATGGGAATATGGGAATATGGATGATAGTGGACAGGTTCAATAAACAAGCTCATTTTATACCTATAAAAAAGACTATCAAAGCCCATCAAATGGCAACCCTCTTCATTTCACAAATCTTCAAGTACCATGGCATGCAATTTCCATAGTGTCGGATAGAGATCCTAGAATGACCAGTAATTACTGGAAGGGTCTCTTTGAGAATTTAGGAACAAGGCTAAACTTCTCTCCAGCCTATCACCCGCAAGTGGATGGCCAAAGTGAAATAGCTAACTTAACAATTCTCGATCTACTAAAAGCCTCTGTAATGAAAGTAGATCAAAGATCTCAATGAGAGAAGTACTTACCCTTAGTGGAGTATGCCTACAATAACTCTGTACATACTTCCATGGGAAAATCACCTTTTGAGGTAATTGAGGGAAGATCAAAAAGTCCCTTGCCACTTAAGGTACACGGGAAGATCTTCGTTGTAGATGAGTATAGCCAAGACCTACAAGAATCTTTCCAAAAGATTAAGGATGCTATCTCTATCTCACAGCAAAGGCAAAAGGCTGCTGCTGAGAAGCACATAAGAGCCCAAGCCTTTAAAGAAAATAATTGGGTCTTACTCAAATTTTCCAAGGCTCGATTAAGGCACACGACGGGCAAGAATCCTAAGGGACATCAAAATTACTATGCTAAGTTAGCAAAAAGGTACTATGGTCCCTTCCAGATTCTTAGGCCAATCAATGATATGGCCTATCAACTCAAGTTGCCCAACCATTGGCTCATACACAATGCTTTTCATGTGAGCCTACGAAAGCCTTACAAAGGAGAGCCACCTCAAGAACCAACTATTGAAGACCCACCAGAGATCGAGGACCAAGAAAAGGTGTTGCAACCCGAGTCCATTCTCCGACATGAAGACAAGGTACTAAGAGGCGGTAAGACTATCCGACAATATCTTATTAAGTTTAAGAATTATCCTTTTGAAGATGCTAGATGGATGCAAGGCATACAATTAAAGGATAACCTAAACCTTGTCAATGCTTACAATGCTTCCCTAGAGTAAGCAAATGTACAAATGTCTAAAATGAATGAAGTTTTTGTCTTATAAGACTCTCTTTTTCTTTATTGTGCACAAAAATGAAGTAGTATGCATACTTAGATCAAATTTGCGGATATGACGTCTCCCAAATACCAAGTAGGGTTTGTCACTCTACTATGGAAGACTGATAGGACTAATGTGCAGGCATGCTTGCGGCAGCTTAGGCTCTCAAGCGCCAAATGGACTAGTCATCCATTCTGGAACAATGTTGTAGGGTAACATAGGGATCCTCTACCCGCTAGGAAAAGTGTTAACTGAGTCAACGTCAGTTAACAGAAGCTGCTAAAGACGAAAGACATACAAATGCACATCGAGGATGAATACGAAGAAGTAGTAAAGATTGGAATTACACATTTTCCACGTTTTTCCAAAATGGTCACGTATTCCCGAATTATTTCAAGCCATTGTAATATTTTAATGTGTTACGGGCTCAATGGGAGTTTCAAGTTGTAAAGAATAGATCAGTTAGTGTGCATAGGTTGTAGATTCAGTAAGTGGTGAGCCCTAAAGGCCTTGGGCTCCCGGACATTGCATAATTTTAACCTAGGTATATAAGACAGTGTGTAAAAGAAATTAGGGTTCTCAAGTCATTTGTTGAGAGCACTCTTTGGTGAGATCTCTTGAGGTGTGCGGCTATGGAGTCCTTGAGCTTCTCCTTGCTCATGAGACTTGATTAACACTAATCAATGATTCATTGTCTCTCACTATGCCTCTCTCTTACTTCTTATGATTGTCTATGATGCTTAGATTAACTAGATCTTAACTAATTAGTGGTTAATCTCTCTCTAATCTTGTTTAATTGCCCTCTTTTTCTTGTGTGTGCATGTAGGTTTGATTGGAGTGTGGTTCTCGATAGATCTATGTGTGTGTGCTCGCGATTAGTGTGTTGCATGATAGGATTAGTGTTGTGTGCGTCTTGCAATCGTAGTGTGTGTCATTGGGTTGATTAGAGGTGAAGAGAAGTGGATATGGAGATTGCCCTTCATTGCGGCTTAGCTCCTTCATAGGCCAAGAAGCTCACCTCGTAGAGTTAACCATTTGTGTTGCCACAATTAGCTCACTAACTGTGTGAGTGTTTCCATGCCCTAGCCGGGTAGCTCATCCCTCCGGATTGATAATTTTGTTGGTCATTGGAGCTATTGCAACAATGGGACCCCTAACATTTGGCATCGTTGTCGGGGACGATGGCCTGCGCTAGTGTTATTGTGGCATAAACTAATGCGTTCCCTCACTAATTTCACTTGTGTGTTTATGTTTTTGTGGATTTTGAATGTGTGTGCATGAAGCATTGTGTTCATAATTCCCTAATGTGTGACCATATCTTGCCAATTGTGTGTTTACACACTCTAATTTTTCACTAACCCCTTGCTAATTTGACTAATTTTTGTTAATTTACTAATGTGCTATGAAGGATTGGAGCATTCGACCATTCAATTAATCTTCAACGGAAAGGTAACTAAGGTGGTATTCACAACCTCCCTAGAATCAGAGATGTGTAGAATTGTGTAGATATCCCACCAAGATGCAATGTATTGTGATGCAATGTAATGCTATGCTATGTTGATGCAATGCAATGTTGATGTTAGGGATGGAAAATTTTACGATTTTTCATTTTCATGCCGTCGTAATGCTGAAATTTTTAAGAATTGGCGGCGCATAAATTTGATAAGTTTCAATTACTAATTGATGAATGTGTGTTGCTAATTGGATGCCTAATTGAGTTAATTGCATGCTTGGATGGTCAATTTCAAGTGTGTGTGCACTAAAATCAAATGTGTGTGCATTCTAATTGAGTGTGTGTATGCTAATTTTAGGTGTGTGTGCACTATTTTGCCCATGTTTGAGCACCTAGAAATCAATGTGTGCGTTATGATTTTTGAATTGTGATGATTGATTGGTGTTCTGCTCATGCTTAACTATTGATTTGTGAAGTCACATTGCAAATCCGACAAATTTAACCCTTTTGTGTGCGCGCCTAAAGATTGGTAAAAACTGCCAATTTTTTAGTGCATGTGTGCCTAAAAAGTGTGTAATCTAATTCAATGTTTTGATTGCATTAATAATTTGTGTAATGATGAAATGCTGCGTTTTTGTGCTCAAAACAGTGATTTACACAATCTAATTCCGTCAATTTTTAACCTATTTTTGTTGGTAATTTTGCCGGTTTAATTACCTATTCTTGATTTATTTGATAAAATTATTGGCAATTGAATTGATGTGATTTTGGTGATTTTATTTGGATACACCATTTCCCAATGTGTGGAGAATTTGTAGAAAAGTTTTGGGTATTTTTTGGATAATTTTACAAAATTTTTGGTAATTTTTTGCTAATTTTTGGACAATTCCATAAAAAATTGATTTTGCCATCTTTACGAGCTATTTTGTGTGTGTGAATTTACGGCATCATTTTGTTCGCATTTGTGCCCTGTGGTCGAGTTTTCAGCGTTTTACTATTTCCGGGGGCCAGGTGGACAATTTAGTCAAAATTGGCGTTTTTTATAAAATCTGCTATTTTCGGTGTGCTTTTGCATATCGAAAATGCTTTGTTATGAATGAGGATAATTTTCTGAGATTCCTAGAATTTTTTGGACTTTTCTTGCAAATTTTGAGATTTTCTGATGATTTTTGGAGTTTTCGGCTAATTTATTGCCTATTTTTGGCATTTTTGGAAATAAAAAATAAAAAATAAAAATAAAAAAAGGAAAAGCTAGGTTCGGCTCCTGTCGTGCCTTGTGGCGCATAAAAAGTCTCCGAATCGAATAGATCATTACGGTCCTTGGGGATAATTTCTTGCGGCGTTAAAACTTTCTTCTTCTTCTTTTTCTCTCCGGGTGAACACCACCCATCACACACACACACACACACACTCCCGTCACTCTCTCTCTCTCTCTCTCTCTCTCTCTCTCTCTCTCTCTCTCTCTCTCTCTCTCTCTCTCTCTCTCTCTCTCTCTCGTTGTCCGTGCGTGACCAAGTTAAAAAAAATAAGAGGGTCCAATGTATTTTAATCGGCTGAAATCCTAAAAATCCCGGTTAGATTTTGAGCTTGCCTTGAAGAAAACCGACACATTTTCACAAGTCTAGTGTAATTACCGGCAAAAGCTTCGAATTTTGATCTAAAAACCGGGAGAGCTTGGAGTTTGCCCTTATTTTCCCGTGTGCACCTTCCCCCAACTCTCTCTCTCCTCCCTCTTTCTCTCTTCTTCTCTAACCCCGACTCTCTCTCTATCACGCGAGAACCCTCTCTCCCTCTCTCTCTCTCTCTCTCTCTCTCTCTCTCTCTCTCTCTCTCTCTCTCTCTCTCTCTCTCCTATCCTATCTGGACCTGCCTGCTACACACCAAGCTGCCCAGAGGGCGCTGACCCGTACCCTGCGCCGCCTGCCTGCTACACACCAAGCTGCCCAGAGGGCGCTGACCCGTACCCTGCGCCGCCTGCCAACTCTCCACGCGCTGCTCGCTGTCATCTCGCATTCTGGGCACGCTAGAGTTGCAGATTCTACCAGTCAACGGCCGCGTGCACTGTGCAGCCTGCAGGTAAGTACTAAGCAGGTAATTAAATTTCAATTTCCATTTAACAAATAAAAAAAGCAATAAAAAACTCTCAAAAAATCCAATAAATAAAATTTTAAAAAATCAAAAGAAACATTTAAAAAATTCAAACATCAAAATATTAAATAAAAATTAAAAAAAACCAAAAAATTCAATTTTTAAAAAAATCAAAAAGAGACAAAAAAAATTTCAAAAAAGAAAAAAAACAAATAAAAATTCCCAAAAACAATTTTTTTAAAACAAAAAACTAATAGAAAATTCTTTTAAAAAATTAAAAAATTCATAGATAATTCACCAAAAAAAACATAGAAAAAATCACAAAAAAACAAAATCTGACAGAGATAAATTCCTAAAACATAATTTTTTTGTAAAAACTCAAAAATGCATTAAAAAATCTAAAATTGATCGGAAAAAATCCCAATAAAACCATAAAAAATCCTAAAATCTTCTTTAAAAATTAGAAAATTAATAGAAAAAATAATTAAAAATCAAACTTTCTCAAAAAATCATTAAAAATATCACAAAAAATTTCAAAAAATAAAAAGAAAGTCGTAAGAAGTGCAAGAAAAAGACAAAAAAAACCAGAACGAGCTAGAAAAACACAAAAAATCAAAAGAATCACACACCGATCAAACAACACAGAAACGAGAAAATCAAAAGCCGAAAAGCAACGCCGGAGAGTATACCGTACACCGAGCGAACACCGAAAATCGAGCACACCGTGCAAAGCGAATCAGATCAGTTGGAAGAAGCGAGAAATCAACCAACTCGAAGCAATTAGGCTAGAACGAGCAGCAAAAATTCTGCTAATCAATACCAGAATCTGCCAATTGACAGTTTTTGTAGATTGAGCCAACATGGACTCAAATCAAGTCGAGAGTTCAAGTACAACCGAGCAAGCTAGTAGCAGTGGCAACACATGCACAACTGCAACAGAGAAAATTTTGCAGCTATATGGCTACAATGGGGATAAGGTTTTGTACACAGATTTAGAAGGCCATAGATCTCATGAGCAGCAAAATCAGCACAGAAGCCAAGATCCTACTGATCAGAGTGAAGCCAGATTTAGAGAACTCCAGTGGAGCCAGTGTTAACCCTCACGGCTCACGGACGTTGTAACCTACGGCGGACGTTGTATTATTTATTTGGTAGAGTCAAGTATCGGGCTTGTCGGTCCAATAGGAAAAGGGTAAGAGTGATCGTCGATGAGAGGCGCACTCTAACTAGAACATTCAAGGGATTAGTTGGCTAAGAATGGGCGCCCAAGTGTGAATGGGGCGAGCTCATATAAAAGTCAACTAAACCTAAAATTCACTCATTCTCTCATTTGTGCAATATAAGAGTGCTCTTTCTCCATCTCCATCTTCTTCTTCTTCATCTCCTTGTGTGTGTGTGTGTGTATGCGTGAGAGAGAGAGAGAGTGTGTGCGATCGAGCATTGCGACGACGGCACGGCGACGGCGAAGCGGTTGAGCGCGGCGAAGCAGCGGCTCCTTCTTCTTTGCGGCGAGGAATCCTCCACGAAGCAAGCGTAGAGCGGTGAGTGACACACCATCGTCTTCTTTGAGCTTACTAGTTTAGGCTTGTTGTGTGCTTGGAGCCATTTGTGGCTCGCACACGGTGTATCGGCAAGTTCCTTGCATTGACACGTGCGACATACGCGCACATTTTTGGCACCGTTGCCGGGGAATGCCATACATTAAGGTCGAGTAGCACTCTGTGCTTCTCCGTGGTGCAATTTCTATTGTAGGAAAGGTAAGGAAGGAGGGTGTGGTGTGTTGAGAATAAGGATTTGGTGTTATACTGTGTGTTTATTTTGTTAATGGAGTTTTCAAAGGTACTGTGTTTATTCTCTTTGTATTAAGGTTGTTAGTTTTCTTTGTTAATGGAGATTTCAAAGGTACTGTGTTTATTCTCTGTGTACTAAGGTTGTTAGTTTCCTGTGTACAATAAGTAGGAAGTAGATCTGTGAGAGTTAATAGAGTGTGTTAGTGTGTAACAGTAGGTGTATTAGTTAGAAGTAGGTAGATAGAGTGTGTGTGTGTGTGCTCTCGCGCAGGCCGCGGCGACCTTATCCTTATTAAATAAATAAATCTATAAAAAAAATTTAAAAAAAATTTAAAGGTAGGACCGGGATCGGGAATATCTCCCTGACCCAAGCCCAGACCCAAGCCCAAGCTCACGCTCAGGCCTAGGCCTCAGTCGCCTTTTAAAAAAACGAATTTTAGCTTCACACGTAGCTAAAAATCGATTTTTTGAGGACCAACGGAACGTCAGATGCCCAAAAATTGTGTTGTAAAGTACACAGCGACCCTCTAAGTGATACGCTCGTTTCGAGCTATCAGAACACTTTAATCGAAAAAATCAAACATTAAAAAACATTAAAAACGTAAAAAACACGAGTGAAAAGGACGCTTAAAAAAGGTAAGCGGTTAACCTTCGAGGTTATTCGCCGACGCTTGTAGGGTGCCAAAGGTACATGCATCTGCGCTCTGGTCGTGTGCTAGACACGGAGCAACTAGAGAGAATTTCAACTTACGCGAGTTCTCAATATCCACCTACTTTAGGTTCTGGACCCTCGGCGGGGACCCAAGGTAGTACAAACCAAGACCCGAACATAGTGGCTAGTGACTCTTCCTCTGACTACGACGTCATGGAGGGTTTCCCAATGCCTAATCCCAATAGCTCAAGCCAAGACATGCATGCCATGGGTCCTCGGTCCGGGCCGAGTGTGCAAAGCCGCCTGAAGGAAACCTTTAGTAGAGCCACTCGTTCCGAACATGGAGATAATGATGTAACTGAGGGGGGTGGGGAAGTAAATTCTCCATTCGTGACAAACGTAGACCCTATACAGTTAGAGAATGTGCACATGAATACTTCATTCACTGCACCTCCTGACTCTTTAGAGTTATTCCCTCCAAGGTCATATTACCCGATGGTAGAAGCCTTGCCGAAGTGCAAGAGATTGAGCGATATATCCTTGTAGCGAGGGAAAAGGAAATTGAGAGCTTACGCAAGGCAGAGCAACGAAGAGAGTTAAAAGCAAAAGCTCCTATGTCAATATCCTTGCTAAGAGAGCAATCAAGTGCTCCTGATTTAGCAACCGCTAAGGGCCAACCCCTAGAAAGCAACATTGCATCTAGCTCAAAGGACACCCCTAGCACCTCAATCCTAGATGGAGTGTTCTTAAATGAGAACTGGGAGTACGAATTACAAACAGAGACTCTGACCCGACCTATACACAGGTCACACCTATCATGTGGGTTGGTTAGATGTCCTACAATCCACAATGGGTGCTACTAGTGTGGAGGATCAACAGCAAAGAGTTTGTGAGGTCATCCATAGGGTCATTGAGTTATAGAGACAGAACAAGGGGATCAACATGCCTTCAATGGGTCTCATGAGATTTTTGGATACAGGGAAGGCTAAACAACCGACCTTATCGCAAATGGAGACTCCCTCGGTAAGTCCGATGGATCCCCCATATGTTGTTTCGCCAGGGGTCTCAGTGAAATCTGAGCCCACAAGTGATAGATTCACCTTTCCAAGTCTAGCTCATCTTCCCCTTGATGACACCATGGCTACCATGCCTACCCCAATGATGGGCATGCCGAGAAACACGCCATGGACCTCATTTGTTAGTAAAGCACCGCTACATGGTAGCTCAATGCCTGCAACAGTACCTACAAGTGTGTACCAATCGTATGCACCTATGGGTCATCACACTCATGTAGTCCCTACCCCTCCCATTGTTTCAACTACCTATGCTCCACAACCACAATACACAAGTTCTTATTTCCATGGGACTATACCGGCTAGCATTAGCATGTCACATCCGACATCTTCTATGCCTAGGGCCACCCATATGAACTATGGACCACCACATGGCACAACATCGTACCCAACATGGAACCCAAGGACTTCCTATGCGCCAAGCCCAATGCCAATACCTACTCCACATGTAGTCTCTGGAGTGCCTTCACCCACGGTGCCTACTCATTTAGGTGACTTGGCAACATTTTCTCAAGGTATCGGTCGATCTATTACTGAGAATATGCGTAATGCGCCTGATAGAGAGCCTAGAAGTAAGGCAGTACAAATAGCCAAGCTCACACAAAAATTTAGTGGAGACGGGGATGTGAGAAATCATATCGAAGTGTTTGAACAAATATGTGATTCTCTAGGAGAACACAATGACCTACATAAGAGCAATGCTTTAAGCCTAACCTTAAGTGGAAAGGCTGGGGATTGGTATAGAACCCTAAGAGTGGAAGAAAAAACGATTTACCCTACTCTTAGGAGTCTGTTCTTAAAAGAATACATACGAGACGGATTACTTTGGGGTGTAGCCGCTCAGCTCCAGAAAGCCCAACGAGAGGAAGGAGAGTCGGTGAGAGACTTTATAAGTCGCTTGAATCATTTGAATTCTCGTTGTAATCCAAATGAGCGCTTCAACAATAACCAATTGCTTGATAGATTCATTAGGGGATTACGACATGAGGATATCTACAATGGCCTAGTCATTAGAGATATCACCACTTGGGAAGAAGTCACCACCAATGCGATCCAATTAGAGGATAATTTAATGATTCAAGGAGAAAGAGTGTCTGTTGAGACTAAATCTATTAGCTCGCAAGTATCAGGGCATCAGCCAATGACCCTAAAGCCTATTGCTAAGGAGCCAAAGATATATGAGATGACTTTATCAGATCTCACCAAGGCTATTCAAGAGAGTCTTGGAGACAATCGCGCTCCACAAAACAATCATATGTATCCAAGAAGGGAGCAGCAATGGTGCTCAGTATGCTATGGACCGCATAGTACCAATGAATGCCCTTATTTTAGAGTAAAATTCAATGGGAATTGCAATGCATGTGGAAGGTATGGTCATCAAGCTAAGGATTGCATAGTATTTAATCGCGCGATGGCCAATAGACCAACCTTAGCATGGACAGACACACATCGAGTGCCTGCATTGATGCCGGCCCCACCTCTTGAACAAACAGCACAACACATGGTCCCTAGGGCCCAAAATGTTGTTCAAACAAAACCCGTACCACCTCCAGTGCTAGGACCGCAACCACCACATCCGAGAATCACTTCTGTGAATCAAGTGGGTTGTGAGTCATCTATTACTTGTTTGGAAGGCTGTGAGGAAGATATAGATCCTAATATCGCCTATGGGATGGATGTGCTTGAAAAAAGTCCACAATACTACATGGAGGACTATTGGGGACAAGTCAAACCTGTATATCAAGTAGCTTCTCTTGCGGCAAGAGGCCAAAATATCAATTACACTGCCAAGAGACCACCTCTTCAATGCTATGAGTGTGGAGGTCCACATCGTGTAGCCGAGTGTCCTATTAGGCTACAAAATAATGCCACACTAATGCAAACCAATCAAGTGAGCACATCTACAATGTCAATACTCATGTGTAATCGATGTGGCATAGATCATTTTATTTCCCAATGTCCAAATAATCCAAATGCGCCGAAGATCACGCCATTAAACTTGATTGAGGTTATCGAGGAGCCATCACCAAGTACACCCGTGGTACCAGTAAACATACTCACACAATCGATGCTCCAAAAACAAAATTATATTCTTGAGGAAAGAGACACGGCATCAATTGCCCAATCTCAGAAAAAGAAGAAAACACGAAGAAAGAGATCGCAAAAAGCAGCGAAGTCAGACCCCAGTTCAAAGACCAACATAGGGATTGGTAACGACCCCGTATATATGAACGACGCTGAAGAAGATTCTGATTCAGGTGAAACCATGGAGACCAAAAGACCACTAACATAGAAACCAACAAGGAATATCTTCATGAGCCACAATGGCCAGGATCCAAAAAGAAGATAGGAACTTGCCCAAACCCTACAGAGGAGATTGAGCGAGTCAAGCAATTAAGGATTTTGGTAGAAGATACCCAAAGGGATCTAGAACCAACACCTAGGAAGATCCAGATTACAGACACCGTGTTCCCTACGCAACAACAACCTCACCAAGTCCATAGACCCTTGGGCATACCTAGTGCCATCCAAGAAGAAAGTGACTTAAAGTCATTGGAAAGTGGGCGTACTCACTTCTTGATGGAAAGAATGTTTACAGAGGGACTACCTGATCCTATCGAAGAAATGGAGATCCCATCTTCCCCACGTCAAGGGACTCAAGGCCAAAAGGTGCCATTAAACATTGCCAAATTGATGGATTTCATGTCTTTAGAAGTTAGAACCACCATCATGTCCAAACTATATAAAGACACTGAGCTAGTCTCAGCTCTTCGAGCCTTCCTCAATGGAGAACTGAAGTTTGGGCTACCACAATTTTCACAAATGGATGGAGTTGGGGAGATGCCAATAGAGGAGGAATACATAGATCCACAACCCAACCTAGATGAGAACCTTGTTATAGAAATTACCTGTTAACAAGTTGGGACAATACTTTGAGGGTGGTGAATCCAATGCGACTATACCAATCACTACTAAGGGATTAACTGTGAAGGGAATCCTTGATGGTACCGCTGGGGTTATCACTGTGACTAAAAATTGCTGGGAAACTATGGGAAGACCTCACCTTGCGACCACAACCATAGTAGTGAAGATGGCCAATGGGTCTATTGTTAAACCTATTAGGATGCTAGAAAATCTCAAGATCAAGGTCTTTGGACATAAAATAAGGATTACCTTTATTGTTATGGATTTCTCCAAACACACTATGACATCGGAGATGATCTTAGGACGTCCTTTCATGAGGGAAGCAAAAATGGTGCATGGCTGGTCTAAA
Source organism: Adiantum capillus-veneris (assembly GCF_014529385.1). Taxonomy (NCBI): domain Eukaryota; kingdom Viridiplantae; phylum Streptophyta; class Polypodiopsida; order Polypodiales; family Pteridaceae; genus Adiantum; species Adiantum capillus-veneris. The sequence continues at coordinate 40,541,115 of NC_140942.1, forward strand.
AACCATGTCTACTTGCAGTTCCAAGATTCTGTCATTCGAGTGGATCTTGTGACGGGTCGAGCACATCCTCTAGGAAACATGTTTATAATTGATCATAGATCTGACACCACAGTTCACTCCGCCCCATTGCAGTATTGTTACATGTGTAAAGCAGACACTGATGTTGGGAAATATTCTCCTTATATGGATGTACTACCTGGAATGAGTGAGTCGGACAATGTGGATTGGGTCCACCTAGCAGCAACCATAGACACTTGGGGAAATAAGGGGACGACATGGGTAACACCTAAGGGGGATGAAATGCCCGTACCCTTAAATATGCTACAAGCAATGCATATAGCTTCCAACAAAACTCAGCCTAATATAACAAAGCAAACATACAAGTGGGTCCCTAAAGCTTCTTTAGCAACCATAGCTAGTGCTAAAAACAGAAGCCTTGTAAGAAACATCCCACTCGCTCCAAGAAATGTAAAGAAACGTGGCGTTGGATTCCTAAAAAACTATTGGAAGTCCAAGGCTACTATAAAGAAAATGATCAAATTTGGGTGCCAAAATGTAAATTGTGCTCTTACTTGTCACCTGAACCATGTGAGGCCAATCCCGTAGTTCCGAAACAAATCAACGATCGCGGAAAGAAAAAAATCACAGAATGCTATACACCCGCTCCAGAGCTAGTTTGGGTACTGAAGAAAGAACAATTTGTTCCACCTAGCTCAGGAAGGGGGAGTCCCATGAAGCTTCTAGCTCCTCATATAATGCATCCATAGAGTTAAAATCTTCTCCACAGTCTCCACCTACAATAGTGGACCTCCATAAATCTACAAAGGAATCCGCACCTCCTAGTGTTCAAGAATCACCTGATGAACCACTTCAAGTTCGATCCTGGGAGAGTACCTTACCACCCTTGCAACTCGACGAGGCACCTAAGGTAATAGAAAACTACTGGAAAAATCCCCACCTATTATCGACTGGAACAATTGGTTTCAAAGGGTGACAAGCTCATTTCAAACTGTATGATCTACCCAAGGAAAGGGGGAGTGTTTGCTGACATTCATCATTCACTCACTCCCCTCTCAACCTTCCTCCCTGACCTCTCAATATCCCAATCTTAGGGAATGTATATATATAGACTTATACTCACACAAAAAAAAAAGCAAGAGCAATTAGAAAACGAGTATGCACAATAAAAGTCAAAACATTGACCTAGACCTACACATTCACATCTGGTACACTGAAATAGACCTATGTCATAAAACACCTTTGATCCTCATCACTCGAGTAATGGAGGGTAGGTAAGATTAGTACGATAGGAGTGTTTTTGTTTTAGAGTTGAGTGATTAGCAAAGTTCCTTTTTCCCACTGATGTGCCTCCTAGAGGTATTCTTTGTGTTTCTTAGAGTGTACAGGAACGTGTTGCTGTTGTTAGGATTGGACCTTCATGGGATCTTTCTCTCATTCACACTTCAAATCAAGTGCGACCATCGACACAAACAAGTGTTTCTTGTCCATTAGCATTGCCCCTTATCTTTTTGCATCCATGTTTGTCTGCTTTGATTGTGATTGGTAGCATAATATTCAGCGCATTTGCTTAGTACCAAACATTAAATTCAATAAATTTTTTGTCATAATCACTTGTCTAGATTTAAAAATCAAGCAGTCCGACTAAGCTATTTTGACCAAGTTAGGTGTTAGAGATCTTCTCTTAATACCATGGGGAATGCCTTCCTAATAATCAATGGTTACTTAGGTTCTTAATCCGATTTAGGCAGCATTGTGTGAAATGTACTAGGGATTTCTAGTGGGCTTGACCCTATTGACCTTTAGCTTAAGTATTATAAAGGGAGTTTACTAGTGTGATGAGCCTGGGGAGGTGTAACAATGTTATATGACCCCCCAAAGTTACAAAATTAAAATGCTGAAAACGAACAAACAAATAATCAAAGTACCACAATGTAAACTCTTAAGCTAGAAGAGAAATCTTAGCTTGATTTGGTACTTCACTCACATGTATCGCCTATGGTACTAGAGCCCTAGAGGTTCCCAGTGTGGGCGTTTTTCCTTGAAAAGAAAAAAACCCAAGGCATACAAAATAAGCACACACATCAAAATTGAATCACTGTGAAAAGACTTTGGGGGATCAAAGAAAAGGTAATCAGTTAGGCGATGATTTCATGAGAAATTCCTTTTATTGTAGCTTAACTACAAGGTCTTCTAGGTATAGCCTCTAGTCAGCCCTCGAACATGAAATACTTGGCTCTCGCGATTAAACAACTTAATTGACCAGAGAAAATTAAGAAGCTTACCCATGGTATTAATAGTCAATCTCTAGTGCCTTTCGATCGTTAAATTAGCGACCTCATACTTGTTTAATTTTTTACCTTTACATCTGTTTATGCATTTGATTATATTGCAATTTAATGTTTATTGCTGACAAATTGTTTAAAATTCTATTACCAATTAAATTTGTCTGCCTAAAACTGCATATGCTTTTTAATCGCTTATAAGAATGCAATTACTGTGCCAATGTTGTTTGATTTTGCAGTGACTGAAGAAGGCTAAGGACATTCATCTCAAATGCTCTTCCACCTCGACGAACAAGCTTCAACTCAATAGCTTTCGAGGACGAAATCTACATCAGGAAGGGGGGCATGTTAACCCTCACGGCTCACGGATGTTGTAACCTACGGCGGACATTGTATTATTTATTGGTAGAGTCAGGACCGGGCTTGTCAGTCCAATAGGAAAAGGGTAAGAGTGATCGCCGATGAGAGGCGCACTCTAATTGGAACATTCAAGGGATTAGTTGGCTAAGCATGGGCACCCAAGTGTGAATGGGGCGAGCTCATATAAAAGTCAACTAAACCTAAAATTCACTCATTCTCTCATTTGTGCAATAGAAGAGTTCTCTTGCTCCATCTCCATCTTCTTCTTCTTCATCTCCTTGTGTGTGTGTGTGTGTGTGTGTGTGTGTGTGTGTGTGTGTGTGTGTGTGTGTGTGTGTGTGAGAGAGAGAGAGTGTGTGTGTGTGTGTGTGATCGAGCATTGCGACGATAGCACGGCAGCGGCAAAGTGGTTGAGCACAGCGAAGCGGCCGCTCCTTCTTCTTCGCGGCGAGGAATCCTCCATGAAGCAAGTGTAGAGGGATGAGTGACACACCATCGCCTTCTTTTAGCTTACTAGTTTAGGCTTGTTGTGTGCTTGGAGCCATTTGTGGCTCGCACACGGTGTATCGGCAAATTCCTTGCAATTGACATGTGCGACATACGCGCACAGCCAGGTCTTGCAAGCTCAAAGATAAAGTGCGGATAGAAGTGCAAAAAATCAACCCAAGTGGTTAAATCTGTACAAGTCCGCAAAGCATCCATTTGGTGCATATGCAATCAGGGTCATTGTACATGGACTACAGTGGTCATATCTATAATCGAGAACCACAATTGCAAGATCCAATAGATCAACCAATTGAAGCCAATCTAATTGGAGACCCAAGCCAAAGACGGTACAAAGGTCAAGATGGAGCTTTTGAAAGAAGATGCCGACAACTTGGCAAGCATAGAAGCATAATATTCTCAGCTAGAGATTGACATGACAGAGCCAGTTGAAATACCACCAGTCATGGCGTATTGCTCAGATTGTGGAAGAAAAGGTGGACATTTTTTTGAACATTGTCCAAGAAATCAGACAACAGGGATATATCAACTGCAAAGCAAAATACAGAGAAAATTGGAAATGCAAATCTCGATGTAAGTGCATTTCACTCGTCACTTTTCATGCAATCAGATGATTCTGCATTACCATTAGAAGCACCAGTAAAAACACTGCAAAGTCAAAATGATCATAAGGATGCACAGGCACTTGAAAAGCTTAAAATTGATTCTTTGAACAACCAATTCTTGCATGAATTTAGTCAAGGTGTCGAGATATCACCAAAGGGTGAAAAGACTGTTAAATTTGCAAATGCTTCTGCATCCACTGACACAAGTGTGCAATCATTCACGAGTCTAAGGGAAACATCAAACAGAATGATGTTAGCTTTGTATGGTACGCATCATTCATATGCACACTATGTAGACCAAAAAGAAAAACGTACAAAAAGGATCAACCAATGTTTGAACGACCCACATACCAGCTCATAGAAGTGCGTCCAATGATAGATCAGAAAGGATGGTTCATTTCAAAGGAAAGAATCTATTATAGCCCATCCTCTCTAGAGTTGAAGGATATTACTCGAGTGAACCCAGAAATCTGTTCAGAGCCAAACCCTCCTCCATCAGAAATCAAGCTTTGATGTTGTGACCAAATGAGCACATACTTTGACCAAAACAATCGTAGATATAGACGGGAGTCTAGCATCTATGATGACTTGGGTTCTGAAACCATAGAAGCTCATATCATAGGAGACCCATGGGATAGACAGTATAAGGGCCAAGATAATGCTATCTACAGCTTGACTTGGGGAATAATTTGTCATGTTTCACGAAGATACATAGGAAACTGTTACCATATACATGTGGTAGTGGTGTGTGTGAACAAACTAGGACCGCCGGGGCATTTTTTCCCTCTTTAAGAGGTTTTTTCCCCGTGCATTGTATATACGCCCATCACTCTAGGGCTATCTATCTTTCCATTGCACACTAAGTAACACACTCTCTATTGTATTCCTTGAGCTTCCTTCGTCTTCTCCAAGCTGTGTGTGTTTCTCTGCAACCCTAATTCCAACAATTGGTATCAAAGAACGTCACGTCCTCTCGGGCTTAGTCGCCAGCTGCTCTAGCACACGCCTGCTCACTTTATCCGATTTCAGTGAGATTTGGCAAGCGTTTGTAGGTCGACAAATATTTTGGGTAAGCTCATAGAGCTTGGTCTGCTCAGAATTTTGGTTTGGGCTCATTTCGGCCTCCGTCTCCATTACAGGCAGTACTGCACAGGCTATTTCATCATTTTGTGCAAAATTTCTGTCAGTGCCGTTTTCTGCATAACAGGTGCCTTATAGTCTTCTATGGTTTGTGATATATAGCACAGGTTGTTCCCGCTCCGTTTCTCCTATTTTTGGGCAGTTTTCACATCAGGTGTAGTATTTACCATGGCTGACAACAACAACACAGATGTGTTCAAGATGTTTGTTGTTGAGGAGAGGTTGGATGGGGACAACTACCCTATGTGGGCTTATATGATGCAACATGTTCTTGTGTCAAAGGGTGTCTGGAACATTGTGCAGGGCATTGATGTACGTCCTGGTTCTGAGGATGTAGGCGATGTTGAGGATGTTGCAGGTCTTGCTGCAAGGATTGCAGCTGTTAGAGTTGTTTTGCCTACAGTAGAACAAGCTCATTGGGATATTAAGGATGCGCAAGCTCATGCATTGATTGCGTTGTCTGTGAAGCGCACCATTGTTCCTCACATCCGTTCAGCAAAATCTGCAAAACAAGCTTGGGATATTCTAGCAGGTCTTTATGCAAGCCGCAATGAGGCTAAAATTGATTTGCTGCATAAAGAGCTGGAGTCGAAGATTATGCATGAGGAAGATGATATCAAGGATATCAATGACCAACTTATTTTTACAGGTGAATTTATTTCAGACAATTCCCTTGTGCAGACTATTCTTCATGCCTTACCAGATTCTTACCAGACTTTTGCTAGTACTTAGAGACTTATGACCCAAGGAAATCCAGAAGTTGTCAAGTTTGATGCATTATGCACATTGCTATTGCAAGAGTCACTTTCTAGAAAAAATCAGGACTAGACAGCGTGTGCAGTTGAATAGGCTTTTATTGCTTCTCAAAGAAAGGGTGGTAACAACAATGCAGCCACTTCTTATGGTTCTACTGCGAGTGGCAAAAATTATGTTCCTAATGCTTCTGCTGGCAGCAATTCGTCTGGAAATTCTGATGATAAGGGCAAAAAGAAGATGCGTTGCCATTATTGTAAAGCCAATGATCACTTGATCAAGTCGTGTCCTAAGTTGAAGGCCAAAGAGGCTAAGAAGAAAGAGGGTGGTTCCACTGCAAATCTGGTCCACTACAAATGCAGCCATTGTTGAGTCTTCTGTGAAAGGAGACTGTGTTGCTGATGTTGATGCAGAATGGGCTTTTAGCACAGAGTGCACTTACAATCCTGATGTCCATGATGCATGCTTGTCAGTTGCTGCAGATTCACATGTGTGGTATTTCGACAATGGTGCTACAAAGCACATTACCTCACATCGTGAATTGTTTACCTCTCTCGAGTCTGCTGTCCCTCATGGGAATTCAGTCACTTGTGCCAACAATGCCTCTTGTCCAATTCAGGGAGTTGGAAAGATTGTGCTCACTGTTGCTAATGGCAGTTCCTTCACACTTGTTGATGCACTTTATGTACCTAGGATAAAATAGAATCTCTTGTCTGTATCCGCACTTGCTAGACTTAGACTTGTAGTCAAAGTTGTGGATGATAGATGTACAGTTCATGATCTCAGTTTTGGTGATGAAATTGTTGCATCTAGGCTTTTGTGCCGTGGGCTGTATAAGCTCACTTTGTATGACAAGTGTGGACAAAATTTTGCAAATGCTGTTGCAAATTCAAGGGCTATTTTATATGCAAAAATCTGGCATGCACGTTTTGGTCATCTGAATTTTGCCAGTTTGCTGCGTTTGCAGAAATCTGATATGGTCACTTCTTTGCCGCCTCTTGAAGCACCTGTCAAACATGTTTGTGAAGGATGTATTTTGGGTAAGATAGAGCGTTCTAAATTTCCAAAGGATGGTTCGGTTCGGGCCACATGCAGGTTGCAGCTTGTGCATAGTGATGTTTGTGGGCCCATGCAAACTCCGTCCTTGGGCAATTACCTGTACTTCGTGACTTTCATTGATGATTACTCTAGTCATGCATGGGTATTTCCGATTAAAGTGAAGTCCGAAGTTTTGATGTGCTTCAAACAATTTCTGGCTATGGCTGAAAATGTCTCAAAATGTACTATGGGCACCCTCCGTTCCGATCGAGGGGGGAGTATATGTCTCATGAATTTAATGCATTTCTCGCTAGTCGTGGGATAAAACACCAATGTACAGTGCCTTATGCACCTCAGTAAAATGGTGTTGTTGAGAGGAAAAAAAGGTCACTGATGGAAATGGCACAATGTATGGTCAAAAGTCAAGCTTTGCCACATTCTTTTTGGCTTGAGGCCATCATGTGTGCCACTTATGTACTTAACAGGTGTCCTACGAAAGCTTTGCAGTCTATTACTCCATATGAAGCATGGCATGATAGAAAGCCTTCTATTGAGCACATGCGTGTTTTTCGTTGTTTGGCATATGCTTTGGTGCCACAAGTGCAGCGAAGAAAATTGGATGATAAGGCTGTCAAATATATTTTTGTTGGTTATAGTGATGAAAGCAAAGGTTACAGGTTATATCATCCGTAAACAAAACGTATTCTGGTTTCTCAAGATGTAGTGTTTGTGGAAGATTCTGTTCAACTCTTGCTGTCATGTACTAGAGACAGTAATGTAAGCTCACAGGACATTATGACACTTTGTTGCCTCTTTTCAGTGGTGGAAATACGAATGTAAGTTCCAATGAGACAAATGTATAGCCTATGGGGGTTTCTGAAAATGTTTTAGATCAGCTTATTACTGATGCAGATGTACATGATGTACTTGATGAGGAAAGGACTCAAAATGAGCAGGCTAGAGATATGCCAAAATGGCTGGTGCACACTTTGCGTGAGAGTAAATTGGATGCACCTTTGTCTAGTCGTACTCGTTCAGGCTCTCGCCAAGCATCTTATGCATCAGATTGTTATGCTTTGGTTGTGTCTAGCTTACATGATGTTGACGAGCCTCTCTCTTTTGATGAAGCACAGAATTCAAAAAATTGGATGGCTGCCATGCAATCAGAATATGATGCACTTATAGAAAATGACACATGGACTTTATGTGATTTGCCTCCTAGCAAAAAGGCCATTGGTACAAAGTGGGTTTACAAGTTGAAACACAAGCGGGATGGTGAGATCGATCGCCATAAGGCTCGACTCATTGCAAAAGGTTATGCACAACAAAAAGGCATAGATTATGAAGAGACTTTTGCTCCCACTTTTCGTATGACTACTGTACATTTTCTATGTGTATTGGCAGCTCATTTTGGTTGGGATGTACATCAATCAGACATTGTTACTGCTTTCTTGAATGGTGACATATTTAAGGAAGTTTATGTAACGCAGCCTCGCGGTTTTGTCATAAAAGGACAAGAGGACAAAGTGTGCAGATGTAAGAAGGCTTTGTATGGGTTGAAGCAATCTCCTCGTGCTTGGTATGAGAAATCTCACACTCATTTGGTTAAACAAGGCTTTCATAACAGTCCAATAGAAATCACATTGTATGTAAAGCGTGAGGGTGATGTAGTTCTCATTGTGGTTCTTTATGTTGATGATTTGCTGATCACTGGACCAAATGAGAGACATATTGCTGAATTTAAGGCTGATTTGAATGCTACTTTCAAGATGAAATATTTGGGGTTGTTGCATCATTACTTGGGTATACAGTTTAAGCAGTGTGATGGTGGTATTTCCTTGTGTCAGAAAAGTTACATAGAGACATTGCTATGAAAGTTTGGACTTGAGGATTGCAAACCTATTGCCACTCCCATGGAAACAGGTTTGAAGTTGAGTCTACATGATGCTCGCGATCCTGCTGATGTCACTCTTTACCAAACTGCTATTGGCTGCCTCATTTATGTATGCAACACGAGGCCGGATATTCAGTTTGCAGTCTCACAGGTCAACAGATTTATGCATAGCCCAGGGTCTAAGCATTGGCAGGCTGTCAAGAGGATTTTCCGTAACCTTAGTGGAACTCTACATCTTGGCTTGTTTTCCCAAGGGGGGATCATTGCCGCCAGACTTACATGCTTTTTCGGACTCAGATTGGGCTGGTTGTTTTTACATGCGAGTGTCCACAAGTGGTTTTTGTTTCATGCTTGGCAGTTCATGTATATCATGGTTGAGCAAGAAGCAACCTACTGTGGCCACTTCAAGTTGTGAGGCTGAGTACAGGGCAGTCTTCACAGCTACGGTTGAGTGTGTATGGCTCAGACGCCTTATGGCTGATTTGGGTGTTGGACAAGACACTACCAACACTATCTACATTGACAGTCAGAGTGCATTGGCAGTTGCGAGGAACCCAGTTTTTCATGCTCGCACAAAGCACATTGAGGTGCATTACCACTATGTCAAGGAGAGGCTCTCAGCAGTAGAGATGAGCTTGGCTTATGTGCCAACACATGACAACCTTGCAAATCTTTTCACAAATGCATTGTCTCGTGAGAAGCTTGAAGCTTTCCGCAAAGCCTTGGGCTTACTCGCCTTTGTGGATTGATCCTGTCCTCAGGGCATGACACTTCCCTTTACTCATGTCCCAGCTCTTGTTCACCGCATCACTCCAGGGGGGATTTGTTACCATATACATGTGGTAGTGATGTGTGTGAACACACCAGGACCGCCGGGGCATTTTTTCCCTCTTTAGGAGGTTTTTTCCCCCGTGCATTGTATATACGTCCATCACTCTAGGGCTATCTATCTTTCCATTGCACACTAAGTAACACACTCTCTATTGTGTGCCTTGAGCTTCCCTCATCTTCTCCAAGCTGTGTGTGTTTCTCTGCAACCCTAATTCCAACAGAAACTATGTAGAAGGTTTGCAGATGCCAAACATCAACAATGCTATCCAAAGTGTACCTTCACAGTCCCAAAAGGTGAGACTAAAACAGAGCCAAACAATTTTGAAGTCTTACAATGAAGCAGGCTATAGTGATCACCCTAGGAAGGGGGGAGTTGTAAATCCATCAAGCTCATCTTATGTACCAGGACCAGTTAGAAGCCCTAGAGCTCCCTAGAGCTTCTAGCCAACAGACCTCTTCAAAGGAGAAACCGTTGAAAGATCATATGGTTGTTGGAAGTTTCCAATTGACCCAGATTCCATCAAAATCTGCAGACAAATGCTTATATGAAGATTATCAGGGACAAAAGTTTCAGCTGATCTCCACAAGTCAAAGTCAAAAGCGGACAAAGCCCATAGTGTTCAAACAGTTACATGTGATCAAGCTCACATATGCATATCAAGATGCACATGGTAACAAATATCATCAAGGTCATTATCTTGTACAAACCCATAAGGATGGACCGACTAAAGTCAAGGACTATCTGAAGATCATGCAAAGCCTCAAGCTGACAGAACATGTAACAGATAAGTCAAAGTCAGTGAAAGCTAAATTCCAGAAAGCTACACAAAGGTCACCACCAAAATCTCCTCCAAAGAGACAGATTCTGCCAGAAAGTACAATGGATCTTCTAAGATCAAGGGTTACTCGGATGCAGGAGGACAATGCTCAACAATTGCAAAAAAGTGCAGTATCACAGCCAATGGAGTCAACATCGATTGAAACAGGTGATCAAAGCAAAGAAAGTGCAGATAAAGTTCAACCAAAGGACACTACCACAGCAAAAGAAGTCAATTCAGACACAAATCCTGAGAAGATCAAGTGCAACATTGTTGGTGAACACGAAGAAAAGCTGTCAAGAGAAGTAAAGCTAGATTTTTAGTTAGACAAAAACCTCATGTCTTTTTGCACTTGGAAAAGATGTGGCCAACCACAACTGGAAGATGCTCCTGAATTTGTGAGCATATCAGGAGACAAACGAGAAGAATGCTGGGGAATCATCTCCACCACCATTGAAGTAAGTTCACAGATCATCATAGCTCAATTCCATGTGATCACAGCAAAAGATATGCCAGACGACATCATAATGGGAATGCCAATGGCCCAGAAGATGTTAGAGATACAATATGCAAACATGACGAAGTCATCACAAAAAAAAAGAAAGAATGAAGACCAAGACTGGTCACCCGTGGACGACAGCACAAAGTCCTCAACCACATTTAAAATGGAGACTGATGCCAAAGCAAAGCTCATTGAAGATGATTCATCTCCATCAATCGGAACTTCAAGAGAGCTTGAAGCAAATCAGGCAATAACATGTGCAAATCAAAAAGAGCAGAGAATGCCACTGAGACCATAGCTAAAGAAGATAAATCTTGCAGACAAAGGTAAGGCCAAAGTGGACCCTCCATCGATTAGCAAAGAAGATGTGACAGCATATGCCTCTACATCAAAGAACCCTAATGGATCAGCTTCTTCAAGCAAGTCAACCTTTTAAAACTTCAAGTCAATGATCTAGTTTGGATTAAGGACAAGAAATCAACACAGAAAGACAAACACATGGGATGGATAGCATCACAATGGAGCTTAAAAGAACAAGAGTACTATGAAGGTAAAAGACAGATATGGGTACCAAAACCGCAGGTTAGAGCATATGAAGTAATATCAAGTCCCTCCCAGGAAAGAAGACCCACAAGGTATCAACCTCGACAATATCCTAGGATACCTAAGAAACACATATACAACAGAACAACATTGAAAGATGCTAAAGTCAACCACAACTCTCAAGAGGATACACAACAAAGACGGATCTCAAGGAATGTTCCTCTTCGACAAGGATTTTACACAGGCTATACAAAGATTTGGCTACCAGTCAATCGCAAGCCAACTGCAGCTACATCAGACCTGCATGAAGATCACGAGAACTCAACAAGACCTAAAGCTCAACAAAGTCAACAATGGAGATACAAAGATCATCAAGAGATTTGGATTCCTAAGTCTTCCAATGCTCCGAGTCAAAAGCCAAATGCCGACATTGAACAGAGGCCTACAACAACATCAAAGACTCCTATCAATAGGCCTATTTGGAAAATCAAATAGATAATGGAGTCTTCACAGTCAAAGAAGGACAACCCAACCAACGTGAATGCATATTCAAAGATGATAAAACAGGTATGGCAAAATAAACCTTCAATGCCAACTTGGTCCTTCACTAATCCGCTTTTTGAGGATTCAAGCTTACTTTTACTGAAGAAATGTTTGTAGTAAGCTCAAGAATGTAAAAAGTCAAGTCCCCGAGGTGCAAAAAATACTCTTTGGCATAGTCAGAGTCGGGCTGCTGAGAGCCATGAAATAAGAAAAGCATTAGTCCCAAAGCTTCAAGTCATATTAAACTCTGTGCTAAGAGTCGTAGTTATTAGGCTTACGCTCAAGCTGGAAGAGTCGAGCATATCTAAGTCGTGTCACTCATGCTGGATGAGATGAGCATAAGAGTCAAAGTCTATTAACTTACAATTGGTGGAGTGTCGTAGAGTCCAACACTCACGCATAGTGCACATTAAGATGAGCACATATCCTCGTCAATGAAAACCACTCTTAAAGGGGTGCCAGCTTGCAAAGCCATGTCATATGATTTTATAGCTACACCATCTTTCTGAAGAACCCCTCAATATTTTTTTTTCATAGCATATTATTTTCCATGCATTTTTGTGTATGCATAAATAGGATGTCCCATCATTGGACATATGCATTAGACACTCTTTTTTTCTTTCACCTATGCACCTTGAGTGGACTACAACAGGCAAACCAATGTTCCATCATGCTAACCTCTCATATTTGCTGCCTTTTTAATTCCATATCTACCAGCAAATAATCCCTTGAGTACTCTATTAATATTTCCCATGCTAATAAGTACTCCAATAATGCCCGTATCCCAAAGGCACTTTTTTTCCACTAGGCTTTTTCCCTTTGGTCATCCAGGTATTAGACCCTAATCTAGAACCTCATCATTCTACTTCCCTTGTATATAGTTTTCATAAATAAACGAAGCCTCCTCATTATGCTATTACAATGGACAAATGCAACATCATCTCTCACAACAGATATATTCCGACCAATGAAGATGCTGCAACAAATTGAACCTCATCAACAAATTCAACGACCAATGAAGACGATAAGCCCATCAACAACCAATCAAATGCCTTCCACACCCTCCACGGACACTTTTCAACAGTGCCCAAGGACAGGCAATAAAATAGGAAGGGGGGAATGTTAATTGAGTCAATGTTAGTTAACAGAAGCTGCTAACGATCGAAGACGTACGAATGCACATCGAGGATGAATACGAAGAAGCAATAAAGATTGGAATTACACATTTTCCACGTTTTTCCAAAATGGTCACGTATTCCTGAATTATTTCAAGCCATTGTAATATTTTAATGTATTACGGGCTCAATGGGAGTTCCAAGTTGTAAAGAATAGGTCAGTTAGTGTGCCTAGGTTGCAGATTCAGTAAGTAGTGAGCCCTAAAGGCCTTGGGCGCCCGAACATTGCATAATTTTAACCTAGGTATCTAAGGCAGTGTGTAAAAGAAATTAGGGTTCTCAAGTCATTTGTTGAGACCACTCTTTCGTGAGATCTCTTGAGATGTGTGGCTATGGAGTCCTTGAGCTTCTCCTTGCTCATGAGACTTGACTAACACTAATCAATGATTCATTGCCTCTCACTAAGCCTCTCTCTTACTTCTTATGATTGTCTATGATACTTAGATTAACTAGATCTTAACTAATTAGTGGTTAATCCCTCTCTAATCTTGTGTAATTGCCCTCTTTTGCTTGTGTGTGCATGTAGGTTTGATTGGAGTGTGGTGCTCGATAGATCTATGTGTGTGTGCTTGCAATTAGTGTGTTGCATGATAGGATTAGTGTTGTGTGCGTCTTGCAATCGTAGTGTGTGTGCATGGGTTGATTAGAGGTGAAGAGAAGTGGATATGGAGATTGCCCTTCGTTGCGGCTTAGCTCCTCCATGGGCCGAGAAGCTCACCTCATAGAGTTAATGATTTGTGTTGCCACAATTAGCTCACTAACCGTGTGAGTGTTTCCATGCGCTAGCCGGATAGCTCATCCCTCCGGATTGATAATTTTGTTGGTCATTGGAGCTATTGCAACGATGGGACACCCAACAAAAAGGACTAATGAATATGCTTTATCTTCTCTACCCCATAGTCGAGGACAACTATGATTTCAAGAGAGAGGTAATGTCATAATAATCAATATCTAATTCTCCTAAATGATTTTCTCATGTTAAACTAATCATTTAATATGGGAAAGTGCCAGAGGAGAAAAAGCTAGAATATTGGTTAAGCTAGGAGACCGGCCACATTAGGGATCCAAAGGAGGGAAAATAAAGATCCAAAGGGGGGCCATCTGCAAAAGAACTATGTGCAACAATGGGCTCAAAAGACCCTAAGGTTCAGCCCATTAAGACTTCCAAAATGCTAAGGTTGTGTCCAAAGGTCAAACATTAGGGGAATTCGATGCTTTGTGTGTGTCCCAAAAAGTCTTTGTGAAGCCCTACATAGGAGGGGGCAAGCCCAAGAAGTAGGGGATGAGAGAGAAACACCCACACACACACACACACACACAAGCTCTCTTTGTACACAAGCGGAAAGAGGGACACATGTCAGCTCCCTAGGCCATATGCCCACAAGGTGTACTCAAATCCTATTGGATGGCCATGGAGGTGGACCAATGAGAATTAGGCTAGAGTAAATCTAGTTTAATTAAATTAAAAACACTTAATCTCTCTAGGAGACTATTGGACAATCTCCCAAGGGGACCAATGAGCATTCAGCAGCCCAATGGCTTGCCTGATTCCTATTGGCCATGAGGCAAAGGGTTCCAATGAGATTTTAGTTGAATTAAATAATTACCTAAAGCTCTACAAAAGGGGAAAGGGGGACACATGTCAGAAGGCTATCACTTATGCTGGTTAATTTCCATTGGCTGAGGTTGGGGAGGTCAAATAGGGCTGTAGCATGAGTAATTAGCAAGGGAGGTCGACCAAGAGAGAGGGGGGGCTCATTTTTGCAAGGCATTATCACACACACACTCACACAATCTCATGTGTGAATCAAAGAAGACTCTCTCTCCTTCTCAAGCTTTAATGGAAAGCTTACCACCTACTCCAAGCTTGTGAGAAGGGAGGCTTACACCAACAACTCTCGGCTTTGTGATGCAAATCCAACCAAGAGCCAAGCTTCAATGCATGCTCATCTCCTCTACCATGCTAATTGCTAAGCTAAGCTATGCTAATATGAGTGATTATGTGAGGAGATGTACATCTTTCTCGTAAGAATACTCCTTCTTCCTCTCAATCTACTCTCATACCCCGCTAGCTCTCACCATCTTTGAAGGTGTGTGAGGTCTTGGGTCTGAGACCGTGAGAGAATTGATGTTGTGTTTGATAAGTGTTTTGCTTAGTGCATGAAGTTTCCATCTTAATTGCACTAGCTAGTATTGAAGGAACATAAGAAATTGTTTCCAAAAGGCTTTGTATTATGGTCTCTCTTGATGGGAGAAACCATAATACAAAGCCTTTTGGAGGGGGGACCGGCTCCATGCAAATCCGGTCCTCAAGTGTTGTCAATTGCTTAATTTCCCTCCTTTTGAAGTATTGTTCATGCTATATAACTAGGTGTTATGCTTTTAGTTTCTCTCCACACAAGCACTCTTGTTAATCTCATTAGGAATCTATTCTAATGAAATTCTCACTATGTTCATGCTATTTTCCGCTACACACAAGTTACTAGGCCATTAAATGTTATAGAGACAACCTCCGCCACATTCGCCGATCTTATCCACAAACAGGTGGAAGAGCCAACCCGTTTGTACCACTAACACTGTCATTTTCTGGTAAAAAGGCCACCAAGGTACACAACACCAAATCACGCCGTGGCCACCACCTTCACTCAGGTTCTCAAGTCGACGACAAGGCAACCAGTGGACCACGTGCAGTATGTCTTGACAACCTTGAAGGGCACCAAGAAGGAAGGAAAAATCACGTACTTGGGTGGGCTAGAGGTGTTGACTAGAATAGCATATCATGACATCGGCATGGCTGACAACCTACCGCTTGCCTCTACATGGATCTTGGCAACACAACCCTCTCCACGAGCTACAAGGTCAGGTAAAAGAGCACATAAATCTGATAATGAGTCAGCTGACAGCTCGTCGGAATGGCACAGCAGCGAGAGCTCTGACAACAACGAAGAAAAGAGAGCTCGGAGAGAAGAGATGAAAACAAAAGTTGTGGCTGCACACCAAGAGGAACCAGCTCAAAAACAAGCGCGATTTGAAAGAGGGAAACATGCTTACCATCGCAGTAGGAAATCACAAGGGAAGGACCCAGAAAAATGGGTACCCACAGGATTGAAAGGACCTCGAACAAAGCATCATACGAGAAAAGAGGTAGATGATCCAACAGAGTAGTTAGAAAGCATGTACCAAAAGGCTGAAGCTCTAAAGCTAAAGGAAGCAGAAGAACCTACAAAGAAAGCCAAGGAACCAGAAGACCAAAGGCAAGCCAAGGAAATGGCTACCCAAGAGCAAAGTCATGGATCTCCCTGACCCACCTCACCGCCTCCAGAACAACAAGACCATCCCATGCCTAGCCCACCACCATCACCTGCAGACTAAGACACCAATGAAGAAGCACAGCCTGACAAAGAGAAAGATTCTGAGTCCACCCAACAAACAAAATCTACACAAGAAGCTGACCACCCCGACAGACAAAAGAAAAAGAAGCCAAGCCGGAACAGGAGAAGGAAACTAAAGAGACTCAAAAACCAGACGAGAAAGAGGCAAGTAATCTCGAAAAAAGACTGATAAAGAAGAAGATGAGGAAAAAGCATCTACCACTGCACATGAGACAAAGCCCGAGCCAGAGAAGGAAGAAAGGCCGGCACCTGAAGAGACAGCAAGGGTTGAGACAACACCATCCACTTCTACTCAGCCAGAAACGGCCAAGGCATCAAAGCCTCAGGATGGCCAAGAAGAAGACCGACCATTTACCTCCACACCAAGAACCACCAGCAGCTACGACATAGCAAGAAGCAACACATGAGGCTACAGGCACATCTCAGTTGGCACGACAAGAGGAGTGGCAAACAAACGATGAAGTAATAGTATAGGTCAATGAATATGCACGGCAGATGCAGGAAATGACAGAGAGACTCCATTCAGCAGCTTTAAAACCGCAGCACAAAGGCCAAGGAACTAGAAATGGTGATCGACGCTCTTAAAGGAGAGCAGGAAGATAGAATGACTATCATCACTAATCTCCAAAGGCAGGTGGAGGAGCTGAAGGCAAAGGCGGAACAGCATCCGATAGCCAGAGATAAACAACAAAAAGCAATGGAGGAGTGTTTGGCGACTAAGTCAACAATGGCCAAACGGACCAGTAAAAGATGCTATTTACTATTTTTAGTAAATGCTAACGAGGCCAGATGATGCGGATGCGAAGTAAAGATGAAGATGAAGCAAATACAAGCAACAGATGCAGAGAAGAGTTGGAATTGATGACTATCTATGAAGTTACGGTCACCATTGACGGTCACTTAAGTTTTAGGATTTTCCGTCAAATGATCGCAAATGCGGGTTGTAATTATGTTTTGGGCTCATCAAGAGTTCCAAGTTGTAAACATTGAGCTATATTTAGATCCTGGGCAGTGCAGATAGCAGATTAAGTGAGTTTGGCCGTTTGAGTGCCCGACCACTTCTAAAAAGCCTAGAGAGTATATAACTCAAAACACACAATGTGAAAAGGGATTCTTACTCACTTGGGATAAGCTTGGTGAAGAAGGAGATGGCTATGGAGTTCTTGAGCTCTCTACGCGCGTGCATGGACGATTCCGCCTCATGCCGATAGCTAAACTCTAACCTCTTCTCTCATTTGCTCATGGTGTGATCAATCAAAGATTAGTGGCTGATTTGTTGATTAATTTCTCTCTTTTTTTCATATTTCTCTCTTGTTTAAGCATACTACTAAGTGTATGTAGGCTTGTGTAGAGTGTTGGTGCCCGGTGTGGTCATTCTATGCTATTCTATGCTCATTGTGTGCTTGATTAGAGTTGGATTAGTGATTGATTAGAGAGTATTATGTGATTAACCTTGTGTGTGAGAGATTAGGCCAAATGGTAGAGTAAGTAGTGTGCTCACTCCTCGTAGCAACATCATACCCTCTCCGTAGCTTTCTTTGTGTGTAGGTTTCACCTTCTAATTCTCCATTTGGCACGCACAAGCCACTTGTGTGTTTCCATGCCCTAGCCGGATCCTACTCCTCGGATTGACATTATGTTGATGTCCTCCCTATGCTAGGATGACGTCCCAACATTGGCACCGCTGCCGGGGACCGATTGCCTAAGCTAGAGGTGCCATTGGTGTGATTAGGAGACACTAATTTCCCTAATTTTCATTAATTTTGTTGTTTTTTTAGATTATGTGTGTTGATTAATTGAGTGGTCTCTAGTGTGATTAGTGCTTGGGTTAGCATTGATTATGCTTATAACATCACAAAACAACCCACACACATCATTAGTTCTTGATTTTGACCATCAAATTCACTAAATTTCACTAATTTTTCCTAACTTTGATGCTAATTTCCCGTTGAGTGATAAGTGCTTTTTTGTGCTACACACAAGTAGAAAGTGAGTTGGGTGTATGGACAACATGCCTATGTGATCCACACACTCATATCCTACTCCAATTGTGCGCAAATCATAGCCGAAATCACCTATTAATGATTAATTTTCACTAATTATTTGGGCATTTTGCAAAGTGCTGATTTGTATTGATTATTTGATGCATGTCCATAAGGATTATGTGTTTACATTCATGCTAAACGATGCTACACATTGATTTTTGTGTTGGTTGTGTGTACGTGATTTTACGAGATCCGCACACACACACACACACACACTAGTGTGTTGGGCACTAATCAAGTGCTTAATCGCCGAGTTTGTGGCTAATTAAGGTGCTGAAATTAATGCTAATTTTCTGATTTTATGTGCAGGTTTGGTTCATGAACCATGTGCATTCATAAAATGCAAAACTAGGTGCAGTTTATGCCCGCTTGTGTGTAGGCAGAAGTGCCTAATTTGGGGCAATTTGGGGCTGTTTTGGAGTCCAATTTGCTTATGAGAAGCATGTGATTGCTTATGGTTGTCAATGAGTTATGGTTATGTTTTTCTAATTCCGTTGTGACATCGAAATGCTTTCGAAATTCGGTCAAATTTGATTATGTATGCTTATGTGCATGATTTGATGCAGAAAGCGTGTTCATGATTGATTAAATTTGAGATTTGGATGCTCTAATTGATGTTTAATTGATGCAAAATGTTGTTTTGAGTGTGATTAGTCATCGTGCAAGAAAGGGTGATTTTTGTGTTCATTTAAGCGCAGTTTTGAGACGATTTGTGTGCTTAAAGAATGATGTTTTGTGCGATTTTGATTAAGTAAGTGATCAATTTCGGTGTTTCGATTGCTTGATTGCGAATGCTTAAATTGATAAATCGCCTATTCGAGTGAATGTGGAGTGCTGGGGCAATTTTTATTTTTTATTTTTTTGTTTTTGAGTGTTTTTGCGTGCTAGTTTAATTTTTTTACATTTTTAGTTTTTTCGTTTGATAAGATTTGATTTTTTTAAAAAAATTTAGAATTGTGTATTTTATTATTCTTCTGTGTTTCTATTTTTGTTTGTGTTTTGTGATTGTTTTGTGTTTTTTTTTTAAGAATTATTTTTGTGTGTTTTTTATATTTTTTGTGTTTTCTATTAATTTTGTGCATATTTTGATTTTTTGAGTGCTTTTTTTTATTTTTTTGTGTTTCTTATTTATTATTGGTGCTCATTTTGGTATTTTTGTAAGTGTATTTTGATTATTTGTGCATTTTATTAAATTATTTTTGTAAGTGTTTTTGATTTTTTTATTCTTTGAATTATTGTATGATTCTTGGAATTTTTAATGTAATTTTTGCAATTTTGTGTGTTTTTTAATTTATTTCTTGATTTATGTGTGTTTTTTTTCAATTTTTTGGTGTGATTTAGTATTATTTGTGGGTTTTTTTTTTTGAAAAAATAAAAAAAATACTCACCAACCTCCTGCTCCCTCGTTGACCGAAGATGGCTTGCACGGCGTCAGTTTCGCCATGATTCACTCTACCCTGACCTACCTACCTACGCGGTGAGCTGGCGAGACTTCCTACGCGCTGCAGCCACCGAGTCATCCTACGCGCATGCTGCCCGACTTGACATCCTACGCCCAAGTACTCCTGCGTTTTTGCTCCCTGCCGAGTTACCCTACGTGTTGAGCACGTAGCCTTTGCATTCGCCACTCACACACACACGCTTCCGGCCCAACCTAAATCAGTGCCGATTATGGTGCATTAACCACCACACACATACCCGTTGCAACTTTTTCTGCGTGAAGTCGCACTGGCCCACACTCAGTTGGCCTACAGTCGGCTCTGGAACACACACACACACTCAATTGGCCTGCAGTCGGCACACAGGGCTTGGCGTATACGCCATCAAGACCCTACCCACACACCACACGTCATCTCTGTCCCTCTCTCGCTTTACCTGGCCCGCCATCCTGTGAGGTCGCCCTGGTGCCGCTACGCGCTTTCCTTGGCCCACACAAACAACACACACTCATACACAACACACTCTCCCTCCCTCACCCTTTGCCCGCCATTGTGCCCGCTGCTTCACGCTCACACACACACACAGTAGCCCATTAAAAAAAAATTAAAAAATAGATAAAAAAATAAAATAAAAACCCTCGTTCCCACCCCGCCTCGACAAGCCGTCACAAGCACCGCGCTCACAAGAATACACATATACGCATACACAGGCGCGCTCATACACACGCTAGCACAAATGCGCATCGAATACAAATACGATATCACACACACACTCTACATCGCCTCGGAATCGGAAGGGACAGCTGGGAAGTAGGGACCCGCACTGCGCTAAAAAAACGATGAAATAACCGACCCACAGCCCACAACACACGAGCATCATCGACTTAATGAAATATCTGACGGCAGAAACAAAAGGAAAAGAGGGCTTCAAGTATTCGAATAGGAGATGATTCACACATCTCCCACTGAGTTGATATATTTGTTGCCATCACACACGAGGAAGGCCAAACGGCAGCTTCGAAGTATTCCTCTAACAGCGATAAGCAGGATTCAATTGATCACGAAATTTTGCTGCAGTAACTGGCAGTGGCCATAAGGAGGCCGGTAATTGAGCATTGCCAGGCAGATCTTTCCATGCAGGTCGTAAAAAGAGAAAATTGAAGCGATTAAATTGAGTGTGCCAAGGATAAGAGTAACAGTGAGGCAAGAAAAGCTAAAGTTGCGGACAGATACACTTCAGAAGTTGGATGACCTTTGGTCACCTGCGGGGTGGTTTAATTTAAATTAAACACCATATAAAGTGTGCGGTCAACAGGCAAATTGAGGTCGTTTTAGTTCAGGTCAAAAGTGCTTTGCTAATCTACAATTTTGCAAATTAAGAGCAAATTTCATCACTCAATCAATTGAAATCGAGGAATCACAAAGGCGAGTAGTCGTTCTAGTACAGTGGTAAGTATCTTGCCAACTATGGTGCTATATAGGTAAATCAAATCGTCGAGATCACAACTAAGCCTAGCAGAGAGCTTTGAATTAGGAAAACCACTGGTCACCCGTGGGATAGGCTAGAAAAAGGGAATAAAAGTGCTCAGCAGGTCAGTAACAGGGTTGAAAGAAAAATGGAGCAGCAGATGCCACAGCCACAGTTAATGGCAACATCGGCAAATCAAAGCAGTTATGATGCAGCTTCAAGCTCATTAATAACAGTCAAATCAGTTGGCATCAGGTTGGAATTAATAGGTCATTTCAAAGACTTTCCATGCTACATGGATGATGCAGACAATTGCTATCTAAAGTCCAAGCAAAATGCTCTGAAAAGCCAGACAATACAGGTTGTGGAAGTAGACGAAGCTACCAACGTGGCTAATTCACAAAAGAACCTAATGGAAGATTGTTTAGGATCGGTGTACATGAAGCTCAAACCAGGTGGTGAGTTGGACATAATAAAATTGCACAGGCAAGATCTTCCAGAGGTTAGCAGTTGTCGAGTCACTGTGCACTTGATAAACTCAAAATACAAGGACAAAAACGATAGCAGTCTCTATAGAGATATGGAGGGTAGATGGTACAAAGCAGAAACACCTCAACAAGTGACGGAAGAGCCAAATCAATGCTTCATAGCTCATGAAGATGGTTCAAAGTTGGGTTACAAATACGTGTCGACAAGTGGTAATATTTACCGCTTGATAATGAGCTTACCTTTAGCTTCCAATGCAGATACAGTGGTAGCTCAGAACAGAAAAATCACTCAAGAGACGGGGCCTACTATAATCAATCTGCCAAAAAATGAAGACACAGTCAGTAGGAAGGAATTCCTTAATGCCATGTGTAAACGACAATTGCCTTCAACCACTTCAGAAGTTAACAAGCAAACTGAACCAATAGCCCTTCATTGGATCCACGAAACGAGATGGAAAGATCCAATTTATGTAGATTCTGATGGACAAAGATGGGTTCAAGTCACACGGGTAAGAACATTTAGCGAGTCAATTCCTAGGACACTATGGGCAACGCACATTGGGGACAGGAGCTATGATATAGATGGAAGATGCTATGAATTAGATCTTATTGCAGATAAATTCTCGAAAAAAGCTCCAGCTTTCATCTTGTCACCTTCAACTCCACAAGACCAAATCGAGCAACGGACACATGATGAAATGATATCTAACCAGATGAGTTCCACAACACAACAGTCATAGGTACAGAACACTACGCATACACCACAAAATGTACCAACACAAACACACGTACAATCAATGGAAGAATCAACTATTGAGATAGCACGACTTCACAAAGACCTAGCTCAATCAGTTGAGCTAGATGACAAAGCTATAATATCCACATCTGGCATAAGAAAGATGCCTCTTACAGATAGGGAACACTCTCGGATGGGGGGAGCCCAATCTCCACCTCACTTACTGCAATCAGGACAACCCTATCAACTGCAAACAGCAAAAGCGAGTCACAATACTCTCTTACAATTCAACAGACAACAGAAGCCAAATACAGGATCGAAGCGACAACAGAGTCCTAAGACTATACAGAAGCCACAGATAAAGGATCACATGTTCATAACAGGCATAGAATTAAAGTTGGTCACTGAAGAAGGGGATGAAACGACCATCTACCAGGGTTATAATGGAAGCTATTACAAGCTTCTTGAGAATGCCACAGTAGAAAAAGATAAGGGCAATCAGTCAAAACCAGCGTCAATGTTGGTTTTCAAGTATCTACATGTCATGCTGATGACATATTTGATTAAAGATACTATGGGCAACGAATACCAACAATATTATGAAAAGATACCTCGACCGGTATAGAACAAATAGGAATAGATGTGCATTACTACGGATGTGGCATTAATCATCTAATACCCAATTGCTTAGTAAAGATGCACTTAGATATGATGAAGCAGCAAAACCAAGACAGTATCAAACTGCAAACAACAAAATCATTAAAGTAGACGTCTCCAAGTCGAAAGCCGCCAGAAACAAAGCATATCTTGTCAAAGGATACCAGAGACAAACTGATGACTAAAATATTGGAGGTCAAAAGCATCAACAATATTTTAATTGAAAATCAAGCTGCCAAAAAAGATCAGCTACAACAGATGGTCATTGGAGCTATTGCAACGATGGGACACCCAACAAAAAGGACTAATGAATATTCTTTATCTTCTCTACCCCATAGTTGAGGACGACTATGATTTCAAGAGAGAGGTAATGTCATAATAATCAATATCTAATTCTCCTAAATGATTTTCTCATGTTAAACTGATCATTTAATATGGGGAAGTGCCAGGGGAGAAAA